>NC_051073.1:0-613739 GCF_004664715.2 Peromyscus leucopus | reverse complement strand
TTCCTTCAGCCTAAGTTTCCTCCTTTCAGGCTCTGTATCCAACAGTCACTGTAGGTGTTGGGGCTGAGCACAAGTGCTGGGGTGGGGCAGCTTTAGTCCATTGCACTGTCCCACTGTGCATTTCAAGAGTCACCTGAAACCTGCAGTTTGCAGAAACTGTCACTAAATAGTCAGGTACCACCCCCTCCCTTTGAGGTGACCATTTCCCTTGGAGAAGATACTGGTGTCCATGTTAGTGCTGCTGCTTAAACTCCATGGCTGGCATGGTCTTTGAGTGCTCAGGAAGAGGTCAGAGCCCAAGTGTTCTAGGGACCCAGTGAAATCCCTTGGATAAGGCAGGAGTTGGAAGGAGATCATATCAGGAGGCATAAGAAAGTGGCCTGAGGGATGGTGACCAGGATACATGGGGGCTGGTGGGAGATGTCTGGTACATTAAAGGTTCCACCAGGGTCCCCACAGAGCTGAGGGTGCCACACTAGGAAGAAGCAGCCTGAAGTGGTTGATGGCTTTTACCCCAAATGGATAAACATGACTTGGGTTCCTATTCCCAAAAGATAGGCCTGGGATGACACTGGACAGGCAACATTAGAGTGAGGCCAGATGTTTCCCTTCCCAGAGTCTCTGCAGATGAGTGTGTGGAAGGGTGTTAGTCTAAGGCTGGATCCTGGGCTGTGCTCACCAGAGCACTGGGCTAAAATGGACCTCAATCTCCTAGGCATTGTAACCAGATTCCCTGTGCTGCTAAAATTGAAGAAGCTGGAGCAGGGAGAGGAATGGCGAGGCAAGGTCACCTATGATGGCATCGAAGTGGAGCTCTCTGATCCCTCAGAGGTGGAAGATGCCATCAACAAAGGTTGGTGTCCTGTTGTCCCTTATCCTCTGACTGCCTGTCAACACTGCCTGGAGTCAGAGGAGAAGTGTTGAGTTATTTTGTCAGGACCAGCACCAAAAATGAAACCGCTTCAAACCTGCTGCCACCCAGGACCCCAGGACAGAAGAGGCTTTGCATTTCTTCTCAGTAGCTATGGCACAGTACTGGCAGAATGCCTCACAGGAGGACATACTTTCTCTCTTGGATTCAGAAGGATTTTTGTCTATGGTCACCTTTTCCTATGATCCTGGAAGAAACATTTTTGTGATAGGAACAAGTGGTGACAGAGAGGAAACAGAGTGCCACAGGAAAGGACCAGAAATAAGACATATAGACCTGCCCCCAAATGACCTACTTCTGTAGCTGGAGAGTTTTCTCTCCGGGTCCCACCAAGTCCCGTCAGTCCGACAGCCCACTTATAAAATAAACACACAGATGCTTATATTATTTAAACTGCTTGGCCATTAGCTCAGGCCTATCATTGTCTAGCTCTTACTCTTATATTCAGCCCATTACTATTAATCTATACTTTGCCACGTGGCTTGTGGCTTACTGGTACCTTACATCTTCCTTGTGCTGGCGGTAGCTTCAGGCAGTCTCCTCCTTCCCTTCCTGTTCCCTTAATTTTCCTCTCTGTTAGTCCCGCCTATACTTCCTGTCTGGCTACTGGCCAATCAGTGTTTTATTTATTAACATATTTGCCATACAAAACATCCCACAGCACTTCCCCTTTTCCTTTTTTTTTAAAGGAAGGTTTTAACTTTTACATAGTAAAATTACAGATAACAAAACAATTATCAAGCAAGAATTACAGTTATAATAGCTAGTCTATTTATAATAACTAAGCAAAATTAAATATCCTATCTATCTTATATTTGTGAGTCTCAGGTTTTATATCTAACTTATCTTTTATCATAACTAAGGAAAATTGTCACTATCTAGCTTCCTCCAACCTGCTTCCATAGACCTCCCCAAGTTTCTATAAGCTCAAAATATGACCAGTTGGGGACCAACCCAACTTTTCTATACAGGAACCCCTTGGGTCACTACATAGCCAAGGCATGTTTTTCCAGTGTTCCCTGGAATAAGATCCCCTCCATCTGCCCTCTAGTCTCCCTATCCCACCCCCACCAAATTTGATCTCACTTACTTTTTCCTCTTCTTCAGGTCAGAACTTCATTGCTGGGTTAAAGTTGGAGATCAGTGATAAGCTCATTAGCCTATATGTCAGCTCCCCGAATGTCCCAGACCTGACCTTGATTGATCTGCCTGGAATCAGCAGGGGGGATGTGAGCAATCAATCTGCAGACATTGGACAGCAGGTAAGACTCTAGACTTCACTCTGAGCTACACTGGGACGCAAGAGGTACTAAAGTATGACCAGGGCTATGTCTAAGAGGGACCTTGAGGAGGTGGGAGTGAGACTGGATGGCCAGAATTTACTAGAGAGGGTTGCAGTCCATGGAAGACAGGGCCTGAAGCAAGTGGATGTTCACAACCATATCACTCTCGATCCTGTTTTCATAACTAGGAGTCACCATTTCATTTCTTACAGATCAAGAGACTCATCAAGACATACATCCAAAAACAGGAGACCATCAACCTGGTGGTGGTCCCCAGTAATGTGGACATCGCCACCACGGAGGCATTGAGCATGGCTCAGGAGGTGGACCCTGAAGGGGACAGGACCATAGGTAGGAGAGTGGGAGGTAACAGTGGTGTTGGTTTGCTAGTGGGGACACAATCCCTGGATCCAGATGGACTAAGCTCAGTTCACACCCAGGATCCCACTGAATTGGGAGGAAGTGACCCCTTCATCTCATCTCCCTGGTAGGAAAGGCATGAGGAGTCAGAGGTGGGCAAGCATGGGGAGGAAATCATATTTTCTGAGACTCACTGTCATAGGAGTCATGGTAAGGTCCACAGTGTGTGAGGATGAACAATTGTCTATCTGGGTGGTGGCAATGGAGAGGTGCTAGGAAGGAGCCTGAGGCTGATTGAGGGACTTTGTTGTCTTCACAAGACTATCTACACATGTCTCTGTGGGCAGGCTTCCACCCTGCATGGTTTCTGTGGGCTTCATCTAAGGATGGGATCCTGGTGCCCAGTGAGAGCTACACTTCCTGCTTTCTTGGTGTGTTTCCTCTGATTTCAGTGTCTGTCCTGCAGGGATCTTGACCAAGCCCGATCTTGTGGACAGAGGAACTGAAGACAAGGTCGTTGATGTGGTGCGGAACCTGGTGTACCACCTGAAGAAGGGCTACATGATAGTCAAGTGCAGGGATCAGCAGGACATCCAGGAACAGATGACACTGACTGAGGCCCTTGAGAAGGAGCAAGCCTTCTTCAAGGAGCACCCTCACTTCAGGTACCTCTGCCATACTGTGCCATGCAGTGAAAATTGCTTGTCAAGAACACACCTGACATGAGTGGTGTGTGTGCAACAGCCTGAGGATGATTGCACCATTGGAATGATTGTAAAACTTTCCTGAAGGAAAGCAAATGCACAACGTAGTCCTTAAAGAGCAATAAATAGTAAATAAAGAGGAGGGGACTTGCCAAAGTACCACATCAAATGGTTTAGGAACTAGAGTCACAAGTAGAAAAGAGCAGAGGAAAAGTAGGAGACCCAGAACCTCACCATACCTTTGCTATGGCATAAAAACTTCACTCAGCCATTCCAGGTGTACTTTAGCAGTCCATGACATAAACAAGTGCTCAGTGCCTGCAGTAATCTATGCCAGGCTCTTGCTTGACACATTACAGTAAAACTAATGTCAGAGAACAATAGACATAAGTGATAAGATCTGAGCTTCCAAACACACTTGCTGACGATGGCTTAAATCCCACCAAGACCTTTAGAACTCCCTACTACAAGAGCATTCTCTTTTCAAAGTCTCTCCTAATCATAATGGGAACTATTTGATTTTTTTCCATTTAGTATGTTGTTGGCTATATGTTTTTTGTGTATAGCTGTTATTAGGTTGAGGCAAGTTCCCTCCATCCCTAGCATCTCCATTTTTGTCCTGAAGAAACACTGGATTTTGCCAAAGGCTTTTTCTGTGTCCAATTAGATAATGATGTGATTTATCCTTGAGTACACTGTGTGATGATAACACGAATTGATTTACTTATGTTGAACCATCCCTACATCTTTGGAATGACACCAACTTGATTGTGATGAATAATATTGTTTGTATACATAGAAATTCAGTTTGCCGGTGTTTTTATTGAAAAATTTTTCATGTTTCTTTACCTGGGAGGTTGGTCTGTACTTTTTGCTTGTTTGTTTTGTCTTGATCTGGTTTTGGTATCAGGTAATACTGGCTTCATAGAGAAACGTTTGGGAGCTGTCCTTCATTTTCTATTTCAGAAAGAATTAGAGCAGTGCTGGTGTGAATTTCTTTAAGGTCTAGTAGAATTCTGCAGGGAATCTATCTGGTTCTGGGCCTTTTAAAGTTTGGGAGGGTTTTTTTTCTGGTTCAATCTTATTCCTGGTTATGGATCTGTCTAAACTTTTTATTTCATCTTGATTTAATTTTGTTATGCTGTATGCATCTATGATTTCATCCATGTCTTTTAGGCTTTTCAGTTTCATGGAATACAGGTCTTTAAAGTATGTCCTTCTGAGTGTCTGTACTCAATCCACTTGCATCTATTGCAATCTCACTCTCTCTGTGTAATTTGGCCAAGGATTTGTCAATCTAGTTTATCTTTTTGAAGACCCAACTGCTCATTTTATTGAGTCTTTGTAATTTTTTTTCAATTCTATTTTTTATTGTATCATCCAATCTATAGTTTGGAGGTGTTGTTTGCTCTTGATTTTCCAAGGCTTTCAAGTGCATCATTAAGTTGTTAATTGGTGATATCTCAAAAAATTTGATACACTTGTGCTGCAAACATTTTTCTTAGGACTGCCTTCACTGTGCCCTGTAGATTTTTACATGTTATGTTTTCGTTTCCATTCAATTCTTAGATTTTCTTTCTTTTTTTCTTTCCTCTTCTCTCTCTCTCTCTCTCTCTCTCTCTCTCTCTCTCTCTCTCTCTCTCTCTCTCTCTCTCTCTCCTCTCTGTTTTTGTATTTTGAGACAAGTTTTCTGTGTGGAGCACAGGCTATTCTGAAACTCTGTAGATCAGGCTGGCCTTGAACTCAGAGATCCACCTCTCTCCTCCTCCCAAGTGCTGGTACTAAAGGCATGTGCTGCCACCAACGAAAACATTCTTGAAACTTTTTAATTTCCATATTTCTTCCTAATGATAATCACCATTCAGTGGTGTGCTCTTTAGTGTCCTTAAGTCTGTGTACTGTCTATAGTTTTTTTTTGCTACTGATATATTGCCTAATTCTGTTGTGGTCAGACAGAATGCAGGATGGTATTTAAGTTGTCCTGTGTCTGTTGACACTTGATTTGTGTTCTAATGGGTGATACATTCTTGAGAAAGCTCCATGGTCTGCTAAGAAGAATGTGTATATGTGTACTCTTTAGTGTGTGGGTAGAATGTTCTATAGATGTCTGTTAGGTCCACTTGATTTCTTTTTTCTTTTCCTTTCTGTCTGTTTGTTTGAAAAAAAGTTCTCTCTAAAAACAATGAAAGCATGAAATTTGCAGGCAAATGGATGGAACTAGAGAAAATCATCCTGAGTGAGGTAACCCAAACCCAGAAAGACAGTCATGGTATGTACTCACTCATAAGTGGATTCTAGATATAAAATAAAGAACAATCAGACCACAGCCCATAGAACCATAGAGGCTATATATATAGTATGGCGGTCCCTAGGACGACTGTAGCTTATAATAAATTTCGGTTCTACTCAATTATTGAAAAAAATAGCCAAATGAATGGAAACACATGAACTATGAAACAAAGGCTGAGGGGCCCCCAGCTGGATCAGGCCCTCTGAATAGGTGAGACAGTTGATTGGCCTGATCAGTTTGGGAGGCAACTAGGCAGTGGGACCAAGTCCTGTGCTCATTGCATGAGTTGGCTGTTTGAAACCTGGAGCTTATGCAGGGACACTTGGCTCAGTCTGGGAGGAAGGGACTGGACCTGCCTGGACTGAGTCTACCAGGTTGATCGCAGTCCTCGGGGGAGGACTTGTCCTGGAGGAGGTGGGAATGGGGGGTAGGCTGGGGTGAGGGGAGGGTGTGGGAGGGGGGAGAATAGGGGAAGCCGTGGCTGATATGTAGAACTGAATGGTATTGTAAAATAAAATAAAATTAAAAAAAGAGAGAGAGAGAGAGAAAGTTCTCTTTACTAGTCTCTGGCTGTTCTGGAACTCAATATGTAGAGAAAGCTGTCCTCAAACTCACAGAGACCTGCCTTCCTCTGTGTGGGATTAAAGGCATGCATCACTAGGCCTAACTCCATCTGACTTCTGACATCATTTAACAGCCATGTTTCTCTGCTCAGATCGTGTCCACATAGCCTATCTACTGATGTGAGTTGGGTATTGAAGTCACACCCTATGGGTGTGTTAGTCAACCTGCGGTTTCACATTTAATAGCATTTCAAAATGAAATGGGTGGCTCTGTGATTAGTGTCTATATGTGTAAGATTGCAGTGTCCTCTTGGTAAGTATTAAGTATCCCCCCTTATCTCTTTTGATAGTTTTATGTTGAAGTCTACTTTATTAGAGATTAGAATATCTAACCTGCTTGTGTCCTAGATTCATTTGCTTTTGCACCCTTACCCTGAGGTCACATTTATCATTGATAATATGCTGTGTTTTCTGGAGGCAGCAAAAAGATGGATTCTATTTTCAGATCCAATCTGCTAGTCTCTCTTTATTGGGGACTTAATATTCAGAGTTATTATTGACAGATATATGCTAATTCCTGTCATTGCTTTTTGTTTTGTTTTGCTTGTTTTTGATTTTGTATTTTGAGACAGGGTTTCACCATGTAGTTCTGGCTGTCCTAGAATCCACTGTGTCCTAGAATCCAGGCTGGCCCCCAACTTACAGGGATCCTGCACCACCACTCCTGGCTTTGTCATTTACTCTGTGGTATTCTTTGACCTCTTCTGATAGACTGTTTTAGTGCTGCCTATTTATTCCCTGTGACTTCTTAGCTATGTTTGTCCTTCTCCTCAGAGCCCTGTATTTCTTCCAGGGTCCACTGTAAAGCTGAATTAGCAGTCATAAATTCTCTAGATCTGATTTTATCATGGAAGTTTTTATTTCTATATCAATTGTAATAGGTAGCTTTGCTGGATATAATAGTCTGGGTCAACAGTTATGATCTTTCAGAACTTGGAATGCATCTTTCCAGGCCCTTCTGTCTTTAAAACTTTCCATTGTTTTCATGCTTTTAATCGAAGTACTTGGGAGGCAGAGTTGTGTGGATCTCTATGAGCTGAAAGCCAGCCTATTCTACATAGTGAGTTCCAGGACATCCAGGGCTATGTAGAGAGGCCCTGGCTTAAAACAAAACAAAACAAAATTTCCATTGTTTCTATTCTACCACAGTTTGTTTGTTTAAATAAACTGACCATGTAGAAACTGGAGCCCCAATAAGAGTAAGCTGTCACTCACAGGCAGGAAGAGTTCTAACTCCCTGATGACTTGCATCCTAAGGCATAACAGTGTATTGTCTGAACACAGATTTTGGCATCATGGGAATGGTGTAGCTGTTATGATATGGCGAGAGAGAGACCTTGGCAGGCTTGAGCCAGGGTGCCCCACAGTGGGTAAGAGACAGAGATGCCATGAAGACAGCACTGAGTGAAGAGTTTTATTTGGTGGAGGGAATGGAGAGGGGAGAGGGAAAGAGAGAAAGAAAGAAAGAGGAGAAGGAGAAATGGGAGAGAGGTGAGGGGAGAGGTACTTGCTACTTTGTGGTGGGGTGGGCAGAGAGAGAGAGCAAAGGGAGAGGAGTCCTTTCTTAAAGGAAACGGGATGGCATTGGATGCTGGGCAGGAGAGAGTATTATCTGCTTATTGGCCAGGATTCCTTGAATGCTAACTTTCTTCCATTTTGATTATTATAAGAAGGTGAATTGTGAATAGCAAGTTGGGGAGAGGGAATGAGGGTACCAAATTCTAGAGACTGCTTCCTGCTGATTTGAAACAAAGTGGGAAGGGGGAAGTTGGAAGTCAGGGTCATACACATTGGGAGGTGTAAGTGAAGAAGCATTCAGTTAGCTGTCATCCTGGAGACCCCTTGAGGGAGCTGAGGAGGCAGGTTGCTAGGAAAGAAATAGATTATTGTCATTAGCCTCATGAGCAGGGCTAGCCATGGGAAGAGTGATAACTGCCAGAAAGAATGGGTCAGAGAAGTACCCTGGTTGTACGGAAGAGGCAAGGGTGGATGAGCCAGATGAACGAGCAGACATGCCCTGGAGTATGGAGTGGTGGTACCAGCAGTGATGTTCCAGGAGCCTGGGGAAATGGCATGCCAAATCAGGAGTACAAGAGCCATCATATCTGCTGTTTCTCTGGAGGTGGGAAACTCCCCCATCCATCCTGTAAAAGTGTCAATGAATTAGGAGATAACAGGGTTTTTATAAGTGGGCGTGTGGGTGTAGCCAATCTACCAATATTCACTTGGTTGGTGTCTTCAGTTGGTGCAGTGGCTGTTGGTGTATTTGGACGGCCTTTGAGGGTCTGTCCTTGGCATGAATCTGACAGAGGAGTAGATCTGTGTAGGAACCTGTGAGTGCTTGTAAACCACTGAAACAGGTTTATATCTTGGTGTTATAGCAAAGCTATAGCTCTGGGTTCAAAGGTATGAACATTTTTCCAGGGCCTGGTTTCAGCCCAATGAAACACATTTTTACATCTATAACCAGGGGAAACTTACTGAATGAAAGTGGTTGAGTGAGTGAAGGAGGAGGAGGGAGGCTTCCATACCCTCTCTAATGCCAACCTGTTTCTAAAAGCTGGGACCAATAAAATACACAGAAACCTTGGAGTTGGAGGAGAGAGCTGTGAAACTGGCAAACACCATCAGATCTGAAAAGTATATATAAGTGAACAGAAATGAGACAGCTTTCCTATCTTTAGATAAACAAATCTTAAATCTGTTTCTTTTTATCTAATTTTCCAGGAGATACTAAGAGCAGTATTAGCTCTAAGAGAATGAGGCCTTTGAATTTTACATAGAGAACTGGGAAGGCAGCTGAAGCAAAGCCTGGTCATCAAATTGGATCAGAGATGTGAGAAAAATAAATTATACCTAAGTGCAGACCAAGCAACTTCTGAATCTATTGAAAATGACAGGTGTCGATCCATACCCAATTAGCCATACCCAGGTCTCCACATTGTTGGAGGCAGAAGTATCAGAGCAGCATCAATCTTTATCCACCAGGCCCATAAAGTGAGTTGTGTTTTTTTTTTTTTTTTTTTTTTTTTTTTTGCCATGGAAGAGGGACATAGGGAAGTGGCCTTACTTTGTGTAGGCAAAAGGGAGGCAATCAGTTCTCCGATGTCCTGCTGCTTGTCCACAGACTGGGCCAGCTCCTGGCAGCACATGTCAAATTGGGGCATCTCACCCAGAGGTCAGCATTGCCATAATCCAGGTGGAGATATCATGGTGCCTCATAATCTTCTTTGGAGACCTTGGGTCACTGCTAGGATCTGGGAGTCTCTGTCTGATATAATAGGCTTTTTTTAATTAACATTTTAAATGTCATATTCTGCAGATCTCTGAACATTTAAGGACTGTCTACTAGGTATGAATGACTATCAACTTGTGTTCCCTAACAGTCTTTAATATGTTAGCATCTTTTACAAGACTAGGACTTATTGTCTCCTGTGGAGGCAAAGAAGAGTGACAAGGGAGGTCAGGGGAACAAAATCAAACGTTATTTAGGCTTAATTTTGAGAGCATATATGGATCTGCTTTTTCAGCAAGGCCATGGAGTTTCTAATGACCCCTAAGCAGTTCACACAAAAACATTGCTCTCTTGAGATCTTTCATCCTGTTAAACAGGTCCCCTGTTAAAGTAATGATAACCAGAGGGATAAACTGAGCAAATTTTAGCTCAAGGTCCCTTCTATGCTGAAGAACTATTTTAGCTAGAGAGGAGAGCGATTCCTCTAAATGTGTAATGGATTTTTCTAGGGAAGTGATATCTGTATCTACTGCCATTTTCAAGGCCCTGTACACGGCCCTGATCTTTGAGTACAGCCAGATTATATTCCTGAATGATTTATGATTTATATAGAAATAATAATTGTTTAAAGCCATATAATACTTCTTTGGTCCTGTATAAAGAAGGTCAAGTGTCTTATTGTAGAACCATCTTAGTTAAAAAATTCTATCAATTGACAACTCTGGGTCCAGTTTCTTAGTCTATTAATGAGCATTAGGTAGCCATTTTGTCCCCTATGCCAGAGGGTTTCCCTTCAACTTAGTCTTTTATCCTGTTTTGGGAGCAGGGACAATGTATTCTCTTCTATAGCTGCTTCAAGCTGAAATAGGACACAGGTGGTCAGAGCACAGGGAGGCTGAGAGGCTAGTCAAAAGTCAGGAAGGAATTTAGGAAATGGGGTATTTATCAGAAGCATGTGGTCATGTGACCTAGCTGTAGAGACAGGGAAAAAAAATCACATAGGCTGGTCCCTGGCTCACAGTTTGAAGTTAGCAGCTGATGCCTGGATGTGTCAATCAGCCAAATGGAAACCTGCTGAGACAAGTTTAAACTAGGAACAGAAGTTAGAATTTATGAACTTATTTGGAACTTTTAGTCCCACAGCCTTAGTAATTGGGAAAGGAAGCTTGAAAACTCAAGCTGTATGGCTGTACTTATCTGGAGTCCTTTTGACCTCTGTGAAGTAGATCCAATGATTTCTTTTGATCCTCTGAGGCTTATATGAATTATTATTTTACAAAAGGACATAAAAGTTTTAGATATATTAGTATTACCAATCAGTATTGAAATCCATATATAGAAAAGCAGGTAATGGGTATCTGTAAAACAGAAGTGGTAGACTCATATTTTTGAGTCTCAGCAAAATTACAGATATATATTAAAAATATGTCCATTTTTTGTTTAGAGAGAGCCAGGAACAGATTGGATGGTGGTGTCTTTGGCTTGATAAGGTTAAGTTAATATCAAAACAAAAGAATATCTAAAACTTTGAGCTTGTAATTCAAATAGTATCAGAATTCTATTAATGTTAGACCCTGAACTTTTGAAATCTTAATATAACAATATTATAGAAGGGGAAAATAATCTGAAGTATTTAAATCATCTATTTATGTCTTTATAACTGGTATTTATATCCTGAATCATTTTTGACACCCTCAAAGTTTGTATGGACTTTAATATCTTAGAACATTTTTATCAAGAGATACCTAGTAGCTTTAGAAAAAGTGAGGCTTGACTTTTATATATAAAATGAGCTGACAAGTTGGTCACAGCCTTATAAATTTCAATGTCTTAAAACTTTTTAAGAAAAGGTTTAAAATCTCTCAAATGTCTTTTTGTAATATCAAAAATAAAGTACCCTCTTTTATTTTAAGAGGGAAAAAACATGGCATAACCATAATCTAGCTACAAAAATGTAAACAATCTAAAGTTTGTTATCTGGGATTTTGTTCATAATCCTCTTGGATCACTTCTTGATCCCATCCTTGGCAGCAGATACATAGCCTGCCTTCTAGATCTCAGCCTGTTCCATTTTACTGTGGCTTCTGGAGGCTATCACCTGGCAAAACTGTTAAAGTCCACCTGGGTCTAGCTAAGGAGGAGCCATAATCCAACCCTAGAGCCAGATTTTCAATGAAGAACAGCATAAAACAATTTTAACATTATTTATGTCAAAAAGACATTTGAACTTGTGCTAACCCAAATCTAGTAATCATAGCTCAGAGACAAATTCTGAGCAAGCTCTGCCCACCAGCATGGGAGCAGATCCTTGTGACCCAAACAGTCATAAAACAAGTTTCTATGGCCGCAGGAGCATGCTGCCCTGCCCACAGGGAACTGCAAGCCTGGTACTGCCATCCTCCTGCAGCTGCCTAGGGCCCCTTCCCTAGTTGGTAAGAACTTTATTGGGCAGGAGGGATGGGTAGAGGCTGAAGCAACAGGCACCCCGCCCATGCTTGAGCCTCAGACGGGATGTGGCTTCTCACTGCCCTTACTAAAAGTGGTAGTGGGGCCATATGACCTGTCTGTGACCTTAGTCACGATGGTGCCCTGACCATGTGATTGCTCTCTGGCACCTGACCTTATGGTCACATGTTTTATTTTTTATTACAAAAAATACAGAACATATATGGAACAAATAAATTTAAGCATTTAAAAGACAGTCAGAAACACATCCATTTGGCCATATCAACCACACATTTCCATCTGTACATAAGAAATAAACTTTTGTAACAGAATGAGGGACAAAACTCCAGGAAACTGTCAGCTGACCAACTTAAAAATCCAGAAATAAGAATTTACAGTATAAAGAATGAGCTATAAAACTGTAGGCATAGACTGAGAGGCAGCAGGATAGGAGAAAGCAAGGAAGAAGCAGAAGATAAGAGAGGCATCCTGACTGGTGGCAACAGAGAAGGCTGGGGGGGGGCGCTATGCTCTGTGCAGCTCACCCCAATGCTATGGGTGGCAGCAGCAGCCAGGAGCTGGGAGGGAAGGAACACAGACAGAACAGGACAAGACATTTTGAGTGAAAGAGTGAAGGAGAGGGTGAGAAGGGAGGTGGCAGAAACTGATGTATAGGGGGTGTGAGGCCAAGACTAACTGTCAGCCATTAGAGATATGGTGATAGGCACATTTTGTACAAGTGAGGTAGAGAAATAGGAGATCTAATCCCAGAGATTGAAGGAGACAAATCCTCACCCATGGAAAATGGCCAGAAGAGAGGGGGCTTACCAAATATGGAGTGAATGTTGAAGGTTCTCAGGTTATGAACGACGTTTCAGACTGCCAGAAGAAAGTGCTGGTAGGGTCTGCCGAGTGATGGCACCAATGTTATGATACTGCAAGAGAGAGACATTGGCAGGATTGAGACAGGGTACCCCACAGTGGGTAAGAGACAGAGATGCCATGCAGACAGCACTCAGACTTCTATTTGGTGGGGGAAAGAGAGAGGGGAGAGGAGAAGAGAGACAGAGAGATGGGGGAAATGAGAGGGGAAGAGAAGAAAGAAGGACCATGCTACCTCATGGTGAGGGGGGAGAGAGAGAGTGAAGGGGGAGGAGTCCTTTCTTAAAGAAATGTAGGATGGCATCAAGATACTGGGCAGGCCAGGGCATTATCTGCTTATTGGCCAGGATTCCAGGAGGTGGGTCTGAATGCTACAGTAGCTTCATGCCTAGCTGGTTCCACTGTATCATTGTACAAAACCATCTCTGAGTACTCCATGAGTACCAATCTCAAGGTATCCATTCATTGAAAGTACCCAGACTGTCCCTGGCCTCCCCACAGCAGGCTGCAGACGTGTGTCTTGGCCAAGTCTAATGTGATCCTCTCTCCTGTTCCCTCAGCGTTCTTCTGGAGGATGGGAAGGCCACAGTGCCCCTTCTGGCAGAGAGACTGACCACGGAACTCATCTCACACATCTGTGTAAGCCTGGGTGGCTGTGTTTTCATAAACCTGAGCTGGGACTGGGACGATCCTAGGCACATAAACTGGTCAAGATCTCTTTGCACAGATATGTTGTTTGGGAAATTGTAACTTCAGCATCAGAATGATTTTGCTGGTTCTTGCTGCTGTCACCTTTGATTTTGAGGCATGGCTGTGAAGCCTTATTCTGGAGCTGATCTCAAGAGCTTGAGTTCAAACGGGTTCTTCAGATAGAAGCCATGTTCACTTTTCTCTGACTTGGTGGAGTCTGCATCTCAAACCACCTTAGTTCTCTCCTGGAGTGTTGAGAATACTCAGCACATGTGGATTTAGTGTCTAGATCTGCATGAGGACTGGCTGTGGAAAGAAACTCAGCAGTGATCTTCCCCTGGGCTCCTCTTGTGTTCAAGGTCTTCTTGCAGTCCCCAGGATGCAGGTGGAGATCCAGGCATCTGAGGACACCATGATCTTGAGTGACTCCCTCTGAGCCCCTAGATGCAGACAAAAGCAGGCCTGTTCTTGCTGAGCTCTGTGCCTTGAGATGCCTGGGGACAGCATCTTCCTTGGAAACAAGAATCCTCAGCAGCTTTTGACCTGGTGAAAGAAACACAGAAGTTTAGGTGTCTTGTGCTGCTATAGGAGTCTTGTATTGTTATAACTTCCCCTGTTTCAGAAGCTATTAGAAGGCACTTTGTGGCATTTCCCTGAAGAGAGTTCATGTCAATGTTTAAAGAAGGAGATTACTCTGGGTGGCTCTTTTAGGAGGCAACCATGATCAATGGACAGGTTACATACCAGATGCAGGCATGGGCAAACCTATTTATAAAGGGATGCTTCTCAAGTGCTGCTCTGCACCAGGGAAATAATATCAGAACTTCAGAATGCTTCCCACATGTCATGGTGACTCTGTAGAACAGGCTTGAGGCCTCGTTTGCCAGTCTATATTTCTATGTCCCATTTACCTCTTTTCATTTCAGAAATCTCTGCCTTTGTTAGAAAATCAAATAAAGAAGTGTTACCAGACTGCAAGTGAGGAGCTGCAGAAGTATGGTGCAGACATACCAGAGGATGACAATGAGAAAACTTTCTTCCTGATTGAAGTGAGCATTGTCCATAGTTCTGGGCATGATAACTGCATCACTGTCTACACAGGAATCTCTTTCTGGTGCTCTTCAGATTTCGTGCTTCCAAGGCTGATGGAGATGAATCCTGTCCATTTAGTGTTAAGATGAGAGTCAGGACAGAGATTATGGTTGAGTGCAGGGTGGAGATTGTAGGGGCATTTTCATTTCATCCATACTGACAGAAGAGTTCTCCCTAAGGATCCCAAAGGAAGAAGGGAGGTATTTCCTGCTGCAAATGTCCCTCCCTTAATACTGTTCTGCTGGGCCCAGAAGGAGGAGGTGGCTCATCCACCTTCAGGGCACACATGTCCTTTTACTACATTGACCCCATGCTTGAAAGATCTCTGCTGATACTGATGTTTTTTTTCTTGGCAGAAAATCAACACGTTTAACCAGGACATCACTGCCATAGTACAAGGGGAGGAAAATGTGGAGGAGGGAGAATGTTGCCTGTTCACCAGGATCCTAGATGAGTTCTTATTGTGGAGTAAGGAGATAGAAAATATTTCCCAAAACAGTGAGTATCTTGTTCAATCTGGGTTGCCATCCTTAACAATTTTACACTGCATTGTTATAGACAATAGGAGACCATCACTCACAGTTCTGGTTCCTTAGGAGGTCCTAGGTCAAGGCACCAGATGTGACTAGTGAGGTCTCCATCTCTGCTCCCAAGATGATATCTATCCTGATCCTCATGTGTGGAGGATGAGAGACAGTTTTCTCTGGCATCTGTTATGAGGACACACACACCATCTGTGAGGATGGAACTCTCATGTCCTGCTAACTTCTTAAATGCCAACCTTTCAGTGCCATTACACTAGGAATGAAGTTCAACTTACAAAATTCAGTAAGACACCAGATAGAGAACTGTCAACAACTTACAAAATTCGGTAAGACACCAGATAAGGAACTGTCAATAAATCAAAGTACAGGTGCTAGGCAAGATCAAGTTGGTGAACTAATGAGTTTTCTTGGGTTGATTTTCAGGAATACGGGTGAGGAGTTACTTACAGGCATAGAAATTACTCAAAGACAGCTGTAATCTCAGAGCCCACTCCAGCATGGGTGATGGTTCATGAAATCTGGAGCACAGGGCACAGACTGTAGGCAGCCTAACAGGTTAGCGAGGAAGTTCAGGGTTGTTCAATTGGTCTGAGCCTCTGCCAAGCAGCTTAACTAGTCTCTGCTTCTTCCAGGCAGCTCAGCCTCTCTGAGAGTGAGTCTCAGCAGTCCCTATTGTTTATAGACACTTGGGGAGAAGGCTTGGTGAATCTAGTCAGTTTCAGGGACTTTCTGAAGTCACTGAGTTGTTGACTTCCTGAGTTTAAGGAGCTTCCCAGGAGGATGTAGTTGTTTTCACCTCCTTTCTAACTTCATGTGCCTTCAGGAGCATCCCTCAAAATGGAAAGTTTTAATCTTAGATGGAACTGCTGCCTGTCCAGGGACTTAATCCTGGGGCGTCTTACTGTGTTTCTTTATGGCAATGAGAAGATTATAAGTGCAGGCAGCACCCCACCTCATCTTCATAGCTTCAAAATCTGAAGCAGGGAGAAAGTACTATAAATCTGTTCTTTGATCACATCTGTGCTGAGAAAGCTGCCATGGTGGAGGGGAATTTCAAAAGATGCTTCCTAAATGAAAAAATAGAATTGTTGAAAACAAGTTTTGAAAAAGCTTAGCTGTATAAGATGTAAAAGTAGTATCTATCTCTGCAGTACATGAAAATCGTTAGCACTAATGAGTATGTAGTGTCAGGTGTAGCAATGTGCTTTGTAGAGCTTATGAAACTTATTAGCTGTGATCATTCACAGTCACATTCTGCTTCTCACCTACTATCAGACTGCTGAAGCTGACACTATAAGCCTTGCAGTGTGTCCTCACTCCAGGGAAGAGTCAATGTCCTCTTTCAAAACTTAGAAGTGCCTGCCATTATATCTGATAGAGGGGGGCCTAGAGACCAGAATATGAAGCAGCTTTACAACTCTAAGGTACAACAACTGGATCTAATTAGAAAACGGTGAAAACACTATAAGGATGTTTTTCTAAAAAGAAGATATACAAATGACTAACAGGGGTTGGGGACTTAGCTCAGTGGTGGAGTGCTTGCACAGCAAGCACAAGGCCCTGGCTGGGTTCGGTTCTCAGCTCTGAAAAAAAAAAAAAATGACTAACAAAACACTCAAAGTCTGCATGGCCTGTGGGCATCAGAAATGCAAATGAAAACACAGTGATAATTCCTGTCCCAGACCCTAGGGAAGTTAGAATCAGAAAGGCAGACACTGGCAGGTGCTGGAGAAGAGGCAGTGAAAAGGTAGCCCTGTTCACTGCTGGGGAACATGAAATGGTACAGCTGCTGTGGGTTACAGCAGTGAGCCTTCAGAGAGGCAAACACAGGATGCCCACTTCCACTCCTTTTCCTCTACAATAATAAAAAAGTCAAACATGCAAGTCCTCCTACCCTGAACCTGGCATCACCTCCCCATGTCTTCACAAGTCCTCTACTCTGGATATTTATGTGTCCTTGTCAGCCCCTGTAAGGACACAAGATACAGTGGATTAGAGACCACCCTAAGAGACTCCTTTCTACTTAGTAATTTCTTTTAAAAACCTCATCTGCAAATAGTCCCCTCCTGAAGTTCTGGGTGGTTAGGACCACAGCACAAGGATTTTGAGGGAAGCAATTCAGCTCTTAGCATCTCTCAGTGCAGTATTTTAACCCAAGAAAGGAACAGAAGGAGTGCAGATACAAGGTACAAGGCTGGTGAGCCTTGATGACAGGATACTGAGTGAAAGCCAGCAGGACAGTCACAGTGGCCTGTGGTATGTGATTCCATTTCAGAAACACCCAGAGTACATACATGGTGTGGACAGAGCAGAGCAGGGGCTGCAGGGTTGGAGAGAGGGCAGAAAGGGAGGCACCGATTGCTGGTGAGAGCAGCAGATCCTCGAAGTGACAGAAACTTCACTGAATCAAGGGTTAAACTGTGGAGCTTGGCTCACAACTCAGAATATATTTATAGTCTTGTCTAATTGTAGATGAATTTCTAAATGGCCTTATTAAATAAAAAACACAGTGCCAAATATAGTGGTGAAAGCCTTAGAGAAAGAAGATAGGGAAAGCCACAGCTAACCTTACCTCACCAACTCTGCAGCTTCCAAATGTGAGTTACTTCCAGTCTTATCTGCACCTTTATTGCCTTGATATTCTGCTATTTCATTGGCTGTCATAGCCCAGGTACCTCACTTCCTCTTCCTATACAGTTCTGTCACTTAATGTAGGTTTCTACAGACCTCCAGGTGTCTATGACTGGTATTGAGATTAAAGGCCTGTGTCATCACGAATGACTCTGTTCCCTGGTGTGGCCTTGAACACACAGAGATCTTGCCTGCTAAGGGATAGGATTAAGGGTGTGTGCTACTACTGCCTGACTTCTTTGTTTACTTAAAATGGCTTGCTATTTTCTCTGATCTCCAGGAAAACATTATTTATTAAAACACAAATAACATATCAACACATTTCAGCACAAATAAAATATTACCACATTTAATCAGCTTGTTTTCTTTTAGGTAAAAATATTCTGATGAGCTGGAGTGATGGATCAGTAGCTAAGAGCACTGGCTGTTCTTCCAGAGGATCTAGGTTTGATCCCCAGCACCTACATGGGGACTCATAACCATCTGTAACTCCAAACCCAGGGGATCTGAGGCTCTCTGTGACCTCTGGAGGCATAGTATGCACATTGTGCACAGACATACATGCAAGCCAAACCATACACATAAAATGGTACAATAAAAAAATACAAAAACAACCAGTTCATAACAGGGGAAGCTGGGGCCATCTGAGTCTGCTGCCCATTTCCAGTAGTGGGGAGAGGGACTAAGTGTTTTGTGTCATGAACAGGGAGGACAGGTCACACTGGGGCCATCCAGGTGCTCACTAGCCCTGTCCTTTCCTGCTGAGGGACACCCTCCTCCCACTCAGCTCCTGATGCCACCTAGAGGCCACAGGGCCTGTGAGTCATGTGCTCTGTCTCTTCTTCTTTGGTTAAATCCAGCTGGATTCAAAAACCCACACACTCAAGGTCTTTTTGAGGCCATGTCTTCCCCTGGTTTCCACCTGTTAGATTCTGCTGTGGTCTCTGGTCTGAGCTTGCTTTTTGCCTCAACTGAGGGAAGCGACCTTGAGATTACATTCTTCTCTGTAACCCAAACATTTTCTAATTTGCAGATATTTATTAGCTTCACTTTATCTCAGTAAATTCAATAAGAGCAGAATGGGTTCATTTAGAACAATCTACAAGATGGTTTTTTATAAAACAACTAATGGTCTCCTCCTATTGTAGGTTATGATGTTTTTGCTAAAGAAGTCCAGAAATTTGAAAAACAATATCGAGGACGAGACATGCCAGGGTTTGTGAACTACAAAAAATGTGAGAACATCATAAGAAGTCAAATCAAAGTCCTGGAAAAGCCAGCTGTAGACTTGCTGCACAGGGTCACAGGTGAGTGCTGTACAGGGTCACAGGTGAGTGCTGCACAGGGTCACAGGTGAGTGAGTGCACAGGGTCACAGGTGAGTGCTGAACAGGGTCACAGGTGAGTGCTGTACAGGGTCACAGGTGAGTGCTGCACAGGGTCACAGGTGAGTGCTGCACAGGGTCACAGGTGAGTGCTGCACAGGGTCACAGGTGAGTGAGTGCTGTACAGGGTCACTGGTGAGTGCTGTACAGGGTCACTAAGAAATGCTTCTGCTGCTCTCAGCCATTTTATTTCTGGGACAGGGGACAAAGGCAAAGCTGACCCCAGAACTGTCCTCTAGGGCTGGTTCTAGGTAGGCATTCTGTGCTCTAGATGCCAGTGTCGTGTTCAAGAATTCAGTCCATTCTCACCCCCTGGGCACAGAGATTTGCTGTCAGAGGGCAGAGTCACCTAACCTTTCTGGTCCTTATCACAATCATGTAAGGAGCACATTCAGAGTCCTTCATGTAAAGTGCTGACCACCCTTAGCCTACAGCTATATTTATATTAAAGAGAGTTCTCTAGAAGCCTGGGTGTACCTCCCTCTTCATTGGGGAGAGAGGAAGAAAAGAAGGAAGGGAGGAGGAGAGCACCCACCTCCCTCAACCCTACCCTGGTTGTCATCTACACAGAGTGAACACATCTTAACCACTTACTGTGTGAAACTGATTTTTTTTCTCTCTTCAATCAGAAATAGTACAAGTCGCCTTTTCCAGTGTTTCTGAAAAAAATTTTGCTGAGTTTTTTAACCTCCACAGAACTACCAAGGTAAAGCCAAGTGTGTATTATTTTTAAAGCATAATGAATATAATGGTAGAGAACAGATGTTTTGGTTTGAGACTACTTCTCCTCTCCTGTGCTTGTTTGGAAGAGGCTTAGGCTCCTGCTTGAATCTTGTTGATGAGGGCACTGGTGCATCTGGCTGAAGTAGGAGCAGGGAGAAGGGTGTAGGAACAGTGATGAATGCTGAAATCCACAGTACTCTGTCAGGGAGGCTCACAGGGCCATGTATAGGATGACACTCCTGACATTGAGTGAAAGTTGTCAGATGTGGGGCTCAGGGGTGACATTGAGATGGATTGTGGGAAGTAAGATATTTATTAGAAGGGTTGTTAGTACCATGGACAGACTTACAGCCAGTCTACCAGTGGCTCTGAGGAAAGTCCCGCCCCAGGACCAGAGACACTCTGGCAGGGGTCTGAAGAGGAATCAGGCCCACAGAACAGATTCAGGCTCCCTTCTTGTAAGTCTCTGAGGAAGGGGGAAGGTTTTACAACCCCACAGTCAGGCTCTCTGATATCCCAACAGGCAGAAGGGGGGAATGTGGCCACTGGTAATCACCAGATGATACCCATCAGGAGCCTTTTGATGTCTTTGATGTGTGTGATGTGCCTTAGAAAACTTATTTCCCTAGACAAGAACTGAATCCAGGTATTTGCTTAGTAGGATAGCTGACACTGTGAGGCTGGGGAAAGGGAAGGACTGCTGGAGTCTCAGGGCCAGGGTAGCAGTCTGGGCCGGGTTCTAACTGTTAGGATGCCGAGTGTGAAAGTCTGTTTAGAGGAACACAGCAGAAAAGAGGAAATGCCTCTACTTCCCAAGGGTCTGGCATGGCCAAGAAACTCAGCCCCTGTGCAGGCAGACAGGGTCTGTGCAGGTGGCCACTGGCTCTGCCATTCTCCTGCCTAGGCCACACCTAGGATGTATCATGGACCTGTGGTCCCAAAGTGGAAGAAGTGAGGCCGCCCTGGAAGGTAAGGTAAATGGGAGGTGCAGCTGCAGACACACCCAGCACCAAGCTTTGCATATATTATCCCTGCAATGGTCAGGTCAGGATCCTCTCTAGGCAATGGCTGTCCTCCATGGCTGACCTGAAATCCTAGGACACGAGACCCATAGGAGGTGACTGACCTAGACTGAGCCTTCTTATCTTGGCACACTGGTGGAAGCCATCTCCTTATTGTAGAAGTTAAAGTGTCTAAAAGAGCAAGGAGAGTGGCTGGGTCAGGGCTGAGAATTCACACAGGTCCCTCGCCTAGGTTTTTCCTTACTTCTCCTCTTATTGTGACCAAATATCTGGTAAGAACAACCTAATGAGGGTTACTTGGACTCCTGGTTTGAGGGGATACAGTCCACTGTGACTGGGAAGGCAGGGCAGAAGGAACATGAGGCAGCTAGTCACATTGCACTGTTCAGAAAACAGATGAGTGCAGTGTTCAGAAGCCCAAAATATATAGGATAGCATTGTCCGCATTAGGCTGGGTCTGCCCCTTCACGTAAACATCTCTGGAAATACCCCTACAGACATGCTCACAGACAAGTCTCCTGAGGGATTCTAAACCTAGACAAGGAGCCTGAGAGAAGACTCAGTGGTTAAGAATGCTTACAGCTCTAAGAGGACATCAGTTCAATTCCCAACACTTACATCATGTGGCTCCAATCATTTGTAACCCCAGTTCCAGGGGATCCAGTACTTTCTTCTGGCCTCTGTAGGCACTTGCATGAATATGGTACACACAAATGCATGGGACATACACACACATACATAAAATAAATAAAGAAATCTTTAAAAATAAATCCACTCAAATTGGCACTAAAGGTTGACCTTTAAATAAGGAGCTACTCACACCTGGCTCAGGCTTCCTCTGGTTTCCACCCTCAGTTCTGGGTGTAACATAGATGAACTGAGCAAGAGGGTACAGGGAATACTCCTGGGTAATGACTACATTTGTTTCTACTGGGTGACCAGATGCTTGTCGACCTGTTGAGTATCCTGTGCTCTTACTCCATGGCAAGCATTTCTTGATGACTGGTGACTTTCATTTCTCTTTCCTTGCAGTCCAAACTTCAAGACATCAGATTAGAACAAGAAAAGGAAGCTGAGAAGATGATCCGACTTCACTTTCAGATGGAGCAGATTATCTACTGCCAGGACCAAGTTTACAATGGAGCCTTGCAGAAGGTCAGAGAGAAGGAAGCTGAGGAGGAAACGAATGAGACAAAGTCGAGTGCCTTTACTTCCTCTCAGTCTCAAGCTTCACAGAACTCATCCATGCCTGAGATCTTTCAGCATCTGGACGCCTACCGCCAGGTAAATGTGTGAATACCTTGGAACTGGCTATCAGGCCATTTGTTTCATTTGTTTCTGTGTCTCTCTGTGTAGAATATGAATCTGCAAGGAGGACTCAGGACAGCTCAGTCCTACAGTTCTGGGTGATCGTCTAAGAAGGGATTATAATTCATTCAGATGAACAGAACCTAGAACCACATACATCTGATTTTTATGGTCCTTGTGATCCTGACTGTGTAATTTAGACTCCCAGAGCATCGGTTTTCTTTTCTATAAGGTATATTTTCGACATCCCAAGCACCTGTAATGTAGCACAGTGTTGGGATGCCATGCACTCATCAAGTGGAAGCCAGGTCCTGACATCTGTTTGGTGGGGCACACATCATGTAATCCAGGTACAGCAGGTCCTACTCAGCCAAAGCCACAGGCACCTGGAAGCAACCACGTAGGAGAAGTCATGGTGACCTTCTAATGTACAGACTTCTGTCACTGGATGCTAGAAGACCAGCTTTGTCATGTGGCCTAGCACCGGACTCCTGGGTTTTATGGCTATTCATCTGTAGATATTAAGTTTGCTCTCTGTCTCTGGGACTTTAATGACCCTGGGGAACCTCACTAAGTGGGTTGGTAGAGTTTTTACTCTTCCTGCCTGACTTGTTTCTCAGAGCATAATGTCCTCAATGTCCCTACATATCATAGCATGAATCAGGGCTATTTTGTCTGCAGACTGTTATGCCCAGATTGTGACCCCAAAGAGACCACTGAAGACCTTGGATGTCCAGAATGCAACAACGAGATTTATTCTGTCGATACAAGTCTAGACAGGGAACTCATTCCTACACCCAATACAGTGAGGCAGGGAGGAGTTGCTCTTTCTTTGTTAGGCTAGCTTTTTAAAGGCAAAAACCACAAGCCCTTCAGGGGGTTGTGGGGGAGGGGTTTGCATGGGTGCAACTTGGATTGGTTAACTTTTATCTCTGTTCTCTTTTAATTGGGTGAGGGTATGTAACCTTTGAATTTACTGGTTGGTGGTTACAATTATCACTTTGGGGGCAGTCCAGCACAAGTCCCAGGCTTTGTCCTTGAGCTGCCATGGGGGCTGGCTGGCCTGGCATGTCCTGCACATAACTCTAAGTTGGTGAGGGTCCCCAGACAGTAGACATCTGGCTGAACTTTGAGCAGTCAGAGTATGTGCAGAAAGAGAGCTACTGCAAGGACTATGTCTTTTGTTCATGGCCCTCCCAGAAACTGCTTGCTCAAGTCTCAGGAAACTGAAATTGAGGCCTGATCTCTGTGAGAAGACTGAGCAGCCTGTTATGGCATCTGCTTGGTCCTTTCACAGACATCATCTTTCCTTTTAGTCAAGGACCTATTCCCATCCAAGGCACCAACATCTAGATATCTGGGGTCTCTATACCTTCTATTATGCCCCATATGTGAACCTCAGGCCTTCCCATTGGCATTTGGAGACAGGCCTCACCCAGGTTGTCTGTGGTTAGAGAACACACAGCCTGTTTTCTGCCATCACTCAGGGTTGTGCCTAAGCTGTGACCAGCTCCTCATCACTTGCCAGGCATCTTCTAACTCTGCTGTCTTGTGACACATCTGCTTAACCATCCCCAGAGGGCTATGGTCATGGTAATCTTGTATCCTAAAGAAGGAAAATGAGAACCAGAGAGCCACCAACCTTGGGAAACCAGCAGCACATGTCATCTACCTGAGAGAGCAACCTGTCTGAGGGGAATGGGGCTGACAGCTGAGAGAGAGGATGGAGCAGGTGAAGTCTGACTTCCTTCAGGCAGCTCATTTAGGACTCTGACTGCTCTGCTTCCCTGCTGCCAAGAAGCCTGGGTCTTAAGGACAGGCAAGCAATGTTCTCAGCGAAGGGATCAGCCATTTGGAAATGGAGTTGGGGTGTCTCTGTGGACTCAGTTCCAGTACATATTACTCTTTTCCATTGAAACCCATTTGATTGATGGTCAGGGAATCTGGTGGGATCCAGAGTCTAGCAGGCACCTTGGACTGCTCTGCCAGGACACTGAGGGGGATGAGGCCTGTACCTGCCAGAATCTCACTACTCAGAGATGACCTGGTATCAGGTTCCCTGTGCCTCTCCCTCAAGCCTTCTGTTTCTCCCTCTTCCAGGAAGCTTACAACCGCATCTGCAGCCACATTCCTTTTATCATCCAGTATTTCATCCTGAAAATGTTTGCTGAGCAGCTGCAGAAGGGCATGCTCCAGCTCCTGCAGGACAAGGACTCCTGCGGCTGGCTCCTGAAGGAACGCAATGACACCAGCGAGAAGAGGAAGTTCCTGAAGGAGAGGCTGTCAAGGCTGGCCCAGGCTCGCCGGCAGCTAGCCAAATTCCCTGGTTAAGCTGTCCCCGCCCTTCCTTGTGTCTCCTGGACAGTGCGTCAGGGACAGCAGGGCTCCTGCCTTTCCTGGTAGCTAGCTACACTACCACTCTTTGGACTCTGACTTGGTATTGGGTAGAGGATGCCACTTTTCTGATATGACAATCGCTTCATGCTCAGATCCTTTCCCACCTTGGCCTCCACCTTCTTAGCAACCTGTTTCAGTGAATCCTGCCAGGTACAACTCTTGATGAATAAAGGGTCCATGATCTTGGGAGCTGCTTATTGCATTCCTAATAAACCACTCTTGACACTTGTCTGACTCACTTTTAATTGGGGGAAGGGGTTGCACAGGACTGTAGGGAATAGAGGGCAATGTGGGAGTCCAGCTCTAACCTGCTCCCACCTATTGAAAGGTTCTTGGGTGGAGGAGAGAAGAATGAGAAAATATCAGATAGAAAGATAGACCTAGATGACGAGGAGAAAGAGACACAGGATAGCTTCGGGAGGGGCTGGGTCAATACCCAACAGAACAAAGGTTTATTCCAAAGGGTTTTTTATAATATGCCAAAGAGAGAGGCAAAAGACCTCCCCCTTGCAAGATCAAAGCACACTATACGGACAAACACTGGGTAAACATGCCTGTGGCAAAACATTTCCTTATGCAGTCCTGATGTGTAAAGCAAGCTGAGACTCTCTGACCTTGAGCAAGGCCCTAACAGAGAGTCTCTCTGGTTCCCCACAGGGAAAGTAGTAAATATGTGGACCACTAAAACCAACTCATTTGGGGAATTGGGGACCATGGAGGGTTTACTTCCTAGGAACTACAGCATTTGGAGACAAACTGGAAAGACAAACTGTTAAACACTTGCATTCTTTACGTACTGGGCACTAGCCTGCAGGGAATATAAAGCAGTTCCAATGTGAGCAGAGACTGTAGGAAGCTCTGCACACCCAGCTCTGGTGGAGAAACCACCCAGGGTAGGACCAGGTCAGCTGAGGGACAATACTCTCCCTACAGGAGAACTGCAGGGTCCCTTTGTGACTGGGAGATGACTAGACACAAGCCTCACCCTCAGACTGACTCTCCTAGAACTCAGTTCCAAATCCACACTATACTTCCTGCCTTCATGGTTAGGAATCCTTGGGTGCAGTCAGAACACTAGCCAGGGACAGATGCCCAATTGATGTCCTGACACCAGGTCTGTTGAAGGAGCACTAAACCATGAGGAATGCCAGAACTAGAAATAGACCCCACCCGACACATCTTCTGACCCTTGAACCTGTATCATCTCTGACTTGGGAGGTTCTAGAATAGGCTTACAAGAAGGATGCTAGGAAGACAATGGCCACTTCCCAGTTCCAAGGTCTGGGATGAATGACATCAATAGGCCTTTCCAGGGCTGACTGACAATTTACCATTGCCATGGTCACCGGAGCTTCCAGAGGCTGTCCATTAACCTGAGCATGAAGTATTAGAACCTCCCATCACAGAGGATTCTGGGAAAGTGAAGTGGGCAGCTAGTTTAAACATCTCTGGCTCAAGTGTGTGTTCCTCCAGTTGACACAGTCTTGACATCTTGTTCTGGAGAGCAGTAGCCCAGTGCCTGATGCCTGAGGCCATAATTATGATTTATTCCTAGATCCCTCCCCTGTATATCCCCAACCTAGTTTCATCTTACAGGGACATTAGATTCTGATGGACCAGAAACTGTGGGTGGCATCCAAGTATCAGATGTACTTTGCCTGGCTTCACTGGTTTCCTGGATATATATAGAGTGTGAATGGCAGGCAAGAGTCTATGTTATAAAGAAGGGAGTTTAAGGGGAGGTAGTCTGCTAGATGTGATTCTCCCAAAGGACCAGGGGGATGTTCCTTTTGGGCCATAAATAACAAGTGTCTGGGCTCTGTCCCTGTGATCAGAACCCAGAATGTGAAGTCTAGGACACCTCGATGAGATTCTAGTCCTGGGAGAGACCAGGCTCAGGCCACAGCTCATCAGTGACCCCAGGATGACAACTATGTCCCAGCTATTGTCACCTGCTATGTGACACCTGCCTGGCACACTCCTCTTAATGATGATAGAACTTGCAGTTTATCTTTTCCTAGACCCTCACTCTAGGAATGGTGAATTTTATAGACTGGGCCTTGGTGACTATTATAAAGTGGGGATGTTTACTGCAGTATGGGGAGGCCTAGACCGATCAGAACAGGTGTGGTGATATTTTATTTGTGCTGAAATGTGGTAATATTTTGTTTGTATGTTAATAAATAAAGTTTGCCTGGAGAGGAAATAGCAAGCCATTTTAAGTAAGCACAAAAGTCAGGCAGTGGTAGCACACGCCCTTAATCCAATCACTTGGCAGGCAGGGTCTCTGTGTGTTCAAGGCCACACAAGGGAATAGAGCCAAGCATGGTGACACACACCTTTAATCAATCCCAGTACCAACTATAGAGACCTGGAGGCCTGTACACACAGGCATTGACAAGGAAGTGAGGTAGCTGGGCTAAGAGCCAATGAGAGGGCAGAACAGCAAGGCAATAAAGGTGTGGGTAGACAGGTAGTAGCTCACTTTGGAAGCTGCAGCATGGTGAGGTAAGGTTAGCTGGTGGCTGTTCCTATTTCTTTGATCTCTAAGGCTTTCACCCATATATTTGGCTCCATGTATTTTATTTAATAAGACCGCTTAGAAATTTGTCTACAAACAGGCTGCAGTAGAATGCCTCAGTTTTTCAGAACATTCAGGATGGTATGCTGCAGGAGCTGAACTCATGTTGTGTGATGGGAAATCATATGAACCTTATTTAGAGGGCCTTGTGGACATGATGTTGTCAATGACGGGAGCCTTCTGCTTTCTATAAATCCTCTTTAAGTGGAACAGATACTTGGCACCAGACAGGCAGCAGACCCCCACAGAAAGCCAGGTCTCGAGGAGGAAAGCTGATGTGAGTGTAAACCAGTAACAGGTGACAATGAGCCCGAGAAGGACACAGCTGTGGTGCTGGCTTATCAGATCCTTTATTCTCCTCCCAGGGAACCTGCCCTGGTATCCAGATCAGGCTGTGTTCCAGCTTGTGCCTCAAGTACCACCACTGCAGGCTGATGCACTTGGGATGAACCAGCAGCTCCCTGGGGGACTTCTAAGCCTTCTTTCCAAGTACAAAAATTAAAGCCCTTGTCAAACACTGCACCGTCTGAAGTGAACCTGGGCCACATCACACCATGTAGCCAATCCTCTGCACTGTGATTAGACAGAGTTACACCAGGCAGGTATGCTTCTGGAACCACAGCCTTGGCCTGAATGGAAAATAGCTTGGAAATCAGGGACCCATATCTGGGGAGAACCCCAGGATCATGAGCTCAGGGCAGGACTGTCACCCCAAACTCAGCCAACCACTGATCATTTCAAGTGTGGATTCGAGTCTGGATTCATTTCCTTCCTTGCCCAGCTATGAAAAGCTGGCAATGTGGATTTTCACTCTAATGAAATGCTGGGTTAATTTATGCTCCAAAAGTCAATAGTGTTTAACTACACCAACATCAGTGTTTCCCTCATCTGGTTGCTTTTAACTTAATCTTTCAAGTAAAGTCATCATCATTCACAAATGAAAACGGCCTAAGATGAAATTTTCCAACATGACTAAAGGAAACACCCCAGCTTCTTTCCCCAGGGTAACACATTAAACCAGCATCATTTGTCAATGTCTCCAATGTCTGGTTTGTGAATTTCTCTTGCAGCGTCAAGGCAGAAATCTGCAGCTCTGAATGGGCATCCCCAGTGGAGGCCAGCAGCTGGCGCTTTGCTGTCCTAGTACACACTGAAGCCCCAAATTGGCTTTTTGTGTGTTTGTATTTTCATCATAATTTCGCTGCTGCACAGCCCTGAACAGTGTTGCATATCTGTGATACATCCTCAGCCCAAGAGGCAGAAACATCTAATGGGATCATGTTTGGGAATGTTTGTTTGGGCTGAGCTGTGCAGCTGATGGCTGTGGGTTCAATGTGCTTGCCCAATGTCTGGTAAGCTCTGGGTTCCATCCCCAATACCACATGAAACCAGGTGTGGTGATGCATGCCTGTGATTCTAGCGCTCTGGAGGTAGAGGGAAGAAGGTAGGAAGGTCAAAGTGATTATCAGCTATGTCAAGTTTGAGGCTTCCCTGGTATACAATAAGACCCTGGTGGAGGGCAAGACAAAAAATGGGAAGAGAAAAGAAAAGAAATGGCGTCAGAAACACACATGTGCTAAGAATGTCAAGCAGAGTGGCTGTTACCTCTTGTGTAGGAGACCAGATCCAACTTTCTCCTGCCACAGTCCCAATTGCAGGGAAGAGGAGTAACAACGTGTGAGGCGGCATCTGTGTCACCATGAACCGTCTGGGGTTTGGGAAGAAACCACAGAGTACAGATGCTGGACTCAGTCTGAGTCAGGTGGCCTGAGAATGCGGAAGCCTGGAGCTATGTCTCCAGAGCTAAGGACATCATGTAACAGCTGGCATAAATGGGTTTTACCAGGTGCCTGTTCTGCTCCTTTCCATGGTTCCAGGGCCAAGGGGCTGTGAGGGAGTATTGAGGAACTGGGGTAGAGATGTGGTAATGGTGGCTCCTGGAGTCTGGCTTTGGGGGTGCTGTGTTGGAGAGCTGGTAAAGCTCTTGCAGGAGTCACTGGAAGACATTGGAAGAGTCCAAGCACAGGATCCAACCAGGGCCTGCCAGTGCTAGGCTGGTATTCTGATAGCATCACTCTCCAACCCAGCAGCAGCACTGGCATCCTTCCCAAACTATTGCAGCCTGGCCCTGCTCCTGGGGCACGACTACAGAGTCATTGAATAATGGAAAAAATTATAAACTTTATTCATATATTTCACAGTGGAAACTCAGAACAAACACAAAGCAGGAAATAACCAACCAAGAGCACAGACAGGGAGAGCTGGGGCGGGGACATGTTTTCACACTTCAAGGTGCTTGCACATTTATTCTGGCATTGCATCTGAGAAGGTCCCTGGGTGCTGCTCCCAGAGGAAGCATCATGGAGTGCATGACCCTCCCCTGGATGGGAGTCCCTTCCCAGAAAAGATGGAGTTCCAGCTATGACCCATCCACTCCCTTCTGGAGAACCAGGCAGAGGGAAGGAGGCAGAGCCTCACCATAGGTAAGACACTCATACTTCATACTTGGTAATTCTGGCATGGTCTTCCTGGTATAAAGCCAGGGCTAGAAGAGAACATAGAACAATGACTTCCTCTTTTTCATCTTTGTCCCAAACTAAGAACTTCTACAGAAAAACCTCACCACCTGGAAGAGGTCTAATATCTGAGGCACAATCACACAGTCCAAATGCAGGTGAACACTAGACATCCATCCAGGCTAGTGCTCCAGGAGCAGTGAGGTAGTAAGAGAAGAAACATGATCCAGAAGCAATGTTACTGGAATCACATGTCCCTGATTCTGATGGACCTCATCCTTCAGGAGACTAGCTGAACTATACAGGATCCATCAGGTACTAGGTATTGAGTACTGGTACTGGTACCAGTACTCAGCACCAGGTACTGAGGTGAGTCTCAGGCTCTGAGAGGCTGAGAAAACTGTGGGGAGCCAAGAACCAGACTGAATGACACCATGTCACCCAAGGGACAAGTGGGCAAGGGGAACATGTTGACATTAGCTTCTTGCTCTGAGGGCTCTGCCTAGGCTCTCAGCCTGGCAAAAGCTCTGTTACCCTTAGAAGTGGATGTTATGTCAACATGCAGGAGAGAGAACCCTTTGCTCCCAGCCATGTTCACCCTGGTTGCTAATGGAGTCATAATAATATGACCAACCCAAACTGTACACAGAGTCAGGCCACAGGCTATAGTAGCTCTCTTAAGATGTCTGTCCCAGGGCCCAAGGCCCTGCCTGGCTTCCCTACTCTTTGTTAGGCCATTAGGCTATTCAGAGGTCATAGTCTTTATTCATCCAAAAGAGGCCTGAGCATGAGCCAAAAAGGAGGCTGAGCATGACAGTGCCACCCTCCTCTGCATTTGGCCCTATGTGCCCAAACCCAGCAGGATCATCATTCCTTCTGGATGGGAGCCACAGAAGTGGCCTGGGGTGGGGCACTGAAGCCCTCGCAGGACCAGGGAGCGCAGTCAGACAAGTCACTGTTTAATAAAGTGAAAGCCCTTTGAATCATCTCAAAAGGTACATTGTGCACAGGAGTTAGAAATCAGCCCCTTGGTGTTCTTGCAGAAGGGTGTTGAAGACAAAAGAAGTCAGAGCCAAGGCCACGTGGATTAGCTGTTCGCCTGTGCAAACAGGAAGAGGAGATAAGGTTACTCGCCTAAGACAGGCAAAGCTGTCTGTTTCCCCTGGTGATGTGAGAGACCCAGAGTCTGAGCACAGGCCTCACAGACTTCTGCAGGTTGAGCTCAGGTCACACACAGGTGCAGGAAACACATGGGCCTCTGCCCAGAAGCTTGCTTGACTCAGGACACACTCTACCTAGAGATGTCACTTATGGGGTCTTCCATTCTTACCTGTGGTGTCCCCTCCCACTTAGCACTGGCCTTCCTTGAGGCCATGCTGAGTGTCCTTTAGGCTTAAATATACCTGCTTGTCAGCTCCCTCCATTCTGCCCCCTTCTCTAGCTTCATCTTTGTGTCCCTCAGCATAGTCTGGCTTTTCTGTTCCCACTTCTGCCTCTGCCAGGAGAAGACTTCCCATGGAATGATGTGACACCCTGAGCCCAGGTGTCACTTGCGTTGACATGGTCAGGCCTCATGACCTGGTCTTAGTCCTTTATCAGGCAGATACTGGGATATATGCTCTTTCTCTAGGAACCCCTCCTATGAGCGCATGTCTAAGCAAACCATCATTCTGATCCCTGGGACGAAGTGGGCTGGGGCTCCGACAGGTTGTGTGGATGAGCCAGGAAGGCCAGCTCACAGCAAGCCCCGGCTTCTTCCTTGCTGTGCAGCCTCCCCTGGACCCGAGTTGGGGACTTGAGATCTCTAACCGCCCCTTTCTCTCTGCATGAAGGCTGCCCTAATGACCCTCAAGAGACCCCTGTGAGGAAGAGTGCCATTCTGACTATTCCCTCACCCAGCTATGTGAGTGGATGAAGGCTGGATGGGTGCCTGGCTCTGCTGACCCTTCACCAGAATGGGGAGCCAGGAAGGTTCTATGAGTCCAGCTCTGCCATCAGCACTAGCAGGGAAGCCAGTGATGTTGATGTGTGCGACTGCCAGAGGTATGCAGGCATCATAGGCTCAGGGGTATAAAGGGATTGGGAAACCAGAGGGATGGGGAGAGGGACTCTGGAGCAGAGGGGTAAAAGGTGATCCAGGAGCAGTTCAGGCCTTGAAAGTGTCTGTTTCCTGACATGGTGCATTCCTCCCAGACCTGTGGCTTGAGCTCAAGGAGATAGATAACCCAGGAATTAGGGAAGTTACCCTCATTTGCTGGTAGATCCAGTCTGTAAATACTGTCACGTTCCCGTACACTCCAGGTCTGAATGCCTTGGCACAGCCGGAACCCCAGCTTGTGTCCCCAATCAGCCACCAGATGCCATTCTTCAAAGTAACCAGCGGCCCTCCACTGTCTCCCTGGAGAACATAGCAAGTTACTGAGAAGAGAAAGGCACACTACAGCACACTGCCACCATGCACCATGCACCAGTGAGGACACAGTATCTGGATATGAAAGGTGGTAAGGGTCTGTCTCTCCAGCAGGAGACAATGGTCATAGAGACATATTCCAAAAGATGAAGTTGGTCTATGCCAGCTAGCTGTTTGCAAGTGCATGACAGACCACACTTGTGCCAAACAAAAGCCTCTCTGGAGACCATAGTGTGATTAGCACTGGTTTCTGCCGAAGGCATAAATGCTGCTAGTAACCATCCCTCCCCACTCCACTCCCAACTGGCCCTGTGTCCCTGGGAGGTATCTCTGATCCCATCAGAGCCTCGTGTCTCATAGGGGTTCAATGGGAACTACACACTCCAAGGCTGAATGAAAATTCACAATTACCTGGCAAGAGTCCACAGTGCCCTGCAGGAAGCCGGCACAGATCATGGCTGGTGTGATAAGGTTGTTGTATATGTATTTACTATTACATCTGGAGGTCTCAATCAAGGGTACCATGGCAGCATTCAGCACATCCGAGGTCTTCCCTAACAACAGAGGCATCAGCTAGCAGCTCTTGTGGACATCTTCCTCAAGAAGCCGCACTTTATATAGATAATCTCATACCTCTCTTCTATTCTCCCTCCCTCCCTCTAATGGTTAACATTGATTGACAGGATCTAGAAGAACCCAGGAGACAAACCTCTGAGCATGTCTACAAGGGAGTTTCTAGAGTCGGTAAATTGAGGAGGGAAAATGCCTTAAAGATGGGTGGCACCATTTTATAGGCTGGGTCCCAGGCTGAATAAAATGAGAAAGTGGGCTAAGCCTCAGTATTCATCTCTCTCCCCATCTTGATAATATAGTATGTGTGTGTGTGTGTGTGTGTGTGAGAGAGAGAGAGAGAGAGAGAGAGAGAGAGAGAGAGAGAGAGAGAGAGAGAGAGATCCAACGCCTTGAGGTCCTGATGGCATGTCTTCCTCTCAGTGATGGACTGCATTTTCAAACTGTGAAAAATAAGCCCTTCTTCCCTTGATCTACTTTGGTCAAGAATTTTGTCACAGGAATGAAGAAGTACATTCCCTCAGACCATCACAATAACAAGCCCTTTCCCTATGTACTAGGCAGGGCTGATTCAATATTTTCTGTTAATCAAATGGGGAAAGAAAGGCACATAGCTTAGGTAAGTTGTCCAAAGTCATTAGCCACTGAATAACAGAACTGGGATTCAGATGAGGAGGTCCCACTGTGGAAATCATTATCCCATCCTATGTGGCCCAAAGCCTTACCTTTCTCATAGGTGGCCCCCCACCCTGAAATCCAGCATTCCTGGGCTAGGTCCAGCATCATGCCTGGGTTTGGCAGACACACTGGCTTCACTTCATCTATTTAAAGAAGAACAAAGGATGAGTTATCCAGGCCTACAGGGCTTCTGTGAGAGTCTCCCCTGGCTGCCCGATGCTCTGCTTTTTCCAGAAACCCAGGTTCCTGTGGGTCCTGGACCCCTTGTTCCCATCCTGGCAGGCCTGCTTCCTGATAGTTTCTCTGGACATTTGCTACTCATATCTAGAATTAAGTGCTGGCTCTGCTTCTAAAACACAGCACACAAGCCGGGCAGTGGTGGCGCACGCCTTTAATTCCAGCACTCAGGAGGCAGAGCCAGGCGGATCTCTGTGAGTTCAAGGCCAGCCTGGTCTATAGGCTCCAAAGCTACACAGAGAAACGCTGTCTCAAAAAATAGATAAATAGATAGATAGATAGATAGATAGATAGATAGATAAACAAAACACAGCACTCTGGCCTCTGAGTGACAGGGGAAGAAAGGACTGGTGATGGCCATTGCTCAGAAGCTGATGGTTCCAGCTTGTCCCAAAGCCACACCATCTCTCAAGGATCTGCTATTTTGTGTGCGAGTTGGTCCCCCAGCTTAAATACAAGCACTTCAGGAGAGAAGTCGGTTGTCATCTGTAGATTCTAGAACATTCCATGCTCTTGCATAGAATAGAAAAGGGATAATAAGAACCTAAGGAAGGGACTAGGGATGTAGCCCAGTTGGCAAAAAGTGCCTGCCTAGCATGCACAAAGCCCTGGATTTCATGCCCAGCACCTCATAAAACCAGGCTTGGTGGCACATGCCTGTAATCCCTGCACTCAGGAGGTAGAAGCAGGAGGACCAGGAAACTCAAGGTTACACATGGCTACATAGAAGGACCCACTTAAGCTACACAAGACCCTGCCCCACCAAATAAAAATATATTATATACATTATCAAAATCTCAAAGAATGAATTTAAAAGTATAACTTAAAAAATGAAATAGAGCCTGGCAGTGGTGGCTCACGCCTTTAATCCCAGCACTCGGAAGGCAGAGGCAGATGGATCTCTGTGAGTCTGAGGCCAGCTTAGTCTACAGAGTAAGTTCTTGGACAGCCAGGGCTACACAAAGAAACCCTGTCTCGAAAAAAACAAAAATAAATAAATAAAAAAGGAAATAGTTTACAGACTACTTTTTAATGGAAAAAACTCATTAAATTTCTTTTAAAAATACATTATTACCATTTCTGTGATTCTTAAATGTTTACAAAATATTGGAGAAAACATATTTTTAAAAAAGCTAAAGGTCTACATTTCAATTTTAAAGTATCCTGCTTTCAGAACATATTTGTTTAAAAAAGAAAGAACCGTTGTCTTGAGAGAGATGACTCAGTGGGTCCTTCCAGAGGACCCATGACTGATTTTCAGCACTCACATGGAGGCTCACAACTGTCCCAAGGAATGTAACACCCACTCTGGTCTCTGTAGGCGCCAGGCACACAAGTGGTACACATACAGGCAAAACACCCATCACAGAAAAGTTAAAAAATAATTTAACTACTTTTAAAAGCAGTAATCTTTACACATTATCGACCAGATGGCCTCAGCTGGAGAGGATATTGTCCCACAGTGATAGTAAGCAGTATTTGAAGCTGACCCACACTACTAGAGGGAGTTACTGCCCTCTAGTGGAAAGAGCCTCACATACCGTTAAAAGTCAGAGGCGTCTGCAGCTTCATGAGAGCAATGTCGTTATTCTTGGTCTTAGAGTCGTAATTTGGATGGGAAATCACTTTTTCTACCTGGTGTCTTCTTCCATAGAACATGAGAGTCTGTTTCAAAATCCCTGTGAATGCCGTCCAGTACCTCGGGTTGCTGAGGGGTCTGGGAGACAGAGACAGCATATGGAAACTCAGGACCACAGATACAAGGTGTTCCCTCCAATCTTTAAAACACATATGCTGAGGTCTGGAGTGAGATGAGTACTCCAAGCCACAGAGTGAAACTGTGGGACAGGGGCTCCCCACTTCCCTCCCACCTCCCCACAGCTCCCTGCTGCTGAATAGCTGTCTGAGGATTTGGTTTCTTCTCCTGTCCTCTGCACCAGCCCACAAATAGGGCCAGCACCCTTCTATGAAACTTAAAATCACATTTCTAACAAGACTGTCTCACTAATCTTTATATGCCAGAGCATTTACTGACACACAGTGGGTGCTTAATAAATGCATACTTGGTGTTTGATACCAGTCACGCCCTTCCTTTCATCGAAGAACTTCAACTACCAAAGGGACCTCAGAATCTGGGATATAAAAGGAAGAAAGGGAAGTCCCAGGTAAGGTAGCTCCCTAACTTTCTAGCAGTGCCTGGGAAGAGGAGGAGGGCACTCCTGTGTGACAGATGGTATCACCAGACTGAGAGAGACACTGAGTCAGTCATCTTTCCAAGACCACACAGCCAGAGAATGGCTGAGCCAGGATCTGAGCCTCACTTAAGGCAGCAAGTGCCCCAAACCTGTCTAATAAAGAATCTGTGATGCTGGAATTGGGGTATATCCCTGCACTCAGGAGGCTGAGGCAGGAGAATTATCCATTTGAGGTCGGCCTGAGCTACATAGCAAAATCCTTGGGAAGGAAGGGAGGAAAGGAAAGAGATGGAAGGAAGAGATGAGGAAGGATGGAAGAAAAGGAGAGAGAGAGGGAGAGGGGAAGAAGGAAGAAGGAAAAACAGAATGGGAACAGTGTCTCTGGCAAGAGCTGACACTACTCAGTATGGCTGTCCTTATCCTTCTTGCCCATCTTGAGTGTAATGCCAAGACCAAGGGTGTATATACAGGCTTCCAGAGAACCCACTAGGGCAGTGTGAGGTTGTCAGAGTGGACATATCCAGGAGAAATGAGACTGATAGAGCAGGGGCTCTCCAAACTTATAGACAGAGCTGAGAAGATGGCAACTGGAACACACCCAGTCACGGTGCTGTCAACAATCATCCTTATCCTAAGCTGGTATGCAGCAGCAAGCAAGAGAGACCACATAAACATTTGTCTAATGAGTGGATGAGACTGTGCACCTGCAGTGCATATATCCACCACCCAGCAGTACTCACCCCATTACACACAGGACATAGGAGCTGCCATACAGCTTGGTATGGGTCATATGGTGGCAAAGCCACACTCCAAACCCAGGAGTCTTGGCCATGTGACTCCACCCTACTACCCCAGACCTCACAGGATATAGACATACTCTTCCACACAGTGAGCAGCTGTCACAATCCACTCAGGGGTGATGATGGAGCCTCCACAGACATGGATGCCTTGGACATGCAGGCTGACCTGCCAGGGCCAATCTCCTAGTGAGGCACTCGATCCACCCACAATCCTGTTCTGACGTCTCACTGAGCGGACTCCACACTCTGAGGGTGACAAGCACATGTTAGGTGTCAGTCAAAAGTCAACAGGTGACATCAGAGTCAGCACAAAGCTAACCACTATGTGCTCAACTCGGCTGCCTTTTTCTGGCGGTGGGGCTGATGGAAGGCAACTGTTGCCGCCTCTCTTTCCTTATTATTAGGAGTAGCAAGTGGGAGGTAGATACTCTCCTAGGTCCCTAAAGGGCCACCCAGGCTGGAGCACTGACTAATTCTTATTGGTACCCAATTTCACTGGATTTCTGGTAGGCATGACTGGGAAGGTCCTGGGTAGCAAGCTCCTTAAGGAGACTGATATACTCAGCACTCCACACCCAGAACTTCTGGGCAAAGAAAAGGGAGGTAGAAAAGGCGGAAGAGTGAGTGAGGAGGCAAGTGAGAGCTTCAGCAGGTGCTAAAAAGGTGAGATGAGAGGACGTGAGGTCATGTGAGGGGCTGAGTGAGGATGTAAGTGAATGGTAATAGGAGTTGGTGAAGTCTGAGTACCCCTCAGGAAATAAGAAACAGGTTCTTTGCTGACCAGTTGACTGAGAGAGGAGATCTTTCTACTCCAGAGTCAGCAGCCCCTGACTCTAGAAACTTCACAAGTGTGGGGCAAGTTCTCAATTGAGAGAAATCAAGGTAATATGAGAAGTAGATGTTGGAAACTACCCAATGTGCTGGAAGGTCCCCATGCCAGTGGCTGCTATGGGGTGGGTGCTAGCTGAGCAGGCCTGGTGCATCTTGGCACAGTGTGGGGCAGGACTTCTGGAAGCATCCTCCAAGTGTCGCCTGAACCTCTTTGTAAGTGACTTTGAGTACCTGTGAGGCACATGTGGCAAAGGGTGAACAGCAGCGCTCCCCTGGTTGTGCAACACCTACAGAGGACCTTAAGGAGACTCAGAGCTCCTTTGCCAAAAGGTGAGCTTCAAGTCCCAGGCCTGAGCTGGGCATCTGTATTTACCCCATGTGGGGTCCATGAGCAGTTCACACACACACAGAGGGGACTCCAGTGAGCTACCACACAAGCTACTGAGGGAAGGAAGAAGGGCATGCTTGGTGTTAGGCTTTCTCCTTAGGAGTCCCAGTAGAAAACTGCATGACACTGCTCTGACTTTGCCCTAGCCCAGGTCACTGCTGCAAAGGCTCCAGGATCACAAACATCTCATCCCTCCACTTCATGGAGAAGGAGCCACCAGGGCTCCCCTCTCACGATGGCACCTAAAAACAAGGCCTGCCAGAGTCCAGCCATCACCTGCCCTCAGTAGACACTACAGTGCAGCAAAATTCCAAAATAGAGATCCGGGTATAAGCAAGAGGCCTCCAGGCACATCTCTGCTGTCTCCTGGAGGCCTTCCCTCATCAAATCCCAAGAAAGCCACAGGCTGGCTCCTAAGCATAGAAAATCACCATTGGGAAGTACTCACCTATACAGCGCAAAGAAACCACCATGCGGGATGAACAAGAGTCACTGGAAAGAAGAAGGGACTCTGGTTACCACAGCCAGGATGAGACACTGAAGTCTTCTCCTAGTGTTGCCTCCTGTCCATCACTAATGACCCTACTGATGTGACTAGACCTACGTGGGGATAGTGGCAAAGAATCGACACAGTCAGAGTACCAGTCTCAAATCCCAGCTATGCACCTTTGGGCATGATGTCAACTCTCTTCTGCCTCTTCCCAACAGGTAGAATAAGATTACAATTCAAAGCTGGGCATGGTGGTGCACACCTTTAATTCTAGCATTTGGGAGACAGAGGCAAGCAGATCTCTGAGTTTGAGGGTCAGCCTGGTCTACAGAACAAGTTCCAGGACAGCCAAGGTTACACAGAGAAATCCTGTCTCATAAGAAAGAAAGGAAGGAAGGAAGGAAGGAAGGAAGGAAGGAAGGAAGGAAGGAAGGAAGGAAGGAAGGAAGGGAGGGAGAGAAAGAGAAAGAAAAAGAGAAAGAAAGAAAAAGATAACAATTCAGGTTGATCCCTGATCTGCAATGTGCCAAAATCTTTAAACTTTGAAACCCCAATGCCATACAAGTGGAAAATTTCACACCTAACCATACATGAAGGGTCGCAGTCAAATGATAGTGATGCTAGGATGTTAACAACTTCAGTCTATGCATATAAGGTATACACAAGGGCCAGTGAGATGGCTCAGCAGGTAAGGGTACTTGCCTCCAAGTCTGACAATCTGAGTTCAAAACCTGGAATCCACATGGAGAGGACTGATTCCTCTGACCTTCACATGTGTGCCATAGCAGTATCCCCACACAAACAGACTAAATACATTTAAGTAAAGGAACACATGAAACAAACCACTTCTGTCCTTACATGCATCCTAGCCCCAAAATGTCCCATACATGAGTATTTTAAAAATCTGAATGAACTCTGAAAGTCTTCCTGCCCCCAACATTTCAATACAAGGATGACCTATGACACTACTTGGATGGTGACTTGGGGATGAGGGCACAGTTGCATCAGTTTTTACTTCTGTCCTTGTATAATTTAAAATCATGGGTATCGAGGCAAACACTTGAAATTTCAGTGCTAGAGAGTCTGAGTGAGGCAGGAGGATCACCAGTCCAAAGCCAGCATAGGCTACATAGCAAGACCCTGTTACCAATGAATGAGCAGCCATCCCCTAGTGTCATCAGGAAGCGGTCTGGAAACTGATTTCCCTGGATGGCTTTACATGTAAACCACAGATGACAACAAAACCAATACTTTGCCAAGGACAAACAAACAAAAGCATAAACAAAAAAACAGCGCTCAGTTGGGAGTCAAACTTCTCATGCTGTGTATGAGAAAGAAACAATCAGTGCTTTCCATCCGATAGACCCCTGATGTACTGAAGAGGCCACAGTCCCGATGCCCTGGTGGCATCAACTGCCAGCTGTAGTTCTGTAGGGAACAGTTGATTTCCTAAACATCAATGTCCTAGTAGGCCACTGGGACAGATAGAGCCTCACATGTACCAGCCCACTCCACTATCACCCATGCACACACTGAATGGGGGCCTTTCCAAACCCCCAAATAAAAAGCTACCATCACCTGTCCTGGTTAGCTTGTGCCTCTACCAGGGTACCGGGTGGGTAGCCTCAAGAAGGGAACATTGGAAAGAGGGCATTTCTACATCATATGACTTCACTGAAACCTTGACTCTGAACACACACCATGGGCACTTTATACTGCACACACAGTCAGGCCATATGCACCAGCAAACGCCTCTGCAAATGCCTCTCTCTGCAGGTTCCAGACTTCTGTATGTAATGAGCAATAGAATGTTACTGCAATGCCCCATTTCTGTGTATAAAATATACAGGTTTAATTACAGAATGCAGGGACTTTTAATATTTTCCTACCATTACTCCTGTGTATGTAAGTAAATTTGCCTCTTTTTAGGTTATATTGTGCCACACAAACAAACTCATCCATCTCATTAGGATATAAATTTGCTTTAATCTTTAATAAGTAGTAAAATCATATATATATATATTATATATATATATACAGAGGTGTTGTTTGAAGATAGTTTTACTTATGATTTATTACAGCAAACATTTGATTTGTATATCTATATTATAGTCCTAAATGCCTGGCAGGGGTCGCATAAAATTTTCTTGGGTGGACAGGTGTCACAATTTAAGAAACCCAATACTAGACAATAACTTTCCTGCCAGTCACCTCTGGAGTTGTGAAGGCCCTCACCTAGGATGGTGGCCTGAGCCTACCCCTCCTTGCTGTGCTCCTTTCTGTACCAGCAGCCTACACTTCCTCTCTCCTCCCTTCCGCACTTGCCAACTAAGCATAATCCTGAGCCTGAGTCCTTGTGGAAGACAAAGAGCCATTCAACTCACATAAAACACCTGCCACCTATGCTAAGCCCTACTGTCTAGATGGAACACCTAGCCGGGTGCTGCTCTCCAGCCCAGCCAGCCCTGCCACATTCTCAGGGACAGCCAGCCTATGGCAGGACATCCTGACTGGTAGTCACCGGAAAGGCAAGCCACTCAGTAGAGGTGGAGTGAGTGATTAGTTCTCCAGCCCTGACATGCAATTCCTGACAGTCAGCCCTGGAGGCACCTGAGCCACCTGGAGAAGAACAATGAGGCCCTGGGAAGTCTCTGCACAAAGAAGACACCGTAAATCCCCAACATCAAAAGCACCTGGAGAAGACCAATGGTCCTGTAAACCCATACCCAAATGATGGCTGTCTATGTCCCCCTCCAAACTCCCAGCAGTTCAGTCATCAGCCCTAGGATCTGTGGTTTGGGTACAACAAATGCTTGCACCAGGGCCCAGAACATTACCCCATGGCGTCCTCTCACTGCTAGTCATGGGCCAGAAAATCTCTTGGACTCCTGGTGCTCAATTCTATAGTGTCATATAGTTTGTCCCTCTGAGCTCATGCCAGAGAATAAGCCCCAGCATCTATGTTCATGGTACTGACAGAGCAAAGACTTGATGCAACTGTGATGCTTGAAGGTGAGTCTCTGTGAAATTAAGTCATGGGATGGGGAGTCTCTGTGACAGAATCCTGGTGGCCTCATAAGGACAAGGAGAGAGGCCACACAAGGCTTAGTGTTCCTGCCACGGTGAGATGACCCTGCTAGAGTCATGCCATGCTATAAGGAACTCAATTCTCTAAAAGCATTAGTCAACAAAATAAAAACAAAACCCTTTTCTCTATAAAACAGCCTGCCTTAGGCATTTTGTTATAGAAACAAAAAGCTAACTAGCATACACTCTAGCACAGTAGACACACTTCCCAGTATCTGGAGAATAAAAAACAAACAAATAACAACAAAAGTCTGGCCAGAGAGTAGGGATTGAAACCAAAGTGGCAAAATGGCATGTAGTCTCAGATAGTTGCTAAGAATGAAATCAAGGTTGCTGCAGGTCCTGTCTCTAACTCCCAGCAGTGTGAAGCTCATCCCCCATCACTCCCAGAATACAGAGAAATCAACTCAGGATGGCAGCATCTGTTGGATTGTCTCATCCTCTTCAAATTATGCAAATCAAAGGAGGCCTCCGTACCTGTGATAGAGCTTTTTATAGAGGTCTATGTTGCCTGCGCTTACGTTCAGCTTCATGAAGCTTGTTGCTCCGGTGCTGTCTGGTATTCCTTGGCTAGAATAAAAATTGTTCCTAGAAATGACAGAAAATCTTACTGAAAATAATGTTTCAGGCATATGAACTCACAAGCCACACCCCACATCACAAAGCGCCTTTGGATGATGGCTGTAGCAGAAGGGACACCTTAGAAAACAAAACCTAAGCTCAAATTCAGCCATGCTGTGTGAAAGCCATTATCCAATCCAGAAACCTTGACTTGTAAGGTTAGAGTCTCCCATTAGCTGTGTTTCAGACCGAGTGAGCTAGGACAATGGGGTGCTGAGGGTGCCCAACTATACACTGTCTAATAAAATGTACAGTTCTTAGTCTGAGCTGTTATAAAATTCCCACTGGTTCTGGACCCAGGGGTGTCTCTGTGTACCCAAAACTCTGAGTCACAAGATATTTGTGTATGTGGAGACCAAACGTCAACACTGAGCATCTTCCTCAATTGTTCTCCACGTTATATTTTATTATTTTATATGTGTGTCTGCCTGCATATGGGTGTCTATTCATCAAACATAAGCCTAGTGCTCTCAGAGGCAAGATGAGTGTGCTGGACCCCCTAGAACTAGAGCTACAGGTGGATGTAGCCACTGTGTGGGTGCTGGGGACTGAACTCAGATTCTCTGGAAGAGGAGTCCGTGCTTTAACTGCTGAACCATCTTTCTAGCCTCCTCTACCTTGTGTTTTGAATCTGAATCTCCTACTGAACCTGGATCTCATCAATTCAGCTGGGCTGGCCGGCCAGCAAGCCCCAAAGATCCTCCCATCTCTGCCTCCCCATCACTGAGATTACAGTTTGCCTCCATGGCTAGCTTTCACATGGGTGCTGGGGATCAAACTGAAGTCCACATGCATTTGTGGCAAACACTTTGCCCACTGCGCCATCTCCCCAACCCCATAGGGTGGCATTTTGGAGTGTCCCAATAGCTGAGATGCCAGCGTTCACATCAAATAACAGTCCAGCTTTGAGAACTGGCAAATAGAATGTCTTAGTGTGCATAGGATCTCACAACAAACCCATGGAAGAGAAATCCTCATTAAAATCGTAACTTTCTTCCCAGGCCTGAGGCCTGCCAGTCTTCATGAGAGCCAAAGTTTGGTATGGTTTACCTGTTTCAAATACACACTGAGAGGGCTCTGATGCAGCAGTGTTGAGAGGCAATAGGAACTTAAGTAACATCTGTGCCACAGCAACTCCACTCTCACAAAGGGATTAATGCTGTTCTCAGGGTTTGACTTTAATCTCTCCAAAGCAGGTTGTTTCACAGCAGATCCAGCCCCCTCAACCTCACCCACTACATGTGCTCGTCAGCTCTCCCACTTTTCTACCATGAGATGAAACAGTACAAGGCCTTCACCAGAAGCCAACACATGATCTTTGATTTCCCCCAGAATAGTGGGCTAAAATAAACCCCCATTCTATACAAAGAACCCAGCCTCAAGTGTTTTTTTATAGCAGAAGACACTGGGCAATGCTAGAGCCCCTGGCTAGGAAGTGATTTTGCTGTGGGATGGTCTGTATGTCAAATCTGTTGCTTTGATTGGTCAATAAATAAAAAACTGATTGGCCAGTGGCCAGGCAGGAGGAAGTATAGGCAGGACAAGGAGGAGGAGAATTCTGGGAAGTAGAAGGCTGAGGCAGGGAGACACTGCCAGCTGCCGCCATGACCAGCAGCATGTGAAGATGCCGGTAAGCCACCAGTCACTTGGCAAGGTATAGATTTATGGAAATGGATTAATTGAAGCTATAAGAACAATTAGCAAGAAGCCTGCCACGGCCATACAGTTTGTAAGCAGTATAAGTCTCTGTGTTTACTTGGTTGGGTCTGAGTGGCTGTGGGACTGGCGGGTGACAAAGATTTGTCCTGACTGTGGGCAAGGCAGGAAAACTCTAGCTACAGGATTTATTCTTTCTCAACCTTGGTTGCTGCACACAGGAAGAATTTCTTTCTTTTTTGGTTATTTGAGACAGGGTTTCACTGTGCAGCCCTGGCTGTCCTGGAACTCACTCTGTAGATCAGGCTGGGCTTGAACTCAGAGATCTACCTGTCTCTGCCTCCTGAGTGCTAGGATTAAAGTCATGTGCCATTACCACCTAGCAGAAATGAATTCCTAAGTGTAATTCTGCTCAGGTCTCTTCCATTCCCAAAGCCTCAGTGGCTCCTGCCTATAGCGAACAGAGCAAAGGCTCAGCTCATCTGAAAAGTTCCAAGGACAGAAAGTGACCATTGCCCTTGTCTTACACCCCTCTTCCTGTCACACCAGCACTGCATGGGCATTCCCAAGTAGCCAGGAAAGGTGCAGGACAAGAGGCAGTGAGCCTAGGTTGACAGTTTTGGGGTGATGAGGCTGCCCTCTGGTTGTAGGATCAGCTTTTGCAAGGTAACTGCAGCATCCAGTGCCTGGCACATACAGAGAGCTGGAGAGATGGTCTGTCTGTCGTCAGTGTCATTGTGATGGCACTGTGTCCCTCCTAAGGGCACATACTCACTTGTATCCCATGTCTTTACATGCTGCTCTGTCGTAGCTCTCATTCCAGTCATCCTGGCACACAGGATACCAAGCTTTCCTCTGAGATGAGTAAACCTGGAGGGTGAAGCTTGGTCCATAGAGGCGAACTGCTCAAACAGAAAGATGACCCATGAGTCCTTGACTCTTAATCCATGTCTTCCAGATGCTGCCCTAGCCCCACACTGCCCAAGCACACCACAGCAGCTTCTTCCTAGGGCCATGGCCTCATAGGAAACATGAACTCCTGTTTTCCTGATAAAAAGCATTCTAAAAGAATTCCAAAAGGATATTCAAATATAAATTCTTCACAATGCCCACAGCCTGTCAGTGACCCTCATTGGATGCCACAGCCAAGCAGTGTGATGGAAAGTCATTCAGCTGTCAATGGGAATAAAGCTCTGATGGGACTCACTACATGAATGGGCCTTTAAGGCATGACACAAAGTGACAGAGTCACAGCAGCCCACAGATTGGGCAATCCCAAGCATATGAAAAGTCTAGACTAAAAAACCTAAGAAAGGGCTGGAGAGATGACAGCCATTAAGAGTACATACTGCCCTTGCAGAGGGCCAAGTTCAGCACCCATGTTGGGCAGCTCAGAACAGCCTGTAACTGCAGTTCCAGAAGATATGATGCCCTTATTCTAGCCTTCTGTGATATTACATTCATGTGGCATACATATACTGAGAAACACACACACACACACACACACACACACACACACACACACACACTTATTTGTTTGTTTGTTTTAAAAGAAAATCTAAAAAAGAAGGGATATTAGTAATTTCTTGGGACCAGAGCAAGATGGGCAAAAGAGCCTTATCAAGGAGATGGGATACTCCTCAACTGCCTATGATCAGGGGCTACACATGTTCAAATATATAAAAACCATAGTTCAGACATTTATCAAGGACATGTTATGAGATATAAATGATAGCTCATTGGTTTAAAAAAAAAAAGAATAAAATTCAGAGCAAAAACAAAAGTCCCCATCAAGCTCTCATTTTGTACAAATTGATCTCACATCCAGATCTCAGACACTGGCAGAGTACCCAAGGCCCTGACAAGCACCCCAGAATTAGTACCTGAATGCTGAACTGTTCATTTGCCTTTTGCTTGAAAAGATATCAGCTCTTTCATTTAAAGAACCAACACATTTAAGCGGCGGTGTTGGCGCACGCCTTTAATCCCAGCACTCGGAGCAGAGCAGCGATCTCTTGAGTTCAGCCTGCTGCAAGTGAGCTCCAGGAAAGGCGCAAAGCTACACAGAGAAACCCTATCTCAAAAACCAAAAAAAAAAAAAAAGAACCAACACATTTAAATGTAGCTAGTTTCTTCCTTACTCAGCTCTGGTCTCCAGAGAGATCTGCATAGCTCATCATTCAAAGGACTTGTCATCTGACAGGATGATGAGAGTGGCCAACTCAGAGCAGACTTCTAACTGGTGGGTGACCCAGGGGGTATGGAGTTTACAAGAAGAATCTTGTAAACAGTGCCACACCAAAGACAGTCAGCATCCAAGAGACACATTCTGCATCTCACAACTGTAGAGTTTAAAAGCACATCAATAGGACTACGTACGTGATCAGGGGAAGACAATAGGATCTGGTCAAGCCTTGACTCACTTCTCACCACCATCCTGGACCTAACTCATTGGACAAATAGCCTGATACCTTAGGGTCACCTTCTCAGAGTGACCACTCTAGGGCCTGACTGTCTTCTCTGGGGATAAGCACGAAGCCACATAGCATGTATGACCTAGCCATGTGTTTCGTGGGTGGATAAAACTCTGTTACAAGCTGGGCAATGGGATGTCACTCATTACCCAAGAGAAACCACAAAGCTGTGAAAATCCCAACCACATATTGCAAAAAGAATGACGTCAATCTGAAAGGTATGCAACTTGCAGAACACCCGCTACAGAACATTCTAGAAAAGCTAAGCTATGGAGATAGTCAAAGATCTGAGGCTGGTAGGGGATACTGCAGGAAGAGGAATGTGCAGGGCACAGTAGGCTTGGGCAGGGCACTCTAGGGGTAGGTACACAGCCAGTGCTGTGTCTTTGTCAAACCCATAAGGTCACACCAGGGGAAGATAAATTCAACACAAACTCGTGGCTCTGGCTCCAGGGGACAAGGTCCAGTGATCAGTGTGTGTTAATGCCTGGGTGATTGCTGGAGGCAGGGTGGCCTCTCTCTGCAGGCCTAACAGTGCTTTCAAAATTAAAGTGCTTAAATGTAGCTGAGATTGTATGCTCCCAGTTAGTGATGGAAGTGGTAGGGACAGTGATGTAAGGGGTGGCTGTCCTGCCTCCTGTCTGTCCTCCAATAATGATGGAGAAACAAGAGGGAGGCAACATGATGGGAATATGCTCCCAGAGAGAAATTTTTTATAGGTGTTAGTATTTTTTCCAGTGTTTTTCAGAGCTATAAATGATAAGTGAAAGTATATGTTTGTGGTGCCCAAGGTGATGATTTGGTAAGTGTCCATCATGAAATATTGCCACTACCAACTGAGTATGCTCACCTCCTTTCCTCATATTAGGTTTTTTACCTTGTCTGTGGTGAGAACACTTAGGTTGGCTGTCAGCGACCCTCAAGCACTTAGCACAGGTGGGCTGCTCAACCATGAACCCTGTGCACAAGGGAGCTGGGATCAGAGCTCCATGAAAAATGAAATGGCATCTTTGTAAAAAGAATCTTAAAGCAGCCACCCAAGGAGGTGTGACAAACAGGTGGAAACCTTGCAGTTTGTGTGTATGTGTGTGAGTGTGTATGTGTGTGTGCCTAATGTGTTACACATATGTGTATGTGTGGTGGTGGGGATTAGATCTGCCTGCTTCTGCCTCCCAAGTGCTGGGACTAAAGGCGTGTGCACCATCAGACTTGGCTAGAACCAAGATTTTTTTTCCTACTATAGACCCTTTGTTCTTCCTAGATTTTTATCTATGCTGTAGGTACATTAACTGCTAAAATATCTAGTACAACTCAAACATGGAGAGAGACCTTCTGGATTCCAGAACATGGGGGCACACTCATGAAATCCAGCCCCTAGAAGATGGAGACAGGAGGCTCATGAGTTCAAACTAGCCTGGGTAACTCAGTGAGACTCTGCCTTAAGAAAAGTAGGGTATGCATGGGCATGTAAGGTAGTAGTAGAATGCCTGCCTTACATGTGTATGGTCTTTGTTTCTACCCAGTGTTGAAATGAAATGAAATTAAAACCTCTCTAACAGAAGTTTATTGCTCATGTACACACAGGAGCAGGAATTAATTGATGTCTACTGCACATAATTATAATTAAATCTTAACCATTCTCAACTCAAACCCTTTACCTAAGACATTTGCTGTCACTCAAAGAAAGGAAAAGAGCTGTCTTAAGCTGTGGATACTGTATCTTCCAGGTACATCTATGCTGAAGGACCAGGAGTCACAGAACAGGCATCAGTTCACTCAAGTGAGCTGACAGCTGGGCCCAAGGAGACCATTGATTCTCCCTGGGAAATTCTCTGAGCCAGGACCAATGCTACAGAATCTAATTCACACAGGATTATGGAGGTTAGGATGCAGCAGAAAACAGCCATACCCAAAGGCAGCCCAGAATAAACAAAACCCACCTTGGACAACTAGGTCTATGGGTTTTTTTTACCCCAAACTCCAAGAGGACTGGAGATTACTTGGTGGAGACAGCAAAGCCTGGGAGACTCCTGGAGAGACTGACTACAACATGAACTTCTCATTTAAGAGAATGTCTCCTGGGCTCAGAGTCAGGGAGAGTGCACATAGCCACTGCTGACCTCAGCCCCTGGGCATGGGCAGTGCTCAGGGAATAAGTTCCAAGAGAGGCAGAAAAGCAGGGCAGGACAGCTGTTCCAGGGGGCAAGACAGCAGCTCACTGTCAACTGCAGAGCCAGGGAAGAACAGGGTCTGTGTCATCTCTTCACCCCTCATCACCGAGCAAACGCCAGCAGGTTCCACCCGGAGTACCGGATGTCAAGAGGCCCAACTTCAGACTCTGAGTGGAACATGATTGGCACAACCCTGTTCCTCAGGCATCTTTCTTGGGTCCAGCCTCTTGATTACCCTTGAAGTCACCTTCAAAAATTAACAGCACAAGAGAAACAAATGCAGGGCCATGGAGATTATTCAGTGGGTTAAGAAGCCTGTTACCAAGCCCGAGAACCTGAGTTTGATCTCCCGGATCCTCATTGTGAACAGAGAGACCCGATTCCCAAAAGTTGTCCTCCACCTCCACACATGCATCATTGATGGCATCATTTTCCCTGCCATACACAAAGTAAGTAATTTTTTTTATTTTAAAAATTAAAACTTCAAAGGGATATTGCCTTGTAACTGTTATTGGAATGGGTGTCATTAAAAAGTTGAACATTAACAAGTGCTGGTGAAGATCAAGAGAGAAGGGAGCCTATGAAATTAGAAGTGGGAATGTAATATGTCCAGCCAGTAATGAAAAACAATATGGAGGCTCCTTGAAATCACTAAAACAGAATTATCACATTATCAAGCAATCCCACTTCTGGAAACCAAACTAAGAATCCACCAGCTGGTGCATGGGTGAAGAAATGTGGTCCATGTAAACAACAGACTAGGATCCAGCCATAAAAGGATGGAATCCTGCCACTTGGGGCAATACAGATGACCCTGGAGGACTCTGTACTAAGGAAATAAGCCAATTCAGAGAGGCAAGCATCACAAGCTCACATACACACACACATGGAATCTAAAAGTCAAACTCACTGGAGCTGAGATGACAGTGTTGGTCACCAGAGGCTTCGAGGAAGTGGTTGGGGACAGCTTGTCAAAATACACAATTTTTAATTACATAGGAAGAATGAATTTAAGAGATCTATAATGCAATACAGTAATAGATGCTAACAGCACACTGTCCATTTGAAAACAGTCCACCATACATGTAAGAGCACAGGGGGTGTATGTTAAGTAGTGTGATTGCCCCACCCATGGGGGTACATGTAGAGAGACATCACACTGTACCTGACAAGCAAGACACAAGCTTGTTAGTTATTATGTAAACAGTTGAAGGAAACAAAGCAAATTCATTGTTCACTGCTGTCCCAGTGGACATGACCTTAAAGACAGCTTTATTTATTTATTTATTTATTTATTTATTTATTTATTTATTTATTTATTGTTTTGTTTTTCGAGACAGGGTTTCTCTGTGTAGTTTTGCGCCTTTCCTGGAACTCACTTGGTAGCCCAGCTGGCCTTGAACTCACAGAGATCCGCCTGCCTCTGCCTCCCGAGTGTTGGGATTGCTCCACCGGCAAGACAGCTCTTTTTAAAACCAGCATAGTGCACTCCAGCTTCATGTTTTCAACAGCCTGCTTATTTTAACTGCCATCCTGACTGAGTCCTTCCTGGCTCTATCACCTCCCCATCACTCTGTGTGGTGCAGGGCCAGGAACACAATCCTGAGTGTAGAAGTGCTAATACATGCATCAGTGGACTGGGCAGAACCCCTCCTGACTGTCCCCCAGCTGCTACTTAATGGCAGACATACTGAGTCCAGTGCTTGCTGGGCCAACTCACCACACCGGTTCTCATCTTCCCCGTTGGGGCAGTGTGATATCCCGTCACACCAGAGAGAAGAGCTGATGCAGGTGCCCGAAGACCCACACTCCATCTCAGAGGTAGAGCACTTGCTGTCCCCTGGCACTGGATTGGGAGAAAGGGAGGGAGACTCATCAGGCTAAGCATCCAAGAAACTGCAGAGCCCATAGGAAGCTTGTCATCCACCCTCAAGTCTAGTGAATAGAAGAAATTGCCTCTTCATAAGGAAAGGACATGTCGTTGCCACCTACATACACATGGAGCTAGGACTGGGCTCTGTCTTCTACAGAGCCAATGGGAAGGGTGCTTGGGTAAGGGGAGCCCTCACACCTCCTCTTTGCCATCCAGTGGGCCTCAGAGGTCCACCAGGTGCCCATGAGTCTGCATCATCCAGGCCACTTACAGAGACTTTAGCTACAAGATTACAAGATTACAAGTTACTGCCAGCCAAGGATACCATAGTTGTGCAGTGATATACAAGAGTCAGACTATGGCTATGCCTCCTTAAACATCCCCATCTCATTTGATCTCAGATGCTCAGCAGGATACAGCAGGGTTGGCACTTGGATGGGAGAACTAGTTTAGGATTTTCACAAGCCACAGGTTAGTGGAAGCAAAGCACAGACTCACGAGTGCATGGAGAAAAGGGAGGAAAGGGCAACCTTGCCCAGAAGGGAAAACCTATTGGCAGGCATCGGGTGGCTCCTCCAGCCTGGGGAGCAAGGGTCACAGTCATAGCCATGCACACAGTGGCAGCACCCAGCCCAAAACTTACAGAACCTCCAAAGCAAGACAGCAGCCACAACAGCACCCACAAGGACAGTGCCCAGGGCGAGGGCAACACACAGGGATTTCTTGTTCTCTGCAGAAGACAGGAATGCTCAGGTCAGTGCTGTGAGAAGGCTGTCCTTCCACCATGTGTTATTGATGCTCTTCAATATCCCACAGTTACCACAGAGTTACTCAATTTGAAAATATCACAAGTCAAACTGGGTATAATTGCACATGCCTGCCTATAATGCTAGTACTCAGGGGTGAGGGGGGAGTTGAGAAGGACAGGGACAAGAGTTTAAAGCCATCCTAAAATGCATGAGCTTCTACCTCAAAACACTGAAAAGGAGGAGGAGAAGCAGGAGGGGGAAGAGATCAGAAGTCCAAGTCCAAAGTGCACTTGCTACACAACGATCAGCCTAACCTGGGCACCTTTAAACTTGTTTAGAACTCTTGCATTACCTATAGCTAGGGAAACCACCCAGCTAGGTGTCTGTTCATAACAAGGTGGTGGATTCTGCGTGCACCTCATTGAATACCACACTGAAACTGAAAAGTAGAATGGTTTTATGAGTATACTTTCATGCCATCATGAAGTCAAAAGTCCTAGTTTAGCTACTGTATGTGGGGCCATTTAGATACATTAGAGAAGAATAAACACTGATTTATTCATTTGTTTTTGTGCTGCTAAGGATAAAACCCAGGGTTTCACTTATGTTAGGCAAGTGCTCTACCACTGAGCTACACCCCTACCCTAAGAAATAGTGTTGCCTACACTCTTACAAATGTCAATTTGAACATTAAGGGTACCACTTGAGGTCTTGATGCTTCTGTAGTGTGAAACACATGCTTGGGGAAATGGAAAATGAAGTTACAATTTGAAATGAAATCCAGCAAAACTAAGCTCTTAAAACACCAAGACACCTCAGAAAGGTTCTGAACATAGGCCAATGTTCACCTAAAAAACAGCTCAAGGAGAGCTGCCTCATTTTAGCAACTGCAAGTTTGAGTCACATAATACCATCCCCAAAGCATCCTGGGGCTGCTAGGGGATGCTCTAGGCAGAACACCTATCCTTCCCACAACTGCTGGAAGAACCCAGTGGAATCTGACAACCACTAGCCACCTATTGCTACTGATACTCTCAGTAATTACAGCTAAGTGGAATTAAACTAAAGTGTATAAATTGAAGCATTCAGTTGCCACAAGGGGGCTGGCAAGGTGGCTTGGCAGGTAAAGGCTCTTGCTTAGAACTTACATAGTAGAAGGAGAGGGCTGAATCCAGCAGGCTACTCTGACCTCTACACACTCTGTGGTACCTCACCACACACAAAAAAATAAATGTTAAAAACAAACAGATAAACAAAAACAACAAAACAAGGAACTGGAGAGATGTCTTAGTAGCTAAGAGCAGCTTTCAAAGAGTTCCTGGGGACTGGTCCTCATCCCTCTCACCAGGGACTGTGCTTCTATGGTAAAGTGGGCAATCTGTAATCCCAGCAGCCTCACAGTAGAGGCCCAGGTTTGAAAACTTCACCAGGCAGCCAGTGATTTTTATCAAAACGCAGTGAGGGGTGACTGCCTTCAGGCGCCAGGGTGGAGCCACCAAGAAACCCACAGGAGAAATTCTTGATGGCTCACCTGATGAATTGCCAAGCACATTTTCTTCTTTGGGCAACTTATCTGCATGCCATTGTATCTAAGATAAAATAACTTGCTTAAAGCTGGCCATGTGGCTCAGAGGTAAACACTTGCCTAGCATGTTCAGGAGCCTAGCTCAGCGGAAAAAAACAAACACGAAATCAGGGACTTAGCTCATGAGTAAAGGAGATTAAATCAGGTGCCCTTCAGCTCTGGCTGGGGCATGTGCAGAGTCACAATCTGGCTGGTTTGCTCAGGACCACGTCTGCAGCAAGAAGCCCCATTTCACCTCTGGACAGGCATTTGTCACCAGCTTCGGTCAGCATAGCACAGATTTGCAGGATTTAGTCTTGGACTACTGCTCATTTACATCCATCTTTACCAGCACAGCCTGTTGACTCAGTCCTGTGGTATCTCTGCATCACAGGACTGTTGACTTTGAATTCTTCAAAGGCTCTTGCAGATGCATGCACCACCATTCAAATGGGAATGTTCCATGGCACTTGCTAGAGCAAACAGATAAATCCAAAGTAGAATGTCCTTACACTCCTGAGATAATGTGGGACACCAGTTCAGAGCCCAAGATCATTCTGGCAAAAATGTAGCCTTTTTGATATCTAATATGTCAACAACATGTTCTTTCTTTTTCATTCTTCTTTTTGGTGTGTGTATGTGTGTGTGCACAGATGCCCTCAGAGGCCAGAAGATGGCATTGGATCCCCTCCAATGGAGGGGTTGTAGAAATCAGGTGCTCTGTGAGAACAGTTAGAATGCTCTTTACTGCGAAGCCAGTAACATGATTTTAAAAACAATGTCAAGGTGAGTGCAAAAAATAATAAAATAAAATTACTAAATTACTTTCCAGTTCATGAGACATGGGCATCAGTCTGTACTTCTGTCAAACTAATGGTGAGAAGCCCAAGACTCCAGTCTGAAAGCCTGATCATCAGACAGTGATTTCCTCAAGGCGTAGAGGCAGTTTTACAATACAGTTTTATAGTGGAAAATCACACCCTAGGGTGTATCCTTCCTATATATAGGCCATTGGCAGAAAGCCAACATGTTCCTTTCCCCAGTCCTTCACTTCCTGATTACTCCCTTGGAATGTGGAAGGGTTCAGTGAGGCGCACTGGGACCCTTCTGCCTTCTGAGTTGACCGCTGAGAGCCGGGCAGTCTTTTTAGAGGTACAACCTTGCACAGGCCCTTTGGCTTCTGACAACAAACAGGTTCCTCACCCTGGCTTTCTTCCAGCCACCATGATGAGTGAAGACCAGGCTTTCTGCTCTGCAGTCCAGCTGACGCTGGCTGGACTAAGATGAAAGGGCCTGATGGAGACAGGGAAGAGAGCAAGACAATAGAGCAAAGGGCAGAAGAGCTGCCCAGAGGGCCCACTCGTGGTAATAGATTGTGTACCCTAATAAATCTGCCTGAAGATCAGAGAGACAAAGGAACAAGCCACATCTTGCCTCTAGGACTCCTCAGCCTGAAGAGACTTCCTTAGCCAAAAGACGTTAGTTCCTGTCTTCTCACACCTTATATACCTTTCTCCTCCCACCCATATCATTTCTCAACTTTCCTGGTGCTGAGATTAAAGGCATGTGACTCCCAAGTACTGGGATTAAAAGTGTGTGCCACCACTGCCTGGCTCTGTTTCTCTCCTAGACTGAGTCAATCTCATGTAGCCCAGGGTGCCTTTGACCTCATAGATCCGGATGGATTCCTGCCTCCCAAGTGCTAGGATTAAAGGTGTGTGCCACCACTGCCTGGCTTCTATGTTTAATCTAGTTAGTGGCTTGTTCTGTTCTCTGATCTTCAGGCAAATTTATTAGGGTACACAATATATCACCACATCAAGTAGTGGAACAGAAATAGGAGAGGGACAGCAGGAGAGCCAGAAAGGTCTAAATAGGACAGACAGATCCTTGAGGCCTAAGGTCTATCACTTGATTGCTGATGAAGCGATGGGTGGCCCACAGAATTCACTTCCTTATCACTCTTGAACTGTACATGATACACACAGACAGGTGCTCATTTCATAAAACAGAAACTACCCATTAAAAAGCTTGTGTGGAATGCCAGGCGGTGGTGGCACATGCCTTTAATCCCAGCACTCGGGAGGCAGAGGCAGGCGGATTTCTGTGAGTTCGAGGCCAGCCTGGGCTACCAAGTGAGTTCCAGGAAAGGCACAAAACTACACAGAGAAACACTGTCTCGAAAAACCAAAAAAAAAAAAAAAAAAAAAAAAAAAAAGCTTGTGTGGAGCTGGAGAGATGTTAGGAACATCTACTGCTCTTCCAAAGGAACCAAGTTCAGTTCCCAGCACTCATGTTGAATGGTTTACAACCACCCACAATACCTGTAACTCCAGCTCCAGATGATCCAACACCTTCTCTGGCCTTCATAGGCACCTGCACACATGTAACATACACATGCTCTCATAATACATAAATAAAAAATAAATCTGAAAAAAAATAGCTTATCAGTAGAGCCAATACCATCCTTTACACCAGACAGACAACACTGGGAACAGCCTGAATTAAAAGGTAGAGGGACGTAGGGGTAAGGAATCTGGAGAGAGAGAGAGCGTAACTCTTTGAGTGAAGGGGCCAAAGGAGAGGGCAAAGACATTCAGCTTTCATACTCAACCTTCAGCACTGTTCTGGGGTTGCACAGAGATTGGGGGACTAGGGAGGTAATATGATACATCCCATTTCTGTGCTATTCCCAAAGTATCTGCTGAACATAGGAAGGTGACAGAGAGTGGGAGAGTAGTCATGCCAGGGAAGGGGCACCTAGTTCCCCTAGAAAGGATACAGGCAGACCCTAGAAGGAGAAACCCCCTTCGTGGAGGAGATCCTTTTTTCTGGGGGCAAGAGTGGTAACAGGTCTCTGGCTAGCCACAGGAGATATCTTAACCTTGAACCTTCTATATTCTGAGGACATCAATAACATTTAAGACTCCCAACCTTGAGTGCTCACTATTGACAAGACAACACACCCATAATTACAGAGGCAAAAATGAGAAACCATGCCCCCAAAACTAGCTGAGCTGGGCAAGCACACAGTGGTGCTACACCAAAAGTCAAGGGAAGAGGAAGGTCTCTCCCTGCCAAAGAGAGTGAGGCTAGTACCACGGTTCTGACCAGCCACAGAGTGGAAGGCAGGCAGGAGAGACTGGCCCTGCTGCCAGTGCAGAGCTGGTGACAGCACAGGAGGACTAAGAGACCACAAGAGAAGGCTGACCCAGAAACTGCAGTCCCTCATGTTACAATGCTGAAGAGTCTTACGTGAGGTTGAGGTGCAGAGTGTCCCTAAGGACTTGGGCTGTGTGCGGATGACAGGTGTTGAGGCCTGTGTTGTAACCCTCGGGGCATATTGAGGCACTGGAGATGGGTAGTACTGAGCTGGATACAGGTTGTAGCCATTGGGAGCCACAGGTGACCTTGGGGGATATATGTGCTCAGACTGATACCCATGGTTCTCATAGTAAGGTCCAATTCCTGGAGGTGACCCCTAGATGATAGGAAAAGAGATAAATCAGTTACAGCTCTCATTCAACCTAAAAGCTTAGAAAGTTAATATCACATTATGTTCCCATAAGAGAGGGAGAACCAGCATATTCACCAAGCATCATAGCATTACAACAACTCACTTAAAATGACTAGACTCTGTTTCTGAATTAACTTAACAATGTGTTTCATTGGCTTTGGTTTCCTGGTTCACTTGTTTCCATTATTTACTCTTTGAAATAAAGAAAAAGTGACTGATAATTGAGATCCCATAGGAAAAAAAACAAGGAAAAAAATGAATACAAGTTTGGGGTCAAAAGTCACTGAGCTAGAATCCCGCTGCTCTGGTTCCTGCTCCAGGTTACCCCCTGAGCACTGGGGTGTGAAATTATGAGCCAGGCTGATTCAAAACAGCTCATGCCTGAGAATTCACCTGCTGAAGAGACCACATTCAGCTCCTATGTACAACCTCCGGTGTGGTAAATGCACACTTTTCAGCTGAGCTGAAAATCTGCTAGAAGGAACCCAAGATGCAGGTTCCTCTGGCCATTCTCTCCCAGGGCCCCTTCTCTCATGCAGCTGTAGTTGGCAGTCATTTACCCACTGGCTCTCATCAGGGGGTTGCTAGCTCAGAGTAAGTAACCCTATACAGTGTGTACATCTTGGTGCAGCAGGTTCAGGTGCTCTTTCAGGGGGACGTGGGGGTCAAAGCATGTGCTGTGTAAATGTGAAAAAGACAGGATCCTCTGCTGGGGTGTCGATCCTTTCACTTCGCCCATTTCACATGACCTTCCTCAGGCTGCATACCCACCCCTAGCAGTCCCGAGGACTTCATAGCTTCGGCATTCTTATATCCAATCTCCTCATTCTCAGTGGTTGGACCTCTCCTGGAGGTCCCAGTTGCCTTCATCCATGTCAAATGGTTCTTATCCAAAACTCTCCAGCTCCCTTTCTGCTCAGTCTCTCTCATTGGCCTCAGGATTAACAAGACATTATCCTCTGGAAGCAGGTATCCTCAGTAGGGGCCACTAATGTTCAGATTTTTAAAAACTAATTTATGTATTGTGTATGTTGCACATGTGTGTAAACAGGGATCAGAGAACAACTTGTGAGAGTCAGTTGTCTCCTTCCATTCTATCAGTCCCAAAGATTGAATGCAGGTCATCTCTTACCTTATAGAGCTGTCTTGCTGGCCTAGAGGTTGAGAATTTTAAGCGTGACAACATGAACACTCCAAGGTTAACAATCTGTGTTTCATAACTCAGCACTCTTCTTCAAAAGTCCAAAGATTATGACTTGAAGCCAGAGTGGTAGGACAGTGAAAGCCAAACCTCATATAAACAGAGCACTCCAGATTCAGAAATCAGGTGAGTGTCTGGCCCAGATCCCTCTCAGGAGGAAAGGCCAAGGCATACCAAGCACTTTGTCCAGGATGGCGCTCTTAAAATTATAAAGAGATCCAGTAAAAAAACAAAAAACAAACAAACAAAAACAAAACAAAAAAACCAAAACTAAGTACCAGACTCATAAAATGGAGCACTGGCATGTTTCCCTGAAGATCCTAGAAAAATATTCTTATTAGCCAATAAGTATTTATAAATGTGGAAGATGTAAGGTGCACTGGCCAGGCTTGAGGATGACAAAAACTATTACTTTTATTGCTCTAGGGAGTGGGCTCCCAGTAGGAATGAACTACCCAAAGTCTCATCCAAGTGTGACTGTTCCCCAGTTACTAATAGGGAGACACTCGACAGCATCGTCACAGACTCTCCTCCCTAAACTGATGCTCTCTGCCCCATCCTGTCTCTCCTGTATGCATATCTATTGCCCTTGAAGGAAAAAGAGCACACACAGTGTACCAATCCCAGCTTCTGCCCAGTGGTGGCTTTCCAGGCACTCTGTGCCATATTGGGCTCCATCCTGCCCTCACCCTTCCAACATAACTGTGGTGGTTTGAATAAGAATGCCCCCATAGGCTCATGTATTGAATACTTAGTCACTAGTGAATGGAACTCTTTGAAAGGATGAGAAGAATTAGGAGGTGTGGCCTTGGTGTATCACTGTGGATGGGTTTTGAGGTTCCAAAATTCCATGCTGCCTGTAGATCAGGATATAGAACTCTTAGCTACCACTCCAGAAACTATCTACACACCATCATACTACCTACAAAGATGATAATGGACTAAACTTCTGAAACTGTAAGTAAGCCCCCAATTAAATGCTTTCTCCTCTAGGAGTTGCCTTAGTCATGGTGTCTCTTCACAGTGATAAAACAGTGACTAATTCAGCAATAGAACAGTGACTAATTTAGACACTTTGAACAACGTCCAAAGGGCCACCTGCTCCTACACGCAGCTCTTAAAATTACTGATGGACACCTGTGGAAGATAGGAGAGGGATGAAGGAACAAGGAAAAGGCAAGAGATGTTAACAATTAACCACTTACTGAGTTCAAAGCCATCCTGGCTGTGTCAGCAACATGAGGAGGTGAGTATCTGGCTTCTTCCAGGTGCCCTAATGGAAAGAAGCACACATGGTAATATTTCAATACAGTTTAGTTTTGAAAGACTCCAGGTGAAAGTCACATTGTACTAGAGTAAGCTGCAGTTCTGCTCCTGGCTTGGAGCCTTCCCTTCACCTACATCTTCCCAGGTCTCTTCATTCCTGGTGTGTTTGTGCCATGCAAACTAATGTCCTCCTTCCTTTGGGGTGCAGAGAAACTCATAAGTGAGACTGGGATACAAGTTGAACTACTGTGACCAGAAGAGCCTGGCCTTGAAGAAGTGGGGACAGGCAGAAGGCCCTGCCTCCTGGGGAGTACCCAAGGCTGAGCCTGGTTTTCCAAGCCCTTCTACACTTATATAGTTCTCAGGAGGGGAACAGTAATGGCTCCTCCCACTTACATTCACCAAAAGGAAGATTCATGGGAGAAAAACACAAGAACCATCAGAAACATCAAAACCCCATCCTACCCCATAGAAGGCAACAGCAGGCCTGCAAGGCAAAGACCTGAGGCTGTGCACCTTCCTGGAAGCATCCTTAGCCAGGTAACTGAATGAGCCTGACTTCACAAAATGGATACCATGGCTGACACATTGTTAAGATTGGGTTCGCTTCAAATATGCATGGAAAGGAGTCTTCAGAGAGCAGAAGAGCGAGCAGCTGTCAGAATTAGACACACCCTTTTTAGAACTCCACAGGCGTGTTCCTGCAGACGCCTGCCATGGAACTGGTGGCCTGCAACTGAACACCAGAGACATGCTGTGCTGGACTCTTCTACATAAGCTCACAGGGTTACCCAAGCTTTAGTAAATAATATGTTTTAAAATTCCTTATAACACATTGTTATGGTTCAAATGTAAAATAGCACTCCAGTTAGTGGTGCTGTTTTGGAACAGCATGAGCCTTTTGGAGCATGGGACTTGAGGCCTACAGGCCAGCTCTACTCCCTGCCTCTGCTTCTGGCTAGAGGTCCTGCTTCCTGATTTACTAGGATGACAGCAAGCAGTTTCATGCTCCCACTGATGCAGACAGGAGGTGGTCCTGGGCCATATTTCCCAGCCATGAGGGATGTATTTCCTGAACAGAGATCCATAATAAATCCTTCCAGTTTGGCCAGTTATCTAGCACAAGGAAGAAACGGTACATGACAAACAGATCCACCCCCAATCTGTTTACTATCCCAAACCCTAACAGAAAACAGTGCCGACCTAACTACTTTGACCAACTCAGTGACGTATGGTTATGAGAAGTCCCTGGATCATTTCATATGTAGCCACATGTGAAAAGTCGATAGGAACCAGAAATGCCAACAAGCATCAAGTCCCTTACTTAAGCAAACCAGCTTTCCCAGCATTGTCCTCCACTGACAGACTTTCATCAAGCTTCTGAACCTTGGTGCACTCCCTCATAAAAATCTAGTTTAATGAAACCTTGATTAATCAGTTTACTGAGAATCCCCATTTTCAATAGATTCCTAGTCTTCTTATCAACCTCAAAGGATACCTGGGGAGCTTGACCTGTGTGCAGGAATCCTGTCAAGTCAAGCTAGCCAGATTCCTCTCACTATCTTATATCTTACCAATTTCCCATGCACAGACACTCTGCTCCACAGCTGTAGGTTACCATTCTCTCTTGCTGCATTGAGAATCAGAGCATCTCCTCCCCACCACAAAGCTCCCTGCCTGGTCACTCCACCTGCTGAGATGCTCCTGAATACATTGGTCCTCGCCTTGCCTTAACGGGAGTTGTTGCATTTTTTTTTTTCCCATTGATATCCTCTCTATGAGGGCTTTGCTTCACACCTCCCAGCTAGACTTGAAATGATCTAAGACTATTCTAAGAAACCATCTTCGGGGAGGGGAGTGTTTAGCTATCCTCCAGATAATCTGACAAGGAAGACTGGGAGGAGTTTAGAAGCCAGGAGGAGCCCTTTTCATCTACAAGGACCAGGTGCTTGGGTCCTGGGAAGATGATCAATGGGTAAAGGGCTTGCTAAGCAAGCATGAGGATCTGATTTTGGATCCCAGAACCCCCATAAAAATTTGGGCATGGAGGTACCCACCTGTAATCCTAGTGCTAGGGAGGCAGAGCCAAGAGGATCCCTAGGACATGAATGGACACTCTTGCCCATTCTGTGAGTTCCAGGCTCAAATACCCTGTCTCAAAAAATTAAAGAGGAAAGAGGGAGAGGAAAACGCCCACTCAAAACATCTACTCTGGATCTCCACATATGCACACATGTGTATGCACACACACACACACACACACACACACACACACACACACACACACATACATAAACATGCATACACTACACTACACATCTACAAGCCTGATGCTTAGGTACACAGAAAGTAGTAGGCAGCACTACAGAGCTAGATGCTATGGAATTAGGGACTAGGCTTTAGGCTGGACTTGAGTCCCAACCCAGATTCAGTCTCTCACTAGCTGTGACCTGGGAAGGTCCTATGCCTCAGTTCTCTTTCAAGATACACAGAGATTATACTAATCTCAGGAACTTGAATAAGTTAACAATAATGCAATTGGTGTTGGTACACAGTGTTACCTTAGTCTTAGTTAAATAAAAACTAATTTTACCTGGGGATATAGCAAGGTAGAGTGCTGGCCAATCACTCAGGGGGCCTTGGGTTTGATCCCAAACGCCACTGAAGAAGCAATTCTAAAGGCTGCTGGTCGGGGTTGAGGGCAGCCTCCCCTTCAACACTTGCAGATTGGTACTGGTATTCTTCTAAGCTGTGAGAAGTTCACCTGCTCTCAAAGCTCAGTGTCTCTGAATGGAGCAGCAGAGGCCACCTGTTCATCTCCTAAGCAAAGTTACAGTACTTGGAGCACTAAATAAAAGAAGCTCCCCCAGAAGCCAACAAACCTTCAATAAAGAAAGATGATGACGGCTTTGATGCACCAGGTGCACCAGACCATTCATTTCTTCACTTGTAGATCAAACAAATAGAAGAATCAGGCCAAACTAGGTTTTTCTAAGATTAAAGTCAACAACTTTCTGGGTATGGGGAAGAAAAGTGAACAACATACAGGTAAGAGAAGTCACCACTTAAAATGTGTGGGAAACACCTAAACCTGTTAAAATGGCATCATTGTCACCCACTGGTGTCTTTTCTACGATCACTTTGTAAATAACAGACTCTAAGCTTGGACGTCTACCTGGTGCATCCTGATTTCCTCCCATAAGCATGGCTAGCCAGGCCACCCTCCCAGTTCCCTTCCAGAAGAACCCAGCTGCACTGGTTCTCACTCCTCTGAGGTCCTGCTAGCTCGTTGATCTGTCACACCAATTATGGGTTTGGTTGAAGTTTCAGGAAATGAAAATCTGATCCGCTGGCAGTTTTCCCAGCTTGGGAGCCCTCTGAAAGGAGCAATGACTTGGTGCTTGAAATTCATGCAAGGAGGAAGCCAAGAGCCCAGCAGGTGAGTTGTCGAAGGAAAGCCATCAGAGGCAGAAGCCGGCAGAGACTCCTAATCTGTCCAGTGAGCCCCTGACCCACAAAACACGGAAGCCAGAAATATGAAGAAGGCCCAGCTCAGCTACCATGGACTTTGGAAGAGGAGAGGGTAGCCTGAACTTCCCCAAAACGATGAAAGGAGTGATGCCCACACTAAGTGGGATCCACAAAGGTGTGTCAAAAAGAGCCAGGGAATCACGTTCAGTCCTGGCCATCTTCTAAACAGGAATTTCTACAGACCCATGTGACTGTGACACCTATGCACTGACTTCTGAAAGGAGCAAGACATAACCAGACAAGGGATCGGTCCTGTCATTTAAAGAACCCTAATGCTTGTCTTTGACCTTGGAGAGCCAGCCATAAGGAAACCCTTTGGGAAACTGTCCTTTAAGGGGCAGGAAAACAAATGAGGACAAGGTTCCTAAGGGTCCTTGGATGGCAGCCTTGTCCACTCCATCTCATTGGAACACAGTGTCCTGGTGCTGTCTAGTGTGAGCCCATAAATCACCTGTTCAACTGTCACACAATGGGACAATGCTGTCGAGTCCAGTCTCAGCCCATAACATTAAAAAAAAAACCACTTTCTCTAATAAGAACTGCCTTGTAGTCCTTTCCTCTCTGCAAATGAGGACAGACTCATTGAAACTAACTTATATTCAAGAATGTGGGATGGCCCAAATAATTGAAGTCCACTGATGTAATCACACACCACTTCACACTGGTTCCTTCATGAGTTCCCCAGAGAGCCAGGTACTGTTCAAGCTGCCAGAGGTGGGAGGGGATCCCCAGAATCTGTGCCTTTTTTCCACATCTGTCAGCACACTGCCACCATCATCAGATACTGTGCAGCCAATAAACACACTGAAGAAAACCATGGCTCAAATCATATCATAAGATACTCTCTCTTTAGGGACACAGTGCACTGTTAGGAGGAGGCTAGTCAATAGTATCGGGAGAAGGTTTGAGACAGTTAGCATAAACAAGTACCTGACATGGAGATCCTGCCCTAGCGAGGGAGAGGTATTTAAAAGAGGCACTTGTGCCATCAGACTACCAAAACAGTGGACCTGGAAGAATTAAGACTTCCTCAGAAACCCCAAAGAAGGAAAAGGCTGAAGCTGGTGCCAACCAGAGGAACTTACTTCTCGGAAAGAGATTTCACACAGTTCTCACAGCTTATACAGCCACCTTGTAGGAGAGACCGAGGCTGATGCAGTGATGGATCAGATAACGTGGAACCATACCTTGAGCAGGACTGCTTAGGTATGCTTACTTCCTGTCCACTATTTAAACATAGATCTCATGTAAGGACCTCCAAAATGAACTTAGGGTCACTGGACCCTTTTATTTGTTCCTTTTCCCAGTGTGGCCAAATAATAAATCTCCTTTCTCTGCTCTTCACTATGGCTTGTCTCTTTAACTGGTATATTGGAGATGGTGGCTGGGCCAGGCTTCTTGGGAGTGCCAGCTCTGGTAACTAGAGGAAGAGAAAGAAAGAAAAACAAATCACCTCATAAGAGGCGAGCCCACACCATCTGAATTTCTTTTTCTATGAATGCCTCCTTGTCCCAAGAATATTACAAACTTTTTAGGGCAGGAATTAAGTCTTGTTCCTTTCTTTTTTTTCTTTAATCTATCTTTGTGCCATACCAAAAAAAAAATGTATCAGTGTGTGTGTATGTGTGTCTCTGTGTGTGCTTGTACTGCTTAATTTTTTTGTCAACTTGACACAAGCTAGAGTCATCTGGGAAGAGGCACCCTCAGTTGAGAAAATGCCTCTATCAGACTGTCCTATAAGAAAGTCTATGGGGCGATTTTCTGATGATTGAAGTGGGAGGACCCAGGCCACCACGGGCAGTGTCACCTGGGGAAGGTAGTCAAAGCAGGTTGAGCAAGCCATGTGGAACAAGCCAGAAAGCAAAGTTCCTCAATGGCTCTGCTTCAGTTCCTGCCTCTAGATTCCTGACCTAAGTTCCCTGGATAAGCTTAGATAAACCCTTTTCTCCAGGAGTTGTTTAAGTCATGGTGTTTTTTGTTTGTTTAATCACAGTAATAGAGAAGCAAACTAGGAATAAACACACAGAAACACACATGCTCACACACATACATGCACACATAAATAGACACACATACACATATGCACATGTGGTGTTGTATTCCTCCAAATATTGTGCATGCTAATAAACTTATCTGGGGTCAAAGACAGAGCAGCCACAATATTAAACATAAAGGATAGGCAGTGGTAGCACATGCCTTTAATCCTAGCATTCCAGAGGCAGAAATCCATGTTTTCAAGGATACAGACAGGTATGGTGGCTCATCACACCTTTAATCCCAGAAAGCGAGCCTTTAATCCCAGGGAGTGGTGGTAGAAAGCAGAAAGGTATATAAGGCGTGAGGACCAGAAACTAGAAGCATTTGGCTGGTTAAGCATTCAGGCTTTTGAGCAGCAATTCAGCTGAGACCCATTCTGGATGAGGACTCAGAGGTCTCCAGTCTGAGGAGACAAGACCAGCTGAGGATCCGGCGAGGTGAGATAGCTGTGGCTTGTTCCGTCTCTCTGATCTACCAGCATTGACTCCAATAACTGGCCTCGGGTTTGATCTTTTTAATAAGAACTGTTAAGATTCATGCTGCATGCACACATATATACAAGTGCACATACACACAGAGACATGCACATACACATTTGCACACACACAGACCACAGAAACTCACAGATAGACACATACACACACACACACACACACACACACACACACAACACACACACAAGCACACGCACATTTTTTGGTTTTGGTTTGGTTTGGTTTTTCTTTTAGTTTCAGAGGCTATATGAGTAAGATAAAACTGAACAGCCAGGGATGGGAAGCCCACACCAGGACATTACCAGCTTCACAAGTTGGACGCAGTGGGAGACCCCAAAGACTGCAGGTACACAGAGCTAAGTGTATATCTAACAGAGACAGGCAGAAAGTCATGGCAGGGAACTCCTCAACACACATCCAGGCCCCTGACCTTGCCCAGGCCACTCTGTTTAATGAGGATACTGAGTAATAAATGGGATGTCATAAAGACTGAGTGATAGCATGCTCTCCAGCTCTGAGCTCAATGTGACAGAAAACAGGCTTTGCCTTCCAGCATTTATGCTGCTGCTATGTGGAGAAGAGACCCGATTCAGGCCATGTGAACCCAGAGGCTGGCCTTGGGACTGAGGATTGTCGGAATCAGCCAGAAGGCAGGCTTTGACTGAGCCCAGGGAAACCAAGTTTCCCAAATATTCAAAAGTGCAGCAGAGGATGGAAGGTACTAGGAAAGTGCAGATTCCTCAAAGCACAAGACCTAGGCTGGGAAGGTAGGGTTTCCAGGGCATTCTAGAACACAAATGACTAAGCATTAGCTACAAGGCCAGATGTGGTGACCTTTAAAGTCACTGCCGATTCACTATAACGTATTGTCGACAGCGAACTTGAACACTTTTCAGAGCTGTTTAGAGGGACCTCCAACTTTGTGGTCCCTAGAAATCATCTCCTGTGTCCTGGACCTCAGATTATTCAGATCCCATATGAGCTCAGATAAGAGTTCAGAGCCACCTGCCTGGACACCCCTTCGAAAGCAAGGGCCATAAATTAAAGGGAAATTGACTCTCTGTGTTGTACCGTGGGTAAACAAGCAATAACAAAGCCAGACTTGTTTCATCTGCCAATTCAGCTCACCTGAAAATCCTTCTGTGTCACCGTCCCACTCCTCAGTCACAGCATGGAGGCTAAGCCATCTGTCTACCCATTGTCTTTGCGTAAATTTCTACAGCCACAAGCCTTTGCTGGTCTTCACACACTAGGTGCCTTGTTATCCTACCCTGCCCCTTGAGCCCAAGCCCCTGTGCCTGATAGCTCACCTGTGTACACAAGGAAGGCCAGCAGACTTCCTCCCTTCCCCCACTGTCTACACGGAGGACAGAAGAGTCTCTTGGCCACCCGACCTCTTCAAAGTCCATCCCATGAACAACGTAGGACACTGACAATATACATGGCCTGCAGTTGTCCACATGGATTCTCCTCCCAAGATGTCTCTATGCATTACTGTTTCTTTCTCCTGTCGATCACCTGCTGGAAGAAGCAAGCGCCAGGTCCAGCTCTACTTCCTTCCAGAATTCCAGGCCTACTCCCAGAGGCATCCTTTAGGATGGCCACTGTGATCAGATGGGACTCTAATGACCGTGTTCCTCCCCGAGAACCCACAGGCAGGTTTAGACCATAGTTGCCCCTGGCATGAGGTTACACATGAACCACCCTCTTTCATAACCAGGTCGACTACACTTAGGGCTGCACATAAAGGCTCCCCAAGTCGGCCTTTGCAGGTCTCAACTCTTAGGATCACGATACTCTGAACTCCGATCCTCAAAGGCCCCTGAACTAGTCCTAGGGATAGCATGGGATGGCCCCTAGGGAGGAGGAACCAACAAACAAGGCTTAACAACTTCAGCCTTAAGGACAGCTAGGGGAACAATTAGGTGAGAACAGTGGATGGGAAAGCCTCCCCATAAGCTGTGTGGCTCCCTGGGAGCTCTCCTGCCCACCCCAGATGCTTCCTTTGCCCTCCCCACCAGCAGGGCCAGTTTCCAGTCTTTCAGGAACCCAAACTGGCCAGTCATTTGACTGACTAGACACCTTTCCTCGCTTCCTTAATGCCCAGTGCTTGGGCTGACCAGGAGTTCTCAGACACAGAACTTTCTGCAGAGCTTACAAAAAACTCCTGGTTCCCACTTTCAAGGTTTGATGAGTACTCAGAACCTGAGCAATGACCTCATATTAAGGAACCCCTACCCCTATCCCTCACTTTCCTAAGCTCCCTCAATACTTAAATGCAAAGAGTGATGTAGTCAACTAGATTCTTGATTTCTATTTCATGGTAGCTCCTGGCCCCAGGCTGGGCTCATTGCTTGAGAGCAGTCCACTCAGACAATAAAGAAGTTGGTACTGGAACTCCATACTTCATATATCCAGGCTTCATCACCTGCAGGACAGTTGCACAAGTGTCTGTCACTCAGTGACCCTATAACCCAGGGATTCAGCCTTCTGGCCCATTTAGTAATGCCCAGGCCCTGGCCACTGTGGAGCTGCAGAAAGAGATGGATGGGCCTATGAGGTTAGGAAGCCTGGCAGCCTGGCCCCAGAGCACCTGAGGTATCCAGATTCCCTAGACTTCAATCTCAGTTTCCCTCTCCACTTCTCTTGACTTGCTGCCACACTGTGATCTCAGGACTAAGGGGAGGAAAAGAATTGAAACTCTTTGCAGATGGTCAACATCTCTGCCTAAGACTCCAATGCTTATAGTGTTGACCTACTGAGGCAGCTCCTGTGCTATGCCCTGATTCTGCCCCTTTAGTCCCATCAGGGCACCAGACAAGCTACCTAACCTTTGCATCAGCCTCCCTATAGCTGAAGTGAGGCAAACAGATTATAAAGAACACACTATGTCGTCCCTCTACAAAGTGTCACACCACTGTATGCAGCTATTGTACCAGTGTGGCCAAACAGCCTCCTCCAATGACTGCAATGCCACAGGCAAACAAACTCGGGGCTCTGCACTTGACTCCAAGACCTTGCTGCTGGAAAGCCGACAAAGGTGTGTGTGTGTGTGTGTGTGTGTGTGTGTGTGTGTGTGTGTAGGTACCTGTATATTTAGGACCAAAGCTGGGAATGAGCTGAGAACATAGGCCAGAGATGCCTAAAAAGACCAGACTAAGATATGAGTCCCAGCTTCCATAGGCGATCCCCAGCTCTTGAGAACACCCCTCAATTGAGAACTTGGTCTCCTGCCTTGGTGATACTCCAGCCCCCCCCCTTCCTTCCTTCTGTCTTTAGACAGGGTCTGACTTGATGGCCTTGGACTCACAGAGTGCCAGATGTGCCTGCCTCTACTTCCCAAGTTGTGGAATTAAAGATAATTCTCACCACACCTGGCTTCTGAGTTTTCATTCTAACATCATATGAAGGTCACTGGAAGGAGCCCCCCAAGCACCTCTTCAGTAGAAGCACAGGAAAGGTGAGGAGTAGGTAACCTTGCTTACCTGGAGGTTCTTCACCACCCACCACTGCAGCTGCTTAGCAGCCTGGGATCTTTTATTCCCTGTGTCCCCCTCAAAACTGCCCAGCCCTCGGCCTTCCTGACAGGAAGGAAGCTGTTATAACCCTCAGTTACAGAAGAACCTCTCCCCTCCTCCCAAGCCAGGTAAACAACCCCCACCTCACTTTGGATTTTCAGAACTCCTTGTTAAGTGGCCTGCCCTTTGAAACTTTCCACAATGCCTGGCTCTTGCCGGCTAGAAGCTGAAGGAGTCAGCACTGGATGGATTGTTTTAGCCCCAGGACTAAGGTAAGTATTTGCATGCAAGATTTTCAAGCCCAACCAACCCTTGTAGGGTCTCCTGCTTTCCAGGCCCACTTAGGGCTGCCAAGCTTGCTTTTCAAACAAGCTGCCAGAGACCTATGCGCTCAGGACGGAATTAAGGGCCATCAGGAAGGGCCTGGGCTCTCAGCAAGCAAAAGCCCAGCTACAAGCCACCCACAACGTCTGGGGCACGGACACACAAATTTTCAGGCCGTGGGACAGTTCATTTCTTCAGCTGGGCTCGCGGGTCCTCACACACCGCGCCCGTTGCCTAGCTGGCACATTGGGTCATGCTGCTACCATTCCAAGTCCCACCCGATAAGAAGCATGTGCTCTGTGGTCAGCCTTCACCTGAATGGGCAGTTCGCGCCTGGCAGCCGGGCCGGCTTCTCCAGTGCCGGCTCCTCCAGAACCCACTCCAATGAGTGCCCAGGGCCAAGGCAGCCTGGCCTGCACCATCGACGCGGGTCACCGCACCGGACCGCTGGAGCACTCCCTACCCCCAATTGGCGGGCAGTTCGCGTCTTGACAGGGTCCCCAGGGCCCCACAGCGCCGCCTGTATCGGTCCTCGGCATCTCAGCCAGTTTCCAGTTTCTCTCCACCTCGGTAGGGACCAAGGAGCGGAAGGAGTTCAGGTAACCTGCCAGACCGCCGAGATTTCCCGAAACAAAGAGAACGGCGAACGAATCTCTGCATCTGAGTAAGTGACTGTATACAGTAGGTGATACGACCCAGGAGCCTGCTCCACCGAAGGACCCCACCCCCAGGTTCCCTCTGCTCCAAGCCCTTAGCCAGGAGATGGCAGGACCACAAGCCAAGCCGCTAATCTATGGCGTCGGCCTGGGGTCTCAGTCATGGGATCTGGGTCTCCAGGCCCTCTCCCAGTCCCCAGAATGTGTTCCCGGTCCGCTCAGTCCCGAGATGGTCGCACCTGTCGCGCCCTGGCCTCGCCTAACCCGCTGTACCCTAGACGCCCCTGCCTGGCACCACCGGGCGGACCCGGGTCACCCCCATTTCCCCTCCCAGGCCGGGACCCAGTGCGGAGACCACGAGTTTGTCCCGCCTGCCGCTCACCTGCTGCGCTCCCCGCCCCTCTCCGCCTGTGCCCAAGCTTCTGGCTTCCTTGTCCGTCCCAAGTCCCTGACCTTCGCTTAAATCTCCGGAGGCGGCGTCCCAGGAGCCAGGGCAACACCCCTAAACGCAGGTGCCGGGTCACCTCGGCCAGGAGGAGGGGACGGCCCGGAGCTGCGGCTGTCCGGGGAAAGGAGGAGGAGTTTCCCCGAGGGAAGCCCAGGGAGCGCTCCTCCCCTACATGGCCGGACCAGAAGGGACCCAAGGCATTTCCCTGGCCGCGACCCGCCTCCTGAGCAGCGCACCCTCGAGGCCCAGGCCCATAGGACCGCTAGGGTCCCGGCGCGATATCGTCTTTAGACTGCAGTATGAATGAAAGGGGAAGACCTAAGGGAGCGCTACTCTGATCCCTTGCAAGCCCAGGAGCCACTAGTTCCCAGCCCCGGCAGGCTCTAGTCTGAAGACACCAAGAAGACATCTAAGCAGGGCCCAGTTGGCAACATCACCTCTCAGCTCCCGGGCTAAAGACCCTCCCCAGTGTGCCCAGGCTTTCCTCCCGAAGAACACCCCCACCCCCACCCCCGCTCCCAAAGTCCCCTGGGAAGTTTCCAGAGGGGTGGGATGTCATTTGTACCGAGGGTGGGGCAAAGTGAGGCGGGGGATGCGTTCTGTGCCGTCTGTAAGACCCAGTCTTCCCCTACTTCAGGTGACCAGCACAGTCTCCTAAGCAACTCTCCCTCTGACACACGGAGCAGCTAGCTGGTGATTTTGCGAAACTGAAGAAGACGCTGGAGGAGCCAGGAAAAAAAACGCCCCTTTTGTAGTGTGCGGTTCACAATTACAAAAAACGGCCTCTTTGTACAGGTGTCTGTACCAAGAAGAGAGCTGCTCTATGGCAACTTTTATCCGCCCAGTCTTTCTCTCCAGGCTTTCCCCCCAGCCCATCCCCATTTGCCTCAACAGATCCCCATAGTTTGCCTCCACAACCTACCCATGAAGCAAATCTCTTTTTTCTCTGTAGCACCTGGTGGAGTATATAAGGTTAGGCCTTGGACAATCTCACAATCACAGGTTGATTTTTGTATTTTGAGACAAGGTCTCACTTAGCCCTGGCTGTCCTGGAACTTGCTTTACAGGCCAGGCTGGCCTATCTCTGCCTCCCATGTGCTAGAATCAAAGGTGTGCACAGCGAGAAGGGCATTGGAGGTTGAAAATTTTATGGAGTTTTACAGGACTCTCTTCCATGTCCACATAAATTGAAATGATTTTTCTCCTGTTGATCTGTTGTGCCAGTTTAAAGAATAAACGCCCCTCCAAAAAAAAAAATGGTATGAAAGCATTTTCTCACTTTAGTAACAGGCACTTATGAAGTATTTCTGTTCCAAAACTCTGGTTACATCCACACAGCACACAAGTGTAGCCAGAGTTTTTCTCTCTGGGTCCCGCCAATCCCCAGCAGTCCCTCAGCCCACTTATAAAATAAATAAATAAAATACAGACGCTTATATTATTTAAACTGCTTGGCCATTAGCTCAGGCCTACCATTGTCTAGCTCTTACTCTTATACTCAGCCCATTTCTGTTAATCTATATGTTGCCACATGTTCCATGGCTTTACCTGCTGCCTCTACATGATGCTCCCTGGACGACAGGCTGGTATCTCCTCCTCTCCACCTTCTTGTTCTCTCAATTCTCCTCTCTGCTAATCCCGCCTATACTTCCTGTCTGGCTACTGACCAATCAGTGTTTTATTTTTCAATCAATCATCCACAGCACACAAATAAACACAAAATGCTTTAACTCAAAATACAGGCAGAAGACATTAGAACCATGCCTACCATGGCTGCCGGGCCCTGTGAGCCCTTCCTGCTTCCCTGGTACTCTTTCCCAGTCCTCCGTGGTCCTTCCTGGAAAGGTGCATAAGGTTTCCTAAGGTTATGTAAGAGATCAGCCCTAGACCTGGTGAACTTGAGGCAGGATAGAAAGAGAGGGAAGAAGAGAAGGTTAAGAGGCCCCTTCCTCCAGGTATGATGGATTGAGACCTCTCCCTAGCCAGTCAAGAATTTCAGCACTCTTGGCCTCTGCTGTGGGTATTGCCAGGGTACAGTTGATGTGCCTTTTATAGGCAGGAATGTCAAATAAGAATGTGAAAATATCAATGGACCATACTTAAGGCCTGAACATGAGTTGCCTTATTCCTCTCCCAGTTGTAATCCGATCTTTCTTTCTGGGATCCTCACAAACAGGCCGATAAACTTTTGTTTTCTTGTTAAAACATCTTGGCTTCTGTGCATCCTTGTGACCTGGAGTTTTACCCTGTGGGCTGCAGTCCTGACTTAACCTCAGAAGTCACCTTATCTCACTTGACCCTTTGAGTGGAACTCCAGAAGTCACTAAAATTGTCTATATGGCTGTTGTAAAAACTCTTAAGCCTGACTCTCTCTAAGAAGCCACACCCATTCCTGAGTGCTTTATTGGCCTCTCTTTAGGTGCTCTTCCCCAGCGCCTCAGATACGGTCTCGTATAACCCAGGCTAACCTTGAACTTTTTTGTTGCTGCTTTGGTTTTTTTCAAGACAAGATTTCAGCGGGCAGTGGTGGCACACGCCTTTAATCCCAGCACTTGGGAGGCAGGGGTAGGCGGGTCTCTGTGAGTTCAAGGCCAGCCTGGTCTACCAAGTGAGTTCCAGGAAAGGTGCAAAGCTACACAGCGAAACCCTGTCTTGAAAAACCAAAAAAAAAAAAAAAAAAAAAGACAAGATTTCTCTGTACTGCCCAAGCTGTCCTGGAACTCCTTCTGTAGACCAGACTGGCCTCAAACTCAGAGATACCTCTGCCTCCAATGTACTAGGATTAAATGCATGTGCTACTATGCCCAGCTGTGACATTGAACTCATTATCCTTCCTCCTGCCTCTATCTCCCTAGTGCTGGGATTGCAGGTGTTTACCTCTACCTTGCCCCCTTTTTTTAATGTGATGCTGGAGATTAAACCTAGAGCTTCACACATACCAGGCAAGTAAGTCTCCCTTACCACCTGCACTATAGCCCCAGCCCCAAAGAAGTCTCATACCCCCACAAAAGACCGCTGGCAATGGCCGAGAGACAGCCGGGACTGACCTACTCTGGTGATGGGATGGCCAAACACCCTAATAGTTGTGCCAGAAACCCCATCCAAGGACTGAGGAATCTGGATGCAGAGATCCACGGCTAGGCCCTGGGTGGAGTGCCGGGAGTCCAATTAGCGAGAAAGAGGAGGGTTTATATGAGGAGAATTGTTGAAACCAAGGTTGGATAAAGCACAGGGACAAATAGCCAAACGAATGGAAACACATGAGCTATGAACCAAAGGCTGAGGGGCCCCAAACTGGATCAGGACCTCTGAATAGGTGAGACAGTTGATTGACTTGATCTGTTTGGGAGGCATCTAGGCAGTGGTACCAGGTCCTGGGCTCATTGTATGAGTTGGCTGTTTGAAACCTGGGATTTATGCAGGGACGCTTGGCTCAATCTGGGAGGAGAGGACTGGACCTGCCTGGAATGAGTCTACCAGGTTGATCTCAGTCCTCGGGGGAGGCCTTGCTCTGGAGGAGGTGGGAATGGGGGGTGGGCTGGGGGGAAGGGAAGGGGACAGGAAGGGGGAGAACAAGGGAATCTGTGGCTGTTATGTAGAACTGAATAGTATTGTAAAATAAAATAAAATAATTAAAAAAAAAAAAAAACTCCAACTTTACTTCATACTGGCTCATCCTGAAAGTCTTTTCAATGGCAAAGTCAAGATTGCTCGCTTCCACTGAGTCTCTGAAAAGAATTTCTCAGTGGGGGCTGGAGGATGGCTAAGTACTTGCTGCCAAGACTGAGGCCTGAAGCTTGGTTCCTGCAAGCCACATGATGGAAGGAGAGAACTGACTCCTTAAAGTGGTCCTCTGACCACCACATGCACACTACAACACACACACACACACACACACACACACACACACACACACACAAATAATAATAATAAAGTCAGGTGCTGTAGATGACAGCATGGAGTTATGTAACTGGTCTGAACCACACTGGCACTAACAAACTGAATAAAACCGATGGCCTTCCTCAATGCCATCAAATCTGGAGGGGGTTTTCCCAGATGTGTCACTGCTGTCCAAGTGGACTCCAGTGAGCTCATTCTCCTGAACACAGGTCAAGTCTTTGGTGACAACTCACTTCTGTTCCTTGTAGAAGCAGCACTGTGTGGAATGCTGTGATGGTGGCTAAGACATTCTGTTAGTCCCAAGACAGCAATTCCAGCAGAAGTGTTGCATGGAAGGCAAGCTGTAGCCAGAATGTCTGTTCTGATAAGAACAGAGCACTGGCCCTTTCATGGTGGAAATGGTCCAGGATACTTAAACTGTCACCAGGCTGAGCACTGGCCCTTTCATGGTGGAAATGGTCCAGGATACTTAAACTGTCACCAGGCTGACCTCCCTGGGGAATAATGTCACATCAATGAATCTTCTGCTGGCATATTGGGTACCCAGAGGTGCATGTGGCCAGGTCAGCCTGTGTCACTGAGTCCAGGCATAAACTTAAGCTCTGCCGCCATGGCCCATTAAGTAGCTGGGGGAAGAAGCTGGTTGGTGTCCACAGGATAGACCATCCTAATCTTGGTTATGAAACTCTTTCTCTTCTGAGGTCACCTTTGGTGAGTAGTCTATGTATTATGTTTTGGCTTTTTTTGTGTGTGTGTGTGTGTGTGTGTGTGTGTGTGTGCCACTTAATAGAGTTCTAGTCACAGACCTGTTACCAAAATTTCCTTGTCACTCATCTTTCAGTTATATGCTTTACCCTTATCAAAACATTGGCTGTAGGCCATGAATTAGTATGTAATTAGAGCTGGCTATTTCTTCATCCTCCTCCTTTTCCTCATGTGTCTTATGTGTGGCAAGGAAGCATGTGTGTATTTGTGCTTACAGATGTATAGGTGCACATGTGTGTGCAGTGCATATTATATGTACACAAATGCATATAGAGGTTGGCCTTTGCAATCCTTCTCAGAGCTCTTCCAACTTATTCATTGAACCAGTGTCTCTCAATTAAACCCAGACCTCATCCATTTGGCCAGCCTCAAGAGCCAGCTTGCTTCAGCTTATACTTTCCAAGGCTGGAATTACAGGTGGGGCTGCAATGCCTGTCTGGCATTTACATGAATTCTGAGGATCCAATTCCAGTCTTCTTGCACATACAGCAAACACTTTAACCCTGGAGCCATTGAAATCCTGCCCTATCTGACCATGTCTAAGAGAAGAGGGAGTACTGTTCAGAGTTCTGCCAGGGGAAGCTTTCTCTTCATCTTCTCTTCCTCTGTCAGTGAATGGTAAGGAACCTTTCATAAGGTCACTTGTGCACACTAGGATAGAACTGGTGGCATAGCAGGGCCAGATCCTGGGCATTAGGGCCACTTCTATATAACTTATGCCAACAGGACCTCTCTCCCCTGACCACATGTACCCTCCTTCCATGTGATGATAAATTGCTCCTAAGTACCAAGCTTTCCTGCTTCACCAGTCAGGGAAGACCCAGTTCATGAAGGACAGGGCAGGTCACAGGTGGAAATGTGGTGACACAGTCAAATGCTCAGTTTCCACTAAGGCCTAGCAGCAGGCCAAGAGCTATGTTTCAGAAGGACAAGAGTTATCCTGGGATCTGCTTCAGATTCTAAAGGTATTGCAGTGAGCCAATCAAGAGGACCTATGGGAGGTTCCACACAGCACCTTATCTGCTGCCGATATCTCTAGCTCCAGAATGTGTTGGGAGGGCAGCCTACACAGCAGCCTGGATCTGTTGTAGACCCTCCTGGCTTAATTCCACTCAAATTTGAAAGCTTTGTGGGTGACTCAATAAGTGAGCCAGAGTAACACACCTAAATGAGGAATTTATTACCTCCAGAATTCAGGTAAGCCTACTAGGACCGTACCTCTGTTTTACTCTCATAGAGGACCTACTATTGCAACTTTAGAAGGGTATCCCAGCATCCCCATACCACTGAACTCCTAGACATTTCACTGAGGTTATAGGCTACTGAAGGATTTTGTTTGTTTGCTTGCTTTTTTTTTTTTTTAATTTATCTCCCAGCCTTGAACTCAGAGCTTCTCTGGCCTCTGTCTCCCAAGTGTTGGGATTAAGATATTCACCACCACATCCAGCTAGCTAATTTATTTTAGAATGTGCATACCCCAGAAGAAGTTCCTTGGTGAGGATAATGTGATCACTCATGGTATGTCAATAGTAAAACATCCTCTGAGGAATTTCTCAATTAGGTTTTCCCCTACTGTGATAAAACACCATGACAAAAAGCACCTCTGGGAGGAAAAGGTTTATTTCAGCTAACAGTTTATCGTCTCCTGTCCAGAGAAGTCAAGGCAGGAACTCAGTGCGTGAACCTAAAGGCAGGATCTGATGCAGAGTTTGTGAAGGAATGCTATTGGCTTGCTCCCCATAGAACTCAGCCTGCTTTCTTATAGCACCCAGGATCACCAACCCAGGAATGGAACCACTCATGATGGGCAGGGCCTTCCCACCTTACTCATGAACTAATAAAATGTCCCATAGACTTGCCTACAAACCAGTCTTATGGAGGTATTTCAATTGTGGTTCCCTTTTCTGTGGTTCACAGATAACTCTAGCTTGTGCCAAGTTGACAAAATAACTAACCAGTACTCAGTGGATAATCTTCTTGCAGAGGATTCAATTTCCAACACCCAGGTCAGATGGCTCACAACCATCTATCTGTAACTCCAGTTCCAGGGACTCTAACACTGTCTTCTGGCCTCCATGGACACTGCACAAGCCTATACACAGACACCCATATATATACATAATTAAAAATAAAAATCTTAAAAAGTGTATTTGGCCTAACATTGCTAAGATGGAAAGTCTTGCACTTTGGTTTTGATACTAAGCAGCTCCTGGATTCCCACAGTGCTCATGATCATGCAAGAGAGTTGAGATCTGGGAAATAGCAGAAGCTACTCCTAGACATAATGGTTCCAGTAGAGCATTTTGCATGTCTTAAGAAAAATAAGGAGGTAACTTCTGGTATGCAGAGGTCTTCATCTCCAAAGGATGGGTGAGGTCCCAAATATATACAGTATTGCTCAGGTAAATGAAGATTCATACAAACCTTTATGCCCTAGAAGTTTCAAAAAGAGGAGTTTTAATATTAATATTTGTTGTTCTGTGATTAAAGCCAGCCATAAGTCCATTGCCAAGGCTCCATGTGTTCACAGTAAAAATAATTACCTTTTATTGAACATCCACTCTGCCAGTTAGCACATTGAAGTTTACATTACCCCATGGTGAGATAGGTGTATTGACTTCCTTATTTCCCATCACGGACGTTGGAGTTTAGAGAAGGCACAGAACTTGATTATGTCACACAGTTAGATGTGTACCAGATGGAACCAAGACCACAGCTGGGGCTACCAGCTAGGAGCCATGAGCTAGGAGCCAGGGGTTGGGGTTCTTGGCTCCTGGACTAGATAAGGGTCCTTTGTTGATATGTTTGTTCTGTTCCTAGGGACCTTAAGTCTTCCAGATCCAAAGTCCAACAGGAAACAAGCACAGCGGGAAAGGGTGTTTGTGAGGGCACAGGCAGTAATGGTGACAATGAAAGAGAAAGACCAGGCCACACTCACTGTCCTCCAGAGTCCCTCGTGATCTCAGCTGCTCATGGTCCCATCCTCTCACTGGGGAAGGGCTCTTCCAGGCTGGCTGCAGGTATGACTGAGAACAACTTTTGCCAACACAGGTTCAAAGTTGGAGGGAAAATAAGTTCACTGCAATGAAGATCTACTGGGCAAGGGGAGACAACATATAACATTGGCCATCATCCCTGCCCTGCTGTCCTGAGCAGTACCAGTGAACATTTGTCCCCAACTCTGTGCTCAAGCCATTTCCTTTGTCTAGTGCTCAGGACTTTCTTCTCTACATGACACTTTCTTCCTGTTGCCTGGCAAGGGTCTGGGATTGGCCTTCAAGTGGGGGTGCAGGCTTTCCTGGTTAGATGAAGCTGATGTGGCAGTGAAGGCTCCTTAGGTCCCTGTCTGGCTCTCTGCAGACTGAGTTACTAGGGCCAGAGTTCTGGTCAAACAAGTTCCTTGCATAGGGAGGATGTGGAGTGGAGGCTGGGGCCTGGCTGGTGCTTCCCAGCTGGTGTGTGGTACTGAGGGAAGAACCTGTTGCAGACCCTTTTAGAGGAGCAGGACCTCCCTCAGAGACCTCCCATCCCCCCAGACCAAGGTAGATTCATGGGCCACCCTTGGCTTTTCACCTGTCTTTAACAGGCTCTTCTGGTGCTTTTTCTTCTATTCGGTTGAGTTCCTGAGCTAGCAGGCTTCTCTCTCCGTGAGCCTCTGACCTTCGTGGCAGGGATGGAATGGGGAGTAAGATAGCCCATTTCTCCCGAGTATACAGGCTCTCTCTGTGTGCTGGTCAGCTTCTGGTCATGATCCGCAGCCAGAATAATGGATCCTGTGATGTATCACCACCATGGCTCCTCAACACAGAGACACTCCATGTAGGTTCTCAGCACATCTTCCTCCTTCCTCTTCCATCCTCCCAACAAAACCACCATTGCCCCAGAAAAAGCCCACCCACCCATCCCTACCCTTTCCATGATCTCCACCCCTTTCTGGGAGCTGTATCCAATGTTTGGTTTATCAGAGCCAAGCCTCCAACTGGGACATCTCCAAGGGCAGGCCAGGGTGACCACACAACCTCTGAGAATAGTGAAAACCTGGCACCAAAAGCGGAATTTCAGATACACTGACAGAAACAGGATTTTCCACAGCAGCACGTAGTAGTCAGGAAGGTCAAGGCATGGTACAGTTTGGTCACACAGCAAGCGCTTGCCATCATCTTTCCACTTGGGGACTTGCCATAGAAGATGGTGGTGACAAACCATCTAGTTTGACAAACAAACTAGAATGGCTGTGTGTAAATAGACAATGGCATTTGCACACTGTTATTATTGCCCAATAAAACTAATAAAGAAAATAAAATAGTGCTTTTGTTCCCAGCTATGAAGATCTTTGGTCCTGAGTGGAAACTGTCTTTTAAAACACAGAATGGCAGTTCTGCTCTAAAGGAGAAGAGGTAAAAGTAAAAGCTGCTCCTTCCCTTTGTCCATGTGTCCTTCAGCAGTCACTTGTGACTCCTTAGGAAAAATATCTGTGTGAAAGTCAGTGAGCTACAGGGTGTGTATTACACTAAAGGACTTGCAGAGGGTTGACAAGCATGTGCACCTAATGAGCAGCCCTGATGGTAGTAAGAGCTTGAGGGCTCCAAGACCACCTCAGTGAAGCTGTGTGCAGCTTGGGATGTGTGTGGGGGGGGGAGACCTTGCAGAAAGAGCACTCCCTCCAGGGCATCCCAGCCTTGTGGTGTCCTGAGAAGAGTAGAGCTGAGACCTGGAGGCTCTGGGCAGGGGTGAGGACACCACCTCCCAAAGGATGCAGAGGGAGATGGTGGGGACATATCAGTAGTGCATCTCTGAGCTCCAGGCACTTCTTAGGCCAGAGCACTGAGGAATGCTTCTGGTAATTGCTCTATAGGCAAGTTGGAGACAGTGACTTCCTGTAGCCACAAAACTGGCACAGTAGGATGTGCGTCTGGACAGAGGAATGAATGAACCTGTGATGAAGGAGAAACTCACAAACCCCATAGGGCCAAGCACATTCAAGGCATATTTCCCAAAGAACAGAGAATTTAAACAGCTGAGTGCTATAGGGCTGTGTTTGACATGGTGGGTGGAATAGATTGTGTACTGTACGACCAGAAGAAGCATTGTTCGCATTTGTTGTCATGAGAGGTGTGCACACTCAATGTGACAGTTCCCAGCCAATGTCATAAGATATCTTGTGCAAATGGTGATTTGCTCAAGGTCATATGAAAGTCTCAGGAAAACATGGGTGAAGTTCTGTGTCTATGCCGGTCTCTAGCCCAGAGAATTTGAACATTACAGCTCTGCTCTCTTCAATCTAGATTGTAATGTTGGATCAGCTCTTTTGTTTGCTGTGCTTTACCTTGTTAGACAGAGTCTCACTATGTAACTCAGGCTGTCTTTGAACTCACAGTCTTCCTGCCTCAGCCTCCTGAGTGCTGGGATTATAGGGTTTTGTTTTGGTTTTTTTGTTTGTTTGTTTGGTTGGTTGGTTGGTTTTGGGTTTTTTTCTTGGGGGCGGGGGGGGGGGGGGGGAGAACAGGGTTTCTCTGTGTAACAGCTCTAGCTCTCCTGGAACTTGCTTTATAGACTAGGCTGTCCTTGAACTCACAGAGATCTACCTGCCTCTGCCTCCAGAGCTCTGGGAATAAAGGTGTGCACCACCACTGCCTCACTTTTTGGGGGTGGGTGGGTGGGTGTTTGTTTTTAATCTTACTTTTTCTTTGGCTTAAGTACATGACTGTAGGGCAGAAATAAAAGTGTCAGTTTTCAGAAACACCCTAGTCAAGCTGGGTGTGGTGGCTCATGCCTACAATCCTATCACTCAGGAGGCTGAGGTTAGAGAATCTAGAGTTAGAGGCCAGCCTGAGCTACATACAAAGATCGTGTTGCAACAAACCAAAATTGAGGGGGAGAGATACAGCTCTGTGGCACAGTCCTTGCATATATTGCATGAAGCCCTAGGATCAAGCCCCAGTACCACCAGAAACAGAAAGTAGAATATAAGCAAATAATTAATAATAAAAAAATCAACTTCACATTTATGTATTATGTGTGTACATATATATAGTTACAGTATTAAACATGGACCCTAGGGTACTGTACATGCTAGGCCAGTGTTCTACCATTGAACCAAAGCCACTCCATCAATCACCTTGAGATTGATCTAGACCCAAGTTGGTTATAGTGGGCAAAGTGATGTACATGTTTTGCTGAAACCAGGCATTTTAAAAACAGTTGAGTTGCCTGCTTAAAACCAGGGGATTTCACACTAAACTCAGGTCCCCATATGCTCTCAACAGCTAGCAGAAGTATTCCTGGAGAGGGCAGAGACAGTTAGCTTCCTTTAGGCACAAGGTGCCAGGTCTGCCTGGAGCTAGAAGACCACTATGTCCTGAGCTGTCCCCAAAGGTGCCAGGGCCCAGCCAAAGCCTGATGCTCTGCATCAAGGTCCAGGTGGCCTGTGTCTTCTACAGATGGACTGTGAAACTCAGAAGTCACTGCTGGGAAAATGAAACATCTCTGCTTTCCTGGGGTACCTCCTGATTTCCTTAGCCTGGAGTCCTTGAGAAGATGATGGCAGGGACCCCACATCCCCACAGACCACCTGTGCTGCCAATTTCAGAGAGGGAAGAACACCTCCTTTCTCTACTGCAATAGAGATGGAAGAAACAAACAATAATCATGTGATCCAGACAGTGTTATGTGTTGAAGAACAAAAGAATCCCAGGCTAGGTATAGGCCAGGAGAAGCAACAGGTGCCCATCAGGAAAAGAATTTCCCCATAGGAGTGGGGAGAGCCATAAAGATACCAGGAATAGTTTGCTTTGTGTTAAGTTGGACGAGAACAGAGAAATCCTATAACCTGGGGGATTCTGTCTTGTAGGAATGAACTGGTGGTTTAGTGGGTAAAAGTGTTCTCTGCCAAGCCTGATGACCTGAGTTCAATCCTCAGGACTTACATGATGGAAGGAGAGAACAAATTTCTGCAAGTTGTCCTCTGACTGGACACAAGCATGTGCACATGCACGTAAACATACACACAATAAATAGATGGATTTTTTAATTTAAAAAATGAATTGTAGGAAACAGGAGAGACCCAGGCACACACTTTCCTCACTTCCTAGAGCATCCAAACAGGAATGGAGCATGTGGGGGTTGAGGTTGGACTGCTATGGGCACACTGATAAGTACACTGAAAAACCCCAGTTGTGGGTTTCTCTATTGATGCAATAAGCCAAATCAAACTGAATTAAAAGTCCAGATTTAATGAGCAAAGCATCCCCAGGTGACCTAAGGAGAAGAGAAACCACATGGAAGGTCTATGGACTGGACCTTAAATACCCTGTAAGCGTGGTCTTGAGGAGCGCCGGGGGAGGAACCACCGCTTGGCATGTTTTCTGAGGGCAGGGTTTGGAATGGGAGGAGTGGAGTCAAGTTCCCAGCAGAACATCTGGGTGAGGTTTGGAATAGGGCCCAAGCTGGAGATTCCCAACACACACTGTGGCTAAGAGGAAAGGGGAGATTAAGTCTTAGGAGATTTTAGGTTGCACAGCTGGAGGATAGGATTTTCTGTTGACTGCGGAAATTGTATCAACCATTCTAGTCATTCCATCTGAAAGGAGGTAGGTTGGGGAAAGGGGTCCCACAGAGACAAATGCTCAGGTCACCAATGATCATTCCAGGAACTGTCCCCAGGTTAATCTGATGAAGCAACCTGCTTTATCTGTAAGGCTGTTTCCCTCTGAGCACCTGTCTATGGAGCTGTTAGCTAGCGTGTGGACTCCACAGATGTCTGATTCCATAGAGCTGTGGGGTGGCCTGCAGACTCTGCATATGTGCTTATACTCACCAGTAAGAACCCAAACACTTCTCAAAACACTTGTCAATGAAATGAATGTTGAGGCCTGCAATACTGTCCTTCATTCCCAAATGAATGCTCTTCCCATTAGGCATTGTGCTGGCTAGTATTATGTCAACTTGACACAAGCTAGAGTCATTGGAGAGGAGGGAGCCTCAATTGAGGAAATGCCTCAATAAGACTGGGCTGTAAACAGGCCTGCAGGATTTTTCTTCATTGTTGATTGATGGAGGAGAGTCCAGGATATTGTGGGTGGTGCCATTCTTGGACTGGTGGTCCTGGGTTCACTAAGAAAGCAGGCTGAGCAGGCCATGAGGAGCAAGCCAGTAAGCAGCACCCCTCCATGGCCTCTGCATCAGCTCCTGCCTCAAGGTTTCAGCCCTGTCTGAGTTCCTGTCCTGACTTCCTTCAATAATGAACAGTGATATGGAAAGGTAAGCCAAACAAACCCTTTCTTCCCAAACTTGCTTTTTGGTCACAGTATTTCATCACAGCAATAGAAACCCTAAGACACCCATCTTGTCTCTGCATCTTTGTTTGACTTTGACAAGACATATGGGAACACAGATGAAGAAAAAGATCAGGCCCTCATCTTGAACATGTTAAATTTGCTGTGCCATGGGGATTTCTGGACTTGAGTGGAGTTCAGGAATGGATAGAGGGGCTGGGAGTTATCAACAAGGAGTATGCTTAAAGCCAGGCCTTGAATAAGCCACCAGGGAAGGGTGCAGCCATGGATAGAGCTCAGACAGGCTTGTGAGGGAAGATTGGCAGAAACCTCCAAGACAGGCTAACAGAAATGGCTCATTGATGCAGAAGAGGCCCTGGGCGGCAGTGCTCCTGAAAGGTGGGTGAGGAAAGAGAAGAGGGTTTAAAGGTGCCCAATAAAGCCAGAGGGACCAGAGATGACCTGGAATCCCTAGGGTGAAAACGAGCTGATGACACTGTTGGTGACAGCAACCTTCACAAGTGCTAAGCACAGAAGCCTGACTGTTGGGGAGTCCAAAGAGAAAAGAAAAACAGGAGGTGACCCCTGCCTCCCCTCTGGAGATACCAGTCGTCAGGCTGTCTCAAGAGTGGAGGGTTTTCTCATATGTTTCATCTACGAAAGGCACACTGGCCTAGTTGGGCCTTTGCTAATGTGGCTGCAGAGTGGGGGCTGAATGTAGCTAGAGTTTTCCTGCCTGGCCCACAGTCAGGACAAATCTTTGTCACCCGCCAGTCCCACAGCCGCTCAGACCCAACCAAGTAAACACAGAGACTTATATTGTTTACAAACTGTATGGCCGTGGCAGGCTTCTTGCTAACTGTTCTTATATCTTAAATTAATCCATTTCTATAAATCTATACCTTGCCACGCAGCTCGTGGCTTACCGGCATCTTTTCATGCTGCTTGTCAGGGTGGCGGCTGGCAGTGACTCCTTCTGCCTTCCTGTTCTTTTATTTCTCCTCTCTGTTAGTCCTGCCTATACTTCCTGCCTAGCCACAGGCCAATCAGTATTTTATTTATTGACCAATCAGAGCAACTTGACATACAGACCATCCCACAGCACAGCCAAGTGCAGACCATCTCAGACAACTGCACTCAGGCCCATGGTCCTAATCATCCTCTATGCGGACCTGCTGGGTAAAGCCACCAGGGACCCAAGAACGGGCTCCCACAGGACATACAGAACATCCCACAGCAGCTGAAGATTGAAACTTGGGACTTACATGTGAAAGACGCTGGCTTGCAGAGGAAGACTGATGCTCGTCCTGACCGTACTTCATCTAACAAACAGAGGAAGGTATCTCTTCTTCCCAAGACCCCATTCCACTCAAAGTTTCATACAGGTTTGGATATGTGTGTGTATGAAAGCATGTATGTAGGTGGTGTGCTGTGTTTATATGCATGCATGCAAACTCCTGAGTGTGAGTCAAATGCCTCCAGTCAGTCTCAATCACTTCAATGTAAACAGAGAGGAATTAAATCCCAGGTGCAATGCTAGAGATGCATGCCTCCCGGCCTTGCTTCAGATCCAGAGTGCCTGCAGTCAGGGACATATTTTCTCCCAAAATACCTGTCAAAAATGTGAAGCTGTATTGAGAATGTACCTGGAGAAACCCCTCTGTGGCCTTTTGCACAGAAAAAGGCTAAGTCTCCTGGGAGTTCTGAATGGGGCTGCCTTCTAGGGGCATGTGCATATATATGCATGTGAGAGGGATGTGTATATATGTATATGTATGTGCATATGTATTTGTATACATGCATGTGGAAATGTGTGTATGAATATCTATATACATACATATGAATGTAGAAGAGGTAGGTGTATGCATACATGCATGTAGAAGGAGTGTAAAAGTATATGTAGATACATGTGGGAGGGTATGTAATATGTATATGTACATGTAGGTAGGAACTGTGTATGTATATGTATGTGCGTAAGTATGCACATAAGAGGTATAATATGTTCAGTAGTTATTTCTAATATTCCACACTATATTGGGGTCACCTAGAAGTCCAGATTAGAAATTTGCAAATCTCTTGGCTTTGCCTCCAGAGACTGTGTTGCTCTGGGCCTGGGAGAAGCTGAGACTATTGGCCCTGAGTACACCTGCATACTCTCTCAGTAGGGTCCTGGCTTGGAGAATGGGAGGAGTCCCCAAGGAACATCTGGCCCCATGTGGGCTGAGAAGTCAGCTCTCAGCTTGGAAGGTAAGGGCCGACTCAGCATTGTGACTCCCCCAGTGTAGCCCCTGTCTTCCATGGGAATACCAGGGTACCTGCACAGGCCATACCATACATTCCTTGTCCTGCTGTCTTGACATGTGGGTTACCTAATGTGGAGATGGCCATGTGGGCCACTGACACTGGGCCTTTGCCTTCCATGATAATCATTGTTAAACACTGCTATGTGTGCGCTGAGACGGAAGAAGAGTTCCTGTGGTGCCATTTTTCTTCTTGAACTGCTTGAGTTAGACTACCATAAAAGCCACCTCTGGGCTGTGGAAGTGACACAGTGCAGCACTGATAACCTGAGCTTAGATCCACAAACTCCATATAAAGTCAAATATGGCAGTACATATCTGTAAATTCATCATTCCTGTCCTGAAATAGGGAATGGAGACTGGAGATTATTTGGAAACTCACCAGCTAGCCAGCATGGTGTACAAAGTATGACAAGAGACCCAGTCTCAGATAAGGTAGAAAGCAAGACCAACGTGTAGATTGTCCTCTGGTCTCCACACAAACATTATGGCACATGTACACTTGTACCACACACACACACACACACACAGTGATGGTTAGTTTGTCAACTTGACACAAACTAGAATCTCTAGAAGAGAGTCTCAATGAGGGGTTGCCTAGATCAGGGTGACCTGTGGTCACGTCTGTGGGGATTATCTTGATTATGTTAATTGAGGTGGTAAAACCCACCCATTATGGGTAGCAACATTGTGTAGGCAAGGAGTCCAGAACTATGTATGAGTAGAGAAGTTTGGGCTGGAGAGATATCTCAGCAGTTAAGAGAAGTTGTTTCTCTTACAGAAGACCTGAGTTGGAGTCCCAACACTCACATGGTGGCTTGTAAGCATCCATAACTCCAGTTTCTGGGGATCCTATGCTCTCTTCTGACTTCCCTGTGCACCAGGGTTCCATTCGGTGCACAGACATACATGCAAGCAAAATTGTTGTGGGAATTCATTTTGCCAATGGCTTTGGGGGTACAAACCCTAGGGTGTGGCTTTCTTTCTGCGTACATGACCCCTTACGAGCAGAGGGAGTAGAGTGGAGTACTCTCTCGGGTGGTAAAGACCAGGTCAGGTGATATGAAGCAGTAAGCAGCATGTGATTGGTCCCCAGCTTTCCAAGGACTATGAAACTGGCTTTACCATATCCTGTATTTGTGAATAAATTTCCCACTTCATATCTTAATAAATCCCTGATACTCCTCAAATAGACTCTCATGGATTTCACTTGCAAAACACTTTTACACATTAAAAAAAGGCCAGGTGTGGTGGTGCACACCTTCAATACTAGCACTTGGAAGGCAGAAGCAGATGCATCTCTGTAAATTTGAGGCCAGTCAAAACTACTGTCTATAGAGAGACCCTGTCTCAAGAAAAGTAATTAATTAATTTTAAAAAAGAAATCAAGCCGAGTATGAGCATACATTCATTCTGTCTCTCTGCTCTTGACCATAGATGTGACTAACTGCTTCATGTTCCTGATACTTTCTTTTATAGGTTGCCTTGGCCGTACTGGTTTTTGTTGTTGTTGTTTTAGTTTGTTTTTTTGTTTTGTTTTGTTTTGTTTTTTGAGACTGGGTTTCACTATGTAGTTTTGGTGCTTGTCCTGGATCTTGCTCTGTAGACCAGTCTGACTTCACAGAGATCCGCCTGGCTCTGCCTCCCAAGTGCTGGGATTAAAGGCATGTGCCACCACCACCTGGCTTGGCCATACTATTTTGTCACAGCAATAGAACAGTAACTGAGACAGCAGGCTAATGCAATTTCGTCAAGGATGCTAGCTAAGCTCCATTTTACCAGGGTGGAGTTTGGAGGACAAATGAATGTCATCAGGCCATGCTGGTTCATTCAGCTCAATACACAAAGGATAACCAAAGCACCAGGAAAACGGAATTAGAAGGGGGAGTTGATGGTATGAGTATTGTTCAGATGGAAGCTCCACCTCAGCCCCCCCCATCTCTTTCTCTCCAAACCTTGCCCCATCTCAGAAAACCAGCCAAACCCTGGCTCCTCCCCCAGAGATGCTCAAGACCACACCTACAGGGTATTTAAACTGTCCCCTAGAGAACAGCCATGTGGTTTTTCCAGTCTCTTCTCCCCATCTCCTTTCTGGGGGCTGAAAAATAATCCAGGAGTGTTTTACTCATGAAACCCGGACTTTTATTCTTAATTCGGTTTGATTTGGATTACTGTGTTGGCAGAAAGCCTTAATATCAGGGTACAGAAACCTTTCATCTGGTAGGTTGGCTGCCTAGGGGTTGATTTTCCCCCATTGGCCCTCAGCCACGTGGTGGGAAAACACTCCTCCCCTTACACCTGCTCTCCACCAGACTAGATCAGCTTTTGGCCCGGTAAGTTGCCTGTTCCAAGTCATTGCCTTAGAGGCCCAGGACCTCTTCTGACTTTCAGGGCACCCTGACAAGGACATGGCTGTGACAGGACCCCTTGGTGGTTATGATAGGGCCACAGCCACGACTACCAGAGTTACAGAGAGCTTTATTAGAAATAAGGAGGGGATAGGAGGAAGGAGAGTCAGGCCTGGGGAGAGAGAAAGATGGCGAGAGCAGAGCAGGAACAGAGAGAGCAGAGAGAGGGTGGGGGTCCGTGTCCAGCTTTTTAAGGCGTGTACGTAGCCATCAGCACCGCCTGATAATGCAAGACCCCAAGCTGCGCATGAGCTGGAGTGAGGGCAGGATCCTACCATCCCTGACCCATTACTGGAGCAAAGACCAGCTTTGTTCCCATGGCACCTCTTCTGTAGAAGACGTTTTGCTCAAAGGCACATCCCACACACACCCTTTTCTCCCCCAAAGCCTATCACAGTGGATGTATTGCTTTAGACTTCAAGTTCTGGCACAGGCTTGTTATATGGGCAGCTGCAGGTCTAGGCCAGATCCCCAAACACCTTTGGGGTGCCTTTTACAAAATCTGTTTAGATTGGGGCTATCTGATAGCATATGTCCTGAACACCTGATTTCTCTATGCACTAAGACCTGGCCACAATACGCTCTTGATAACCAATGAAGATGGCCGCTGGAAGGAACTTTTGAATTTACCATCCTCCATGATCTTGAACATTTTTGTTGGCATAGAGATAAGTGGTCAGAACTGCCCCATGTCCAGTTTTTGGGTTCTGTGGTCCCTTCCTTCAGCAGCCAGTGTCCCACAGCTCAGGTCTTGTTGGCTAGGGTCACAGAACCTCCAGATTCCTGCTCATCTGGGGACTGAGACCCTGAACATTCTGCCCTGACCATGCCACTGGAGACACTGACCTCCTCCCCTACTCCTCTGAACCCTGCCTATCTCCCCCCCCCCCCCCATGCTGCCACATGTTCCATTCAGTGGCCAACATTCCTCACATTCCTCCTCTGGGACAAAGGTTGAGGATCAACTTCCCCCTCCTTACCCATCTGCCTCTCTTCCCCTCCCTCCACTGCCCCTCCCTGTCCTTCAATGCCACAACCTGGTCTCTTCTACACACTCCTTCTCCCCCCAGTTCTCTCCGGTATCTTCTCACGCCTGATCTTGGCAGACTCTTGCCCTCTTCTGCCCTCTCTGAGAGGAGGCTGGAACCAATGGAATTGTTGGAGTTCATTGTTGGAGCCCATTTGAGGTTTCCTAGTGGCGTTACCCAGCAGGTCTGCATAAAGAGGATGATTGGACCATGGGCCTGAGTGCAGGTATCTGAGATGGTCTGCACTTGGGTATACTGGGGGGAGGTCTTTTGCTCCACCCCTTGGCATTACTTCAAATACCCTAGACAGAGACAGTTGAGGCCTGATGGATTAGGATCCAAGCCCTCTCTAGGCTATCCTGTATTTTCTATCTTTTTCTTTCCCCTCTATCCTTCTAACTAATATTTCCTGCTGCTTCTACTCGAGTACTCTGGGGAAATGTGGGGGTGAGATGGCCCCCTACAGTTCATGCCCCCTTCTCCATTGGGTTCTTTCTTTGCTAATCTTTCTGTTTATATCAAGGAGTCTTGTTATCTTTCCCAATCTGACCCGGTATGGCGTCTATGTCATCCAGACCTCCACTCTCACTCTGGAGGATCGAGGTCAAGTTCAGGCAGCAGTGAGACAGTATGCAGACCAGACCCACCTAGAGGACAATATGGTCCTTGTGGTGATGTGCTGGGATTACATCTGTGTGTCATTGCACTTGGCTTATGTGATACTGGGATGAAGCCCAAGGCGTCACACTTTCTAGGTAAACATTCTACCAGCTGAGCCACATGCTCATTTCCCCAGTTAGGTTCTTGAAACAACAATGGTGGTAGATATTGGCATCACTGTGGTCCAGAGGAGGCCTGAGCTGAGTGTAGTATCAGAATAGCCCAGGGTCTTGATCAGCCCATACCCACTGAATCTCCTGCAGGGTAGTTAAACTGCACCAGGTGAGCAGGGGGCCATGTTGCCCAGGTGTGAATGCAGAGGCCAGGATGGCCCCTCCGTATATGGAGATGGTCCAGCAAGCTGATGCCTGATGGGCACCCTCAAGGTGACCCCGTGTCTCCAGATTACTCTGTCGGGACTCCACATCTTTTGACATTATTTCTAGACCCCAGAGAAAGTGCTAGCCAGGAGTAAATTTACCAGAAGATGACCTGCTTGCTCTACTTGGAACCTGGGAAGAAGGGCAGCTGGCATAAACAGGAGGTAATGGGGGTAGTAGGAAGGGGGTGAGGATGGAACAGTGAGTCCTGACTTCCTTGGGGCCCAGAGGCATCTGGGAGAGTATAAGGGAGGCTGTGAGGTGTGAGACTCCCTCCCCTTCCCAGGGATCTTCCTGTCCTTCCATACATTCAGGAATGCAGCAAGTCCACTCTATTTATTGGGCTATCCAGCTTCTCTGCTTACTACCTGCACCTGGAGGCACTTTTTATCCAGTGGTTACCAAGACCCTGGCAGCAGCACTGGTTTTTCCAGTTGGACAGGGAACACCTTCAGAGCCAATAAACCTTGTGCCTGGGGAGAGAGAATGTTCCTGAGACACATCCTGGCTGTCTCTGGACTGTCAGGCTGCATTCCTCAGTGGCCATGTGTGTGCACCCCAGGACACTGGGATTCCTTTCCAACAAATGAGTGGCTGTTGCCACCTGAGCCTTGGCAATGGTCCTAGCCAGACAGAGTAGGGGTTCCAGTGGTACTTGGCCTCTTCAGGGCTCTGTTCCAATGGGCACAGGGAACTACGGAGATGATAAGAACAGTGCTTTGCCCCAAAGCAACTACAGAACAAAACACAAGGCCACAGTTCCAACAGGACAGGGACGACAAGGAGCGGGAGGAGGCAGCGCCTGGTTTCTTAGGCATTGTCTCCTTTAAGCTCTTTCCTTATGGCCCACTGACCATCCACCCCACCCTGGCTGGGCAGTTAGCATTACAAAATATCGCAAAATTAATAAAACAACTGTGATGGTTTTCTGAACTTATGATATTAGTGGCTTGTTAGCTGGTTTGTTTGTTTGGGATGTATCATTACCTTGAACTCTTAATTCTCTCTGCCCAGTCTCTCAAGGGCTAGGAGTAATTCCAGGCCAGTACCACCACACATTACTTAAATTGCATTTATCTCAGAAGTGCAAAGGTCTAACTTATCATTTTAAAATTACCTAAAAATATAAACAATCCTTAGAAGTGTCATCTATCAATACTTCTAGTAAATTCTGTACTGTGGTTCTAGTCAATTGAATAATAAAAAGAAAGATAAGAAAAGAGATGTTCAGAAAGGGGAGAGAAAGAGAGGGAAAGGGGAGGGACAGAGGAAAGGAAGCACAGAAGGAAGAAGGGAGAGGCAGAGAGAGAGAGGAAAGGAGAGTAGGGACTATTAGAGAGAAAGAAAAGGACAGGATTCTAGAAAACTGCCTTTATCTGTGCAATAAGACATCCCCGGGGAAAAATCTGAAGGTAAAAACTGCTAATTGTTTGCAATTACAACAGCATGGTTGGGTCCCCAGATCTAACAACAACAACAGCAAAAAGCTGTAAGAAAACAGTCAGTATGAGATCTATATTTGACAAAGTAAGACCACAGTGTGTCAATAAATCAGAAGACTGTCGAGGATACCATAATGCCAATTCCATTCTTGCCAACCTCATCTACAAATGGAGCATCACTCTGAGTAAAACTCCTGAGGGCTTTCCAAGAGTTGAGCCGAACTGATCCCAAAATTCACACAAAGGACTGAAGTTCAGCACTATTAGAGAGGAAGAGCGAAGAAAGAGAACTCATTTCTGAGACACCAAAATTTTCACAAAAAAAGCCAAAACATGTCAGTGTGGAACTGTTTTCATAGGACAAGGGGATCAGGGGGACAAAGTCTGGATATAAGGGTCCAAGCCACATGTTGGTGGAATTTGCCTGTGCTGCAGGTGATATATCCAGGCTAAAGAAGGGCCACTGTAAAGGGCACCGGCCTCAGATCAGAGAGGCCAGGCTGACCCGTGACAAAGGAGACTAGGTTGCCTTGTGCCCAGCTTCAGGTCATTTCTGCTCTGGAGTGGCAGGTGGGAACAGGATGCTAAATGAGAAGGATGGGAAGGCCAACTCTAGAAGGAGAAACCGCCCTACCTTAGCTTAGGGGCCTTTGCTTTGGTTACAGCAAAGGGGCATGCAATGTGGCCATTTCTGAGAAACAGTGACACCAGGCCTGGCTTCATCTTGGCTAAGCCACAAGGCATTGCTCAGTCCTGTTGAAATCACAATGCTGGTGGCTCCTGAGAAGAATGCAGAATGTAGAATGGTGAGGAAGAATTGCTCATCCTTCAAGTAAAATTAATCATTTTATGCATGATTCATGCATTATGAGTGCAGACTTCCCTAGCTCAGCCAGCCTTCTACTTGCTTAACATGGTGATGGTGCAGAGTGATATACATTCAGCAGAAAGCATTCTTGGAGTTTCCAACTTGGGGTTTTACCTACCTAATAGGACCCTCCTTCAAAGCTGCCCATCTTCACAGGCTTCCTAGGTGGCCTGTGGTGATGTCAGGAAAGAGCTGATGCTCTGGGTGACTGAACAAGGATGTACAGAGGCCACGTGGGCTCAGTGAATTTTCTACCTTCTGTTTTTCAACAGATGATGGGTTTATTTGGAGGGAGAAGCATCTGCATATTATATTCAGATAAAATCAAAGCAGACCATGAGATAAACACACAAGCTGAGAGGAAGCCATGTGGATGGCTGCACATAGAGGCCTAGCTTCTGTGCTTTGCAAATGGTGAATAGCTGAGGTGAGAGCTCTATCAGATACTGAAAAGGTCACTTTAAAATGTCAGTATTCAAAAGATACTGCATTCTTTCTGTGAATGATAAAGTGAGTGACAGGGATCTGGAACACACACACACACACACACACACACACACACACACACACACACACACCATGAGAGAGAATGCATACATACTGTCTTAGGAAGAGTTTCTATTGCTAAGATGAAACACCCTGACCAAAAAGTAAGTGGGGGAGGAAAGGGTTTATTGGGCTTGCCTTCCATATCACAGTTCATCATCAAAGGAAGTCAGGATGGGAACTCAAGCAGGGTAGGCACTTGTAAGCAGAAGCTGATGCAGAAGCCTCCTCCCTCTGGCTTGCTCAGCCTCCTTTCTTATAGAACCCACCAGCCCAGGGATGGCCCCACCGGCAATGGGCCCCTTCCCCATCAATCACTAATTAAGAAAATGTCCTACAGGCTTTATTGCAACCTAATCTTATTGAGGCATTTTCTTGATTGAGGTTCCCTCTTCTCAGATGACTTTAGCTTGTGTCAAGTTGACATAAAACTGTCCAGCACACATACTATATTTTAAAAAGATTTTGTTGTTTATGTGTATGCACATTGTACTGTCTGGTTTTGTGTCAGCTTGACACAAGCTAGAGTCATCAGAGAGGAAGGAGCCTCAGTTGAGGAAATACATCCACAAGTAATGTAGACAGAAGTTTCTACGGTCCTGCCTTGCCCAGCAGTCTGGATGAATCTGTCTCACCTGGCCCCATAGTCGGGACAAACCTCCCCAACCCGGTCTCGCGGTCCCACAGCCACTTATAAAATTATTACTCAGAGGCTTATGTTAATTAGAAACTGTATGGCCTGTGGCTTTAGCTTCTTGCTAGCTAGCTCTTTCATCTTAAATTAAACCATTTCTATAAATCTATATGTTGCCACGTGACTGTGGCATTACCAGTCTGCTGACATCTTGTTGCTCCTTCGACCGCAGGCTGCTGTCTCTCCCTACTCAGCCCTTCTTCTTTCTGTACCTCTGCTTGGATTTCCCACCTGGCTGTAAACTTTCTTGCCATAGGCCAAAACAGCTTTATTTACTATCCAGTGGGAGCCACACATATTCACAGCATCTAGAAAGACATTCCACAGCAAAGTAAGGCATTTTTAAAATTACTGATTGATGTGGGAGGACCCAGCCCATTGTGGGTGGTGCCATACCCAGGCTGGTAGTCAGGGGTTCTATAAGAAAGCAAGCTAAGCAAGCCTTGTGAAGTAAGTCAATAAGCAGCGCCCCTCCATGGCTTCTGCATCAGCCCCCTCCTCCAGGATCCTCCACTGTTTGAGTTCCTATCCTGACTTCCTTTAATAATGAACAGTGATATAGAAGTGTAAGCCAAATCAACCCTTTCTTCCCCAACTTACTTTTTGGTCATGGTATTTCATTGCAGCAATAGAAACCCAAATTAAGACAAATTGGTACCGGATTGTGGGGTATTTCTGTGACAGACCTTACCATGTTTTGGAGAGTATTGTGGAAGGACTTATGAACTTTGGGATAGACAAGCCATTGAGTGTTTGAGAACTCAGTGGGATGCTCTGTGGGAGCATGGAAGACAATAATGTTGAGATCAGAACAAGATGGAAGCCTGGCCTGTTAAGTTTCAGAGGGAAGTTTAAAGACTCTATCAGGGCTGTTTACTGTTTTCAATTGAGTTTCTAGAACCACTGAGGTGAAACCTTTGCATTACTAGGAAAATTGATGCTGGTCAGCTGGAACTAAGAAATTAGTGGTGATTGAGACCAGAAGCACTGAGGTTAAGTCTCTTGGGAAATGTTTCCTGAGAGCACAGAGATGCAAATTTCCAGAGGAAGCCAAGGTTGTACCTTGTGTTGGCAGCCAGAATTGGTAATGTGTTAGAGTCACCCAGCTGGTACTGGTTTTGAAGGGGTCATGGGAAGTAGCTGAAGCTTGGCACTGTGAGAAGCCATTGGTGAAGGTGTAGCCTCAGTGGCAGTTGAAGGCCCAGAATCGAAGGGGTCATGCAGAAAAGTTGAGGCTTGGCACTATGAAAAGGGCCTAGGAGAGGTTATTGGTGAAAGTGTAGCCCAGCTGAAGCAAGGGACCCTACAGTTTGGGAGATGCCAGTACCATGGGATGACCACCAAGAACAGCAGCAGCAGTGGAGTGGAGTCAGCCGGAACCTAGAACACATGTTGTGTGTGCTGCAGAGGGCAGAGCCTGGAAAGTGACCCAAACCCTTTGAAGGAGTCCAGAAGATCATGAGTAGATTCCAGACATTGGACAGCTAGAGTTTGGTTTTGTTTTGATTTGACTGTGATTATGCCCTGATTTTTCCCTCTTGAGGTAAGAAAGCATTTGGTTTATTTTTTGTTTTATTGGAGTCCACAACTGAAAGACTTTGAATTTTAAAAGACTTCGGATTTTAAATGAAATTGGCTATTTTAAAGGGCAATAGAAACCCTAATTAAGACACACATATATGGGTATACATGACTATGCACATGCAGAGACCTGAAGAAGGTGTAAGTTTCCTCGGGGCTAGAGTTGCAGGTGTTTACACTCCACAAATGACCTTGTTATGTGGGTGCTGGGATCTGGACTTTGATCTTCATGATTGCAGAGCGAGCTCTTAGTGACTGAGCCATCTCTCCAACCTCACATACATATTATAGAAAGGGGTTTGTTCATTAGATTGACTTACATGATAGGAGCTAGGAAATCCAACTGGGGGCTATCTGCATGCTAGAGAGGCTGAGAACTCAGTATCTGCTCAAGCCATGAAACTGGATGGCTCAGCAGTCTCAATCCAGCTCTGAAAGCCTGGAAGATACCTGAAGAGTTCCTGTTGGACAGCCAGAGAAGTTAGCATCTGCTGTGGGTGGAGAATGGCAGGTTAGAGGCAGCACAGCGATTCAGAGATACCTTTATTAGTTGACAACCACAGGTAGCCATCACCTCCCAAAGTGCTACCAGCTAGAGACCAAGCCAAAATATGTGAATCTCCACGGCAGTTGGACTTATGGACAGATTCAAGTCAAGAGCATGGGGACGGTGCCACAGCAGGACAGGAGGCCACCCTAGTCCTGGTCACCCATCAGCCAATGGCTGCTGGAGACTTCTGGGCTGCCCTGCTCAGCATCACTCTCCCTCCCCACTCTCTAAACCAGGGTTAGTTCCCCTAGCTCTTGTGTACAATCCCAGAAGTGCTCCTCGCTCACCCACCTGGGGGGAGGCCTCTGCATCTCATGTCTTAGCCACATTCTGGGTCACTCAGGTCTGAATCCTAGGGAAAGGATTCCAGTGTCAGGAGGATGCTAAGCTTCTGAGTGATTCTAGGTGGAGACCCTTCCCTCCTAAATGAAGCTGGCCACTACTGAGCAGGGTTTGGCTTGGGTGAGAACAACTAATTATTCTTGTTAAGTGGGCCACAGGTCTGAGTCCCCAAGTGTTTCCTTTTTCTGCATTTTTCAGGATGCAACCCATTCCCACAGTTTACTCTAGAGAAGTGAGGGCATCTCACCCTAGTTATTGTCCCATTTTCGAGTAGAACCTGAGTGACCATGGCAGAGAAAAAGGGCAAAAAGAGCCAGCTCTGTTTTGGTTTTGTTCTATAGCTTGCTTGTTTGTTTTGAGACAGGTAGGACCTTGCTTTGTAAATCCATTCTATGTGTGAGTATGTATATGTGTGAGTGCAGATACCTACAGAGTCCAGAAGAGGACATTGGCTCCCTTAGGGCTGGAGTCACAGGCAGTTCTGAGCCTCCCAATATGGGTGTTGATAACTGAACTTGGGTCTTCTCCAACAGCAGCAAGCACACTTAACCAACTGCTGAGCCATCTCTCCAGACCTTGCTCCAGGATTTTCTAATAACTAAACCTGAAGCCCACAGCTTTAAAATCTATTTGTGTCCCCAAGTCCTTCCAGATAAATGTGTGTGGATGAGGCCTAACCCACTGCTGTGGTTTGAATGTGAAGTGTGACCCACAGGCTTAGGTATTTGGATGCTTGGTCTCCAACTGGTGGCACTGTGTGGGGAAAACTGTGGGACTCTTAGGAGGTAGAGCTTCACCTGAGGAGGTAGGTCACCAGGGGGCAGAACTTGAGGTTTTATAGCCAGGCCCCACTTCCCATCCAGTCTCCGTTTCCTGAGTGCAGATGCAATGTGACCTCATGCTGCTGCCACCATGAAGCTGCCTACTGCCATACCTTTCCCACCATGATGGATTGGGTCCTGTCAAACCATAAGCCCCAAAGAAACCTTTTTTTCCTGAAATGTCTTATGAGACATTTGGTCATGGCAGCGAGAATGTCATTAACATAACCAGGGAGTTTGTGTGTCTCTGCCCAGATCAGGATGCTTGTCAGTGGGTGAGAACCACTGAGCGAGTTGTGCCGTACATGGATGGTGCTGTTAATGTTTCAAGAAATGATTTGTCCTGTCTCCCAGGCTGGTGGGCCCCCACTCCTCTCACTCAGATGCTGGTCTCACCCTGTTCTGTGCTTCAGAATGAAACAGATCACCACTGACTGACTTCTGGGTCTGTTGTTCTAATTCATTGTGATCAGAATAGTTATAACTGAGGTGACCTCCAAATGCCATCCTACCTTCAGCAAGAAGGAGAAGAGGTAATGAGTCATTATATAAGCATTCTGTAAATACCACTGTATAAACATCCTTTTATGATTGTACAGAATGAATCTAGAAAATGACCCCTATAACTTCTCATGAAGAAAATCCCTAAAATGATGAGTCATGAATAGGAACTTCCTCTGAGCCCAGATTCACATGAAGAGAACAAGGGGTTAATTAATATTTGGCAGTCTGCATGTGGCCCCTGAAGAGCCATCCCTAAGCTACCATAGTCCTTCGGAGTGTTATCATTTAAATCATGAGCTGGCAGGGTTGGAAGTAACAATCACAAGGTTGTGCTCACCTAGCCAGCTTCTCCTCCAGTTGTTAGGGATTGTCCTCATGGGAGACAAGGTCACATTCTGGGGCCAGAGGACACAGAGGGCTTGGAGCAATCTGCATGGACAAAGAGAAGCAGGGGCACATCCTCAAGCAACAAGTCAATTACTGTTGGGTTGCAGGTGCATAGAAACTATGTGCCAGAGCCTGGAGACAGGGACAGGTATGTGTATGAGGCTGGACTGATTTGAATAAGGATTGTTTACTTAACCTCAGAAGAAGAGAATTGAGAGCAGAGTTGACCACAAGCCTGTCCACCACAGTGGGCTAAGAGAGACAGCTAGGCACACATGCAAAATGACATTCAGAGGCTGAGAAGAAAAATGATGCCTTGGAAAAATAATAGATGCAAAAAAAAAAATGGAAGAATTTTCCTGAGGAGGAAAATGACAAAGTAAACAGCAAAGAACTTGCATGTGGATAATCTTCAAAGACACAGAGGGAGAGATTATGATAAGGAGAAAAAGAGAATGGGATGCTCTGAAGTAACTCAAGCAGATAAAAAGAAACTTCTTCCATAAGAATAACTGATGGAGATTCTAGAAACAAAACCCCAGCCTGTAAGTATGGAGATAACCCCACAAATTGCATAAATCTTAAAGTGGACATGGTTAAAGGGAGAATCAGTGAAACAGAAAATTTTACAAAGGAACTAATGCCAACAGAACAGTAAGAGAAGTGAAAAATATGTAAGAAACTTAAATAATATGGAAAATAAAGACACTCTAACAGAGTCTTAACAAGAATTCTAGAACTGGAGAAGCTAGGGAGTAGTGCAGAGGGGCCATATCACATCAGCTTTGCAAATGTGAAGGAGGGCATGCCTTTTCAAGTGAGAGGGTAGCACTGAGGAGCCTGAAAGCTAAATAGAAATAAAGCCACAAAGTCTTCACAATGAGAGTGGAGAGCAGCAAGGACCAGGAGAAAATCTAAAAGATCCTGAAGGCAGACACTGACACACAGCAGTGATGAATGGGTAGCTGACATCTCAATAGGATGAGTGTGTGTGGAGAAAGAAAGCCTCTCCAAGGCAGAGGAAATGGGCTATGACCCTAGATACTTCCCAAAATGAAATGATGAGAACTGGATGGGGAAAAAAATTCATAGCACTTAGGAAGCAGAGGCAGAGTTCTGTGAGTTCAAGATCAAGTTAAGCCTGGTCTACAGGTTCCAGGCCAGCCAGAGTTACATAGTGAAACCCTGTCTCAAAAAAAGCTCACTATATAGCCCAGCTAGGGTTGGAACTTGTGAGCCTCCTTCCTCAGCCTCCTGAGCACCAGAGTCACCAAGCTCGGAACACATTCTGATGAAAGAATTACAAAAAGCAGTAGTTTTCAAATGGGAACCCAGGAAATCCACCAGAAAACATGAAAATTTTCCAGAGCCCAGTTCTATCTCAGGAATTCCAGTGTTCAGTCAGGGCTGAAATCCTAATTACCCCAGCAGAGAGTCAATCCAGGAGTGGTTACTAAGAGCAACTACATAATAAACTTTATCAGCTTGTGTTGTTTGTGAGATTGTTACCATCTAGGGCTCGAGATCCGGTTCATTTTCTCTGCCAGTCAAAGAATTAAAAGGCAAGAAAAATCTCCAGTGTGGCAGGTAGCAAGCAGCAGGGAAACCCTCAAACACACATAACAGGAGCAGACAAATCACACAGTGAAGAAGGCCTTTTATTAGGGTTAGCGAAGCACACACATACTGCAGGCCTATAGAGAGAAAAACCCTCTAAGAAAGGGGGGTGGGGGCAGGATCTCCTTGAGGGCCGTGGTTTTGTTTGTTTGATTTTTAGTCTTTGAAGAGTCTTCCTCTCTAATCCAGGGTTGGTCAGTGAAGAGGACTGATTGGCCCAGAACTGTTGTGTAACATGTTCTCATCCAACCTTGAACCTGTTGAGCCAATCCATCTGCAGGGGACCTCCTGGTGGAAGAAAGAGCCCAGAAGGCCTATATTTTAAGCTGTCAAGCTTCTGGCTCCGGTCAGGAGGGTGAAGAAGCCACCAGCTATCCTGGAGGCTCACTGTCTTCACTACCTAGTCATGGGCCCTCTCCTTATGTGCTGTTCATCAGGGAGTCTGTCTGTCTGACTCATCATTCCTCAGAATGGGTGAGGAGTGTCTTCCTCTGTGAAGAACCCACTGTTTAGATTATACAGCTCTGAAACAACCTGAATTTCAACATGCAAGTGAATTTTTCTCACTCATTTTTCAAGTACTTTGCACATTTTCAGGGAGAAGGGCCAATTGAATGGCCTGATTCTGCTTAGGCCAGTGGACCTGTGACCTTGACCTTGCTGGATACTGGAAACTCCTGGAGAGGGTTTTCTTTTTTGCGTGAGTGTGTGTGTGTGTGTGTGTGTGTGTGTGTGTGTGTGTGTGCTTGTGCACACGAGTGTAGACATTGTGGTGTCTTCTTCCATTGCTCTCCATCTTATATATTGGAGCAGGGTGTCTTGCTGAACCTAGAGCACATGTGTTTGCATAACATTGCAGATAATGTGGCTCCCCAGCTTGTACCGGAAATTTTCTGTCTCCGACTTTCCATCATAGGATTACAGGTGGCTGCCACGCCCACTGAGCTTTTATGTGAGTGCTGGGGATTCAAATTCAAGTCCTCATGCTGTACAGTAAGTACTTTACCTACTGAGCCATCCCCAGCCCCTGGGGAGGAGTTGCTGCTGTTGTTTCATGCCTCAAGCTCCTCATTTAAAGGAGTTTTCAAACCTCAGCAGCAGCTAAGTCTGAGAACCACTAAATGTGGAATTCTCCGAATCAGGGAACCAAAGAAAACAAAGAGGGAGAAAATGGAACCTGGAGGGAGTTCTAGAGATTACAGTCCTCTGGGTCCTTTTGAAGGTGTGAGTGTAGTTCAGTCCCACCATTAGATAGGGGAAATTAAGATCCTCTGGACAGGCTGGGGCATGTGGAAGACATGGTTTCAGAAAGATATGCTTGTTTGTATTTCTTAGTGTATTTCTGCTGTTCATGTCCAGGTCGACCAGAGGACAGCAATGGCTAGGCAATCTTATCATGGAGTTTTTACTTGGAGAACTTTAAACGAATCAGTCTGTGATTCTATGGTATCACTTCCTTGAAGGGATAGTGGGGAAACCCAACCCATCCCATGTGTGGGCTGGTTATAAAATGGTTCGATGTTTAGTACTGGGTCCTGTGCTAGGTAGTTATTGAAGATAAGATGATTGCTCCAAACTTCCTTGGGAGCCCAGTGACCTTCAGTCATTTCATAAGCATTTACAAGGAGCACACAAACACTGTGGTAGGGGGCCTGTACCCTGACAGAAACAAACCCAGGAAGAACTAGCCAAGGCTTGCTCAAAGCTGACTTCATGAATAGTCTTTCTTAGAGTGAGAGTTGCAAACCTCAAGGTCAAATTACCAGCAGCCTGAGAGCTGACGGCAAAGGCAGCATATGCTCACAGACACTGATGCTGAGTCCCTGGGCCTGGCCTCCAAGACCCAGAAGAGTCAGTGGGTATGAGGCAAAACCCAGGAACCTGCATCTAAAAACCAATCCAAATGGGGCTTTGGAAATAGCTCAGTCAGTAAAATGCTTGTCCTGGCAGCAGGAAGATCTGACTTTAATCCCAGAACCCATTCAAAAAAACTGGGTGTAGTGGTTGAGTTTATAATCCCTGGTCTGGAGAGATGAAGGCAGAAGAATTCTGGTCAGCCAGCCCAGCCTAATTTGTGAGCTCCAGGCTACTGAGGGACCTGTCTCAACAAAACAAGGTAGGTGTACCTGAAGAATGACACAAGTGCACTTCACACACACACACACACACACACACACACACACACACACACTGAAACGCATCTCAGGTGGTGGGATCACCTTGTGAGGAACCTACAAGTGTGAGATCCTGTCTTACAGGTGTGGGCTGCCAGGTCCCCTTCTCTCTGAGTTGGGTATATCTCTGTCCCTTCTCAATTTCATATCCTGACATCCACCTCCAGCTGAGAAACTGTGAAAATAGGTCTAATTTTTCTTTTCCAGGGCAGTCTACAGTCATGGACTCTGCATTGCTTAAGACTCAGTGGCAACAGATGACAGCTGTCAGCACAGAGGCCACACGGTCCCGAGGCAGGGAGCCCTGGGCTGTTCACAGACAGGCAGTCTTTAGACACCATCCAGTTTGTTTCTGCCTCTACAAAGGGGGAAACCACAAACAGCGACTTGCTGCCCTCTGGTCTCAGCACTGGGACAGAGCCGCTCTGGACCAGCCAGCTCAGGACCCCTGCTCTGCTCTGAGCCGTCCTGTACTACTCATTTTACTACTTCATTTGGTCAGACTCTTGGGCCAAGTTCCAACACACTTGAGTTTGAGGTAAGAAGAACCACCTCTTGTCACAAGGGATTTACATCAGCACAGTCCCTTGTTGACTGTAGGAGTCAAAAGATTCACATAGTTGGAGAGCTATCCTAAAATCAGTATCTGTGTCCCTGCCATGGTCATGGTCCAGCTTCTTCCTAGCTATGACAGTAGAACCCCGAGTCCTGCTCAGGAGGGTCTTCAGCAGAATGTGGACCACAACTGCCTGCCTCTCTGGAAGGTTCTAGACTCCAGCATGTTTATTCTCTCTCTCTCTCTCTCTCTCTTCTCTCTCTCTCTTCTCTCTCTCTCTCTCCCCCTCCCCCTCCTTCCCTCTCCCTACTTCTTGTGTGTGTGTGTGTGTGTGTGTGTGTGTGTGTGTGTGTGTTTCTCTGGCTCTCTTTTTGAGGCAGGGTTTCATGTAGTCCAGACCAACTTGATCTCACTATGCAGCTTAGCTTAGACTGGCCCTAAACTTCTGGTCCTACCTCCATCTTTTGAACACTAAGATCACAGATGCGTAGCCCTGGGCCTGGCTGCTCTCCTTCACTCCCCATGCAGCCTTCCCAGGTTAGGGCTATGTAGATTTGGTCTGCTCCCACTAAAATCGATAGGAGAGCTGAGGAGGGAGTCAGCCACTGCCCCTGAATAATTCAGGCAGAGGAGGGCCTGGGACCTTACCTCACCCTCTAGAACACACAACCTAGGAGCTCTGTTAGGCCAATTACCTCAGCAGGGCTTACTGTTGTCGTTGTGGGCCATAGTTGGAGCCACCCAGCACAGGGTGTGAAGTACTCTGTATTTTGTTCAGCACGTAATGCTGACGGGAGTTAAGGTTTGCTTCACAAGGCACACTTTAAAAATCCAAATCAGAGCAAAGCAAGTATCTGCTCAGAGGAATAAAAGAAGTGTCCCATAAACGTCTGCTCCTCAAACATTGCTCCAGATCCTATTGCCTCTCCCGACAGCAGCAGATGGGGGGGGGGGCGACAGCCTGCAGAGGTTCCGTGATAGCCCTTGTGAAGGAGCCTGCCCTGCTCTGCACAGGTGGCCCAGTGCACTCTAGCAAGGCTATGATCACCCAGGCTGATCCCATAACTGTCCCAGCAGGAGTAAAGATATTTCACACCAAGACCCTGGTACCCCTCCTTTCTGTTATCAGACTATTGAGATGGAACTCCAAGGAACTAGAATTCCCCCAGTGTCGTGCTGGGAGAAGGAAAAGAGAGACACTTGTCTGCCAGGAAGAAATCTCCCTGGTACTGAAAATGGACACTATCCCTGCAGGGGAAAGAGATTGGAGACCAGAGTTGAGGCAAGGATGGTTCAGGGATGGGCAGGACTGACCTTGACCAGGTCTCCTTAGTTCTGCACAACTCTTGCCCTCTACTTAAACCTAAACCTCATGCCAGGACCCTGAAGGTGAAGTTAGGGAGTGGTCATTGATCCTTTATTGTTTCTCTTTTGAAAGCAGGGAGGTTGGTAAATCTTTAGTTCCAAGGTTTCAAGGCCCTTGATGGGTAGTGGGGACAGCAGTTGGCACAAGAGGTCTTAGAGGAAGGTAAACTTCCTGGCTTCATACTGTCTAGAAATTTCCATGGTCCCAAGTGGGCACTAGAGGACAAGACCCAAGGATGAGGAAGAAAAGAAAGAATAATAGGAGGTGAGGAAGGAGGGGGAGATTGGGGAATGAGAAGGAGGAAGATGGGGGAGAAGAGAAGGAAGATGGGCTTATGGAGAAGCTGTAGGTACCAGATGCTATCAAGTTTGGCAGAAAAGGAAAGAGAACCTTTGGGAACTGGAGGGATGTACACGCTTGTGAAGGGGTCGGGGGGATCAGTGGGGTCACAGTGGAGAAGAACCTGGGGTGGCACATCTCATAGGTAACTGGTACCTTCCACCAAGGTGGGAAAAGGAAAGAGATGGGCCTGAGGTTCTCCAGGCATGCCCCAGGCAGCAGGAGAGCCAGTCAGAGCTTGGAGGGAATTCTATATGGATATACTGAAGGCATGTGTCCTCCACCCTCTCAGACATGAGGTCAGGAATGGTGGAAGGTTGGGGACAGTGCCAGGTCTTGTCCCTCCACTTCTAATGTTCTTCTGGCCTCATGTTTACAAAGCTTCCAGAAACAAACAAACAAACAAACAAACAAAAAAAAAAAACCTAAAACTTTTTGCCTGCTGTGTGCTTTGAGCTTAGGAACTGTAGCCTTCAGTAAAACCTTTAACATTTGCATCTTAGTAGCCTGGCTACGACAGTTTGAAGCTTACTAGGCAGGGAGAAGCTATGAGGTTGGATCTTCACCGAAGTGTGGCCCTGTCACTTGCCTTCCCCAGCGGCAGATTTCCCTCAGGACAGTTGTTTCCAGGTCACAGAAAGACTGCAGTCACTCATGCCCTGCCCACAATGCCTTCTGTGTTCCACATGTTTAGGCAAAGTCCTGGTTTCTGGTGGTGGCTGGCAAGCAGACTTGTTCCTGGAAGATAGAGCAAAGGGTGTCTCCCAAAGGCCTGGCTGTTTCCTTGTTCTCAAATCTTTATTGTTTTTTTTTTTTTTTTTTTTTTTTTTTTTTACAACTTTCTTTTCAAACAACTAGAGGGTATTTGGTGCAAGGCATACTTCCTGGCTTGTCCCTCTGCTGTTATCTCCTTTCTTTCATGTGTCCTCATCTCCGACAGCTGGATAGCAAGCCACCTGGATTTCCTGACCCCCCAAATTTCTGAGTCTGTACAAAACCATCTTTCATCCATACTAGGAACTTCAACCCACCTTTCTGTTTATCTGTTCAACCCTCTGTCTTCTCCCCCTCTCTCTCTCCCTCCTGCCTTCCCCATTCTGTTTTTTTCCTCCTTTTGTCTGGAAGTGCTGGGGATGGGGCCTGGAGCGTGCTGGGCAAGTGCCCTCCCTTTGGGTAGTACAGTAGCTCTTGCCCTCTTCTTTCCCCAGAGTGTTGTTCTAGATGTCTGGCGATATTTTTCAAATATCAGTATTGAGACCCATTGCTTTCTATTTTGTAAAACTTTCTACATCCTAAAAATAAAAGACAGGTAGCCTTTCATGGCATCTCGTTGCCCTCCAAGTGCTAGCCAGCTTGTCTCCTCAGCTGTTCCCACCCAAGACTGTGTTTAAAATCAGCTCAAGTTCCCTACTTGTTATCTGGGTCTCCTCAAACCATACGGAAAGCAGTATTTCTCCCGGAAGGGAGCCATTTACTGGATCTGAAGCTTAGAGATGGCATCAGCATTACAGCACAATGAGCCGGCCCATCCCACGAAGGACTGTGTGTTCTGGAAGGAAGCCATTTACTGTATCTGAACCTTAGAGACATCGTCAGTGTCACAGCACAATGAACTGGCCACCCGTGAAGGACTGAGGAGGAAATGCTCCATTTTAGATGGAGTTTAGATCTAACAAATGCAGACCTGGTGGGAGGGAGAATTCAGGTGTCTGAACCTGTTTCAAGTTAGAGCCTGTGGGTTTATTTAAATGAAGCATGGGGCCAGCCTGGAGCTCTGCCTCTCCTTGACCCTTGGCAGCCCCACTGGCTGACTCCTTGACTACACTGGCCCACCACTCCTGTGGCTGGACACTCTTTATTCCTCTCCACCTGGTTATTGCTTTAAAGTCCCTTGCCTCTTTTCCAGAAGTCCCACTTTTTCCTAGGCCCCCTAAAGGTGAAGATCCCCCAGGCCGTGGTATACAGCAAATGGTACTCTTAAAGCTGCTCTAGCCTATATCCACTTGGAGTCTGCTCTGCCCACCTGCCTCTACCCAGATAAGCCAGGCATGGGACACACAGAAGAACTACTCAACACCCTAAGTGCCTGCAGGTTTACTGGTTATGTACGAAGGAGAAGAGGGGAGGAGCCATTGTTTTATTAAGATTGAAGGGGTTTAAAGTATCAGAAGGGCACGCATTTAATCCCAGCACTCAAGAGGCAGAGGCAGGTGGATCTCTGTGAGTTCAAAGTCAGCCTGGTCTACCAAGCAAGTAAGTTCCAGGACAGCCAGGGCTATACAGAGAAAACCTGTCTTGGGGGAAAAAAGTGTCAGAAGGCTAGGAAAGGGCTCTGAATAGAATCTTTGTCTAATTTACAGTCTTCCCTAGATCCACCCTTCCTGAGTTATAAGTCTAGAGAGCAAGCTGGTACAAAAGGGTCATAAAAAGAACTCACGGAAGAAAGCAATCTTGACTATAAGATTAACGCCCTTCCCACCCTCCCTCTCACCCATGGCAGACATCATGGGCAGGTTCCCAGCCAGGCATAAATAGGGCCTGAAGGGGCTTCATAAATACCTGTAGTCCAGTCTGCTCCAAAGTACCCCCAAAGTTGGAGAAGTCCATATTTCTGAGACTCATTTCCTCATTACAAGAGCTAAGAGACTATTAGTGTCATGAGTCACTCACACATGTCAGTGTGGGTACTGCCTGGGCACTGGGGTGTCACTGTAAATTGGCAGTGATCTGTCTTTCAGTGTCGTGTTCCCTGGATGCTTGGTGGCTCTGGTGAGGTTGTCCTCACAGGAGCAGTCTCTGTAGGCCACTGCAGAATCCTGAGTCACCTTGATTCTGAGAACATGCTGGAACAGAGGAGCAGGCACTCTTTTAGGCCCATGCCTGACCTTTGTCCCACTGTCTTACAGTGTATTTAGGATACAAACATTTGGTTCCAAACAGTCTGGGATTGTAAGCCAGCTGTAAGCCCATGACAGCTGAAAAGCTCAGCATGAGGGAGGAGCCAGAGCCAGAAGGTGACATCATCACTTCTGCAGCTCTTCTACAAAATACATGTCTCCTGGAAACAGCGGGGACCCAAATCCCAGGGTGTCTTACCATACACAATCCAGTGTTCCCCAAAAGGCTCATCCGTGTTTGAGGAGGTGGAAGAGCACTGCAACCAAGTGCAACTCGCAAGTTGGACCAAATAAAGCATGCTAAGGAACGGGGTGAACCTTGGTCACATTCTGCAGGTGACATGCTGTCATCCACTACTCTCATTTACAAATTTTGACTGTGCCCAGGGACCACAGAAATGCTACTTTGCAGGAATCAGAACCAAGAGTGCTATCACAACCCCCTAGTGTGGAAGCATTTAAAATGAAACGATAAAACATTGAGGGCCCTGGAGAGATTACTCAGAGGTTAAGGGGACTTGTTGCTCTTGCAAAGAACCTGGGTTCAGGTCTCACAACCACTTTAACTGCAGTTCCAGGGGATTCTGCACCCTTTTCTGGCCTCCATGGTCACTGCATGCACACTGCACCCAAATCTACATGCACCCAAACACTCATGCAATAGAACACATCTTTCTTTTAAAAGACAAAAACAGCGAATGCTAAACTGAGAAATTAAGAACAAACCTTGCCTAGAATGAAACCTAGAGAGAGAAAGAGAAGGAAAAAACACAAAATCAACAGAGGGGTGATATGGAGGGAGGAAATATGAAACAACCACCCAGTCAGAATCCAGAGGTCAAAGGAAAGTTGATCACAGAAATCTTTCTGGAATGATAAGAAATCTCTAACACTGAATCTAGGAAATGGAATAACAGATGAGATTGGGTGTTGAGGATGGTATAGTGTAGACAAAAGAAAAAATCCACAACTAAAGGCATCAGAGCATCAGAGAAGAAAAAAAATGAAGTACCTCCTGATGAGCAGAGTCAGGAGCTGGGCAAGGGTGCCCTTGATTCCTCAGCCCACAAAAAAAAGCTCTTCCTTTATGGAGAAATGAAAAAGTAGATTCACACACCCCCCAGGCCTTGTGATTCTGTGTGCAAGCATGTAGAAAATCCTGCAAAGATAAGCAAACATCTGTATGGTGATATTTTATTTGTGCTGAAATGTGATTTTATTTGTATTTTAATAAATAAAAGTGCCTGGGGTCAGAGCTAATAGCAAGCCATAGCAGAAGTCTGGTAGTGGTAGCACACGCCCTTAATCCTGATCACATGACAGGCAAATCTCTGTGTGTTCAAAGACACCACCAGCATGGAGACACATGCCTTTAATCTCAATACCAACCATAGAAGACCTGGAGGTCTGTATAGACAGGCAGTGATGAGGAGGTCATGTGGTTGGGTTTACAACCAATGAGAAGGCAGAACAGAAAGTCAATAAAAAGGCAGATACACAGGAAGTAGGTCTCTTTCTCAGGGGAAAGACGGCAGTGGCAACGGGTGATAAGAAGGTTTTTAGTCTCAGCTCTTAGCTACTGCTCTGACCTCTTGGTCTTTTAACTCTGCATTTGGCTCTGTGTTTCTTATTTAATAAGACCATTACATCTACACATCTGACCATATGCAAATTAGTATAGGAGGCTGCAGGATGCAAGGTACACTAAAAAGAGTCAGCTTTGATTTATGTATGTGCAAAGAACTTTTGAATTGTTTACAGCAACATCAGGGGAAAGTCATTGTTAAGAATTTATTAAACTTGTCTAAAATCTCTAGACTGAAAACTACATATCAACACTGAGGAAAGTGTTTAAAATCTAAAGAGAAAAGCTGGGTTTGGTGCTACAAAGCCAAAGCGTCAGGAATCCATGGCCAGGATGGATTTAAAAAACCAATAGGAGAACTGTAGGAGATTCTCATGGCTTAGGAGATCCTCTTGGGAAAGGATGGCACATGAGCTATTCTGAAATCTACCCAGAGATTAAATCTCACCAAAGCCAGACCTTCAAAAGATGGATATATAGACTGAGAGACCCAAGGAGGGAGCCCACAAATGTCCCCCACAAACTCATCTCTGATAAGGATGACAAAGCACTTCAAAGGAGAAAAAAAAGGTGCTCTGAACTGCAGCAACATTACCATGAATGATTGCATTAAAAGCAATAATTATAGCTCAAAATTCCTCTATTTAAGAGACAAAGATTTTTTTTAAGACAGGACACAAAGAACACTAGACTTCACTGCAATTAAAAATTACCAAGAAAATCAACAGATAACACAAACCAGGAGAAAAAGTTTATATTATATATAATATTATATGTACATATTATATATACTTATATCATGTGTAAACATATCTATGGTAAAGGACTTCAATCCCATATATATATATTCTTTTTCCTTTATTTTTTATTTTATGTGTATGGGTGTTTTTGACCGCATGCATGTCTGTGCACCACTTGTGTACAGTGCCAGAGGAGGCCAGAAGAATATGTCAGATCCTCTTGGACTGGAGTTACAGATGGTAGTGAGCCACCATGTAGGTGCTGGGAATCCAACTAGGGTCCTGTGCAGAAGCAGCCAGTGCTATTAAACATGGAGCCATCTCTCCAGCCTCATATCCCAAAAACATATTAAAACATGCTACAACTCAATGATAAGATGAAATGTAAAATTTAAAATAACAAATGGCCCAATGAAATACAGACTAAAAAGGTCTGAAGAAGACATAGGAGAAGCCAATAGACATGAAAAACTCTCACTGGCAGTGGCCATCATGAAAATTCAAAATAACACCAGGTAGGCATTTGCTGACTCTAAGGCCCAGTGCTCTAACGTAAATAAAAACTAATGCTCACAGAAAACATGCCTGTGAATACTTATTCAGAGTAGCTTGTTCCCAGCAGTTCAAAATTTGAACCAATCCCAGGCTTCTAGCAAAAGAAAACTGAGCAGAAAAATCGTGGAATAGATTTACAATGGGAGGCTAATAAAAATCACAAGTGAGACATTTGTGTCACCTCCCCAAGCGCACTCATTGGAGCTCTAACCTCATATGATGGAGGGGGTTTCTGGATGGTGAAAAGTCATGTCAATGAGGTGTGTGTGTGTGTGTGTGTGTGTGTGTGTGTGTGTGTGTGTGTGTGTGTGTGTCTGTGTGGTGTGTGTATGTGTGTGGTGTGTGTGTGTGTTGTGTGTGTGTGTGTGTGTGTGTGTGTGTGTGTGTCTGTGTGTGTGTGTGTGTGTCTGTGTCTGTGTGTGTGTCTGTGTGTGTCTGTGAAGGTCAGGAGGAAACCTTGGAAATCCATTCTCTTCTTTTACCATATGGGCTTCAGGGATCAAACTTCAGGGATCATCAGGCTTAGTGGCAAGCACCTCTGCCTGCTGGGCCATCTCACCTGCACCTTGTTTTTTAAGACAAGGTCTCTCACAGAATCTAAAGCTCTCTGGATTGGCTAGACCAGCTGGCCGCAAGCCCTAGGAATCCTTCTATCTTTACCTCCCTAGTGCTGGAATTATAAGTATATGCTGCTGTGCCAGCTTTTACATGGGTGCTAGGGATCTGTTCTCAGGCCTTGATGCAGATTTGGCAAACACTGAGTAAAACTGTCCTAGTTGGGGTTACTACTGCTATGATGAAACATCATGACCAGAAACAAGCTGGGGAGTAAAGCGTGCATTTGGCTTGCACTTCCACATTATCGTCCACCATTGAAGGAAGTCAGGGCAGGAACTCAAATATCTGGAGCTAACGGAGAGGCCGCTGAGAATTGCTGCTTACTAGCTTGCTTCTTAAGCCTTGCTCAGCCTGCTTTCTTGTAGAACCCAGGACCAACAGCCCAGGGGTGCACTGGACCCTCCCTCATCAATCACTAAGAAAATGCTCTATGGGTTTGCCTAAAGCCCGAACTTATAGAGGCATTTTCTCAGTTGAGATTCCCTCCTTTCAGGTGACTCCAGATTGGGTCAAATTGATGTTAAACTAGCCAGCACACTGCTGAATCATCTCACTGATCCAGGACCAATTGCCCCACCCCCTTTTTTTGAGACAGGGTCTCACTATGTAGTCCTGGCTGCCCTGAAACTCACTATGTAGATGAGACTGATCTCAAACTCCCAGTAATCTGATTACCTCTGCCTTCTGAGTGCTAGGACTAGAGGTGTGTACCACCTAACCTGACACACAGATGCACCAGGGAGCCCAGGATTGAAGAACTTCAGGGAAGAGCCTGGCCCAAGCTGATACCTGCAGAATCTTCAGCTGCATGCACAGCAATTGTTGGAGCCCCCAAGAAATGGGGAGATGTATGATACAGGATAACTAACTGGTACAAAGCATGTTAAAATACCCGCCTAGTGCTACTGAGATGACTCAAAGGGGAAAGGCGCTTACTACCAAGCCTGACAACCTGAGCGCAAACCCGTATGGTGGGAAGAGAGAGCCGACTCCTTTGAAGCGTCTCACCAAGTAAAGCCTAATGACCTTAAGTTCAAACCTCAGGACTCACACAATGGAAGGAGAGAACTGACTCCAGAAGTTGTCCTCTAATCTCCACATATGAGCTTTTGCATCCATATGCCCACACATAAACATACACAAATGAATAAATGCAATTTAAAAGAAAAAACAGCCACCTTCATCCAGCTAGGTGCATGGCACACACCTGAATTCCATCACTCTTGATGTGTAGGCAGGAGGATCAGTTTGAGATACATGGGCTCCTATGTCCCAGTCTGCTTTTCTGTTGCTCTCCACTGGACAGGACAATCTGTCTCTCCTGCTTCTGAACTCTAGTCCATCTACTGCATTCTCTGTACCTAGTGCCTGTTCTCTTGTCTTTCTTAGATTTCATCTCTACTCCCTTCAGAATATGTATTTTCCCCTGACCTTTTTTTCCAGTTTATTAATTCTCTCTTCAGCTATTTCTGGTGTCTGGTAAATAGACATTCAAGGTGTTCCTAATTTGCTGTTTGATTTTTCAGTTCTAGAATTTCTTTTTTGCCCAGAGCTGCTATAATTTTTGTAAATTTCCAGCTTTCTAAGAAATTCAAATTTTTCTCTTTTACATTCTTGAATAGTATGTGTTTAACTCTTTTAAAGACTATCTGATTATTTTGCATTTTATTTATTTGCACAGGACTAGGAAGGGTGCACCATAAAGAGGTCAGAAGACAACTTGTTCTCTCCTTCCATGTGGATCCCAGGGATTAAACTCAGGTTGTCAGACATGGTGCTCTTACTGAGCCATCTTGTCAGCCCTGATAATTCTTTCCTAGAGCCTGTATGTCTCTATCATCTGTTCTTCCTGTTCCTTCTAAGTTGTATTCTCATGTCTGCTTGCATTTCCAGTGGTCTTTGATGAAAGGCAGACCACTTGCATTGAAAAAGTGGCATCATGAATTGTTTGAGGCCAAGTGGGATGTATTTATTCAGAGATGATCCTTCTACTTCAGCCAGGTGCTCTGAGGTATGGCCAACCTGTGGTCATCTTGATACTCTACCATTGGTAGATACTTTTAGGGCCAATGGGTGACTAGGCTGTAGTCATGTTTGCTTTGCTTCAAGGTCCTCTTTATTTATAGGATATGACCCACCAGACTTCCCACTCACTTTGGGAAGTTATGGGCCCCTGATCATGGCAGGCCTGAAGCCTGCTTTTGGCCTCCTGCCTCTCAGTGTGGCCAAAAGTAGTCCCTAGTGTCTCACCCCCAATCGGCAGACCCCAGGGATAAAGACAGAACCCAGCTACCATGCTTGTCTGGATTTCTGCTTCTTCTTGATCCACATGATTCTACTGCCTCATTAGGGCTCCAATTCCAGTCCCCAGGCTTAAGAGACATATTATCCGGGTTTACTTTGTTCTCATTGGGACTGTTGATCCAAACAGGCAGAAGTGGGAATCTTTAGAGCTTCGATGAATAAAGAGGTGCTCTCAGGTGCTCATTTCTCATTAATATGATCCCCCGAGTCTCTGCCAAAGAGTAATCCTCCTTCAAACATCTCTATCTCAGTTTACAGCCCATCACCATTGGTTTTAATAAACTCAAGGACCAAAGTGATCATTATTTCCTGTGTTTGCATAACTCACCAGCCATTCTAGACGATGGCCCATAACAGGTATGTATCCAAATAATAGGAAGTGGGCCATTTAGTCCCAACAATAAAGACACATGACAGGTGAGCTGGACCCAAATCTGCAGCTGAGTCTGCTCAGGTGGGACTATGAGCTCTAAGCCAGGGTTTGGAAGGCAAGTATATGCTCACACTGCCGCTTTGATGTGGGCTCTGTGGAGCTTTCCTGTTCAGTGTGGAGTGGATAGTATTTGCCAGAGCTGAGGGAGGATAAAGAAAGGGCTGGAAGCAATTCGTGAGGAGAAGAAGAACAAGGCATGTCTATGCAAAACATAACTCCTGCCTCAAATGGGACAAGAGGTAGTTTGTTTTGCACCAAATCTAAGCAACTGTGGCCTGGGAGTGGGAATTCAGGTTACCCCAAACTCCATGGTCCGACATGGAATTGGTTTCATACCCTTTTCATAGTTACAGAACACTTATAATCAAGACATTTTCAAACACACTGGTGGGAACCTCAGGCAGGCATATTGCAGCAGAGAAAGAGAACACTGGCTATAGACTTCAGATGCTGTCTGAGGACATGTTGAGCTTTGGGGTTGATGAAAACAGTGGTCTGCTAAGCTAGTACATTCAAAGGGATGTTAGATCAGACACAGAGGTGGGCTAGGAATGGCTGCTGAGGGAGTTGAAAAATATCCCAAGGTCATTTGTCTCAGGATCTGCAACATCGTGTTTCTACACAACCACAAGCTCTATCTGGCTTGTAGAATCTCCGTCACAGGTGCAGCTCCCCTCCCCCTCCCCTCCCACCCTCCCACCCCACCCCAGTGAACTTCAGTTCATAGACAGACCCATCCCAAGCTTCTCCAGTCACAAGTGCACACTGGCTCCATTCATGCCACTTTGATGTCCCAGGCATGGGAAGAGCAAAGTCACAGTGTGCGAAGTTCTGAGATCTGAGTGGGCTCTTCCAACTGTGCTGTCAGAGTGCATCCAACCATGCAGGACATGATACTTCAGGGCGATGGTTCTCAACCTTCCCAATGCTGTTAATATAGTTCTTCATGTTGTGGTGCCCCCCCTACCATAAAATTGTTTTCATTGCTACTTCATAACTGTAATATTGCTAATGTAAATATCTGTGTTTTCAGATGGTCTTAGGTGACCCCTATGAAAGGGTCATTCAGCCTCAAAGGGGTTGCAGCCCACAGGTTGAGAACTGTTGCTTTAGGGGGAGGGCAGTTTTGTGACATGGGACAATGACATCTGCTCTCTGCCAGTGCAGCCACAGTATGATAGACTGGGGTCCACAAACCAGGGCAGTAAAGGGAGGAAGATCAGGAGAACTGGGAGTTTTTGGTGAGCTGAAGGGACTAGATTCAAGAGCAGCAGCAAAGCAGAACCTGGTCAGTGACAAGCAGCTTAGTGGCCTTGTTGCAACTCCCCTTCCCCTGCAGATCCTTCCCATCCATCTTCCCTCCTGGGGTCACCCACTGAGACCTTCAGAAAAGCCACTAGATTTAGTTGTTGAGTGACAGGTCTTAGGACAAGGTTATGCTTGCAAACTGGGGCCTTTATGCCCCTCAAAACAGTCTGACTCCGAAATCACCAGACAGATGGTGAAAATTTTAAAAAATGGAAAAGCTGCTTAGGAGTTGGGGATATTGCCCAGGGAGTAGAATCCTTGCCCAGTGGGTACAACACCCTACTCTCGGGACGATCAGGAAAAGGAGTCTGACCTGGGGCTGGAGTGGGCAGAGTCTTGGGACAAGGTAGGGCTTCAGAGTCCGCAAGAGTGGGGGGACAGAAAGGAGTGAGGGGTGACACTGATTTTTGGTGTGAGGAGACACTTAGCACTCCTTCCTATGTTCACAGGGCAGCAGAGTCTGCTGTGGCAAGGCCTAGGAGAGTAAGAAGGAAGGTTGAGCATCTCCACAAGTACAGAGTTCCTGCTGGCAGGCGGGTTTCCTGGGGACTCTTTGGACTCCACATGCCAGATACACAGACCAACCTTGTTTGCTGTAGACAGGGAGGAGGTGAGACCCCAACAGGCTCAAGAGTGTAGGCAAAGGCCACCTCCACACCCAGGGCACAGAGCCAGCCAGGCCACTTGCAGTCACTGCTTCCCACCATGCCCAAGATTTACTTGTGATTCAGTTCCGAGAGCTATAGGCAATTAATTGCCTTTCCCTATGAACAATGTCTATGACACACATGTACGAACAGTTCATGCTTCTGGAAGGCTCAGAACTTGCAAAGTCAGCTCACTTCTTTCTATGGAGTCACTACTCTAAACAAACAAACAAGTAACACTGGGATGTGTGGAATGGGGCTCACAGAGCATAAAACAGTTCCTCTGGTCTTCTCTGATGGGTCTGCCATGTAGTCTCAGACAAGATTTTTGAAATGCTGAGGCAGAGACCAGATGGCCTGGCTTTGTGCATCCCAGTTTCTCCAGGAGCAGAGCAGTGGTACAGGAGGCAGCTAGGGTAGGAGGCATGTAAGGAGCAAGGTCTGGTGTGCTCCCAGCAGCATCCTGTTCCCAAGCAAAGGGAACAGGGTACTGAACACACTGTCCCTTCTGTAGTGGTTGGGACCTAGAACTTCCTATGGGGTCAGGCTCCTGACTTCCTTCCCAGTGCCCAGGGAAGTTGCAGGCTCTGCTCACCTACTTCAAGTCACCCTACTTCTCAGAGCAGGGACTGGGTCAGAAACAGAGCTGGGGCACTTGAATTCCCAAGCAGACTCTGTGTGAATGAAGGGCACCTCTTTCATAGGTGATCAAAGGCCAGAACTATGGATCCCCTAGCTGACCATGATGCCCAAATCATACCGAGCATTTGGGAGGTAGAGGCAGGAAGATTTGGTCAGGGGTTCAAGGCTGGCCTTCACTATCTAGGCTGTTTCTCCATCCATAGAGAACTCCAAGCTCATGAACCTCTGCATCTTACTGATCTTCTCACCCCATGTAGCCACTAACAGTGACATCATTATTCAGTTTGTCTAGACAGTTCTGCCAAGTAACCTGCCCAGGGTCAGAGGAACCATACCACACTCTGCTGTCCCCTGGGAAAGCCGGAAACATGGGAAGATATATGCAGTTGCTGGGAAATCCATAGTGAGTCACAGTGATCAACAGGAGCTAGTGAAACAGTGACCTGTGCCCTGGAAGCAGAATGAACACAGCTTCCTCCACACCCTGTGAACAGCCAGGTCCAGAGTTCTACAGAAAAGCAATCACTTAGAGGTTCTTTCAGGTCAGCCCAGATAGAAGGCAAACAGCACATTATGGGTTAAGGCTTTCTACCCTCAGGAGGGCTTGACTCACCCAGTGCAGATGGTCTCCAGCTGAGAACCTCCAAAGTGCATCAGGCAGAAGGGGCCACCAGGAATCATGGAGTCATAGAGACAGACAGCATAGTCCCAGGCTAAGGCAAAGGAGCCCATGAGAGATGTTTGAAATCACAAGGATGCTGGAGTGTGTAGGGGATGCTAAAACTGCAGGGACTGGCAGCTTGGGGGAGGCCACAGAGACAGGAGGGTCAACAGGACTGGGCCTGGGCCTGCTTGCTAGGGAGAAAAGAGATCTCTCCTCTCCCTGAATCTGTCTCCTCATCGCTTCCCTTTTCCTCTTTCCCTCTTCTCCTTCTCCTCATTCTTCTCCTTCTTCTCTTCCCCTCCTCCCCTTCCTCTTCCTGTTTAACATGGGGACCCACACTGGAGGATCAATCTAAGAGGTCAAACAACAAGAAAGAAGTAAGGGCAGTTTTCCTTGCTGGCTCACCCCAGCCAGCACCCTGTGTGTACTTTCTGGGCAGGGATACAGTAATGTGGTGCCTGCCTGTGCTTCCTCAGCAGCTGGCACCTTGGGAACAGGACCACCTCCCTATGTGGGTGGCCATGGGGTTGTGCATCACATATCTGCTTTGTGCCACAGGGTCTGAGGCTTACAGATTTCTGCAAGATGAGAAGGGAGGAAGGGAGCCTGAGCCTGTGTCCAGAGCAATGCCCGCAGCCTCTGAGCTTCCCGAAGGATCCAGAGAGGGCCCTACACAATCACCTGAGCCAGCTGCCTGGAATAATAAAACAAACCTTCAGCTACCCAGTATTTCCAGACAGCCTTGACTCCTCCTGAAGTAAGGCATTCTACCACAGCTTTGGATCTTGGTCCCTTTCATCACAAGGCCTTGGTTTGGAAACTCAGACCAAGGGTTCTGGGGTGAGCTGCCCTAAGTATGGGCCACCCAAGTGGGTACCCAGGATAATGGAGGTGGGTGGCTGAGGCCAGGCAGACTCTTCCATGAGAAGAGACACCAAGCAGGAGGAGTCATTGAGAGGGGACCACCAAGGAGTAGCAGATCAGTTGCAGTTAAACCTTGGTAAAAAATGTCTGGTTGGCAAGATATATGCAAAAAGATGCCAGAAGCTACCTGCAGGCTGCTCAGCCTCCATCCACCCTCTACAGGCACCAAAAGTAGAGCCTGGTCACCTAGAGTCGAGGGCTATCTGTTCCAGACTGCCAAGTAGCTCCCAATTCCCACTGGGCTTGGTGAACACCTTGGGTGCACTGTTATCCCTAGAGGTAGATAGCAGGCCTGGCTAAAAAATCCTCATCTAGGAGTAGCCACAGGATACTTCTGACAAATTTTGGGAGAAACTTCTGCTTTCCTGAGACCCACACTGTTTTCTTTCTCCCATTCTGTCTTTCCCTTGAGACACAGAAGTAATGTCTAGATCTGCAGCAGCCATTTTGTGATCCTGAAGCAATATTCCAAGAAATGAAGATGAGTACAAGCTATGACAAAGCAGAGGAAAAACAAACAAGGGTTCCTAATGGAACTGGCTCCTCCCACAGCTCTGGAAGGTCTGCCATGTGACTTGTCATTTTGTGAGTCAAGTGTGTTGTGTGTTCTTGTGACATCCAGGCTAGTCAGGATTCCTGTAAGTTGCAGGTGAATGGTCACAGCTCATGGGGAGCCTGGGCTTGGCTGTATTTATGGGGCAGACTTGGAGTTCTATGGCGTATACCACGGAGCATGACAGTAAGGGCCAAGGAGCTGGGCAGCACAGGTGGGGGGGGGGGAACGTGGGTTCTGCTGCTGCCTCTCCAAGTGGATTTCTCTGTTAAACTGGGAATCTCGCTGTTCTGGGGCTACCCAGCCCACCCTAGCTGAAAGCCCCTGCCAGGCAGGGATGGGAGGGGAGGAGGGAAGAGGGGACTGTCCAGGGACTGCCACTTGGGTATGGGCTGTCGGTTGTGTTCTGTTCTTATGAGGAAACAGCTTTGTTCTCCTTCTCATCTTAGTTACTGTCCTGTAGCTGTGACAAAATATCCAACAGAAGAAACTTAAGGAAGAAGGACTTCAGTTTAAGTTGAAGAAGGCAGAGTTTGAAGCTGTTGGGCACTTTGCCTCCATAGTCAGGAGGCAGAGAGAAGAAATGGATGCTGGCAGTTTGCTTGTTTACTCCTTTTCATTCAGTCTAAGAGACCAGCCCATGGCACAGTGCTGCCCACACTTAGAGTGAGTCTTCCCACCTCAGTTAACTTAATCTAGACACTGCCTCATAGATACACTCAAAGGTTTACATCCTAGTGATTCTAGATCCTGTCAGGTTGACAGTCAACATAAACCACCACATTTCCTGTTTCACGGGAAGCACAAGAGTACACCCAGCATTAGCCTGAACCAGGTCACCTTGAACCCACTGAGTTCACTCTTCCTATGAGGCAAACTCCCCAGGACCCTTGCATGGGGTCTATGCCCCACCAACCCAGAGCACTCAGCTCTGCAATTGCTGCCGCTGTGGTGTAGTTGAAGCTGGGCACACTCCTGTCCTGCCTATGGAAACTCACCAGCACCAGATGAAGTCTACTGAAATCACACACCCACTGTCCACCAGAACCCCCAGGCAGAGAGGAAATCAGCAAAGATTTCAAATCTCCAAAGAAATGCTGGCAGAATCATCAAATGTCACCCTCCAGCGAATCCTCTCGCTGTGTGATGCTGGGAACTGGAGCAGCCAGTTCTCAGCAGACTGGCTTCACAGGCTACAGGAGGCTTTTGTCTCATTTTGGATTTTTTGTGGTGCTAAGAATGGACCCTGCGGCTTGGTGCATGCGAGGCAGGTGCCCCAGCACTGGGCTCTGTCGCCAGTGCCACTGCAGAAGTATCTCCAGAACGCAATGACAAGTGAAGGGCATGCAGAAGGGTTGGGGTGTGGGAAAGCCCAGTGGTCTGTGTTTGATTCCCCAGAACTCATATAAAGTAGGGCAGAGAGAACCAACACACAAAGTTGTTCTCTGATGCCCACACATCACACTCACAGGCATGCGCGTGCACGCGCACACGCACACACACATACACACACACACACACACACACACACACACACACACACATAATATAAATAATTAAAAATTAAAAACCGTGGCAAGGTAAACACAATAAAGCCATCAGTCCTGGGAGGAAAGGAAACAGGTGCTGCAGGATCTAGGCAGAAGCCAGCTCTCTGTGCAGGAGTCCCAGGAAGGTGACCACAAACAACTCTTAGGACATGAACTCCCCAGGGCAAAGTGACCACAGCTGTCAGGTTCTTCTCATGCTGTGCTAGCCAGCTGGAGCTGCCTTCTGGCCACCAAGAAGCAGTTATGAAATCCTCAGGAATTTTGCAAGCTAGTTGTTAAAGGATGGGTGGATGCATGTGTCCCACCTTAGCCCCACTACCTTCCAGGTCCTGGGAGAGGGACTGCTACCACTGTGGGTGACAGTGCCCTCACTTAGTCACCCAGGCCTGATTTCCTTCTACTTCCTCTCTCCACTTTGTCCTTTTTTGTTTGTTGCTCAGATTCTTTTTCTTTTCTTCTTTTTTTTTTTAGGTCTCATGTAGCCCAGACTGGCCTCAAACTGCTATGTAGCCCAGGACAGTTTTGAGATCCTCCTGTCTCCACCTCCTGAGTTCTGAGACTGAAGGTGTGCACCACTATGCCTTGTTTATGCATGCTGCTGGGCTTCGTGCATTCCAGTAAGCGCTCTACCAGCTGAGCTGCACATCTAGCCCCTGCTCTGATTCTTCAGTTGGAAAGTGGCATGCCAGTAAAACTACTTTCTGAAAACACACGGATGTTTCCCATTTCCTAGGACACCTGCATGGCAACCTGGGGGAGGGCAGAAACCTGTGCCACTCTGACAATCTGAAGGGAGTGGGTACAGCCTCTACAATACCCCCTTTTAAGTTCTCTAGTCTGGCCTCTACAAGAACCAGGTGAAACCTACAGAATGCTTTCAGACTTCTGCCAAGCCAACCAAGGGTGACCCCAACTCTACTGCAGGAGCCAACATTCTAGACCAGAACTTGAGACACAGCAGGCAATTGTCCCTTCCATAATCGTATCCTGTTAGTACCCTGTTAGTACCTTCAGAGAACAGGGTTATCAAGAGCTCACATTCAGAAAAGTGTCAGAGGAAGACACATGGTGCCATAAGTACAGATTTGAGTCCTGGGCATAGGGTACCACAGGATCATGTGGCCATTCTGCCCATCCCAAGGGCCTACTTGTGGTAATACATTGTGTACCCTAATAAATTTGCCTGAAGATCAGAGAGACAAAGGAACAAGCCACCTCTTACCTCTAGGACACCTCAGTCTGAAAAGCTTTCCTCAGCTGAAAGACTTTAGTTCCTGTCTCTTCATACCTTATATACCTTTCTCCACCCACCCATATCATTCCCTGTCTCAACTTTCCTGGTGCTGAGATTAAAGGTGTTTGACTCCCAAGTACTGGGATTAAAGGTGTGTACCACCACTGCCTGACTCTGTTTCTCTTCTAGACTGAGTCAATCTCATTTAATCCAGGGTGGCTTGTTCTGTTCTCTGATCTTCAGGCAAATTTATTAGGGTACACAATATATCACAGCACCTGCTCAAGGTCAGAGACACAGCAAGGTGTCAGATAGGCAACTCTGACCCAGAGCCTCCCCATCAGACTAGCACCTATGCCACCAGAGCATGGCAAAGGAGATGAAGCTGGTCTCAGCTCATCAGGCTGGGGACTGCTGCCCTTAAAGCACAGATTGAAGGTGTCTAGTGAGCCTGGGAGTTCTGAGGCTGTGCCTGGACAGAGGGCTGAGCAAGCACCGGTTTACAGGTGGGACCAATGTCTTGTTCAGGGGCTTGGAAGGAGAAGGATGGCGACATCCAGAGCTTGCCAGAGAGAAGCACCAAGCTGTCTCCCGGGCAGTGTTATTCCTCAGAGCTGAGACTGCATCTGGCCAGTCTCTGGGTCTCCTCTTGTTGTACAGAAAACACTAAAATAGAGGAAATGTCTAACACAACACAAGTGGCAAACCCAGCACGTGAGAAGCTCCACGAGACAATGACTACTTTTCTGCAATAAATAAGCGGCATCCAAGGAGAGATTTGCTAAATTTAAAGGAATCTGTGCTTGGTACATGTCTGTACTCCCAGCACTTGGGAGGTGAGGCAGGAGGATTAGGAAATCAAGATCTCCCTTTACTATATAGCAAGGTGGAAGCCAACCTGTGCCGTAGGAGACACTGAATCAAAAAAATCAAAATAATAAGCAACTTTTTTCTTTTTAGACTTTTAGGCTTTGAACTTTCTGTGTAGTTGAGCGTATAATTCCAAACACAGATCCTCCTGCCTCCACCTCCCTAAGTGCTGAGAGTACAGAGGTGACTCACTACACCCAGTTTTATGTGGTGCTGAGCATCAAACCTAGGGCTTCATGCATGCTAGGCAAACATTCTACCAGCTGGACTATACACCCCCAGGCACCAAAATAAATAAATAAATAAAAATAAGGGTGTGTCACCCACATGCTTTTCATGAAGAGCGCTGAAGCTCTTATTGGTCATTATCTTTCAGATCCTATCAGAATCCAAGCATGGATTAGGCAACTATGGAGTCCTGGCCAGTTTCACTGTGACTGTTTCAAGTGTGTACAAATGTTGGCAGTCTATGTCTCTTCAGCAGCATCGGCAGATGTCTCTCCACACAGAGTGTGGAGCCCCATGCTTTTGCTGGGACCCATCTCAGCATCTCAGAAAAGGCTTGCTTTCTTGCCACATCCACACACAAGCTTTGCCTTGTTCTTTTTTTAAAAAAAAAAATTTTAAATTGTGTGTGTGTGTGTGTGTGTGTGTGTGTGTGTGTGTGTTTGTACTCACCCAAGGAGGCCAGAGATGTCAGATTCCCTGGAGCAGTTATGAGTTGCTTCATATAGGTACTGGGAATCTAACTCAGGTCCTCTGGAAAAGCAATTTTACTCTTAACCACTGAGCCATCTCTCCAGCCCTGCCTTTTTCTTTTTTTTTTTTTTTTTTTTTTTTTTTTTTTTTTGTTGTTGTTGTTGTTGTTTGTTTTTGGAGACACGGTTTCTCTGTGTAGCTTTGGCTGTCCTGGAACTCACAGAGATCCACCCATCTCTGCCTCCCAAGTGCTGGGATTAAAGGCCTGTGCCACCACCTCCTGGCTGCCTTGTTCTTGTAGGGTAGGCATTTTATCATACATATATGCCAAAACAATAATACCATTCAACTTTTCAAAACCTTCATTACCTTTATATTTTGTGTATGCCCACGCAGAATCTGAGGATCCAGCTCAGGCTATCAGGCTTGCACAGCCAGCACCTTTACTTGCTGAGTCATCTCGAAGGCTCCCATTGACTATCAACAATATTCATTATTTTTTGTTGTTGTTGCTGTTGTTACTGTAGTTACAGCCTATATAAGCACACTTGTTGTGCAGCTTGCATTTCTGTTGGGCTGTTTCCTAGGAGAACATGCCTACATTTTAAAACAAGGGACAACAAAGACTCTAACAAGTTTTAAGTGCCCACTATGGCATGGTCAGCAAACAGCAAGACTGGTGTTCAAACAAGATTTGTGTGACTGTATTTTCCATGCCCTCTCCTGCCACCTGTGCTGGGTCTCTTGAATGGTGCAAGATGTTGGCCTCGGCACCTCGGGAGCATCTAAGCTTGAATGCAAACACTTGAAAGCTGTTGTTACTGAGGCTGGGAGCATCAAGTTGAACAGTCTGGACAGTCACCTATGTAATGAGGTGAAGGCTGAATGATGAGCCAGTAGATGCAGAGTTTCTCTCAGGGGACAGCACTAGGTAACTCACACTGAGCCACACCCAGGCTGTCTTTGTCAAGCACACTGAATTGAGGACTAGGGAGAAGAAAGGACAATGAAGCCACTTGAGTGGGTGATCCCAAGAGAGGCTCCCCTGTCCTGTCTCCTTCCCAGGGGCCACCACACTGACCTCAAATAGAGGCTTCTTTCTGGAATCTCTCCTGACCCATTTTGTCCATCTCAGGTGAAGGAATCATTGCCTAGCAACGGGAGGGGGGCAGTGACGTGCTTGGACCATTTCTATCCTGCCAGGTGATACCTAATGCTGGTTGATAATTAGCACAAAGACAGGAGAAGGCAGCCACCTTAAAGAAAAACAAAGTCACTGGGGACAGAAGGAACTGGCTGGTACTGGATTTTTCTATCCTCAAGAAGGGCCTTTCCTAAACTGCAGGATTTCTTGGTGAAGTGGACAATAGGGATTAAGAACTTGCTTTGAAATCTGAGAATCTTTCTAGGTTGTAAACTGTTGCCTGCACACTGCCCCCCAGCCCAACACCCACAGCCCTCATGCTTTGTAAGCATAGTAAGCCACCACTGCTGCTGGTAGATGTGTAGTGTACACTCCGTGCCTTTTTCTATAGAATTGGTTAATGATTTACGTTGTGACTAAGAGTTGCTGTTGACATTAGGACTTTTCAAAGAGCTGGCTTCCACCACCAGGTAAAGACTCTCAGATAAGCTCAACTGGGCCTGGGAGTGTTTTGAAAATTGAAGGTATGCCCTTAGGAAAGTCAGTGAACCCTCTCTCTTCTTGGCCTCAACCAGTTAAAAAGAGAAAAGCAAACCAACGTATCACATAAAGAAATGTCAGGGCCGGGCGGTGGTGGCGTACGCCTTTAATCCCAGCACTCAGGAGGCAGAGCCAGGTGGATCTCTATGAGTTCGAGACCAGCCTGGGCTACCAAGTGAGTCCCGGGAAAGGCGCAAAGCTACACAGAGACACCCTGTCTCGAAAAACAAAAAAACAAAAAAAAAATGTCAGAGTACCTTTAATTCTAGAGGAGAAAGAAAGAGTGAAAGAGGAGAAGGCAAGAGGGGAGAGAGAGAGAGAGAGAGAGAGAGAGAGAGAGAGAGAGAGAGAGAGAGAGAGAGAGAGAGAGCACATGGGTACCTGGAATCCAGACTCAGGTCCTCAGGCTTGCACACTAAGTTCTCTTTCCCACTTAGCCAGCTTTGACCTTTGAAAATGAAGATGTAAAGACACAGAGAAGAAGCTCAGTCTTCATGCCGTTTGATTAAAAAGTAAATGTCTTAGAGAAATGAAAAGATTACAGTGATGATGGCGGCATGGAAGGATTGAGAATATGCGCTTACGGCCAGGCTGTGTCCCCTGCACCGTTCCTCTGGGGCACCCCAGGGCTCTGTCAGAGGGGAAGGAGGGACATCAAAGCCTGGCCCTCCTGCTCCTAACCTTTTCCCAGTTGTCTGCTACAGAAGGCACTGTGTTCAGGAGCCTTATTTGGGGTGTACGTTTTAAGCCCCAATACAATAATCTACCAAACCCAGGTCCCTGATATTGTTTGCAGTGTTTTGTTATTTAAAATCATTTGCTGGAGCTGAAGCAATACCTCAGCAGTTAAGAGCACTGACTGCTCTTCCAGAGGACCCAAATATAGTTCCCAGAACCTATGTGGTGGCTCACAACTGCCTGTAACTCCAGTTCTGGGCATATAGTGCTTTCTTACACACACACACACACACACACACACACACACACACATACACACACACATGAGCTCTTGCACTGAAACACACGTGCACACAATTAAAAATAAATCTTTTATTTTTATTTTTCAAGAAAGAATTTCTCTGTATAACCCTGGCTGTCCTGGAACTTGCTCTGTAAACCAAATTGGCCTCAAACTCAGAGATCTGCCTGCCTCTACCTCCCCAGTGCTGGCATTAAAGGTGTATACCACTACACTCAGCTTAAAAATAAATATTAAAATATAAAATCATTTTCTGTTAGGTAGTGAGGAACAATTTGAAGCAAAGCAAATCACCTAGAACGGGGTTTTCACCCCCGTGGTCTGAAGATCCAGCACTTGGGAGGCAGGGCAGGAGATGGTCACAAGTTTGATGCAAGCCTAGTCCACACAGCAAGGGCAATAACACAATCAACAAAAGCAATCACGACTAAGCCCAGATTTTTGGTAGAGTGAACTCTCAGTGCCCCTCCCCCAGCCCTATGGAAAAGGTTTGACCCTGAGCCAGCATTACAGTTCATAGCCACCCACACTCTTCCAGACTCCTGTTCTGATTGTTTCTAAGATAGCCTACACCCTGGCAGGCATGTCCGACTCTTTGACATTGTGACTGATGCTGATTATAAAGGTCACCCTTAAGAACCATACACTGGAGTTACAAAAAAAAATCACAAAACATTCTCATAATATTTTAAGTAAGCTTGCAATTTTGTGTTGAGTGGCATCTATAGCTTGTTATGCTTGTGGCCTGAAGGCCACAAGTTGAATACACCTTTGAGTATCAAGGAGGTATGCGCTTAGACCTACTTCCAGTCACTAAATGCTATCATGAGTCCTGAGGCTCAACTGCCTACCTCGGTTCCCACTCTGGATAAAATCCAGGCACCTCCATATTGTCGCAGTCAAGGTAGGTTGAACAGCTTATGATTTCCAGCTGTGACCATCATGAGATGTGACTCCTCCTTTGTGTGCAAAGCTTATGTAGATCCTTCACAAACCCTGCCAGCCCAGGGCACCAGTGGACTCTGGCCTCAGTGCTCATCCACTAAGTCCTGTGGTGTGTTGAAGTCACATCCCACACATATGCCTAAGGCCTCAATTTGGAGAATTTATAGATCATTCAAGGGAAAAGAGGCCAGGCTGGAAAATGTATGGGTTAACACAGTAAGACTGATGTCCTACAAAGAAAACATTAGGGCTGGGCCACATCAAGAGAAGGTCATGTAGAGGCAGAGGCCAGCACCAGAATGTGCAGCAGTAAGCCAAGGACACCAAAGCTTTCAAAAAGCACCTGGAGACATGAAGAAGCTGGGATGGGTGTTGGCTATGTGCTGCTGCTGCTGCTTCCAGAGATCATGTACTGGCAACCGCACATGGTAGGGGCAGGCTTAACTCACAGCCTGGAGGTTGGACACTCAAGATCCAGGAAAGATATGTGATGAGGGCCTTTGTGCTGCATCTTAACATGGAAGAGGGCATGTAAGTGACACACAGAGAAAGCCATCTGAACTCATCCTGTTCATCTGGGATCCACTCCCATGATAACTAACCCACTTCTGTGATTACCAACCCTCTCCCATGATAACCACCTCACTCCCAGGATAACTTACCTACTCCCATGATAATTAATCCATTCCCTCAATAATCAACCTTAACCCATAATAACTAACCCACTTCCATTACTACCAACCCACTCCCATGATTACCAGTCCACTCCCATGATAACTAACCCAGTGATGGCATTAATCCATGAAATCTTTTTAAAGCCTCACTTTTAGTATTTGGTGATGCTAATTAAGCTTCACCCTGAGTCGGGGAGGGGACATTCGTGCCCCAGAAGGACTCTCCCCAATAGGTCTCATTGGAAGAACAGCCCTGGTGCAGTGGATTTCAAGCTCTGGCCTCAAGAGCTGAGAGCAGACACTTGTGTTGTCTTAAGTCCTACTGGGATGAGGGTCCACAGGCTTGTGCTCAGGTTTGGTCTTCACCTTGGAGAAGTCGGGAGGTGGTAGAACCTTCAGGAGGTAGAGTCTAGAGGGAAAGAACTGTGGGACTCCATTTCTGGCCACGAGGTGAGCAGTTCCCTGCTATATGCTCCCTCCAGGATGCCCTGCCTCACCCCAGGCCCAAAGCATGAAGGCACACTGACCATAAACTAAAACTTCAAAACTATGAGCCCTAATAATCCTTTCTTCTTCATAAGTTGACTGTACCTGGTTATTTGTTATAGTAACAGACTAGCCCAGGCTGCCTAATCTGTAGTCATTGTCACAGCAGCCAGAGGGAGCTCACTTGCACCCTCTTGTCCTGCTGGCTCCCTGTGTTCACATCCTCCTGGGAGGTGGACCTGGCAAGAGCATCAAGCAAGCATCAGGGAGAGATCACCTCTGCCAACTTCCATCTTATGGGACTCACTCTGCAGCCTTCTTCTCTTCACACTTCCAAGACCAGGTGAGGAAGAGAGGTCTGGGTGGGGAAGAACTCTGGCCAGCAGACAACAGGGAGCTGAGGCCCTTGGGCTAGCAATACAGAATCCACCAAGGGGGCTTGCAGGGAGCTGGCCCAGGTGAGCCTGCATGTGGACGTGGTGCCCTGAAGAACCTAGCCCAGCTACAGGGATCCTAGATCCACAGGAACTTAGGTAACCAATGTTGAGGGTTACTGTGACTGAGGTAATCTGTTACACAGTAGTAACTAACATGTACAGAGCCCATCATAGGCCCTCTGGCCCTCTATTCTTGCTGTACTGTACATTTTGGTAACATAAATAAATTTTCTGAACACAGATATGATCTAGCTAATGTTGGTCATGGGTGGAGGCAAAGCATACAGAGCCTCTGAAGAAAGACAGGAGCCAGGCATATGTGCCACTGGTCACAGTGCCAGAGGTACAGGCCCTGAGGGGCTGGTACCTACTGTGTGACCTAGCAGACACGCAGAGCTGCAGACGAAGGGGATCTGGACACACAGGCAGGGCTGGGCATTTGTCCTGAAACATACCAGGTTGGGCAAGTCTGCAAAGAGCTGTATCTCAGGAATGTCCAATTCACCCAAAGAGCTCTCCATGGGACCACCCCAACCTCAGCACCTGAAAATCTGGGTCCCATGGGACTCTCCCACACTCAGCACCTAGAGAGATAGATCCAGGCACAGAGTCCCAAGGGTCCTCAGTGTGTGGACCAGGTTCATCTGAATGACCAGTGCCTAGAGCCTGCGGTGGCCAGTTTCTATGAATCTCGCTCCAGTTAATTCAGCCAGTCTGCACTACCCTACAAACTCTGCCCTGCCATGCTGGACACAGCCATATAAGATGAGTTGGTGTGTGTCCACAGTCCCTGTATGACTTCTCTCCTTGCTCTGTCCATAAAAAGACAGCTATGTAGGACATGTTCAAGCTGACTTTATAGACTAGATCTTGGGCCAGCAGGGGAGCTGAGCAAAGATGGAGCTGTGGCCTCCCTGCATGGCTGAGCCAGTACATGAGGGCTTGGTGCTGGTGACTAGGTCATAAGTTTGGCATTTCATCTTGTCCAGCTGGTATGAGACCAGGCAAGCATCTGAGGCACAGTTTGAAGTAGCTATCTGAATATTTGACAAACAAACAGAAAATAAGCATAAGGAGTGTTTCCTGGTTTGCACCTCAGCTCTGCCTTAGTCATTCACTGGGCATCTTGTGAAAGTCCCCAGACCTGAGTGAGCAGAGTGCAGACCACTGTGCAAAGAAGACTTACCTGCAGTACTCTGCTGCTGGAGCAAATCACACTCAGCAACTGTGGTCCTGTGCTGCCTCCTCAAGGTTTAAAATGTCTTCAAAGACTTCCATCTCATCCTTGAAGACCGTGGAATGTGGAGGTGTGTTACATATTTACTTTATAATAGAAAGAACACTGTGACCCATGAAATAGATCCATGTAAGAGGGCTTGTTTTAGTTAGGGTTACCATTGCTGTGATGACACACCATGACCAAAGAAACTCGAAGAGCAAAGGGTTTATTCGGCTTACACTTCCCATATCACAGTTCATCATCAAAGGAAGTCAGAACAGGAACACAAACAGGTTAGAAACCTGGAGGCAGGAGTTGATGCAGAGGTCATGGAGGGGTGCTGCTTGCTGGCTTGCTTATCATGGCTTGCTCAGCCTGCTTTCTTATGGAACCCAGGACCACCAGCCCAAGAATGGCACCACTCACAATGGGATGGGCCCTCCCCCATCAATCACTAAGAAAATACACTACAAGGTTGCCTACAGCCTGATCTTATGGAGGCATATTTTTAATTGAGGCTCCCTCCTGTGGTGGCACTAGTGTGTGTCAGGTTGACACAAAGTAGCCAGTACAGAGCTGGTTGGACCACGGTGGGGGTTTTCCTTAGCTAGTCTAGACTCCAATCTGGCTCTCCCAAACTTCTCTCTCTCTTTCAGCATGGGAGTAGAAAGAGCAAGGTCCAATCTGCAACAAATGTTCCACCCTTCCCACTGTAACTGAGGAGTCAGGAGGATGACTTCTTGGGTTCAAGTCTCAGCTCTGTCATCACTGGCTGTGTGACCTCAAGATGCTCACTTCGTGCCTGTGTGCCCTTTCCTCCCAAAGAAACAAGAATAAGGATAATATGTTGTCATGAGATTGTGCTGGGCCAGGAACCAATGTTAAACAGCTAGACTATGTTTGTCCATTTATCTTCCCTCCATCCTCAGAGTTCCATGGTGTTATCACCATGCTTTCCCTGCCTTTCTTCTGTCCTTATTTCTCTCTGCTCTTCTTCATGCTAAAATGTCCCCAAGCTTGACACTGGCTACATAAAGAATTCAAGTCCTGTGGTTATGGGCACTGAGCCTCAAGCACAGGCCTGCATCTGTCTCATGGCCTGAGAACATGGAGCCCTGCCTGGTGTGGAGCACATGGCAATAGAGGGAAAGTGACCACCCAAGAGCACCATTGGCTGGAGATGCAAGTTCTCTGCCAGGCTATGGCACCATGAAAGAATCACTAACTCTTTCTATATGGCTGCTGCACAATGACACAGAGGCACACCTCCAATAACAGCTCAGCATCCACAAGCTAAAATATCATGCAACAGCCCCCAAGCCAGTAAGTTGTGGTAGTGCTTTGGGGGGTGGAGCATTTGCCTTTCCCCAGAGCAGCCCACTGGGTTCCAGACCCTGGCATGGAGCTTTCAGACCCTTCCTGGGGAGTGGAGTGGCTGAGAAGGTGAAAACCTGGCCAAGAATCCACAACAGAGGATCTACTAAAAGGAATAGCTGTCTCTAAAAGGAGGGACTACAGGTGGGATGAGCTGCATTCCCTTATACTCTGGGAAGTGTTGGTGTAAATGCATATATACTTCCATCGAAGTCTGGAACCCACAAAGTCCTCACAGATGGCATGGGCAACACAGCGGTGACTTCAGTAGCTCACATTTTGCAGTTAAATGAGTCTTCAAGATGCACCTAGCATAGTTAGCTGGAATTTGACAGCTATCAAAATATTCATATTTTACCAATAAGAAGCATATGAGCACTATTACAGAGTGATTTCTATTGGGGCTCTACTCTCTTTCTTGCAAAGTAAGAAAACTGTAATATCCTTATTCTCAAGAGTCTAGTTTTCATCTCTACCTATGTTACTAGAAATATTTGCTACATGAAGAAAGTATAACTTTGTTAGTCAGAAACTTAAAATAATAACCTGTAAATCTGATTTCTTCTGTAATCTGCCTGAACTATCCTGATATATACACTGTGACCTCTACCAAAATCTTAAGACAGATGAAATTATTAGCTACAAGAGTCATAATAATTTGGATGTTTAAAAAAAATCTTCTCTAACATTAGAATTTAGACACTTCCATGTGAGGTTATAATTATAGAATTGAATTGGCCAGTGAAAGTCAGAGTTGAAATAAGTTATTCTGACTATTAAAAAAATCAGGGTATTTCTTAGGGTATAAATTGCTGTAGACACATCAGGGAAAATACAGTCAGTCTGGCTAAGGGTTTAATGGTGCACCCAGAGGCATTTGGAGTTGACTAAGATGCCTGCTTCTCATCTGCTACTCTTGTTTCTTTAGGCCATACTCTGTGTGTGTGTGTGTGTGTGTGTGTGTGTGTGTGTGTGTGTGTGTGTGTGTGTGTGTGTGTTCAGCTGAGTACAAGTATGTGTATGCCATGACACACATGTGGAGGTGAGTAGACACATTTGGGTGTCAGTCTTCACCTTCCACCTTGCTTGAGGCAGGAGTTCCTTGTTACCAGAAGAGCTCATCGGTGTGCTTCTGGAGCATAGATTATAGACATGTCCCACTGTGTCCAACTCTTATGTGCTCTAGGTATTTGAACTTGGGTTCTCATGTTTGCACAGCAAGTGCTTTATCCAACCCGGTTCTCAATTACATTGATGTTAAGTACTGTATTGCCATGATATGGACCTACAAATGTCATGTCATGTGTGGAAGACAGAAAAAGAAACCATATCATATGTGGGTGTCTGTGGAAGCCAGAAGAAGGTGTCAGTTCCATTAATCTGGAGTTACAAGTGGTTGAGGCCCCTGAAATGGGTTCTGGAAACCGAATTCAGGGCCTCTGTAAGAGCAGCAAGCATTAACCACTGAGCAATCTCTCCAACCCATTCCTTAATGGCTTTAGCAGCTATTTCTCTTCCCTGAAGATTGCACAGAGAAACAATCTAGTTTCTGTATACACAAAATGTGATGTTCTGTCAACATGGAGGGCTGTAAACTCAAGTTCTCTGAGAAAACCTCTATTGTCTTAAAGAGCTTGATGATTGATTATGGAAAGTTGGAATGTTGTCGATCAAGAATTAGCCGGGTGTTGGTGGCACACCTTTAATCCCAGCACCTGGGAGACAGAGGCAGGCGGATCTCTGTGAGTTTGAGGCCAGCTTGGTCTACAAAGCGAGTTTCAGGACAGCCAGAACGATTACATAGAGAAACCCTGTCTCGAAAATAATAATAATAATAAAAAGTATCTTGGGCTATCTCTAGTCTCTTTCATGGTCACTTATTATCCACCTCTGTCTGATCTTTGGACTATCAGTTAACCTTTGGGGTATATTAAGGATGTCATCAGATAATGTCTGAGACTGACAACACAGATTTCCTTTCTTTCTGTAACCCATTTCCTGATGTCCCTCCCAAGGTATTTGGCGAATATGTTGACTATGACTGTCTTTTGTTCTGTGACAATGAAAGTCACTTTAACCATGCCATTTAAGGCTGAACCCGTGTGTACTGGCTTTGGTCACTCACATTTGCCTCTTGTTCCCTTGGAGATAGAGCTGTTTTGTTTCAACAGACTCTATTCAGAAGAATATGAGATTGTTTGTTTGTTTATTTGTTGATAGTAACATTTGCTGCATAGTCCTGGGTAGCCTCAAACTTGTAATCCTCCTGCCTCTGCCTCTAGAGTGCTCTGCTCTTAATCCAAGCTACAGTGGGCAGAACTCCTGGGGTGACAGAATCAGAGGGAGAGAGATTCACTTCCTTTAAGGTCTCAGTAGCAAGGCTGAAGCAGGCACCACTACAAACACCTTTCCAGCTCCAGCATGGGCCTTGCCATGTCTATTCCAATCTCCCTCCAAGCACCCACTCCAGGCTGCAGATTCAAATATAGCCTGTTCTCACACCTCCCATGCATAATCTGGCAAGGTAGCTCAGGACTTCCTCCTTCCCTAAGGCCATCTTTCTCCTTTCTCTCTTCCTACCGTGGTCCTGATGTCTGAAAGGAAAGTTCTAGAAACTTTTGGTGGTGATGCAATGGCATACCAGTTTTATACTGTATTGACAGCAATAGCCATCCATTGAACCCAGCAAGGGACATTGTGCCACTGTCCAGGCCCTGATTGGGATGCCCACCTAGGAGTTCACATTGGGCCTTAGGGACTGGGGTGCTTCCTACAGATGCAAGGTAAACCGTGTCTCTTTGTTTAGAGAGGCTTGTTGCTGGAGGGCTTCTCTCCAGGTTCCACCAAGCCCCGCAGTCCCACAGTCCACATATAAAATAATCACTCAGATGCTTATATTACTTATAAACTGTATGGCCGTGGCAGGCTTCTTGCTAACTGTTCTTTTATCTTAAATTAACCCATTTTTATAAATCTATACCTTGTCACGTGGCTGGTGGCTTACCAGTGTCTTTACATGCTGCTTGTCCTGGCGGTGGCTGCAGTGTCTCTCCCTCCTTCTTCCTGTTTCCCCAATTCTCCTCTCTCCTTGTCCCGCCTATACTTTCTGTCTGGTCACTGGCCATCAGTGTTTTATTTATATAGAGCGATATCCACAGCAGAGGCTGAATAACTGTTTGGGCAGGTGACAAGGAGCTTCAAAGACCTGGAAAGGCCCCCAAAGGTGATGCTACTAAAGTCACACATGAGCAGAGCCAAGCCAAGAACAACACGAAGTTATATGTTTGTTCTTGAGAACCAGATCAGTGTCACTTTAGCCTCCACAGCCCTTGAAGAGGTGCCATGTGACCCCTTCTTAGAGATGGGGCTGGGGCTTGCTGTGAGGTCCACAGGCAAGAGGCAAAGTTGGGCTGCAGAGACTTACCACATCTCTTCCTGTGCACCCAGCTCAGTCCCTCCCTGGTATGGAATGGTGGCCCCAGGCAAGATAGCAGCTGGCTCCTTGGTGAGCTAGCAGTGCTGAGCCAGAGCCAGAAGCCCAGGTCCCACAAGAGCAGGTGTCGAAAGACTTGGGGTTTCTTGCTGTCTCCAGTTAAGGATGACAGAGACTCTGAGGTTTCACAGTGGTCCCCCTCAGCAGCCCAACGCTGGGTTCTGGGGAATGGCTTGTCTTTCCCTGAGGAAACTTTCTTGGTTCAGCAAATAGCTAGACAGGTGCAGAAAAGTAGGTGCTGCTCTTATCCCACCATGCAGGCTTGTGCTCAAGTTCTAACCCCTTGTGCCTATGGAGGTGATCTCATTTGGAAATAGGATGGAGTCAATATTAGATGAGGTCAGACTGAAGTGAGGCAGACCCTAAGAGACAGAAGGCATGAGGGGATTCTGTATGCAGATGGAGGCCAAGACTGGAATAATATTGCTCCAAGCCAAGGACACCAGGAGCAATATAGCAGTAAGAGAGAGACAAGAGCCAAATCCACTTGGTCTCAGGTTTCCCACATCCACAACTGCAAGAAAATGCAGCTCTGTAGTAGAAGCTACCTGTCTACAGCCTTTGGCTAGCACTAGCATTGCAGGCCCCTACAGGAGCAGAGGAAGGAGCAAAGTGAACTTGAAGTTACCTTGGGTGGTATATTTAACTGGGGCTGGTATCAAGGAGGTGGAGGCTGGAAGCAGAGGCCATATTCAGCCACCTGGAAGGACTTGCAGGCTTCCCACTCACTCCACCAGCCCCTGTCCTGCCTAGGTCTCACTGCTGAACCCTCCTCCATGTCTTCTGAACACTTCCTGTGAGGGTCTAGACAGCACCTCACACTGCATAGCAGGAGCTGAGCCCTGCCCCTGTGGCTGCTCCTGCCCTCTTCTTGCTGCAGGTGACTATGAGGCTCTTGGAGCAGGCCTGGCCCCTACCTAGCTATGGCTTCATTCCCAGGCCACCTCCATGGCCAGCCTCCTTCATCCTCGCAGTCCACTGAAGCCAGGCCTTCCTTGTCACACTTCAGGCTGCTACCTACCTGCCCATATGCCCTGACAAAGGCTATGAAGAAGGTTTACATTCATCCAGGAGTCCAGCTCCACCCACTTCAGTTCCCTCTGTTCTCCAGACAAATCCACAGTAGGTGTCCATTCTGATCACACTCAGGGTCCATCTCTCACACTTTATCTACTTCCTGTTGCTATCTGAGATACCTGTCCAGCCAGGATGTAGCTGGCCAGCAAACCCTCATGTATTCTCTCCCTCTGATCCATATTCTATCCTCTGTCACTGTGGCCTCCTCCAAGAAGTCTCCTGAAGCCTGAGGTGTGGGAGGTATGCTTCTGCAGGCATTTCCCTGCAGTGCTCATGAGTCGTCCTTTTATATGTCGTCGCTATGGAAATTGTGTTTTCTGCAGGCAAAGACAGTGGCTGTGCATATCCAAACTCATGGATGGCACTGGGGTGGCCCTAGGCACCAAGAAAGCAAGTAAACAGAAGGACCAGGAAAGGCATGATTTAGCAGGGTGAAGACTTTCTCTCACATCTAATCATTCATTTCTTCCCCTAATGGTATTCAGTGCCATGTATGTGTGACCACATAAGTGACATGAGCATTTGTTCACACTGAAGCAGGCTGAGGCAGTCAGCTCTCGCCTGCACACTAGAGATGTCTCCAGCTGCAAAAGGAGATCCTTGAGGGCAGGGACTGGAGGGGACTTTAGCTTTCCATTGCAAAGTGCAGCTAAGCAGCATCTTGTGGTGCTGGCCTGTCATCTCAGCTACTCAGGAGCTGGAGGCTGGAGGACTGCTAGTTCAGGTTCTGGGAACCACAGGGCCAATTCAAGGCTGAACCTGATAATTTGATGAGAGGCTATCTCAAAATAGAAAGTAAAAAGAGAGCCAGGGTGTGGATCAGCGGTAGAGCAGTTGTCTCCCATGCCAATCACAGCAGAAATGAGAGGCTGACACCTTCTGGCCAACAGGGAGCATGCACATGTTTGGAGTGTGGCGTGAGTAAGGACAAACTGACAGCTCTCATCAATCACAGGGCCAAGACCAAAGGCCTTCTCAGAGCATTGAGGAATTTCTAGTGGTGCTTTGTAAGGAGAAGTTTGTGGCCATTTCTTTGGAGACCATTGTAGGTGGTGGGAGGGCTGCAGGATACAAGATAATTCAAATCCCATGTTTCCTAAAGGGATTGGATGCCCTACCTTGGAGATGAACAGAGGTGTGCTCCTGTGATAGGTCTGGGGTATTCCTGGAGGTGGGCACAAGCCTGAATAGTGGAGTCATTGCTGGCAAAAAGAGACAGGGGCATGCCAGGAGCCTCAAGAAAACAGAGTGGGGCTCATGATTAGAGAAGGGATCCACAGTAAAACACACAGTGACAGTGTGCTGTCCCTGAGCCCTTCTTGAAAAGGGCTCTAAGAATGGTCCTATTAGTCTGAATGGGCCTGTGGGGAAGAAATGCCTCGTACTTCTTGTGCTGGAATGGATTTCAGCTGCGACTCCTAGAAACGTATCTGAAGTCCAACAATAAACTCTGGATAAACCCTCTTGCTGCACTTGCTTTTATTTCTTAAGATTTATTTTTATTTTTAATTGCGTATGTGTCAAGTGTATACATGTGAGTGCAGGCGCCTGAGGAGGCTAGGGGTGTTGACCCCCTGGAGCTGGAGTTACAGGCAGTTGTAAGCCTCCTGACATGGGTGCTGGGAACTAAACTTAGGTCTATGCTCTTAACCACTGTTCCAACTCTCTGGCCCCTACACTGGCTTTTAGTCACTTGCTTTCATGATCCTGGGGATTGAACCCACAGCTCCTTGCTGCTTGGCAACACTCTACCAGCAAGCTACCACTCCAATCCTTCTCATTTTGCTTTTGGTTAACCTTCAAAATGACCAGCTTTGGAGGTTATACAGCTAGTGGCCTGTCATTAGTCTCCCACAGCTCTGCTGTGTGTGACACCTCTGTCCTACTGATCAAGGCAGTAAAATGGTTGCCTGGGTTACTTTTCAGCAATTGAAGGCCACCTTTCTTGAAAGCACCACCCTTTACTTGGGCCTGGCAGGTGTCTGATGGGTGACCTCTTTGACATCAAGAGCTGATGTTGTCAAATACACTCCCCCCACTCAGACACACTGCCATGTTCTGAGCATGAGTCTTATGAAGAGCCATGAGGACAGCTGACTTGTGCTCAGCACACCAGAGAAGTCACTTCCCTAACCTCAGCCACCCACTTCTTTACTCTGTCAATCTTCAGGGAAGTGGTGTTAAAGTCCAGCTCCTGCTCACATGCTCAATAGCCTTTTGAATAAACACTGAATTGCAAAAGCTGTTGTTTGAGTAATTCACACTGTACACACAGATGAAACAGGCCAGGCCCAACAGAAGCATCTAAGAGGTATATCTGATTTGTATTTTTGTCTGCATGGTTATTTTTAATGACTCTCACCGGTATTGCAAGTGTGCCTTGAAAAGTAATGGCTCCCTTCCCTTTCCAGGCTGTCTTTCTGCAGGATGTGAAGTAGGCTGAGGCTCTGCCAGTCACCAGAAGATGTAGACAGCCCCCATTTCCAGAATAGACTATTCCAAAGCAAGAAACACACATCAATTCCAGGTAGCTTCAAAAATGTAGCCCCTAATTCTTACTCGCCCTTAGGTACAAATCTCTCAAATGCGGCCTCTTACTCTTCCATCCAAACAGCTGCGGCTGTTTCTCCCAAGCAGAAGCATTGGTACTGGAGCACAGCGTTGAACCATCTGGTGATAGTGCCAGATGGCTTCTTCTTCATAGGGATGGCCATATTTGTCCCGCGTGAGTCAAGCATGTAGACCTTGGTTTTTATTACATCGTGTTTTATAGCACCTTAATTTTTAAATGGCCTCTAGTTTTTGTTAGAAATGAGGGAAGTGCAATAAAACACTTTCTGCTGCAGAAGCACAGACACAGTCAAAGATGGCAGAGCCTCGCAGTAAGCTGCTGGCTATGGAAATGTCTGTACTGGATGGTAGAGATAAGGCTGAATTCTGGGTCCTCCCAGGTAGCTTCTCACTCCTTCAGATTTGGCAGCAAGTGCAAGCTCTGGAGACAACCAGAAGCAGCCTAGCAAATGGGCTTCATCACACACATGTTATGGGTTAGGAAGATGCAGCAGCAGCGCCACACCCTAAGTGGAAGGACAGGATCACACTGTTCTGCTTGCTGAATGAAACCCAGCTGAACTTGAGCAGGAACAGCCACCTTGGTTCAGATCCACAGCTTCCAGTGGAGGGAGCCCTATCCTCGCCTTAGCTAGATAGCCACCTCTTCAACATCTGGAACTCCCAGTTGTTGACAGCCATCCATGACCACAAGTATAGTGGGATAGGCAATGAACTTCTGAAGCTCACCTCTTGCTCATTTGGAAACATATACACAGTATCCCTGGCCATTCAGGAAGGCAACATCATCAGTCCTCATTGTGAGCTTTGCAACAGTATCAGGCATTTTCTTTTGTTTTAGCAAAAGCAATCCCAAAGTACAATTTTGAGTTGTATTGCTCAAATCTCTGCTTTCTAGAACTTGCTAAATAGTGACAAATGTTCAGCCAAGCACATATTGAAGGTATTCTCCAGAGATGGGTTAGGGAGGGCAGGTGGAGTATAAACCTCATTGCTAAAAGTGGTGCCTACAGACACTAACTACCAAAGCCAACAGTATCCACAGCTCTGCCTCCATGGACTGGCCAGTCAGGCCTGGCCTCAAGTTCATGGACAGCATCTGTGCACACAGGTTCAGAATGTATCTTGCAGCCTTCAGACTCCTCATCTGCACTCTGTGTAACACCTCCCTGCCAAGACCCACAGGAATGTGTGGCCACCTCCAGCAACTTTAGCCTCGGGGGCTAGACAAAGCTTTGATGCAGCTGCCAGGATGGGATCCTGGAGCCAGTGTGGGAAGCTTGTTGCCTGGCCTGGAAACAAGCCCAGGCAACCCAGCTCAGGGCCTCACTCTGGCTGACTTCCTGGGATGAGAGGCAGGAGGCCCTGTGAGACATGGGTTCCAGAAAAGGAAGAGGCAGGCCTCTACTGCACACATGCCAGCTTCTGGCATGGACATGTTGGAAGACTTCATGGGTGCCTACGGCTCTGCAGAATGTACACTTCCTTGACTTTCCTTTCACTTAGCATGAATCAACCAGTGCCTTCTATTTATTCACTCAGTCAGTCAATCAATCAATCAGTCAGTCAATCAATCAATCAATCAATCAATCAATCAACACATCTTGGATCCATCCTTCATTCCTAGCTCAGGACTAGGTTCCCATGAGATGGATGGAGTATTAGGTTCTGTACTGATAGCACTTGAAACCCATGCTCATGTGACAAGGTAAACCAAGGGTAGGAAGAGATGCACAGAGCTTGTCCAGAGGCATAGCCACGCCATACAGTATGTGGTAAGTGTGGGTGGAGCCTCCTGGCCTCTATATTCAGGCATGTGGTCACTTGATTCCCTGTACTGGAAGAGCTAAAATGTGTCATCAAAGTGTAGCATGCAGGGTTGGAGATGTAACTTAGTTGATAGTGCCCATGCCTAGCATATGCAAAGCCCTAGGTTCAATCCACAGTACAACATTGACTGGGTGTGGTGGTTCACACCTGCAATCTCAGGACTCAGAAGGTAGAGGCAAGAAAACCAGGAGTTCAATGTTATCCTCAGCTACATGGAGAGCTCTCCAACAACCTGAGCTACAAGAGACTGTGTCTCATGAAAAAACAAACAAGGAAACCTAAAACCTTGACTTCACAAAGACTGCCAGCAATCCTACTGGCCAAGTGGACTGTGGAGAGATGAGCAAGTGGAATGCCATCCTGGGCACAGACAGGTGCAATCACTGCCTCCTGGACTCAGTATGGGCTCAGGAGACATGCATAAATTTAGCAGCATTGGTAACTGAACTTGAGCTCAGAAGAAGCACAATGGAATCCATCTGTCCTTGTCAGGTGGGAACTGCTAAGCCCTCAAACAGAAAGAACTGCAACAGGGAATGTTCTTCCAGTAGACACCATGTGAAGAGGCCCTGTGTAGGAAGGTCTGGCTCCCTCCACCTAGGGTCTTCCATGGGGCAGTGGGAAGACAGGGCCTGGTGGCTCCAGGCACCTCAGCAACCATCATAAGGAGCCATTTGCACACCAAATAACTGCTACCAACCCAAAGGAACAAACTGTGTCAACTTAAAAATACCTGGGGCTGGAGAAAAGGCTCAGTGGTTCTTGCAGAGTTCCCAGTAGCTACTTCATGTAGCTCACAGCACCTGTAGCTCAGGTTCCAGGGGATCCAGTGCTCTCTTCTGGTCTCTGTGGGCTCCTGCACACACATGGTGTGCATTCATGCATACATGCAGGCAATCACACATACACCATAAAATAAATACAGAAATCTTTAAAGCACATCTGTGAGGAGCATGTATGTGTCCTAACATGCTGTGCCAGTCAGAGGATAAACTTGGGTGTTGGTCCTTACCTTCTGTCTTGTCTTTGCCTCTGTGTACACTAAGCTGGCCTCCAGCTTCCAGAGAGTCTGCTGTCCCCACCTCTCATCTCTCCTTGGAGCAATGGGATTACAGACACACACTCCATGATGGCTTTCTGTGGGTTTTGGGGATCTGACCTTGGGTCTGCATGCTTGTGCAGAAAGAGCCTCACCCACTGAGCCATCTCCCACCCATGTCACCATCCTCCTGAGACGTCCATGTAAGATCATATTTAGCTGTGGTTTAGCAGGGCTGAGGGAATGTCCTTATGCTGGGCACTGCATTAAGTTATTATTCAGTGATGTAATTTGTTGGGAATGAACTAAAATACTGTTTTATTTTATTTAAATAGCTGTTTTCCAGTGGTTTTTAACCTAAAACAAAATGGAAAGAAAACAGAGAATAAAAACAGAGGACAGCAGCTGGGCCATGGTAGTGCATGCCTTGAATCCCACCACTTGGGAGGTAGAAGAGGGCAAATCTTTGTGAGTTTGAGGCCAGCCTGGTCTACAGAGTGAGTTCCAGGACAGCCAAGGCTGCAAAGAGAAACCCTGTCTCAAAAAACAAACAAACAAACAAAACAAAAAACCAACCAGAGGGTAGCAAGGTAGCTTAGCATGTAAAGGCAATTTCAACCAAGCCTGACAACCTGAATTCAATCTCATGACCCATATGGTGGAATGAGACTCCATGGATTTTCGTCTGGCCTCCACATGTCCCATGGAACACAGGTACCCCCAACACAATAAATACATGCATGCATGCATGCATGCATGCATACATACATACATACATACATAACAAAAAATAAATGCAATAGCAATTCTTTGCAAGTAAAACAGCAGCAGAATCTGTAGACAACACCAAGTCCATAACAAGCATTTCTAACACACTTTTAGTTGGGAACAATGAAACGTCAGCCCACTTAGCTGAAGAGGCCAATTTTGTACATATGTTTCCAGTAAAGAGAATAAAATGGGTCAGTGACCAGGTGAGAAGCAGCTGTCCCCATTGTCATGAGCACAGAAGAGCCCAGACGAGCTCACAGGCACTCAGGCCACCCTGCCATACAAAGACGCTTGCCTGTGACAATGACTATAGAGTCCTAAGAGGCTGAGTCAGCTTAGGCACTGGGACAGATCCCTCAGGAGCGCAGAGTTCTTCTCTCTGCAATGGACAAGACTTTCTGGGCCACTGAATCAGTTACTTCTTCCTCACTGTGACCAAATATTTGACAAGAGATGACATAAGGAAGGAGAGGTTAGTTCTGACTCACAATTTAGGGTGTAGTCAGTCACAGCAGCAGGAGACTGAAGCTGCAGGCTCACATCTGGGCAGAACAAGAAGCAGGACTGGCAGGAAGCAGGGCCAGGCTACACATACATAAGCCTCAAAGTCTAACCTCCCCAAACAGAACTATCATATATGAGCCTATGGGAACACTTCACATCCAAGCTATGACAACCTAGAGATGGTAAGAGTTGAAACACTGTTCTGTGTCACCACAGATAAAAACAATCAGTGGTGAAATGACCACCTTACCATCCAGCTTCGGGGCTGCTACTTCAGCCAAGAGGGCAGCTATCAGGTTTCCAAGGTGCAGACATCACCCACCCCTTCCTGGACCATGTTCTGTGCTTGAATGTTCTAGGGAGACACAGGCTCAAAACTGTCTACAGCAACAACACACAGGGACATCTGAGCAGAAGGCAGGTAGGACGGGGAGGAAGAAACACAACTGTAAGGAGGGAAAAGAGAGCTCAGCTGACACCAGGGAGGGTGAATGGAAGCCACTGAGGACAAAGGGCCATACACCGCATACCACACATACTTCACACACCATACATACCATACACACCATACACTACATACACACTACACAGCTCTCAGTTTTCACATTATGGAGCTATATGCCATACACTAAACACACCACACACGCTCTGTATGCTTTACACCACACACACCTAACATACCTCATACCATATACACATTACATACCTCACAATTCACACATGTTATGGAGCTGTATGCCAAGTACTACACACACTCATACTCTGTACACTTGACACCACACACACCTCACACAACACATACATAACATACTTCATACCACATACACACTACATATCTCACAATTCACACATCATGGAGTTATATGCACATACTATATACATACCCACACTCTGTATGTTTCACACCACACATGCCTCACACCACATACCTGACACACCACACATACCTCATACCTCACACCACATATCTCACATACCACACACACTTCACACCTCATACAACTCATACCTCATACACCTCACACACTACACACCTCACACACTACACATCTCATACCTCACACACCTCATACCTAACACATCATACACACTACACATCTCTCATACTACACAGACCACACACACACTACACATTTCATACTTCACACATAATATGGCACATTTGCACACTGCACACACCACACATAATAACACCATGTATATGTGCATAAACATATATACCTTGTACACCACACAAATCAAACACATATATCACATATCATACATACTGCACACTTCATACCTCCACTACATACCACATACTACACATTTTACAAACCCATACCCTCTGGTTCATTCCCCCATACACAGATACCTGGGGCCAGCCAGGGCAGGGGTTCCCTCCTAGGGAAGCTTCCCAGTGTGGTGGCCCACCTGTGGCTCCTAGTTTTGCACACTGGAGTCCTTCAACTTCCTTAGTCCTTGTGACACATGGGCCTGTGGATTCAAGATAGGCAGGGAGCCTCTGCCATGTGAGGTCACCACGGTTTCCTGCCTGCCCTCATCCCTCCCCCGACACACACACATAGACATACCCTGGTCACCTCCTGCAGCTTTGGGCCCTGGGGAAGCCTGGATCCTGTGCTGTCAGTGTGACATTGCTGTGCAACAAATGGCTACAAACTGTGTGGCTTGAGCCAACAAAGATTTATTCTCCCACAGCTCTTGGAACCAGGGCTCCAAAATCATGTTGTCAACAGGGCCATGCTCCCGCTGAAGGGTCCTTCCTCATCCTTCCAGCAGGTGTCCTTTGGCTCCAGCTGTATGGCTTGGCTGCTCTGGTGTGGCTCGTGTGTGTGTGTGTGTGTGTGTGTGTGTGTGTGTGTGTGTGTGTGTGTGTGTGATGTCTCTCTATGTAAGGAAGAAGACTTATTAGGTTTGGGCATGTTATCCTAATGTACCATGGTCTCACTTTAATTTAACTAATCATATCTGTAAAAACTTCATTTTCAGTTAAGTTACAGGTACTCCTGACCTTGGGGAGACACTATTGAGCTGATGTATATTACGAGGGAGTAGAAACAGGAGACACACGTGTCCCAGGTACACTTGTCTCATGATCAATGTGTGCTGAGCCCTCATTGTGTAAGAGGTTCTGAGGGAGCCTCTCATCCAGCCTGGCTTGGTGGGATCAGTGGTGCCTCCAGGGCCAAAGTGTCTAGTGTGTGGATATGCTTTTCCTGGACTCTGAGCCTGTCTGATGTATGATGCTCCCTTTCCTCAGCCCATCCCTAGTGTCTCAGCTGACTCAGAATTAGGGAAACTCCCTCTGACATCTGTGTGCAGTTCAGCCCAGGGTGTCTCTCTGTGGGGCTGATTCAGCAGACACTCAGACATACATTCCCATCAGCGGGCCATGCACAAAGGCACAAGCATTTGACAACAACTTTAAAGCAAGGAAAGAGAGACCCCACACTGCCCTCACATCACTTCAGTAATCCTGACAAAGCCCCCATGCCAGAGCATCACCTGCAACATGACTGGCCCACATTATTATTCCTGGCCATGGTAAAATGGCAAACCAGTGTTCCCATGGTTAACAAGGCATGCATGCTGGCAAGTTTTTGTCAACTTGGCACAAGCTAGAGTCATCTTGGAAGAGGGAACTTCAATCGGGGAATTGCCTCCATCAGATTGGCCTATGGGTATATCATGTGGGGCATTTTTAAATTGCTAATTAATGTAGGAGGGTCCAGCCCACCACTGGCAGTGCCATCTCTAGGCCAGTGAGCCTAGGTTATATCAGAAAAGAAGCTGAGCAAGCCAGAGGGAGCCAGGAAGCAGCATTCCTCCAGGTTCCTGCTTAGAGTTCCTGTTCTGACTTTGCTCAATGGACTGTGCTGTGAAAGCACAAGCCACATACATTCTTTCCCCCTGTAGCTGGTATGGTCATTGGTTTATCACAGCCACAGAATTCAAACCAGGACAGCATATTGATAACCAGACACTTCTCACAGACCTTTGGGGTGGTGGGTTTGACATAACGGTCAGTGGCTAGGCTGCACAATCTCAAAGCTATAGTTTTTCAGAAACACCATGGTCTCTGTAAAACAGGCATACTTGATCTTCATTTATAGGATCCTGTGAGGAGCTGGACAATGTCAGCACACAGGTCTGAAGCAGAGTGCATGATCCATGAATGGAATCTTCACCTCCACAGGCCCTTCCAGTCCCCTGAGTCACTCAGAAAAGACAAGCTCACCAAGGAGCTAACTTTCCTTCTCTCCATCAAGATCCAGTATCGAGTGAACATCTCCTTTCTGTCCTGGTGGCTTCGCGTTCTCTTCTTCTGCTAATCTTCTATGTGAAATGAAAGTGAGACTTTCCTTCTCAACACCACTGTAGGTTCCCCAGACAGAGCGCATACAAGCTGTGTGGAGTTGGCTGGAACCTGAGCATCTCACACTCCACCTGAAGAATTCATAGTGGACAATGCCTGTGTTCTCTGCCAGCGGGAGCAGACATTCGCCCAGGTGATCAGGGCCAGCATCTTTCAAAGAAGCTTTTCTTGGGGGCTGGAGAGATGGCTCAGTGGTTAAGAGTACTAGCTGCTTTTGCAGATGATCTGGTTTAATTCTCAGAACCCACATGGCGGCTCACAACTAGTTCCAGGGTATCCAGTGCCCTCTTCCGGCCTCTATGGGCACTAAACTCACACAGTGAGTAGATATACGTGCATATAGAACATGCATACATGCAAAAAAATGTTTTAAAAGGTTATTTTCTGTCTCGAAAAACCAAAAAAAAAAAAAAAAAAAGGTTCTTTTAGAAACTCAGGGCTGGATCTGAGGTTGAGAGCACTGGCTGCTCTTCCAGAAGTCCTAAATTCATTTCCCAGCAACCATGTGGTGGCTCACAACCATTTATAATGTGTTCCAGTGCTCTCTTCTGGCATGCAGGCATACATGCAGGCAGAAACTATATACAGAATAAATAAATAAATCTTAAAAAAAAAAAAAACCTCAAAGACCCTCTAGCTTAAGTATCAGCCCTTGATCATTCTCCATTTTCAGCTCTTGATGACCCTCTCTACTCTGCTGAGGCCAGACAGTAGAAAATTAAACTTGAACGGAGCCAATTTGTAAAACTCAAATTGTGGTTAAAAAAAGGAGGGGGGAGAATAGCATCAAAAAAAAAAAAAAAAAAAAAAAAGAAAGAAACCTATTTCCTAAACTTCCTTGCCTGTCCCAGGTGAGAGACTTTCCCCTCTAGCTGGTTCGAATGTCAGCCAGTCCTTCCAACCTTTCACACCAGGGACTGGTAAGTTCTGGTCCCACTGCCTATTTTTATAAATAAGGTTTTGTTGAAATTTGTTTACTTTCTACCCATAGTATTCCTGCACAACCACAATCTGAGTCACCAGAGACCCCAGAGAGGGAGGAAAGAGAGATGAGTTAGCTTTCAGACAATCCCAGTCAGATAAGTGTAGCATGCTCAAGGCACTTCATTAATAACCACTCAAACCTGTAAATGACCCAAGAATGTGTTAGCAATTGAACAGAGACGTTGTATACATTCATACCACGGAGAGAAAACAGGCCTAGTGCACAGACCCCAGGCAGGTATAGAGCACAAAGGGAAGTCTGGGTCCAGCAAGGTTCTGGCAGCCTTTACCCCCACTTTTGTAGATGTTTTTTAAATAAATGAGTTCCTTCCTTTCCTTTAGTGCTGCCACCAAAGCGTCTCTCCAGATAGAAGCCGAGTTTTCTTCCACAGCCCACTGACTCTTTAGGATATGAGAAAGGAGCCCTCCAAGTCTCTGAGGACTCAGGAGGCTCCTTCAAGGTTGCTCTGTGCCTATCTTGTCTTGTGCATTCTCTTCCAAGCCTGTCCCAGTTCACAACACAGAAGGGCCTCCACCTTTAGAGATCTTAAAAATTGTCATGAGCAATGTATTGCACGTCCATGACACCAAGCCCTTAGGAAGTGGAGTCAGGAAGCTTGGACTTCGAGGTCATCCTGGGCTACATAGTGAATCTGAAACCAACCTGAGCTACATGAGACCTTTATTTTAAAAAATCAAAAGAAGAAAGGTTTGTTTTGGCTCACTGTTACATAGCTTGGAAGGCACCATGGCTAAAGGGCCTGGTCTTTGGAGGTGGAAGGTTGAAGCATGACTGGTTTCAGTCACACCTCAGACTTCTTGCATTTCACTTACCTGGAAAACCAGCACCATGTGGATAACACCAAGTTCTGCTGCCAGCTCGAGATATAGCCTGACACCCCCTGGGCCAAAGTGCAGCAGCCTCTGGGTGCCTGGACAGATGAAACATAAAAAGCATTCCCTAGGCAGTGTCCAGCCATAGTCAAGGTGCTGTGTTTGAGCTAGGTTCCCTTTGGGCTCTTCTTGGTAACTCTCCTTTTAGCTTAGTTTGTGTTTTTATACCCTGGAGTCTTCAGTTTATGGGATCTTGCTCTAAAGGCACCTTTGATACTGACCCAGTGTGGAGTGAAGCCTTCTCTTTGGTGGCACTTACCTCTTTTACAATTGCAGTCACCTTGCTTAATCCACCTGTATGCAACTTTAAACACTCTTCTGTCCCCTTCTTTGCTAAACTACACATTCTTCATATCTTTCCATTCTACTTTTTGATCAGACTCTTCACTGTAAACTTTACTATAGGTAGCTAGCAGTAACCATGCCATAGCCTGAGGTTGTGCTGTCTTGAAATGTCTTTCACCAAATAAATTAGCCCATTGCTTTGAAATTCAGCCTCATTCTGTTCTCAAGGCATGGACAAAACATAGACAATTTCCTTGCCAGCCTGTCACATTGACTTGCAACCCATTTCCTAGTACAGTTTGTGAAGGTTGGTACTGATCGACAACCTGACAGGATCTACCATCACTTGGGAGATAAATCTCTGAGCATGTTTGTGAGGGAGTTTCTAGAATGGGGTGATTGGAGTGGAAAGAACCGCCTTAACTGTGGGTGACCCCATTCTATGGGCTGTGGTCCTGGGCTGAATAAAAAGGAGAAAGCTAGCAGAGCATCGGTATTCATCTTCTCTGCTTCCCCACTGCAGATACAATGTGACCAGCTGCCTCACACTCCTGCCACTGTCCCTTCCCTGCTACCTTGGTCTGCGCCCTCAAACTGTGAGCCAGAAAAAAGCCGTCCTTAGGCTGCTTCTCATTGGATACTTAGTCACAGAAAAGTCACTAATCAAATCCGTGTTCCCCTCTGAAACTTCACAAGCCTGGCACCCACTGCCTGCCCCTTTCCCAGCATTCAGATACCAGTCTTCCCGATCCTAGTTTCACAGCCTCCTGAAACATGTGATCAGATGGGAATCAGTGTTCAAACAGGAGTCGGTAGGAGGCACTTCACATTCGACCTATAACAGGAATGTATCAGATATACCCATTTATACAGCATCTACACACAACACAAAGAAATAGCAAAGTGGAGAAACGGTTCCACGTGAGTGGCCGTGTCTCCATGGAGGAGGTCACATCTGCTATCCTGTGTCATCCATGCATCTTGCCACCACACCCTGGCCCACCTGAGTCAGCTCCAGCCAGGCCTGGCAAGTGTGGCCGTGACTTATCACTAATCTCCCTGAGAAGCCGGCTCACCATCCATTCATCTTTAAAAGCCCTAGGGTGACTCACGAGGCTCGGTACAAGGGAACTGATGAGGCAACATATTTGCCTTCTACAGACTGTAGAAGCAGTGATGAGCAACTCAGGCTATGATTACAGGGATAAAGCAGACCTCCACCACAGTGCCAGAACTGCCACAAGACAACGGGCTTTAGGTCATGTTACACAGATCTCTGCCAACCCCTTTCTAAAGATTTCAGTCATTGTCCAGTCATTGACCAGAAATTACTCTTTCAGATCACAGTGAGAGAGTCAATTCCCACATGTGCATAGTTGAAGACAGAATTCATTGTCCCTAAAGCTACATGGCTATACCCCCTGCCGCCTGCCTCTCTGCCTGCCTCTCTCTCTCTCTCTCTCTCTCTCTCTCTCTCTCTCTCTCTCTCTCTCTCTCTCTCTCTCTCTCGTGTGTGTGTGTGTGCGTGTGTGCGTGTGTGTGTGTGTGTGTGTGTGTGTGTGTGTGTGTGTGTGTGTGTGTGTGTGATGTGTCAAAGGACAACTTGTTGGATTCAGTTCTCTCCTCCATCTTGTAGGTCCTGGGGATCAAATTCAGATTATTGGCCTTGGTGGTACCTTTACCCACTGAGCCACCTTTTGGTCTCCACCTTACTGTTTTGTTGTTGCTCTTCTGTTCTGTTTTTGAGACAGACTCTTTCACTAGGACTTTCACTCGCTGATTTGATTAGGCTGGCCAGCCAATGACCCTCGTGTGTCCTTCTCTTCAGAGCTGGGGTGTTGGGGATAGAACTCAGGTCCTCGAGCTTACACAGCAAGCACCCTACTGACTGAGCCACCTGCCCATCCCTAGAGTCACTATTTTATTTCAGTTTATGGCTCTCTTGCCATGGCTATAGCTGAGGTGCGTCTCCCCTTCAGACGGTGAATGCACTTGGGATACCTCCTTCCCTGGGCAGATGACATGCCCCACGAGACTTTCCCTTCCCTTCTTCTTGTTCCATTTGTAACCCTATCCCCAAAAGAGGTTGCTTATGAGGTAGGGAATAAAAAAAAAGGGAGGTGAGGCTTGGCTACCACTGGCTGGTGGAAACTGCTGTCCCTGTCAATCTGGATATACCCTTGGTCTTAGCTTGTTGGAGCTCCTGTCTCAACAGACCTCAAACTGGGTGACTTCAGCTAACAGAATTTCATTGCTGGGCTTCAAATAACAGAATTTTAGGGACTCCTGGAAGCACTCTATTTTTGTTCTTGCTCCCAGCTTCTGAAACACCAATATACCATGGTGTTTTGTAGTCCATGGCTTCATCACTCCTATCTCTGGCATGGTCTTCATATAGTCTAGTCCTCTCTGGACCTCTGGATTTCTATGTGACCTTCTCTATTCTTAAAAGGACATTCTCCTTGAAAGTAGGATTCATCAGGTTCAGTGTGACCTCATCTGACTTTGATTTGTATCTGTAAAGACTTGGTTTGCAAATACCCACTGCCTGGTACTAGGCTTATGACTTGAACATGACTACTGGGGGACACAATTCAACCATTGCACAAACAGAGGGCAGAGCAGGGACAGGCTGACAGGTCTGCATGGGGTCTTAAATTAGGGTAGAAGGAGAACACCACCGCTGAAACAACCTGCTCACAGGTGCGGCACATCAGACCCTGAAATGATGTCTCTGAGAAGGACAATGTTTGCAATCCTGGCACTCTGACCTCTTGAAGGGAATGTAGGTTATGCTCTTTCTTGAGAGTAGCTGGGTGTAGAGTTTGCATCACATTGGTCACAGGAGATGTGGAAGATGGGTAGCAAGTGGGCTCCTCTCTAGATCTGCCTGTGGGGCACAGAACTGATGTGATGAGGCATGATGCCCTGAGCAAGCCTTGCTAGAGGGCAGATGTGACTGTGCAGTGTATTTCTACTGTGCAGCAGGCCTCTGGACACAGGGCAACCACCCCTGATGTTGGGGCAGGAACTTGTCTTTGTGGACATAATTCAGTGAACAGGGGAAAAGGCATCACTTTCATGGGACAGATCCTCAATAGCAACTTAGCTGGCAGCCTTCCCAGCCACAAGTGGCTTTCAGTGTCTTCCACGGTAGGTGGGCTACAGGGGCTGTGATGAATGGAGAAGACCCAAGTAGAAGCACACTGGACCACCTAGGCCTGCAGTCCACTTTGGGAGCCTTACAGTCAGAGCCCAGATGGAAAACCTGACTCTAAGGAACTCCAGTTATGAAGGGATAGGCCCAAACACTTGGCTGGGTTTTCCCTCAAGTTTTGTTTGTTGCCATCCAGGTGTAAACAAACCGGCAGTAAGGACTAAAGTCTCAATTAGGAATCCTCTTTTTAAAACAAGAAAAATGATTAGGTTAAATTAAGATTCAGATGTCAGTTCACACTTAGAAAATGAACAAGGCAGCCGGGCGGTGGTGGCACACGCCTTTAATCCCAGCACTCGGAGGCAGAGCCAGGCGGATCTCTGTGAGTTCAAGGCCAGCCTGGGCTACCAAGTGAGTTCCAGGAAAGGCGCAAAGCTATACAGAGAAACCCTGTCTCGAAAAAAAAGAAAATGAACAAGGCACCGGAGGTAATCAGACTTTAGGAATTCCGGTCCTCCTTCTGTGCTGTAGATGGCAATCTGGCTCTTAACTCTAACAAAATATTGATGTCCCCTCTACCTGAGACACTCTATAGCTTGCAGAAGCTCCAAGCACTTCCAGATGCCAGGCCAATAGGGCTTCAAGCTTCTGTTCCTTCCTTGTAGGCAGAGGCTCCACTTCTAATAGGGAGTGTCACTGCAGTGCCCTGTGGGTATCAGAGGCTGTGTAGGGAAGCTTGGAGGCCTGGCTAGGCAAGGTGTGCTGAGCACCTTTTTTCAGCCTTTACTGGCCACCCACTCCAGAGAACCAGTGACCAGAGCCAGGGCTCCATCCAGTCCCTCTTTTCCTGGCCCAAAATCTTTCAGGGCATTTTGAAAGGCCCGGTTCTGGATGCCTTGGTTTTTTGTCACTTGTAAGACGGGAGTGTAATCCTAGCCCTCTGCACTGGTACCCAGTGGAAGGATGGGTGTAATTGGGCCACCTGAAGACCCTGTCAACATAGCAGGGCTGCGCCCAAGGTTAGACTCCAAGAATGCCAGCCTAGCTGTTGATGCTGGCATGAGAAGCAGCCAGAGCCAGGGAGCCAAAGGCCACACTGCCCTGCTCTCAGCCTACCCATCCTTCTGATTACCCTGCTTTCCTTGGCCCCCTGTGTCACCTGTCTGTCGCCTGTCCTTCCATGACCAGATCCTGGGTAGGCTGTTGAGCAGAAAGAGAATGGGCTTTCCCTATACACTTCATACTGAAGCTTGGCCTTTGTGAGCATGCCATTTAACACCCTGCCACAAAAGAGAATTCGGCAGCATCCCAAATCTCTTCCTTATGACCCAGGATCTTGTTACTCTGTACATTTATTCCTCCATCCATCACCACTCATCCATCATTGACTCATCAGCCATCCATCACCTACCCACCCATCTTCCATGAGTATATCGTTAGCCTAATTGCCTGTAGGTCTCATAGACAAGTACCGAACACTGCAGTGCTCATCTCTAGAGCGTGGGTCTTTCCATGGGGCCCCAGCGACTGCTGAAGCAAGAAAGAGCAGTGCGCCTCATGGGGTCCACGCACCACCTTCACCCTCTGCTCCCAGCTTGCACTCCAGTAGCCTGTGCCTCAGAGAGGGCTCAGCAGCAAAGCATGGGGACACTCCGAAAGGAGCCCTCAGAGACTTCTTGCCCCAGGCACAGATGATCAGCCGCCCTGTGTCAGTCTCCACAAGACTTCCCTGCAGCCACTGAAGATCAATAACACTCTACATTTTTCTCATTTCAATAAAGATACACAGAGTACTTTTGGAGAGGAAGCCAAGAAACAACACCCTTAAGCCAGCCCTTCAGGGACATTCTTGGCTGCCTGGCTCTGGTTGTTTTTCACAGGGAAGGGGAGCAGGGCAGCCCTGGGTGGTGCTGCCTTGACAGTTTACCTGTGACTCAGGCCCCAAGAATGCCAACCGCCTACCTCCTTCCTCCTGTAGAACCCACAGCCCCTGACCCGGTGACAGAGAGGACTGTGGTTAAGTGCTTGAAGAGAAGACAGATATGGAAGAGCAGACTGGGAAGAGGTGGATCCTATGGAAGAGTGGAGCCCACTCATCAGAGGTAGGGACAAGATGAGAAACTGAGATCAGAGGAGCCACGCTTCTTGAAGCCCTGTGTAACTGTGCAAGAAAGGAAGAGAAGCCCATAGGCTTCTAGTGGCTTCATGGACCCTGGATTGTATCCCAAAGGTTAAGCTTGGCCTCTGAATTCCAAATTCACCCTCAGACACTCCCAGCTTTGATGCAACCAATGGCTTAGGAGGAGTCACTTGGCTTGCCCTGTCAGGACGTCCCCAGTGTCATAGCTGGGAACTCGCAGTGTGTCACGGGAATCTGCGATTTACAAATTCTAATTCTCAGCATAGCTTTCCAAAGCAAGTCTGCCAGTTTTCTCTTTTATTCTGAGGTTCGCCGGGTCATTGTGCCAGCCTGACTGAGAAGAGGACGCTCCCGGGAGATGAATGAGGAACCACCTCCTCCTGCTGTTCAAGTACAGGGGCCTGGTGCGCAAAGAGAAGAAAAGTAAAAGACGAAAATGGCTAAATTCAAGGTCCGTCCAGCCACTGCTTCTGACTGCAGAGACATCCTGCGGCTGATCAAGGAACTGGCTAAATATGAATATGTGGAAGATCAAGTAATGTTAACTGAGAAAGATCTCCTGGAGGATGGCTTCGGACAGCACCCCTGCTACCACTGCCTGGTTGCAGAAGTGCCTCAAGAGCCTGGACCCCTGACGGACACAGCATTGTTGGTTTCGCCATGTACTATTTTACCTATGACCCATGAACTGGCAACTTACTGTATCTTGAAGACTTCTTTGTGATGAGTGATTACAGAGGCTTTGGTATAGGATTAGAACTTTTGAAGAATCTAAGCCGGGTTGCCATGAAGTGTCGCTGCAGCAGTATGCACTTCTTGGTAGCAGAATGGAATGAACCGTCTATCAACGTCTACAAACAAAGAGGTGCTTCTGACCTGTGCAGTGAAGACGGATGGAGGCCCTTCAAGACTGACAAAGAGTACCTGCTAAAAATGGCAGCAGAGGAGTGAGGAGTGCTGGTGTAGACGATGGCAACCTCCATTATACTTTAGAATAAATTCTCAACTTATCTTGCTTTCTATCTCATTTGTAGTGAAATAATAGCATGAGCACCCATTCCAAAGCTTTATTACCAGTGGCATTGTTGCATGTTTGAAATGCAGTCCGTTTAAAATGGCAGTCATGTATGTGGTTTGGAGGCAGAATTCTTGAACATCTTTTGATAAACAACAAGGTGGTGTGATCTTACTATATATGAAAAACAAAACTTCATTCTTGTGAGTCATTTAAATGTGTACAATGTACACATTGGTACTTAGAGTTTCTGTTTTGATTCTTTTTTTAATAAACTGCTCTTTGACTTAATTTTTCAGCATAAGCATTTTTACTAGTCCCGTCTTACTCATTTTTCTTGTAACCAAAATAATATATAAAATCAAAATACCCCTTCAAAAAAATTTCTAATTCTCATAGACAGACAAGGCAAGTGTGCAACTCAGAAGGTCTAGCAATGCTCACGGTGTAGGGAGTTGTGTTCTTCCTGCCTAGGCCCTTCCCTGACCCAAGAGCCTGTAACTTTGGGCAAGGCCCTCCACCTCCCTGGATCTCATTTATTTAGTATTAAGCGGTGATGATAATAACACACCTTCTCTTCTCTCTGAGGAATGTCAGTGAAGGCTTTGGCTCCAGGAGAAAGGCGCCAAGCTGCTGCAAGCTGTTATTAGATGTAATTGGGCTTGCAGCCGGGGAATCTTCAAAGTGACTGGACTCAGTTTACTTCAGCTGCTTTCCTTCTCCCCTCTGTTGTCCCTCTCCACCCCTCACATCCTCCTCCTCCTTCTCCCACCCCTCACATCCGCTTTCTCTCACACTTAATCCTCCCACCTAACACTTCACCAGGCATTCTCCCTCCACATGACCGACTGGCAGGGTGTGGGCTTTGAAGCCAAGCCTCAGGCCCCAGAGGTCAGGATTGTTCATTCAACCACCCATTCATAACCTATTCCCCATTTTCCATCTGCCTACTCACTCATCAATCCCTCCATCATCCATTCATCACCCATCTATTTATTCATCTAAGTAACATCTGTCCATGCATCTACTCACTCTATCCTTTATCTACCCCTCCATCCTTCCATTAAATCATCTACCTGCCCACTTGTCCATCTGCCAGCTCATTCAGGGCTGGCTCTGCCTTGCCTCTGTTAGTTCTAGAGAATCTAGAAGCAAATCCTAGCCCTGCCACCAGTTTCCAACAAGGATAAAGAAGATAGGATTCACCTGGCAGGACAAATGTGATCTGATACACAGGCTCTTCACAGGGATCCTTGCCCTGCCCTATGCAACTCTGTGGGTCCTTCTTCATTCTTATCCCCCCTCCCCATGCACTGTGCAACTCTGTGGGGGTAAAGGTAGGAAGTAGGAGCAGGAAGAGACCCTAAAGCCCCTGTCATGCATTCTGGCCTCATGAATCCTGGGAGTTGTCTTCTAGGGGATCATGGTGCACACAGCTACATGTGGACCCTGGGAAGAGACCAAGGTGGGCAGCTTCCTAAAAATGTACCCACTAGCTTGCTCCCAGAGCATTCCTTCCCACCATCTTTGACAAGCACAGAGCTCTGAGAAAGGACAGGTTCCCAGAGATCAGCTTACACAGGTTGGTCCTGGAACCACCAGCATCAGACTTGAAAGGGCCAGCTGACATGTGCATGTTTCCACCAAGTGTTTTGAGTCTGCTTAAGACCAGGCCTGAATCTGTGCTTGAGCCAATTTCCAGTGTTCTCTAGCTCCAGCATCATGTGGGAGAAACCCAGCTTTAAAAAAAAAAGTGTGAGGTGAGCTTCCTCTTAGGATGCTCCCAAGTCCTGAACCCAACAGTGCCATAGCCTTCTGTGGTATTTTTGCTAGTAGGGTTTCTCTTCTTGTTCTCATCCTGAACTATGGAAAAACAGAGGAGGCTTTGGAATGTCAAAAGGTCAGCTGCCCCCTCCCTTGTAAGAACACCTCAGGTTAGGGCCAGGCCAGCTCAAGTAGGACAAAATCCCCAGTGGGTGGATCCATCTACTCCTTCACCTCTATTCTCACATACCAGCTCTGCTCACCACAAAGGGCATTTATGGAATGTGAACTTTATTTTATGGGTCTTCTATGATATATTGGGGAGCCTGCCAAGTGTTTGGTTGGTTGGTTGTTGTTGTCTGAGGTATTAGAGATGGCCCAGTCCTTTTCAGATGCCTTACATAACAACCTGCTTCCCAGCATCTCTCCTCGTCTCCTTTCTTCTTCCCTCCTCGTATTCCTGCTTCCTAAGACTTTTTGTAATCTAGTATCTACAGTATTCCACCCATGCTCCAGACACTGAGAAAGGTCCCATTTGTGAAACACACATGGTTTGAGCAGCAATGAGAGGCCAGCTTGGTAGAACGAGGAACTGCAGGGAGCAGCATCTGGCACCAGATCAGAGAGGAAGTACAGGTGACAGTCACCCCAAAACCTCACAGGGAAACCAGCCATTCTACATGCTTCCTCATGAGCTGTGGGGCTGGGCTGGGCTCAGCCAGGTAATTCTTCTACGGCTATCCTAATGTCCTTTGTAGGACATGTAAGTAATAGGGCCACTTGGGGGTAGCCTGGTTCTCTCTGTAATTCTCTCTCAGTGCCTTGCTTCCCACAGCAGACTAGAGCTCTGTCTGTGACACTTTTAGAGTGAGCTGGCCCTGTGGGGTACCTCAGAGTTCTCAAAAGTACAAAAGTAGAAGTTGACTGTCTCTTGATGCTTAATCCCATAAGCTGCACAGCAGAGGTCCTGCCACATTTCTGATATTCAGGGTATTGATATGCAAGCCCTATGAAAGGGTCATTCAACCCCTAAAGGGATCACAGCCACAGTTTGAGAATAGCTGCTTTAAGAGGTGGAACTTGGCTGGGAGAAGTTGAATAAGGGGGGTGGTGCTTTGTGGAATATAACTCACCTCTGGTTCTGGTCCTGCTCTCCCTGTTTCCTGATATTGACACACCTTCCTGCTATGGTGGACTGTAATCCAAACTGTAATCCAAAATAAAACTCTCCTCCTTCAAGTCAATTCTTTCAGCTATTTGGTCACAAAGAGGAGAGAAGAAGAGTAATAAGAGGGGGAGCTCCCTCTGTGGGCTCCCTTAATAAGGGAGAGGCTAAGATTCGGGCGAAATGGCCAGGCAGGATTTTCTTGAATATTCTTTTCAGGAAAGTAATAAAGATACAGAAAGAAAATGAAGTGTCCCAGAGGCCCTGTCAGAGTTGGTAGGGGAAGGGCCAGAAACACCCCACCAAGGACAAGAGATCCTACCCTGTCAGTTTCCAGGGCTTTAAAAACAAGGAGTCCTTCGATTCATTTTCCTGGGAATGTTCAGGTTAGTACGTATGAGCCACAATCTGTAGGGGCACATCTTGTATCTGGCATGGAAATTCACAAGAAGAAGGACACATTCTGTGAGAAATACCTAGGATTTAGGGCCAAGTTTCTCTGCCTGCAGATAACCGCATGGGCTTCATCATCAGCAATGACTCTGCAGGTACGAATCCCTCTGAGAGTTGCAGATGAGCTTCAAGAATCTACTCTCCTGACCTGGGATCCATGTGGGCACAAAGCAACAGAGCTGCAAGATGCTTCTGTAATTGGCTAGACTTTCTGAAAGGAACAGATTTGGCAGAATCAGCTCCACCAAAAGAAAAAGGGTTAAGAGCTCTGGAGCTCTCTTTCTAGGTGGGCAGCCCCATTGCACAGGGCATTTGTGATGCAGGGGAGTGGGAGGAATGGGAGCCAGCAGAAAGGGCGCATTAGGGTGGGATGAAGGGGTCCTTCTGTGGGTTGAGGCAGGAGGGCAAGACAGTGTCAGTGTGAGGTTCTTGGTGGCCTTGAGAGCAGCCTTTATCACACAAAGGACCATTTGATGTTTCCTTGATTTAGATTATCATGGAGTGTATTAAATTTCGCAGTATAACATCTCATTCCCTTTAGGTTCTAAATTTGCTCTACAAATTGAGTCATTTAGTTCATAATGCTAAGAGTTTTTGTATCATTGCCAGGGAAGCTTAACTTGGTTACTGTTGAAACTAAAGGGTTTGAACTACTGAGTTCTGTAACTTAGTCACATTCACAAGCCTGATACATCGGGTTCCCTCAAACACTTAGACTGCCTTTGTAAGTCACTCATTATCCTTTAAAATGACTTCTAATGGCCCTGAGAAAACAAAGCATCTCCTACTGAAGTCAGACCACTAAATCTAGCAAATGGAGTGTAAACCAGCTGACCATCTCAGGTCCCTGCTGTCCCTCTCTGTGCAGTCAGAAACCTGCTCCTGCACACTGACATCCAAAATCAAGGTCTGAAAACAATGTCTTAGTAGCAGTGGCCAGACTGCAGGGTGATCTGACAGGCCCTTCCTGTGGTGTGCACAGTTCTCTCTGTATTTCAAACTCCAAGTATCTCCCAAGCTGGGTATATCCAACCTAACTCAATCCCATGGTGCTAATGCTTGTGGGTAGAGTTGCCCCAGCATTTGGTATTTAATCCCAAGCTATCCCAGGGTTGGAAGTCTCTGTGGATACCAGGCTTGACTCTGATGTGCAGGCATCTGAGGCCTGTTACTCTAGGGGTCAAAGTGACCACAGGTCCAGGATCCCCTAGGTTACTTCTGTTCCAGGTGTGTCTTTTTTTAATTTTTAAATTCTATTCCGTGTGTGTATAAGTGTCATGCCACATACATGTATGTATGTGTACCACATATGTGCCTGATGACCAAAGAGATCATAAGAGAATGTTAGATCTCCTGGAAATGAAGTTATGGATAGTTGTAACCTGCTATGTGGGTTTTGGGAACCAAATCTGGGTCCTCTGCAAAAACAAGGGTGCTTAACTACCAAGTCATCTGTCCAGAACATCCCAAAATGTGTCTTAGCAGAGTCTGTCCCCTCACATACACACTGACCTGGGACTAAGGCTTTACCACAGAGGTCAGGAACTATGGAATGAGCTGTCTGTCTTTCACTAACTGGGACCACAAGATGAAAGCCAAGGAGCCAAACCAGACACCACTACGGGCAAGAATCAAAGAACAGGCATCTTCATTCCCTTCTGTCCATCAGGGCCACCGTACTGCATGTGCTTGCCAATAGCCCACCCCTGGGTCCTTTCTAAGAGCTACATTAAGTTCCATACTTCCAAAAATAATGTCAAGATAATAGCAAAGGCACAGGTACACTGGTTCCAAAGACAAGGCTGGTATCTCTGAGTGTGCCGTGCTCAGAGATCAGGAACATCAGCAATGGAGGCATAGGCATGAAGGCTGCTGAGGTACAGTGAGGAAAAAGCCCCCCACCAGGAAGGTGGAGGGACTCAGAGAGGAGGCCCAGAACTGAAGAGTACTAGCCCCAGGCCTTTCCTGTCCGTCCTGTGACCCAGTGTCCCCAGGTGTGACTGGGAACTCAGCAAAATCTACAAGACCAAACCTGCCCTGTAGGCATCAGATATTAGTCACATGCAGGTTGAGGGCATTATTTAATCACATCTCCAGTTCACTGCAAACACAGACTTCTTTCCCAAAATGTCTTTTTTTTTTTTTTTTTTTTTCAGAAGTTCGAAATTAAAGACCTCATTCAAGTATGGCAGAAGTAAGTGATTTCACAACTTTAAAAATTGTATGGAGGCTGTAGTGGTGCACCAATAGAAAATGCTGAAGAGGCACAGTCAGAAGGATCAAGAGTTTAAGGCCATCTGAGCTACACGTTGGACAGGCAAGACGGACCAACAAGTAAAAGCACTAGCTGTGCAAGTCTGACAACCTAAATCAGATCCCAGAACCTGTGTGAAAAGTTGAGCGCAGTGGTATCTGCAATCCCAGCTCTTCTGAGGAGAAATGGCAGGCAGAGACAGAATTGACTGGAAGCTATTCTATGCAGCAGAGCAGCAGAAACAAGAGAGATCCTGACTCAAAACAAGGTAGAATGAGAGAACCAACTCTGAAAAGTTATTCTCTCATCTCTACACCATGGTATGCATGCACCTACACACACACACACACACACACACACACACACACACGCGCGCGCGCGCGCACACACACACACCACCACGCACGCGCACGCACAAATAAATAAATAAATATAAACAACTGAAAAATACCAACAATGTGGCAAAGATTAAATAAATTACCATAAACCCATAAAATAGAATACTTCACAGCTACTAAAAACAATGGAGAAGAATATTGAACAAGAGAAAATGCTATGGCATACAAGAATGACACAATTTTATATACTATGTGAGAGGATTTATATAAAATTTACTTGTAATTATTAAAAACTTAAACTTAAGCAGTAAAAATGTACTGTTGGAAAATTAATGTAAGGGGCAGGAGAAATGGTTCAGCAATTAGGAGCACTTGTGGCTCTTGCAGAGGACCAGCACCATCATGGTGGTTCACAACCATCCATAACTCCAGTTGCAGGGGATCTGACACCATCTTCTGTCTCTGTGGGCACCAGACACATATGAGGCACACATATGTTCATGAGGTGAACCACTTATACACATTGAATAAAATAAATAAATCCATTCACTCTCCATGGGGGCCTTGCAGGACGGGCCCCAGCTTCATCTATGCCTTACGGATTTCAATCTCATCTGGATTTCTAACCAGATGAGGAGGTGACCTCTGAGCATTGCCAGGTACTGGCACTCATTGAGAGGGCAGGGCCAGTGGGCACTTCCAGCCTGGTTGAGCAGGGCACACGGATCTATCCATGCCTCTCTGTAACATTTATCTGGGTGTGGACACTCACAGCATCAGCCTACAGCAGAACATATATACAAATAAGATAACAAAGTAAAATTTAAAGAGGTTGTTCTAAAGGTAAAGAGAAAGAACTGTTACAATGGTACCTTATTTTCTGACAGACTAACATTTGAAAATGTCAATCAACAATCTTAGACCTAGAACTGACTTTTCCCATCAGTGATGAATGAAGAAAGAGATGACAGACCAAAGAGCTGGAATGCCTTGCTCTAGATCACACAGGCAGCTTAGCTGACTTTCAAACCCAGTTTGCCTAGGTCTTGAGCCAGGATGGGAGGCAGACAGAGCCTGACTCCAACCAGAGCTGGTGATTGGAGGATGAGAGTTAAAGTAGATATTAAGAGGTCCCAGGACCCACCAAGACCCAAGAGACAACAAGGGCAAGACCCCTGAACTGTGTCCTGGTCAGTGGAGGTGGGGGAGGGATGGGGCCACCAACAGAACTTGGGCTAAAGAAGGAGAAAACTGAGACTCAGAAGACCAGTCAGTGAGGGGTCTGAGACATTAAACATTCCTGGTTTAGATATTTTGTGTTCATGCTTGCACATGTAGGCCTTGTGTACACTAGATCTGCACTCTGTCACTGAGCCACATCCCCAGCACCTTGGTGTAGGCCAGTGAGATGGCTCAGTGCATAAAAGCAATTGCTCTCGAGACTAATGACAACCTGAGTTTGGTCCCTGGGACCCACATGTGAGAAAGAGAAAATCGATTCCCTAAAGTTGTCTTCTGATTTCCATCCCCACCCTCACACACAAATAAATAAAAATATGTATTAACATAAAAGATGGTGTTATTTATATATATGTATACATCCTATAGACTGTATAGCTCATTGCTCATTGTGCTGGCTTGTTTTGTTTCAACTTGACATAAGCTAGAGTTATCTGAAAGGAGGGAACCTCAATTGAGAAAATGCTTCCACAAGATCCCACTGTATGGCATTCCTTAATTAGTGATTGATGGGGGACAATGGATGCTGGTCAGCTGGGGCTGAAGAATCAGTTGTGATTAAGAAGAGATCAGCATCATTGAGGTGGAATCTTCTGAGAAGTGTTTGTTCAGGGTCAACACTCAGAAGCTGTGGTCCAGAAGTGGCCAAGGTTGTACCTCTTGCTGACAGCTGAACTTGGTGAGGTTGAGTCACCCAGGTGTTACTACTGATTTTGAAGGCATGAAGGGGCCATGAAGAGCAACTGAGCTTTGATATTCTGCAGCAGGCCTGGAGTCTCTGAAGAGAGCCTACGGGAGGCTAATGGTGAAAGTGAAGCCCAATTGCAGCAAGGGACCCCAGAGTTCTGGAGATGCCAATGATACCAAGAACAGCAGTAGCTGTGGAGAGGAGCAAACTGGAGCCTAAAAGACAAGCTGTGTATGCTGCAGAGCCAAAGAAGTGACTCAAGCCCCTTGGAGGAACTCAGAAGATAGCGAGTGAATTCCAGATAATTGGGCATTGAGTTATTTACACTCCTGGTGTTTGGTTTTGCTTTATTAAGATTGTGACTGTGCCCTGGTTCTTCCCTCTTGAAGTAAGAAAGTATTTATTTTTTTTTATTTTATAGGAGCCCACAGTTGAGAGACTTTGGATTTTAAAAGAAGACTGAATTTTTAAAACACTATGGAAATTTTAAATTTTTGAATGTTTATATTAATGTGTGATCTTGAGAAAGAAAAAGAGGAAAGATTAAGGCTTAGCAGTGATATATTTGTGTATCAAGTTGACAAAGGGTCAATTCTGCTGGCTGGCTTTGTGTTAATTTGACATAGACTGGAGTTATCTGAAAGGAGAAAGCCTCAGTTGAGAAGATGCCTGCATAAGATCTGGCTATAGGACATTTCTTAATTAGTGATTATTGGGGGAGGGCCCCCGCTCATTATGGGTGGTGCCATCCTGGAGCTGGTGGTCTTGGTTTCTGTAAGAAAACCGGCTGAGCAAGCCACGATGAGCAAGCCAGTAAGCAGCACCCCTCCATGACCTCTGCATCAGCTCCTGCCTCCAGGTTTCTGCCCTGCTTGTGCTGACTTCCTCTGATGATGAACAGCAATATGGAAGAGTAAGTTAAGTTTTCCTCCTCGAGTTTTTTTGGTCATGGTGTGTCATCACAACAATAGCAACCCTAACTAAGACACTCATCCATTTAAAAGGCACAGTTTAATGGCTTTTTATCAACTACAGTCTTGGACCACTGTCAGTTCATTCCAGAATATTGTCATCAGCACAGGATGAGGTCTGTGCCTTTAACTGTCACCCAACCTCCCCAGCTCTCCCCCTGGCTGCCAGCAGCTGTCCTTTGGCTGTGGAAAGGCTGGCCCAAACATTTCACATAGTGTTGGGTATCATGTGAGGTCCTTTGTACCACTTGATGCCCTTGGGTTCATCTACAGAGGTCTGGCTTGGAGCACACTTCTTTGCAATGACTGAATCATTTCATGGCACAGATATTCTGTGGCAAGACTGTGGCTCATGGATGGGGCTCTGTTTCCCGAGTCCCAGCAGGATGTTTCAGGAAGCTCTTACATTCTGCCCTTCATTCTAGAAACTGGCCTTCGTCTCAGTTTCTGGCTTTCTAACTTGAGAGCTCTCTGTTGAATGTTGCTAGAGACTGCACCTATGCCATCTCCTACCTTATATGCTTCTAGTCACAAGGGAGCTGGCATATGAAATATCAAGGACAGATATTCTTGCACTGTAGCCTGGATCTGCCTAGCCCCAGCTCTGGGTCTCACTCAAAATTATCAGGTTCCACTTCATCTGATGTGGATTAGAGAGGTACCCAAGATGCACAGCAGACCACCTCTCAGCCCACTGAAGCTACAAAGCATGATCACCACAGCAAGAGGTATACAGCAGCATACTGGCCTCTCCTTCACCATGGGAGAATGCTCTGGCTCTACCGAATTCAACATGCAATAGCCCTAGGTTTTTACTTCCATTCCAGAAGGCCTGGGTCTCACATGGCATTCAGGATACTGGCATTTCCTACTCTTGAGTCTAGTTACCATGGTACTCACACCTGGACCACCACAATACTCTGCAGGATGTTTGGATAGCCTGGGTCACAGTCTATATGGGGAACAAGAATAGCAGAAGACAGATGATGCCTGTGCTGGGTCCTCCCTGTGGAATGTAGACTTCTTGAGCAGGAATCAGTAAACAGCAGGCAAAGGGGCTGTTCGCGAACGTCCTGAGGTTTCTCAGCTGAAGGCCTCCATTACTAGGATTCCACCACTGTGATAGGAAAGTGGACTAGTGCCAGAAAAGCATCATATGCAGAGTTGGGCAGCAACCAGACAGATAATAGGATTAATCAGATTCCATTGAGAACCTGGTGGCAGGATGTGATGGAGAACTTGCCTGGCAGCCATGGAACGGGATGAAGTGAATCACCTTGCAATCTGCTCCACATCTTCAGAGATTGTGCTAAGAAAAGAGCAGCATTGTTCTGCTGGGAACAGTTAAACATCAATTAGCCACTGGCCTGCAGACTCTTGTCCACAAATGGCCTCTGGGACTTCACACCCTGACATTCAGGCACTGCTTCGATGAGGACTTCTGCTCCTGGTAAGCACAGCTCTCTTGCCAGTGGAAGCCCTCATCTCCAGCTCTCCCTTGTCTTTCCCTGGAGGGTCCCACCCCATCATCCTTTGGTGCTGGGGCAGCATAGAGCTTCCAGACAGCTTGCTTTCCTCCATATTAGAGGATTATCATGTGAGGAACACCTGTGCCAAGGTCCTGTTGGAAGGCGAAACACAGACAAAAGCTACAGGGTAGCTCTTCAAGTGGAATGGTTGCCCCTGCAAGAGGCTAGCCTTGTTCATGCGCAGGCCCCCAACGATCGCAGGGCAGAGCTCCCCACAAAGAGTGGGAAAGAAGGGTTAATTGTCCCTAAACTCTAGGGTTCTGCTTGAACCCTGATAACCAGGCAGGAAAAGGAGAGCCCAGCCTTACATCTCCTAGGGCCCCTGGATGACAATGTCCCTCTCCACCTCCCAGCCAGGTCAGTGGTGATACCTGCAGGCTCGACTCAGAACTGAGGCAGGCCCATGCCCGGGATGAGCATGAAGAGTGTTCCTAACCTACAGCAGGTCTCAGCCATGGGTCACAGGTGGGTGAGATGGCATCTGAGATGTCAAGGAATGGGCCATTCTGGAGCTGGAGGGTGGAGATCCACAGACATCAAAGCTCCCATCTCACCCCCATCTGCCTGGGAGCAGTAACAGGACACAAGACACATGGGTCCTTCCCCAAAAGATACATTGGTACCTCTAGGGGAGCTCTCCCCCTGGGGCTGGATCTCAGAGGGAGGTGCCCTGGCACTGTCCCCTCCTCTGCCCCTGAGGTGGAGCTCTGTGTGGGTTGGGCCTGTGGACTCTGGCCAAACCCTAGGAGGAAGGATCTGATAAGGGAGCCCCTCCTGAACCTCCAAGGATGACCTCACCTCAACACCACCTGGGAGCCAAGAAAAGAAGGGGCGGGCCTCCTAGAAGGGCATTTTTGGAGGAGAGAAATCCCAGACTACAGACCTCCCAGGAAGCTTACTCGGTGCTGTGTTCACTGTTGATGGCTCTTAGGCCCTTCTATCGGCACCACATTGCCTGGAGACAGACACCAGATCTGTGGGCTCAGGGTGGTCCTCGGGCTGGGGGCTGGGGTATCTTTTGTGATGTGCTGGGCTCTGTGAGTGCTTCTGGCCAGTGTCATGACCAGGTCAGGAAGCAGTGCACTGTCTAAGGAGGATCTAGAGAGAACAAAAGGCAGCCAACAGTAAGGAGCATTCTCCAGGGTGGGGGACTGAGGTGGTCTTGTTACAGATCCAGCTTCCATCCTCAATTTGTGCCACAGTAGGTGCTGCTCAGATTGTTTGAAAATAACACAATAAGGATCCTGAAGTGAGGTCAGGATAAGACATTGCAGAGGTCAGTGAGATAGTTCAGCAGGTAAAGGAGCTTGTCACTGACCTGAGTTCAATTCCCAGAGCCATGTGGGGGTGGAAGGAGAGAACAGATTCCACAAACTGGTCCTCTGACCTTCACACGAGTGTCATGGCACATGGACATACACACAGTAATTGTGGTTTTACTTTTTAAATATAACACCGTGATTCATTAAAATAATAATAATAACAATAATAATGGTGATAATGATGATGATGATGCAGATCTCAGAATGTTAAAAGGCAGGTTGGATTTGACTTCCTTGTGTTCTTATTAATGAGAGCCTTCTATGTCGATATAGGCATGGAGTCTGGTAACAGTCACCTAGTAGACAGCAACCGAGTGGCAGCTCAGATGTGTGTGGCTTCAGAAGGGACCAGGATTGATTGCTAATGCTGTTGTGGGTGTTCCTCATCCCAACAGAGGAAACTTCTAGTCTTCCTCTACAGGTCAGAAAAACAGGCTGTAGCTGCTTTGACCTGATATTTTTCTCAAGATGATTTTATGGAGAGGTGGAGTCAGTAGACCTTGAGAAGGTTTAAAGTCTGAGATGTCATGAGGTGACCTGGAACCTGATCTAAGCGCTGTGACATGAAGGACAGTGGCTCTACCAAAGCACAGGGTGGTCTGGGCTCTAGTGTTTGAATGGGGGGGGGTGTCTCCTGAGAAATAAACCCACTCAGCAGAGCCCCCACATTCCTATCTGGTAGGAGCAGGGCAGATGGAGAAGTTGTTTGCAGTAGTTGTAGAAGATCCCTACCCGGGATCCCGTCTCCTAGCTTTAGGAAAGTTCATTCTGGGATTGGAGAACACCATATGATCTGTTAGACCTCTCCAGTACTTCCAAACTGGCTGATTTCCAGGCAAAGACCAAAGGTGTGGACAAGGACTGTGTGCCCCACCTATGTGCTCATAACCCTTTTCCTCCAACACTGGATGTAGTACCTAAGAGCCTCCAAAATATATCAAGATGGCCTGTTGGATAACTGGTACATGGGAATAAGAAGTGGGCCTCTGAGTTCCCACCCTCTACCCCTTTTCATCATATCTGTAGGCCAACCAAACTCTAGACCAGAAAGTCCCCTCCCTGCTCCTCTGGGTTTGCCTAAGCAAACGACCCCATGGTCTTAATGTCAGAACTCCCACCTGTCTGTCTAGCATTTACCTCACAAGGAAGTTTTGGGATTAATGACCTCACACAGCTGAGCTCCCACCAGGTGGGTCTGTGAAAAGCTGGTGGGCCTAGAATTACTCATAGTGCATGACTACAGCCACAGACCTCACCTAGGCTTGGCTGCACTGACACTAGGTTCCTGTTCTGAGGGTCTACTCAGTTTGGGCTCTGACTTTTAGGGACTTAAGGTGATGCCTTCTCTAGCTTCACAGAGAACATTCCCCTGAGCCCAGCCTGGCCACAATGCAGCCCAGCCCAGGAGAAAGATGCTTGGGGCCTGCTATGACTCCAGGGTCTGGTAACCCACTCACTAGCATTTCCAAGTGTCTTTCAAGCATTTCTCAGAGGAAAATGAACCTCTCATGAGAGAAGTCCAAGTTCCCTGGAGGCCCTAAACATCCCTCCTCCCACCTGCAACTCTGACCCTGACCCTCTCCTAAGACCTGAGTCCCCTCCAGAACAAAAAGTCCATCCCTATGCGAGTGTCCTGGGGAAAAACAGCACAGGCCAGCAGCTTAAAGGACATTCATGAAGGCTGCAAGTCTAAAGTCAAGATGCAACCTGGCTGGGTCCCCTTGGTGAGCAGATGATGTCTTCTCCCTTTGTCTTCACTGGGGATCTCTGTGTGTGTCTATGTCATGATCTCCTTTTCTTACAAGGTGCCATTCATGTTGGATCAAGGCTACTCTAGTGACCCGATTTAACTTTAATTGCCTCTATAAGGGCCTGTCTCCAAATCCAGTCTTCCAAGAATGCTGGACCCATGTTGGGAGCTAGGGTGAAAGCTAGAGGCCTCAGGCTATAGGAACACCCCATCTCCATCATGGACTGTTGTGATCCTGTCTTCCACTGGATTTTCCATTTCTGCCCCACATTTTGGGAGCCCTGCATTGTATTTTGAATGTCTCATGCCCCACCCTCACCCTGGCCGGCCAGTATGCAGGACATGTTGGACTAACTTTTGTGAGTTGATTGCCAAGGTATTGCCCAGCACCAAGGTGCAAGCCAAACTGGTAATCTCCCACACTGAAGAACAATAGATGATAGGAGGGAAGGACAGGAAATAAAAAGGGAAGCGTCCCATCCTTTGCATATGCAGGTGACCTGGCCCTCCACGGCATCAGAACGTGACCCTGCCACAGCCAGTTGCCCTGTTGGTAAAGGGATCTTGAACTGATGTTCCTTGAAGATATAACTTCAAGATCTGGTACATCTTTCTAGCACATTCATCATCCTTATGGAATCTTCCAACACATCCCAAAATATTCACAGAAGGGCTGGTCTCCTCCCCACTTCTGTTAAAGGGGAGCAGAGAACTCATAGATGAGCTCAAGTGGGGGTTGTTTTTGCCTCTTAAAAGACATTAGCAATGTCTGGGGACATCGTTAGCTGCTTGTGTAGGTGGTGCAAGAGAGCTAGCTACTCTAGCATGAGCAACTAGCAGACAGACCTGGGTATTGGTAGATGTGAGGGTGCTCATGGTGGCCTTAGTTACAAAAACCAAATCAGCTATAAATGCCAGCAGTATCAAGACTGCCCATCCCTCTCCTGAAGGGTGATGGACAGGGTGGGGCTAGGAGCTAAGAGCTCATGCTTATTCCAACCTCTCCATCAAAACAGACGGGGAGCATGGGACAAGCAGCAGAGCGCTGTGGCTGCAAGCGTCCTTTGCACTAGCCTTCTCACTGCAAAGCTGTGTGAAGCTCTCAGAGTGGGCTCAGTACAGTCCTCAGTTCAAGCCAGTGCTGCTCAAAGTGAACTAAGCCTGCAACAAAGAGAGGGAAAGAATTGCAGAAATTACAACTTCGTGGCAAGATAGGGACATCCTGGAGATTGCTGAGGCTCAGGGCAGTAGCAAACCTGGAACGGACTCTCCATCCTGCTAGATGAGGCCCATGACACGTGGGCTAGGCTGGTTCTCAGATCAGAAGGGACATGTGGAAACCTCATGTCAGGACTACGAAGAAGGGAGGGAAGAAGAGTAGTTGAGAACTAGGCCAGGAAACCCTCAGGCTAACCATTTTCTTGCATGGGTTTGGGGAATCAGATGGGGTGGGTTTTCCTTGAGTTTTTCCTTTCTCTTTTTTTTAGTTTTTATGGATTCACAGATTGAAATTGGCCTTGACATGCAAGCAGGCAGTTTCCCAGAGCATGTGGCTCCTTTATGTGCGTCTGTGAAGGAAACAGGCATCTATCACAGTGGGAGTTCTTGACTCAAATGTGTAAAAAGTGGCGATGGTGAGAGGTTCAGATGCTGGAGCTGTTTACTGCAGTGGGACACCAGGTTTCCTCAACTAGGTTCAGGCAGTGTCAACTGGTCCATGCTACAGGGATGGGAGATTTGGTAAAGCCCCACCATGACCAGACTTTGGGTAGATGGCCTTATTCCTCTACCTTCCAGAACAAAACTATCTTTCCTTTGAGGTGGGACATTATCAAACCAACCCCCAAAGCAGCGGAGACAAAAAGAGGATGGCACAGGTGTATGGGCATACTTGGTGGCCCATACACAAAGTGGCTAGCAGAGGAATAGCAAGCCCGAAGCTGAATCCAGGATCAACCTGGGCCAGGTAAGGAATGAGCACCCATAGATAGTGACCCCCCTTTCTCAAGGTACAGATCCTCTCATTTTTGTAGGGGGCCCTCCTCAGCTTTCTGATGGGCCTGTAATTAGGTTTATTGTAATGACAGCTTGGATTTATGGGGTGTTCAACTCCCAGAAATGCTCAGTTCTCAAGCCAAATCCTATTGAGGTTTGCAGAGGAGGCCGAGGATTAATTGGCTATTGGTGTTGAGGAAACTGAGGAATAAGTAGATTAAGAGACTTGCTCAGGGCACGAAGAGGTTAAAACAGCACAATGGATCTCAGATTTCAGGGTCCCATCCTAAATGCCACCCTGGGCCTGGCTGCATCATTTATAGAGGAGAATTTGGACAAAGGACAAAGAATGGGAAGTGTAGGTAGGGGCCTAGACACAGAAGCCTTAGAAACAGCAGGAGCCCGTGTTCTGGGGATGTCTGACAGCTCCTGGGCCAGCCCCACTCACCAGGAGTGAGGTCATGTGGTGGCTTGTCTGTCAGTCCTCAGCTTGTTCGGCTACCCTCTCCTCTGATCTGGAGCTTGCCATTGTCTAATTACATGGTCTTAAAGGCAGCCAACAGCATAGGGATGTGTAAGAGACTGGAGATGACAGTGTACATCAGAGCCAGGCTCCATGAAGACAAAAGATAATGGTGATGAGCATCAGGGAGCTGTAGATGAAAGCCTCTCTCTACAACAAAAAAGAACAGGGGATTTCTGCTGTAGTGACTTTGTGACTCCTGTGTCCTGAGCAAAGGATATGAGGCCCTGCTGCTCACTCAGGGCCCTCTTACTCCACAGGACAGGCAGAATGTGGGTCATGTCCCTGATAGTGGGAGACACTGTGGAAAGGCTTCAAAGCAGACAGAACTAGTCCAGATGACATGAAAAATTGGGACAGTGGTGCCCAGAGCAGCAGCAAGAAGGACATGTGCAAAAATGCAGAGATCAGAAAGAAGTGTGCAAAGGGTGCAGAGGCCTCAGCATTATGAACTGGGAACAAAATAAACTCTCTAAGGGTTACCATAATTTGTCCTAGATCAAAAGGATTTCCTGACACATAGTGAAAATGAGGACATCACAGAGCTGGCTACACACAAAGAGAGACACACAGACACACAAACCACACACAGAAAGACATACCAGTGTGTGGCTATATCCTTATTCCTTTCTAAGACAGAAATGTGACTAACAGAGGTCTTCTAAGCCCAGCCTAGCAACCACCTCAACACAGGCCTGTGGACATCCCCCAGCCTCCACCCACTATAACTGGTCCTCCTCAGAGTCCTGCACCATGGTACAAGACTCCATGCCCACAATGAGAACTTTTTATAAAGGCTGGTAGCTTGAAGAAACTAATGGCCAGTGTTTCTGTCTTCCCACATTACCATCATGACTGATGTGAGTCAGCCATTCTTACAAAGACTTCACGTTGAAAGTCCATTTCATATCATCTGACATCACGGGGAGAGAGCATGACCCAAAGAGTGACACCACCAAGTGTCAGCTGGGAGAGAGCCTCTCCAGTGGCCTCCACCTACTGACCAGCATCTCTAAAGAAAGTCCTGAATTTCTTGGCCAACCCCTGTGTAGTCTCTCGGGCTGGAAAAGCACAGAGTGAACAAACATCTCATCTGACAGCTAGAGATGATCTGAGCCGGGACAGTAAGACGGCCATGGATCCTTCTTCAGAGGCAGTGCAAGCAGATGCTGTCGAATCTCTGGATGACTCCTGCTTCATGAGTGCTCTGCGTTATCCAGAACTGGCTGTCTGAAATCCATCTCAGCACCTGGCTACAGTAAACAAGCCCTTCATTTAGTGTGGCAGTAACCCTGACTGTGCTCTGAAAGATGACTTTTCTAGCCAGAGTCAGGTAGGTATTCAGAGGGAGGGCTGTGGAAGTCCATTGCTGCCTTCTGGTTCTGCACCAAGGAAAGCTGAATCATGGAGGAGCTGGCATCCTTAGAGGGTGACAAGCCCTCTTCCTCTCCAAGGTCCTGAGTATGCTGTGCTGGCCTGTTCATGCTACCATTGATGAAGCCTGTGAGGCTGACTGGGAGCCCTTTGAGATCTCAGGTAAGAACCCAGCCAATGCTTCAGCTGAAATATCCCCATCCACAGTTCCCTGTGGTTGTCCCACAGTTCAGCAAGATGGTTTGGTGGGGAAAAGCAAGTAAAGTTACCTGCTGCCAAGCCATCTCCACCTGAGCACTGTGCTATGCAGCATGTGGTAGGAGAGAACTGACTCCTACAAGTTGTCCTCTGTCTTCCACATCTGCTCCCTGCCACAAATTTATTAAATTATTGTAAATTTTATTACAATAAAATTATTAAATAAATGTAATGTAAAAAGTATTGTTAAAACAGCACAATAAAAGCTGCCTGACAAAACAACACACCCAGACGTGCAGATCGGGCAGAAGCCACTCCATCTGAAGTGTGTGATGGCCACTCCCAGGGCCCATCTGGTATGCAGGTCCACTGACTACAATGGGAGAAATGGGAGCAAAAAGCTGTAGAAACCAGAAAACAGCAGCTGGCCAGGTCAGAGACAGCTAGCAGAAACTGCTGGTTGGTTGCTGGGATATTTGTGTATGTCGGGGAGAAAAATGCATGATAAATTACAGAATTTAGTTATTAAATTTCTGTTTCTCAAAACAAAAACAAAAGTGATTGTAAGCTGAGAATCAAGATGCTAACCACTACACAAAGGAAGTGACTACAAATTCTAACATGCACAAAATGTTTGTAAAGATTTGATCATCCACAGTTTGAGCCAATTTTCTGTTGCTATTACAAAATATATTAGGCTGGGCATTTGTAAATAAAATAGATGTATTTGACTCAATTTTGCAGGCTGAATGTTACAGCAGCATTGCTGGCCCTTGTGAGGAGCCCACTAACCCTATCATATCAAAGTGGCGGCATCACAGTATCCCAGTGATAATTTGTGAAAGAAAGCAATCAAATGCTCAGATGGGTCAGAAAGAGGGCTCTTTTATACTTGTTCTGCTGAGAACGAACTTAGGGCCCCAAGAAATTACATCAATCCTGCCCAAGGATACCCACTATGATCTCTCAGTCTACCTTATCCTTAAAGGTTCCACCGCCATGGCCACAATGGGGACAAGCCCCATCAAAAGCATAGCACACAAGTGCAATGATGTCACGGAGGCTACAGACCTGCTAAACAGCCTGGAGCATCTCCTTCAAAAGGAGCTATTTTGAGGCCAAACCCCACCCCCTCGGCACTGGGTGTGGGTTTCTAAGGTGAGGTGCAACTTTGAGGGGATCAATATTCACTTCTAATTCAACACATGCTTTTTCAATTTCATCGTTTCTTGTAAATTCCAGTGATGAAGAATGCTCCTCCCAGGAGCCGAATCTCACAGTTAAATGAGGCCAGTTTAATATGCCTGTTATCAGATGCTTCAAACAGAAAAGCCAATTAAGGTAATTTAAATAATGGCTTAGTTTTTACTCAAGCCACTAAGTAACAGCAAAGCTTTTGAGCACTCATTCGATGAAGCCCATGTCATTTGTTGGTTTTGAAAATGCAAGGTGTGAATGTAAATTCAGTTAAATCCCCAACAAGGCTGATACAATCTTTTGTTTTTCTAATGATGACACAAAAATAAACAGTGGGGCTGGGGCATTATGGTAAAACGTCCTGTTATTGAGTTGATGCGTGGGTGATGTAACTTTAACTGAGGCAAAAAGCCGCTGATACCAGAATTTACAAAGATGTTTTACATCTACAACCCTAGTAGCCATTCAATTACTTAATAGGGCAAGGTGTGTTCTTCCTGTGCAGCCCATCTCGAGGGAGACTGTACAGTTTTGAGGACAAGTTTGCTAAGTCCTCTAAATCACTTGCAGTGATGCTAGGGGTGCATGTGTGCTGTGGGATGGTCTGTATGTCAAATTGCTCTGATTGGTCAATAAATAAAACACTGATTGGCCAGCGGCCAGGCAGGAAGTATAGGTGGGACTAACAGAGAGGAGAATTAAGGGAACAGGAAGGGAAAGGGAGTCACTGCCATCTGCCACCATGACAAACAGCATATGGAGATGCCGGTAAGCCACGAGCCACATGGCAAGGTATAGATTTGTGGAAATGGATTAATTTAAGATATAAGAACAGTTAGCAAGAAGCCTGCCATGGCCATATAGTTTGTAAGCAGTATAAGTCTCTGTGTTTACTTGGTTGGTTCTGAGTGGCTGTGGGACTGGCGGGTGACAGATACCCGTGCTCCAACTGAGTCCTCCAAATTTGAGTTGTATTTTGTTCCCAAGCAATTAGAAAATTTTCATCAATCAACAGATAGATAACCAAAACCATTTTCTTTTGAAGCTGTTAGCAAATTATCACAACTATTGAAAACACAATTGCACATCATTTTAGTTTGTCAATGCCCAAAGAACAAAAGAGCCCAGCAGTGTAAGTGACTCCAGCCCAGAGCAAGAGGAACTTCAGAATTCAAATTGCTTTTGGGAAGAACTGCGTTTGTGACCAAATGTTCCCATATAGCTTGTATTTAATTGACCATATGTATACTAGGTATCAGAGTAGAATGAAATTCAAGAAGCCTGTGGGCCGTGTTATATCCACAGAGGAAGTCTCTGGGACACAGAACCTGTGAAAATATCTGGGTGAAATATTGGCACCTTGATAACAATGATGACAAGAAGAGTTTTCCCTCCTCTCTACAGAACTGACTGGATCAGACCTCACTGGATACATTCCTTGATTGCCTCACTCTACAGAGCAGATGCCATTCAAGTCATCAACAAACTCAGATTATTAGCCAAGAATGTCTTCTTAAAGAAGAGTCCAGGCAGCTTCAGGAACATATGAAACTAATAAAGAAGTCAGGCAGGGTAGTGCACATCTGTATTTCCAGCTCTTGGTAAGCAGGAACAGGAGGATCATGAGTCAAAGACCAGCCATTCCTATAGAGCAAGATCCTATCTCTAAATAAAAGAAAACCCAAAAAACTATACCAGGGACTGGAGAGATGCCTCATTGGTTAAGGGCATTTGTTGCTCTTGTAGAGGATACAGGTTCAGTTCTTAGCACCTACATATAGGCTCACAAACTTCTGTAACTCCCGCCTAAGGGGATTTGACGCCCCCTTCTGGCCTCTGCGGGCACTGCACAAATGTGGGACACATGCAAAAAGGTTTTCTGTCACTCGATAATAGGTTGCTCCACCAATGCAGTAAGCCAGATCAAGCTGAACTGAAAAAGCAAAAGAACAGGTATATTTGAGCAAAGCAACTCCTGGTTGAGTCCTCCAGCCCCAGAAATGTGGGCCAGAGAAGTCATGTGACCAAATTAAAGCAGGCAGCTTATACCCTGTAGGTGAGGGGGTGATGACGTGTCCTCCACAAGCTGGGTTTGTGTCCAAGTATGGTCAAAAGCTGACCACTTCAGGAAGGGACTTGGGATGCTAGCAACTTCAGGGGAGTAGCTGCCACAGCTGCCAGAATGGGTACCTGGGCTCCTTGGCACCTTTTCTTGGAGATTCTCTGAGAGAGTGGGGTTTGGAGAGAGATGAATGGGGCTTTCCAGATCAAGCAGGAATGAGCTGGAGGTTCCAACTGAACATATACATGCAGGCAAATATTCATACAAAAATTTTTTAATTAAAAGATTAAAAAATAATAAAATAAATTAATTTAAAAATAAAAATAATATAAATAAACAAACTAATTAATTAATTGATTGATTGATTAATTAATTAATTAAAAGATAAACCTCAAGATGATGTATCCTCCTGGAGAATACTATCCACATGCTTCTAGGAGCAAATAAAACTAAACCCTTAAAGAATGTAAATATTGAAATTACTATTCAGCTTATACTCACTTCTTAATGTCCGGACACTCAATGCAAAGACAGTGTTTGTGCTTTGTTTTAATGACAGAAAGTGTTATTTTTATTTATTTTTTTTAGAAAGTATTTCTGTTTTCCTGATACTATATATTTTATTTTAGCTGGAGTGGGTACTCAGTAAGTAAGAGCACTTCTTTCAAAAGCATGAGGATCCAAGTACAAATCCCCTTCAACCACATAAAGAACTAGGCATGATTGAGCATGCCTATAACCCCAGGGCTGTGAGGGACTGGAGAAAGGATATCGCTGAGGATTGTTGGCTGCTAGATTAACTCCAGGTCCTGTGCGAGACCCTGTCTCATGGGAATAAGGTAGAAAGTGAGAGCAGGACACCCAAAGTCTTCCTCTGACTTCTGGGAGCACATGAGTGTGTATATCCACACATACATGTGTGCATGCAAACTACATCACATACCACCACCACCACCACCACCACCACCACCACCACCACCATTTCATTTTAGAGGCTGTAGAGATGGTTCAATGGTTAAAGGCAGTGACTGTTCTTCCATAGGATCCAGGTTCAATTCCCAGCACCAACATGGTAGCTCACAACCTTCTGTAACTCCAATCCCAGGGGAGATATTCTGGCCTCTGTGGGCACTGCGTGTACATGGTACACAGACCTGTATGCAGATAAAACATCCATACACATAAAAATAATAAAATTTAAGAGCCAGGTAGTGGTGGCACACACTTTTAACCCCAACACTCAAGATGAAGAGGCAGGCAGATTTCTTGAGTTCTAGGACAGCTTGATCTACAGAGTGAGTTCCAGGGCAGCCAGGGCTACACACAGAAACCCTGTCTCAAAAAAAAAAAAAAAAAAAAAAATACGGGCTGGAGAGATGGCTCAGAGGTTAAGAGCACCGACTGCTCTTCCAGAGGTCCTGAGTTCAATTCCCAGCAACCACATGGTGGCTCACAACCATCTGTAATGAGATCTGGCCCCCCTCTTCTGTATACATAATAAATAAATCTTTAAAAAAATATAATCATCATCATCATCATCATCATATTCTTAAAACGACATGCTGTATATCACAGTATGTTCCCCTTACCCCCACATGCCAAGACTTGTTAAAGAAAGTGAATTTTTTCTCCAGCTTTACTGAGTTCTTCACATCCAATAAAATGGATCAACTTTAAGCTTACAACCCGATGAGGGGGAGCTTGTTACGGTTTGCAGTGGCCACCACCTCCAGTTCCTTTCCTTGTACAAGTCACACTTTCAGTGCTGCATCTGGGGACCAGACTTACAGATGACTGTGAACCACCTCATGGGTGCTGGGAACTGAACCAGGGTCTTCTAAAGAAGTAGCCGGTGCTGTTACCCACTTCCCTGAAGTTTTGTGTTTTAACATACACAACCCATTTTGAGTTCATGCTGTTCATGGTCCCAGGAGCAATTTTGAAGCTGAACTAAACACTTATTGCTCTGTTTCTGGATCTTTATTCTTTTCTATGCATCTTGTCTTTCTGTCTTTATGTCCAATGGGACTCACAGACAAGAAAAGCATTGAGAGTGCCCATGGAAAGAGATTAAAGGAAAAAAATTTCTGTGTATGTCCATCCAGTATGTATGTACATATGTGTGTGTACACATATGAATCCATTTTAAAGACCTTACCTGCATTCTCTACCCTCCACCTTCCCCTCCCCCTCCACCACCTTTATCTTCTCCTGTCCCCCACCCTCCATCCTCCCATATTCCCAACCCTCACTCTCCTCTTGTCCCACAATATCAAGCAATGTCAGATGAGATCGTTGGCTGTTCTACCCACTGTTGACAGGCCTGTAGACTCACTCCACAGCTTCAGGCTCAGGAGTGAACAAGTCCATTACTCTTAGGAAGTGGGCTGGGCAGACAGGAGAAGCCAACAAGGCCCTGGCATGAACTAGGACATGGACCCCTACCCTGGTTATGAGGACAGTTCGTAACTACAGTGCTGCTTTGGAGGCAGGTGTCAGGGACACCACCCTAAGCAGAGAGACCAGCCACTGACAAGAGCAGCTGAATGGAAACCCAGAGTCCCAGCCTTGCAGACATGAGCATGTGGGACCTCCACAGGGTGACTCTACTGGGCCTCTCTAGCCTTCCCTTTGAAGTCATAAAACTTGGCAGGTGCCACAGCCTGTCTCAGAAAAAGAAGTTCAAAGCTACAGTATTGTTCTCTGGGAAGTTTGGTGCTGACTCTCTTGTGTCTGCCCTCTTTGCATCATATGTCCTTGTACAGAAGGCCCAGGGCCCAGATCACATGTCCTTCCAAAGAGATGACTCTAGAGTCCTCAAGCTGTGAGAGGGAGCCTGCTATAGACTCAGTCACATCACATGAGGCAGAGGGGCCATGGTGGGATGGATCTGAGTGGGTTGTGCTCACCAGGTGGAATTTGGTTGTGCTCTGTGGCTGCTATTGACATTCAATCAAGGATGAAGATGGGTCATCCCAAAGCCCCTGGAGGATAGGAGTTTACAATGAGGGCAAGTGATTTCCTGGCATCCAGAGGGTATTTTGTACATATAGATGTACAAATGAATGGATGAACAGTCAAGAGAGATGGAAGAGGAGGGGGGATCTGGCTGCCCAAAGAGAGTTATGTTCCAGGCAGGGGGCTAAATGTTGGGAGCTGGACAAGCAGAAGAGCAAGTACAGGTGAGCTTTTACATCAAAGAGGACACGAGATAGGACACACAGGCAGGCTGGCGCACTGACAAAGGAAATTCTCCTAGCACTTGGTGAAGCATGCATGTGCTCCAGGGTCCTCCCAGCAGCCTACCAAGTAAGAACTCTACTCACCTGCCATCTTTATTCACCTGTCACCCCTGTCCACTTGCCTGGGCTCACACTACAGTTTCCATACACACCCTGAGTTCCTTGTGGTGGGACAGTTCCTGGGCCAATATACTCAGGCTAGGAGAATGTGTTGCCTCTGCAAAGTAAACCCAGGCAGCTACTAGTGGAGATAGGTTTTGAAGAAAACTAACAGTACCAAAAATTTTAATCTAAGTCTCAAAAGATACTGTGTGAGAACTACCAGTGTCTGGTGCAGGTGTGGTCTTCAAGGAGATGCAGCACTTGGCAGACTTGGTTTCTTTCATCTTTTCCTACTTTTCTCAAAGGTCATATGGGTCAGTGGCAAGGAGCTTGCTCTACTTCCAGATGTAGGATTCCAGTAGCCTAGGAAATAAACTAATCAGAAAGCCATTAAAGCAGTTTCCCGAGGTTCTGGAAGGCAAAGTGTTCATTAACCTAGTACTTTGCTTTTTTGGAGTGAGAAGAAATGGAGCCAAGTCAGAAAAGACAGGTCAGACCCCTACCAGGTACTGTCATCTCTTGGGTAGACAAGACTGAGGTGGCATGCCTCAGACAAGTAGGAACTGTCATTTTCCCTTTAAAAGAATTTTGGTGATGAGTCCCTACTGGAAACATCCTAGTTTCACATCATCAGAGCCAGCATCTCAGCTAGACCTGGCTCATTTCTTTTTTTTTTTCAAACTTATAAAAGTTATTATATTTTTAAACAATTACAGTAACATAAACATGACAAAAAGGAGAGCATATCCAAAATATATGAAAAATATGTGTCTCTGATCTCTCCTCTACTATAACAGAATTTTTCACTTTCACTCTTCCAATGTTTTCTTTTATTTTCTCAATTTTAAATGAATGGGCAAATATATATATATATGATACATATAAAATGAAAATTCAAATAGTAACAAATTATTTTACTTATTAGACTAAGAAAAATTATAGTCCATATCAGCCAAGGGTATAAGGACATGGAAATCTTACTGCATTGCTAGTAAAATGAAGTTGACATTCTTTTCTCAAATATATTGCAAAGAATGTCAAGTTCAAACAGAGATATAATTTTATATAAAACTTGTCTTCTAGATAACCACATACAAATTTGTTTATGTAAACATATTAACAATGACATTAATTGCATTATGTGTCAGCAAAAGAGCAAAATAACTTAAACCTTTATCTTGTTGCACAATTTATTATTCACCTCCATTGACAAGATTTATTCTAGTCAAAAAAGATAAAAGATATTAGGTATTACTAACTACTAACTATGAACAAAATATTTCCAACATCTTGGGAGATGAAATACTATTCTAAGTATTTTACATGTAGAAAAGAAAGGACCAAAGAAATACATTCAGTCACATTGTATCAGAACCGATATATGAATCTAAATCTTTTGTTTTGCTGTGCATATTTCATACCATATGGAATAGTTATAGGGAAAATGCTCCTTGTACCTTTCTGCTTTAGATACTACAAAGATAAAGATGTCAGTGGTTTGTGTGGGTAGTGTAATTTTATCAAAATGTATACTTAGTTGACAGTGTCACTGAACTTGAGACTTTATATTACACAAAAGAGATACATGAAATCTTTTACTTATACTTTTAATGTTGAATATTATACCATATGCCTGGAGTATTTCTACTATGTGTACAAAGTAAAATGTTGAATCCTCTTTCCCGACCTGCCTCATTTCTTAAGGTCATGGGTGACTGCTGAGGTCTGAATGAGGCACCTCTCTGATAACAATGGAGACCAGGACAGATCTATGAAACTTCTCACCCTCCAGACAGTAGTAGGCAAAAGAAGGGAGTGTTGGGATGGTGACTGGGTCGGTCTCTGGTTGTCATACTGAGCCCCTTAGGGCCAGGCTTGCAGATTTTGCAAGACTGGTGTGGTCAGAGCCCACCTAGAATAGCAGAGAATGGCAAGAGAGCTGTCTGCAGAGCTGGCACCCTCTCCAAATTCCTGCCTCCTGCCTCTACCTGCAGCATCACTTACTTCCTTGCTTCAGCCTGCCCGGCTGGGAGCTCTGACTCCTAGCTGTGCCCCTGGGTCCTTGCCAAGGTGAATTATTCATGAATCTAACACACATGCTGGTGGAGTTCCCATGAAGGCCACTAAGGGAATGGCTTATATGTAACCCGAAGCCCTGATAAGGGTATGGAGGGTGTTGATAAGGCCTCCAACTTCATTTCTAAGTCAAGCAGAAGGAAAGCCACTTCTCTGGATGGCTGAGGTGACCAGATTGGATGCAAGCCAAGAGCTTTCCCCATCTGCCATCATTTCTAAGTTCCAGAAGTGATAAACATGGCTACTGAGAATTGAGCACTAGGCCTATGGCTTGGAGTCCCAATCCTGGGCCCTGAAGGCAGGCAGGGAGATGAGAGTTTAGGTCTTAGTGAACACAAGGATCTTTGCCTTTCTGTGCCTAGGTTTCCATGACAATGGGACTACTATGAGGATTACATGCAACAACCCCCTTGCAATAGATGGCAGGAGACTTACCATGCCCCTTTCCTACATGGCCTTGCACCCCTCTCCTCAAGAGGTAGAATCTGAGACACCTCTGAAGTCTAGGCAGGCCTGTGGCTTTAGCAGCCAATAATATGCTATGCACATAACTTTACTCCACTTCTGAGACTTGGAGTGTCCTCCAGAAGAGGGTAAAAGAGCAGAAACTGAGGAATGAAATGCCATGTCCCCAGGGAGACCTGGGAGCTTAGTCTAAAGGCCTGGTCTTGTCCCAAGAACCTTCATGCCCTTCTCACATAGGAGAGTTTCTAGAAAAGGCCATGACCCTTTGGAGACATTGAGGGTATCAGAAGCCTGTGTTCTGAGTCCATGGGAGGTCAGTCCTGGCAGTGGGGGCACCCTGCTCCACAAGTGTTCTGGGGTTACTCGGTATGACCACACAGTGGCTTTTTAAGGGATGACCCAGTCCAGTTACAGGATACCAGAACTTGGTGTATCTAAGGTACACAGTAGGGTGTAAGGTGGTACAGGCAGGCTGGACTGGGCTTAATCTCTTTTGGGCACCTCTGGACATCTGAGAAGTTTGTTTATTTGTTCTTAGATAATTTTTACATTGTGCTTTTCCTTAAGTGACCCCATTTTCCTTTCTGTTTTATTTTGTCTCATAGATGATAGTCTGTATTGTGATTTGGGGCTTGTGTCACTTTGTTTAAGCTGTGAAGAAGGAGAAGAGGAAGTGGAAACAGCCTAAAAATCTCGTGTTATCAACCAGTGGACATCACATTTGCCATCAGGAGGGTGATGCTGCTTTCCAGCCTCCTCCATATGTTGGAGTTTTCAGCCACTAGAGTTCAAGCACATCCTTCGAAACATTAGTAGCTAGAAGGCTGAAACAAAGGCACAAGGCACAAATTTTTCAAAACTATCACCATTAATCTCCTGAAACAAAAGCCCAAGACACAAAATCTTCAAAAGTGCCTGCTACTCTCCAGTGAGTTTTTCCTTTGAAGGCAGGATCTCACTGTAATGTGTAGGCTGGTCCCCAACTCTGATCTCAAGCAATGTTCCCACATCAGCCTCCAGAAAAGAGCTTGTGACCATAGGCATGAGCCCCTGGGTCAGTGCCCTGTCAGTCTTCAAATCTAAGGAAGGTACTAGAAAACATAAACAGAAGTGTCTGCAGGCTTACTCGGTTGGTTACAAAATCCCAGCTAGAAACATGACCTGTCTCTGTGAATCTTGTTCACACCCTTGAACCACTGTTTCTAGAAGCTCCTTGTAACTCTTTGTGGCTCCTTGGGCTCCTTGGGCTCCTTTGGCTACTTGGGACCCTTGACACTGGGCTGGGAAGCCTGAACAGGGATCATGGTTACAGAGTTCCTTCTCTGGCTGAAACAGCCCGGAAACCAAAGGTGGCTTAGCTTCAGGCCTCTGGAGATCATTCAGGCTCAAAGCAGGTGGGGATGTGACTGGTGTTTCCCTGGTCACCTGTGTCTTTAGCACCATCCTATACAGTGATTTACAAAAGAGAGAGGGGCCCAGAAAAGGTGGCAACTATTTGAAGGCCCTCCTGGGCCTGGGTCAGAATCCCAATGTGGGCTCCTTGCCACTCAGACAGCTGAGTCCACCCAAATTCCTTGTGTCTGGGAGTAGCTCTCCCCTGAGCTCCAGCTGGGTAACAGCCTCTTTGAGAAGCAACAACTTGGTAGATGAGAGTCTGTGTTCAGTGTCCAATGGCCTTGTGTGGCCACATGCTGGGCATAAGACTATCGACAGCTTCTGTCTCAGCTTCTGGGTATGTGAAACAGAGTGAGCTAGAACACCACGGCAAAGGCCACAGCAACATATAATGTTACTGATGTATTTTGTTTTGTTGAGACAAGATCTTACTCTGTACCTCAGGCTGGCCTGAAACTCACTCTGTCGCCCAGGCTGGTCTCTTAAACTTGAGGCAATCCTCCTACCTCAGCCTTCTGTGTGCTAGGATTATAGGCACGAACCACTACACCTAGATGGGTTTTGTTTAAACCATAAGGAAGTGCCAGCAAAGAACAGAGTGGACCTCCCCCACTTCCCTGTGCTCTGCTCTTCTCCTGTCCCCCACCCTCCAGGCTAAGTGTAAGTGGCCTGGACCCTGCTCTAGGATCTCTCTATGTGTTCCAAGCCCTGTCTTGCCAACACAAGCAGATGTCAGGTCAAATTTAGACTCCTTGCCCAGCTCAGGTGTCTGGACTCACCGAACCTGAAGAGCCAGTTCCTAGCTCATTTGAAAGGTCAGAAAGGGAGGAGAAAGCAGCTTTGGAAGAAGAATCCAGGGGGTGCTCTGCTTCCGGAAGAGGCCAGCACCCAACCCCTGTACTTTTCTGCATCATGGGCTCAAACCAGAGACAGCCAAGAAAGGGCTGGACAAGTCCTTCCTAGAAGTCTGGGTTCTCAGCTGGCAGTCCCTAGGAAGGACAGGGCAGGACAGAGAGGCCAGCCTTCCCCTAGAAACACTTGCATCCTCTTGACATTGTGCTCCCTTTGGAGACTCAAGGCCCTTCCTAACCCAGACATATCTCGACATCCACAGCATAATACTTCTCCATACATCCCCTTCAAAACCCACCAGAGCAGCTGAAGAACTCTCTGGAACATGGACCATTCCCTGGGGAACTACCTCGAGGTAGGTTGTCCTCTGGTCTCAGTATGCACACTTATGTGCACACAGGAAAATGCATTAACACACACATACACATCAAAATAATAATAAGAATAGAATAAAGAAAATGTGCCTTCACGAAGGACACTCATCAACAAAGGGCGTGGATGAGTGACCAGGCAAGGTTATTCTGGTTTATTCTCCATCTGCAAGGGGTGGAGCAATAGGAGAGGGGAGGGGATGTGGGGGAGGAGCCAGTCACAGTGGGTGGAGCCAGAACCCTGAGTTGAGGAAACTGCAAATTTGGACTGTCCCAGTGTGAGGCTGCCCCAGGGAATCATCTTTTAGGAGACTTCAGGGGTCAAGTCTGATTCGAGTTGAGAAGGCTGCCCAATGGCTCCATGTTCAATAGCACCTACGTGTTTCTTCAGACTTTTCTTCTCCCCTATATGCTCCTATGCCCAGCTTGTCTGGCACCCTGCTGGGAACCCCTGATTTCCCAGAGCTGGAACTCCTTGTTACCCAATCCTCTTAGGATGCCCAGGGCTTTATACAAATGAAACCTATCTGAGTTCCAGGTGTGTGCTCCCTTTGAGCCCCTCCAAAGCCCTGCTCCTTCAGGAGAGTTTCCTCCTTGCCTCCTCCTGACTCCTGCTTTGCTCTGCTACTAGCATGACCCCAAACCCTCTCCACAACTGTCTTGCCTACAAGACTGTGCCTAGGCCTTCCTCCCTCTGCACCAGGGTCTCTTGCACACACACCTGGCTTCCACAATCTGGCCATTTTCCTGGGAGAGGAGACAGCAATGGGGCGGAACTGGGCTCTTGTCAGTAGGGCACCTGTTTCTCCTCACCCAGGGACTCTCACAGGGGACCACCTTCCTTGTGCTACACCATTAGCCCATGAAATGTGCATCAGAGCCTAGGGCTTGGCTGGCATTAACCAGCTTCTCTTGTCTGCCCATCAGTAATTAGAAGCTGGCAGGTGGGCGGTGAGGCAATGGCTTGGCATTGTTTTCGCCAGCATGGAACTACTTTCCCTGGAAGCAAAAACCTGTCTCAGCCAGCTCCCATGACTGTGTCCCCAAAGGGGAGGGAAAGCATGTGTGATGCCATCGGTAGAAGACAGGATTATGAGCCTTCAAACATCATCTTCAGGGCCAGGCTGCATACCAGCTCTTGGGGCAGCACTGAGTTTTCTCTGCCCATTGGGGCAGCACTACTTGTTAGACTTTCTGTTTGCAATTTGCTGTGTGCCTGCTGTGGGCTAGGTGAGCATGGGTGGAGCATCCTGAAAGGCAGAGAGAATCTGGGTCTGATTCCCTAGAATTTGGGCCTAGAACCTCACACAGTACACAATACATGAGAGACAAGGCAGAGAGCACAATAAGTTCCAACAACTTTAAAACCCATTGCTGCAGTGGAGTGTCTAGGCCTCTACCCCCCACTGCATGCCTTAAACCCTAACACCCAAGGGGCTGGTGTTAGGGGTAGAACCTTTTCAGGTGTGCAGTGTAGAGGGATGATTAGGTCTCGAGTGGGGAACAATTGTGAATGGGCCTCATATTCTTGTTGGAAGTTAGAAAGGTGAGATTTCTCCCTCTACCCTGAGATAATGTAATAGAAGTTGCCATCTTTAAACCAGGAGCCCTCCCCAGACATTGAACCTGCCAGTGCCTGGATCTCAGACTCTCAGCCAATAGAACTGCAGAAGCTTCATCCAGTTTCTGGTGGTCACCAAGTTTCCCATGGTCCTCCTCTTATGTGGCCAGAGAGACTTCTGCTGTCCCGGCAGCCACTCAGAGTCAATTGTGTGAACCAAATGACCTGGGGAACCAGATGCAGACACAAAAGATGAAAATCTTTCTCTGATCAGTGACCTCTCCTCCTAGCCAATGTTACAGGCTTGTACATCTTTTCTAAACTCGTTGGATAGAGAAGGGTGTGGAAGGGAAGGGAGGAGAAAGGAAGTGTGGGAGGCATAGGATGTATCTACATCCTGGTAAGGGAAAGCTCCAGGGAGAAGCAGCACTTAGACTTGTTCCTGAATGAATGATCCAGGTCCACAAACAGATAAACCTTCAGGAAGGGTCAGGAAGCACCTAGGGGCAGTGCCCCAGCTGAAACCAGGTCATGCTGTTTTAAGATCTCTGTTCTCAGGGATACTGTGTTGTGCCAGGCTAATGTCCACTCTCCCCATGAGAGGTAAATGAGGAAATTGAGGCTGGATCAGTGGGGTCCACTGCCAGGCTACACATCCCGACCTCCCTCTTTTGCAGCCACTCTGCATGTGTGGTACCTCTCTCTGCCCAGAGCACCTCTGAGCACCAGTGTGCTCAATTTCACAGCCCTACAGCCTAAGCCTTTTGGACTAGAATCATAATGCATCTTTATGCTGAGACAACCTGCACCAGCCTGTCAGGGCACCAGCCATGAAAGATGCTGTTTTCAGAATGTGAATGAGAAGGAATGTGGGGAGGCAGGTCAGGCCAGCCAGAGCGTGAAGGTCCCATGACTTGGGGCTCAGAGAGAGGACAACACCTCCCTAAACAAGGACCAGGAAGAGTGAGGGGTATGAAACACTTTGCTGTTAGCACTCCGGGCACACATTTGTCAAGGAGACCCACAGGAAACTTACTTGGGATAAAAACCACATGACACTTGATCCAATAACAGTGATAATCACTAGAATAGATGTCTCTCCACCCAGGATGGTGTCATGTTTCAGAAAATCCTTGGTAGGTTGAACATAATATAAGTAAAAAGTATGTAATTCACCTGACCCCCCTAACACTGTAGCTTAGCCACATAGTACTGCACCGTTTTCCCTCATGATCTGGGGCTAACTGGGGCTGCAATTGCTACCACTGCCCCATGTCTCCAGAAAACTTGGTACCACTTCTGACTAGCCTAGGAAAACCACAAAGGTAAAATGTTAAGTTCAGTTTCTACAAACTATGCATTGCTTTTTATCAGGTGCGCCATCATAGATCAGGGAACTTGTTTCCCTAAAAGGTCATGTTGAAGAGGAATGGGAGACCTGCAGTGGGTGTCACGGTGCCACTGAGCCTTTGTGGCACAATGATGAAACATAGGTACTCTGAGGTGGGGATGCTTGGTGCCCTGATTTGATTTCTATTGCTGTGGTAAACACCATCCATGGCCAAAAGCACCTTGCAGAGTATGGTGGTGTGAAAAGAAGTCCCCCATAAATCATAGACATTTGAATACTTGGTCCCCAGTAGGTATTTTTAGGGAAGCTTAGGAGTTATGGCCTTGCTGGAGGAAGTGTGTCACTGGGGGCAAGCTTTGTACCATTTCCAAGGCACTCTCTCTGCTTCCTGTTTGTGGTTCAAGATATGAGTTACCAGCTGTTCCTGCCACCATGCCTCTGCTTGGTTATTACTGACCCTAACCCTCTGGATCGTAAGACTCAAATAAACCCTTCCTCTGTTAGTTGTCATGGTCATGGTGTTTTATCAAAGCAGCAGAAAAGTAACTGAAGCAAGGAGGGAAGGGTTTATTTCTGCTTACAGTTCATGGTGCATCATCGAGGGAAGCCAAGGTAGAACCAAAACAACCACAGAGGAATGTGGCTCACTGGCTAACTTTCCATGCTTGCTCAGCCTGCTTTCTTATACAGCCCACGACTGCCTACCATGGGCAGCACTGCTCATGTGTTCTGTGGCCCTCCTACATCAATCACCAATCAAGAAAATACCCCACAGATATGCATCAATTGAAGTTCCCTCTTCCCAGGTTACTTTAGTTGTGTCAAGTTGACAAACACTAACCAGCACACCTAGGATCCACCTTGGCTGTGCCACATGTCCTTGACTTTGTATATCTCAAATGTACCTTAGGGGACAGTTGCTGCTCATCTAGGGACCAGGTGAGGATGGAAGGGACTCACTCTTGGGTCAATCAAGCAAGGCATGTTGGCTGAGGTGACCTTTAGGCAGTGGGAGAAAAACTCCTCTGTCAGCCTGGAACACATTTGTATTTGGTCTTGGTTCATTCAGGAAGCTGCCACCATACATGAGGAGGGCACCCCCTAGCCCCTCCACACACCCTGTCCTGAGGCTGCCTGTTAAACTCTAGGGCTCCAGATCTCTTCTCTCTTTTGTTTTACTGTTTGAAATGCTCTATCTGCTATTATAGTGGGGCTGACCTCTTGTCCCCTGGCCTCTGCTAACACTCCAAGGTATTTCAAGGTATTTTGAATGTGGGAGGGCCTTTGGGTCATGGTGAGCTCAGCTCATTCCTGCAACCCTAATTGCCACTCTCTTTCCTTTTCCACTGCTTTCTTTCTTTCTTTCTTTTCTCTCTCTCTCTCTCTCTCTCTCTCTCTCTCTCTCTCTCTCTCTCTCTCTCTCTCTTGCACTTACATTTCAAAGGGTTGCTAAGGAGCGGGTGAGAGAGCACAGGGTGAGCTGGATGGAGAGGGTGTAACTCTTAAGGTACTACAACTTGGGTCACAGGTCTAGCACCGGCAGCTTAGATTGTATTGTTTTGTGACAGAGAATCACATAGCCTAGGCTGGCCTCAAACTCCACTATGCAACCAAAAACAACTTTAAACAACTTTTTTCTTTTCTTTTCTTTTCTTTTCTTTTCTTTTCTTTTCTTTTCTTTTCTTCCCTTCCCTTCCCTTCCCTTCCCTTTCTTTCTTTCTTTCTTTCTTTCTTTCTTTCTTTCTTTCTTTCTTTCTTTCTTTCTTTCTTTCTTTCTTTCTTTCTTTTTTAAGACAAGATCTCACTATGTAGCCTTGACTGTCCTGGCATTCACTATGTAGACCAGACAGGCCTCACACTCACAGAGATCTTCCTGCCTCTGCCTCTAGAGTTGTTGGGATTAAAACCATGCACACCATTACCAGGAAGTGGCACATCCACAATCCTTTCTGTGAGAGAACAATGCTTGCCGATCATGCTTGATGCTGTGAGTTTGATCCTCAGCACCTAATAAACCATGGGTGGCACCCACTATAATCCCAGCACTCAGGAGGTGGAGGCAAGAGGACCAGAAGTTTAAAGTTGACTTGGCTTGGTGGTGCACACTTTTAATCCTCTCCTGTGACAGGTAAAGACTGCCCATCACTGATCCCTGTGGAAAAAATATCCCCACCTCTTCTTGCTCCTGCTTCTGTCTCATTTAGGGTCAACCAGAGAAGGCTAGGTATGTTCCCCTAATTAATCACATAGGACACCTACTTCTAGAGAGCCTGCCTCCATCCCCAGGATGGCAACCTTCACCAAGATACTCCTGGTGCCTTCTGTCCATGACAAAGCTTTCCCCTTACCTTCAAAGACAAGTAAGAGGTCTGACTGCATTGCTCTAGTGAATAAAATAGCCTTCTTTTTCTCATTTAGATGATCTTTACCTATTCCACATGCAGATAGGATGCTGCTCTGTGCATTCCAGGCTCTTCCTGATAGTGGCTGCCTGCTTGGGGGCCATGGAACTGATTGGTTAGATTCCCCTCCTCCCTCCCCATCCACCCTCACATGGGATTTTCTTGCCTGGCACATGGGAAACATAACACAGAGAAGAGGCAGATGCACTTGAGAACTAGAAACAGCAAGAGCTTGATAGCAAGGTAGAATTGCTTTTACAAGCTGGGGCACTGGATTTGGACTTATGTCCATAGCCTCCTCCAGGGGCTCCCCTCACCATCAGAATGGATCTGGTGTTAGTACCATCTCATAGGAGCCACATGGGCCTTAAAGGATAATGCAGGTGGTCATTGCTCACTGCACTGAGTTCTGGGGACAGTCTTTCTTTCACCCATGGCCTTCCAGAGGCAAAGCCACAGCTTCAGGCAAGGGCTGGGCCTGGGAAAGTCATTTTGAAAGTGGGTGCAGGTGAGGGAGGATCAGTAGCATCCATCTGCCCACACCAGGGAAAGAAGGCAGGGCACGTAGCCAGGCTTTTGCCGCAGGAAAGCGATAAGGGGCCTCAGGAGTTGACAGTGGAGATGGAGGCTGAGTAGCAGATAAGAGAAGTACTGTCTTTGCAGCATGGCCCAGGAAGGCTGAGGTTCAAACTTGCTTGCACCAATGGCCAAGCTACACACAAAACTGTGATTGGTGCTCTGCCTCCCTCCAAAGACTCAGGCAAGTGTAGAGCCACAGAATGGGATGAAAAGTCTTGTTGAAGACCGGGTGGGTCCTTTTCTTCCCAGACAGTGGGTATGGCTGCCTGAGAAAATGAGAGAGCAGCAGGTTCCCCTGCCCGCTGTGGTCCAGCATTCTGGAAGGGTGTGAGCTGGTGGCAAAGGGGAGCAGGGGGGATTCTCAGAAACTGCTGTGTGTGAGAAGAGCCAAGCATAAGAGACAGTTTTACTGGAGAACTTCCAGAGAACGTAGGTAGAACAGCAGTGATGGGGATGGGCGTGTCAGGGAAAGTTGAAGTGTAAAGGACTTTTCTAGAAGTTTGGTGCCAAGGGGAGAAGATGCAACAATGGAGCCTCAGGCTGATTGGAGAGAGGGGTTCCATCCACCACCACACCCCCTGAACATGCCCCATCTCATCTGAAGGGAGGAGTTCCTCGGGGCTAGAAGTTCTGAGCAGCTGTGTGAGGAACAGATGGTCACTAAGGTGGCGATTTGTTATTATTGTTTAAAAACTTCCTTACATTTGTTTATTTTTTTGTACGTGTACATGTGTAGGTCCATAAATGTCACAGCATACATGTAGAAGTCAGATGACACTTTGCAAGAATCAGCTTTCTCTGTCCATCATGTGGGCTCCAAGGACTGAGCTCAGGTTGTCAGACTTGTTGGCAAGCATGTTACCTCGTGAGCCTAGGATGGTATTTGGGGTCAAGTCTTTGACCAGATAATTTCTCCCTTTGGGAATGTTATTTTTTTTATGACATTGTTTAGAAAGTCCAATGTACTTCAGGGCTGTGACACTACACATGGGCACCCCACTCCCTTCCCACCTCTGGCTCCCTTTCCTGGGGTTGCCTGTTGACCCTCCCAGCTGCTTCTTGTTTTTTTTTTTTCTTCCACCTTGCTAACTATTCGTAATAACATTATTATTTATTGTTGTTTCTTTAGTTTTCCCTTCATGCACACCATAAATCTCCACACACCCTCACTACATAATACCCTACTCATTATCTTCACAATTATCACAACCTGTGACCAAATTCACGTTTACTTTTAGTGTCAATATGACCCATAAATGCTGTCTAGATGCTATGGTTTTTTTTTTCTTTTTTGTGCAACATTTCCCCCCTTGGAGTTAACTATTGTTTTTTATTGTTGCTGTTACTTAATTTCTTAAGTACTTTCTGATAATTGTTCCTCAATAATTAAAATTCTGTCAAACTCCTAGTTTTAGTTTGCTTCCTATTGCTATGATAAAAACATTCTGACCAAAGCCACCTTGAAGGAGGATAAGGGTTGTCTGGCTTAAAAGTTAGAGTCCATCATTACAGGAAGCCAACTCAGGAACTCCTGGGGAGAAGGGAGTGACTTTCAGGGGACAACATTCCAGAAAAGGCAAAAGTGTAGAGATGGAAAGGAGTTTGGGGAAGGAGGAGGATGTGGACAGCCAAGGGAAGTGAGAGCAGGGGTAGCTTGTTTGATTCTTCCTGGGGTTTCTCTGAGGAGGGAGTGATCTCTTCTCCCTTTGCACACATTGACTACAGTACTTTATGACCCCAGAAAGGTAACTCCCACAGGTAACTTTAGCCTGGTTAAAGCTCAGAGACCCTGGGGGCCTAAGGGCAGCTAGAAGGCCAAAGCCCTGATAGCCTCAATCACCCTCACAGAGGCTGGTGCTGGGCAATGTGTCCTGGTGGGTTGAGCATGATGCCAATTTCCCCTAGAACATGTACAATTTCCCCTCTAAGTCACTGTGATGCTACTTCCACAAGATATGGGGCAGGGCCCAAACCAGGCAGTACAGAACCATCCTTGTCAGGGTTTGCCCTTATAGTTAGAAGGGGTAGGGTATTCATATCAGTACATTCAGTTGCTGCTAAGGCCAGCTCTATAGATGATGGCCCCCGGGGAGCCATACATGGAACCCAAACTCAGAAGAAAGGAGGCCACTGTACATGGCTGGCCTCTCTTGCTCTGCCAGACTGGACTCTCAGGGCCCTGCCTTTGCCTCAACTTATACCCAGGCTTCCAGCCTCCTGACAGCCAATCAGCTGCTAAAAATAGTTCTAACTTGCAGCCAGAGTCTGGTGTCATTCTTTCCAGGCATTAGCCCAGTGACAATGGAGTCTTTTATGGCTCCCACTGCCTTGTGAAGCAGTAGTCAGAGAAGATTTGCAAACTCAATCGTGGACCCTGGGAAATCTGAAAACTGAATGGTGGACACTGGTAACTCTCTGGACTCCACACATTTTCTGAGGGTAGATGCAGTAGAACCATGGTAGCAGTACATCCTGGAAGGGAACTGTCCCAACAAGAGCTTTCAGATCCTAGGACAATGAGATCCATGGCCCCTACAGCAGAGCAATTGAGAAGCATCAGTGTTGTTAAAAAAAAAAAAAAAAGAAGTCCATAAATATGGGTTGGGGATGTAGGTCAGTTGGTAGAGTACTTACTTAGCATACATGATACTTGGGTTTAGTCCCTAGCACCACATAAACCAGGTATAGTGGTACATGTTTTTAATCATAGCACTAGAGATGTGGAGACAAGAGGATCAGGAGTTCAAGGTCATCCTTTGCTACCAGTAAGGCCAGCCTGAGCTATTTGAGACCCTATCTTTTAAAAAAAATCTATAAATAAATATAGCCTACCACATATTCTTGTTGCTTTGGGTTTTTTGAGACGGGGTCTTTCTACATAGGCCTGGCTGTCCTGGAAGTCACTATATAGACTTAGAGCTCACAGAATCCACCTGTCCCTACCTCCCTAGTTCCGGGAATTAAAGGTGTGTACCACCAAGCATGGCCCACCCCATATTCTCTATTTTGCAAAAGAAGCCATGAGCAAGCTCACATTTTGAGTACTGGAAACATCGCTTAAGTTTCCACCACTGTCTAGCTACTTCACACAGGGGAACAGGTAGGTGGTATTATATGGCCCCTTGCTCTGAACAGAACTTGAAAGGATGCTTTTCTCATTTGGGGGAACTTGACTGCATGTTTTAGTGTACTAGGGAAGTATTGATAAATTGTTATGGACTGGGTTTCTGAGACAGCAGAGTGGGCCTGTTACAGTCCCAGAAATGGGACTTCTGTAATCAGGTGTCTCCTGAGGCTTGGCAGGGGTAGGGAGGATGGAGAGAGGGGAGAGAGGAGGAAGGGGGGAACTATTTCCAGATAGCTGGATTAGCTTGAGGTGTTTTGCACCAGGAAATATACTAGACAGCAGAACATAGGACAGTAAACTCAGGTCAAGAGCTCTTCAAAGTAGCAAGGGCTGGCCCAGCTGGAGCCCATTACTCACTCACCTGGGGATGCTTTATCACCAGAGCAAGAAACCTACAGGCTATTTGCTGGATATTCACCTAGGAATTGGGGTTGTTTCTTTGTTTGTTTTGAGACAGGGTCTCAGGTAGCACAGGCTAGCCTTGAGCTCACTATGTAGCCAAGAATGACTTTGAATTTCTGATCCTCTTCCTTTAGGTGCCAGAATTACAGGCCTTCTCTGTCACATCTAGTTTATGCTGTGCTAGGGACTGAACCCAGGGCTTGGTGCATATTAGACAAGCACTCCACCACTGGAGTCACATCACAGCCATCCTGGAATTTTAATTAGTTGTGTTTTTAGGAAAAGAAAATGTTGGCTTTCCCTGGGAAAACTCAAAAAGTCACCAGGTGACCAGAGGAGCCCAACATCTCTGCCACATACACCCCCTGTTACAGAAGGTTAGGTGCTGAGGTTGGGGATGACTTGCATGAAGCCCTGGGTCTGATCTCTGGAGCCAAATAAACCAAGTGTGGTGTTATCCTGCTCACAGGCAGAGGGCCAGGAAACCAGCCTTTGTGCTCTGTACTCTGTACTTAGTCAGTAGAGTTTGGCTTAGAGACCTTGGCCTGACACCTTCACTCCATAGCACTATAAATGAAAACTCTGCCTCTTGAGATTTCCTCACCTCCTCATTCCCACGAAGCCTAATCTTCTGTTTGTGAAATGACTCCCAGTTTCCATGGAGACCAGACACCTACAGTAGAAGTAGATTGTTAGGTGGGTCCAGGGCCCAACCCTGGGGCAGGGAGTGGAGAGAGCAGAATGGGTCCTTCTTAATGACCTAATTATTATCATTCTCACACAATGGTCTACTTATTAATTATTCCCTAAGGACAAGAGACAGACCTGCCCCAGGTCACCTTCCTTGTCTTTACAAGCCCTGCCTTTCCCACCCCTGCACGTGTCTCAGCTCCTAGGAACCTTCAGGCCACTGCCAAGCTGACCCCAGGGCAGAGGCAGGGCTCTTACTCAGCAACCCCAGGACTTGCAAGGCAGAGCTCATGGGGAAATGGCTCCCAGCCTCACCCTCTCAGAAGATCAGAGCTGGGCAGAAGTTCTAAATGGGACCTGTAGGTTCCAGTTAACACAACAGGCAGACAGGCAGAAGCACTTGTGAAGCTCCTACTGCATACACTGTCCATTCTTGCATTAGCCCCGCCTAGTACCAAGCCTCCCTGAATATGGAAAAGAAGCTGACGTCTTTGGAGGGGTCATTATTCTGTTCATCTCAGCAAACCCTACCTGAGAACAGAGTCCAAATGAGGCTCAACTAACTTTCCAGGAAAGGTAATAGGGGTACCTGCCCTGGAAGCCCAGGCAAGCCGCTTCCATATCGACACAGACTACCAACATGGGGTTCAGCTGAAACTGGAGATGGAAGGTTGTTCTCAACTAGCTGGGTTGCCTGGAGTCATCACAGGGCCCCCCAAGATTGATGAACACCTGTGCCCCCAAAGCCACCCACTGTCAGGATTTGCACTGCGCAGGGAGAGAGATTAGAGGAAGCTTATCTGGAGCTGGTAGGACCTTGTAATGGGAGAGCATATGGTGGTATGTTCAAGGAGGTTGTGGCTGGGAAATTTTCAAACACTGAATGAAGCAGGTGGACAAGTGGCCTCCACGAGATGATCCTCTTCAGCCACAGGGTCAGAAGGTGGACAATCAGCAGCCAGGGGTATGTCCTTCTAGACTATTTTCTGTGGGGATTACAGTGACATTGGAGCAAGACTGGTCCTTGCAGTGTGAACTGGTCTTGGTATTAGGCGCATGTACCTGAGACCCTCTCCTTCACACACCCCTTTGTCTACCTATTCATTTGGTTGCAGCTTGACAGCCTGACACCATGACTTTGTTTTCTTAAAACAAATAAACAAACAAACAAACAAAAAACCTCTTTTGGTGTTTGTAAAAGATGTATGTGTGCATTCCTGAGTGTGAGTGTAGGCATGTATGTGCCATGGTTTGTGTGTAGAGATCAGAGGACAACTTTGGGTTTGTTTCCCACCTTACACCTTATTGAGACAGGGTCTCCTCCTGCTGTTTGCTACCTTCTCCAAATACCCCAGGTTAGCTGGCCTTCGAGATTCCAGGGATTCCTCTGTCTCCATGCCCCATCTCACCACAAGGATACTAGGATTACAGATGCTCTTCCACACCTGGCTTTACTTAGGTTCTGGGAATTCAAATTCAGGTCCTTGCACCTGCTCAGCAAGCACTTTACCCACTCAGCTTCTCCCCCAACCACTGTGACTTCCTTTTGACTCTGGTCAACATGTAGGCTGAACCCTCATGCTGAAGATCTGTCTTCCTCCTCCTGGGTGGAAAGAGATCCTGTCCTGCATCAGGCTCGGAGTCCCTGCTATGATCGCCTCTTCCTCTATCACCAGTCTGAGACTTAGATCCTTTCAGCGCTGTGGTTAAACCCAGGCCCTCCAGGTAAGCAGGATCCCTGTGTCTGGGAAAAAGAAGCATCTTGAGTTCTGTTGTGTTGCATAACTGGCACATTAACCAAGCTCCACTTCCTTACCTAGAGAAAGACTGACCCCTGTCATGTAGCCTAAGCCATGTATGGCCCCCTGCTCTGCCTTGGTCATGTAGCACAGGTCACATGTTAACTCAGCATGCTTCTTCTGGAAGCAAGACCTCCTTTTACTTCAGAAACTTCTAAAAGACACTATTGTGTCATGAGGGGCTGGAACACTCCTCAGACTCCTTACTACACAGCTGGTGTCATTAATAAAGCTCTTGCCTGAAGGACTTTCAATTTAGTTTCTCTCTGTAGAACCTCCTCTCCTTTCCTTCCCTGAAGTCTAACAGGGATAGCCTGTGGAAGTGGCTCTTGTCTGACTGTCTGGAAGAAGGTGTGTGTGCTATGGGGCCAGAAATCTCAAGGGTATCTCAGAAATCTTCAGGCTGCCCCTTCACTGGGCCTTGTTTCACAGACCCCCAGAGTATGGACCACAGGCCAGGTCTAACTGCCAGGCTGGACACACAGAGGGAAGAGAGGCAGCACCCACTCTGTCTTTCCCAACCTCTAGCCTCAGCACTGAAAGACGGGGTGAGACTTAGATAGGTCCAGTTCACTCTTGGCTTAGAAGGATGGGTTCAGTCAGGGAAACACCCACAACACTCCCCACACACCTCCTCATTCCCAGTGAATAAGACCAACTTACGTGGACTGAATGCCTGGACTTTAACCCAGTCTTTACTGTCCAGGTCCTGCTCTCAGCCCCACACTTCTTTCCTCTTCTGCCTTCTCCCCAGTACCCCCAATTCTCAAGACCATTGTAAACATAGCTAAACAAGCCCCTCCTCTGATGAGGAGTGCCAACCGTGATGGGACCCTCTTTGGCTGTTGGGGAGATGCCTCATGGGGTCAGTCCTACTGAAGGTTCAGTCATGTGTTTCAGGTCATTGGCTTACGTAGCCCAGGCCAGTGTGTGATCATCTGTCTGCATGTGGCTTCCTGGAGAAGCTGATAGTGACCTAGAGGCAGAGGCAGTAGAAGAGGGGAGAAGTAAGTGGAACCTAGGAACAGAAGGATAGACAGACCGAGGTCTCAGACAGTCAGGCCCCTGGATGAGGTCTTGGCTGCCTACACAGCTTGAGACCTGGAAGTCTGAGGGTCACTTGGAGCCCATGTTCACAGCAGAGAGAAGAGCAAAGGAGAGCCAGATACAGGAGCCCAGAGATTCTCACCTTGTAGAACATCCCTCAAGAGGATGGCAGCAGAGTCAGGCCCTGGATTTGGAAGAGATCAAGATAGAACCCAGGGCTTGGTTAGATCTGGAGAAGTTGAAAGGTGTGAGGGAAGGGCAGCTGCCCTATCCCCACTCAAATTTATGATGGGGGTTGCTGGGAAAATCAGAACCCTGCTAGAGTTGTCAAAGAACAGAGTCCTCCCGATTCTGCTGCTTGATTTGGGGGCCCTCAGAGGCCTCTGAGTACTTAGAGTACAAGTGGCCTCTGCTCTGCATTTTAGCCTCTTAAAGGAGTCGTCTCTGAGTAAGAACAACAGTCACTCCTTCTTTCCTTCCTTCCTTCCTTCTTTCTCTCTCTTTCTTTCTCAATTACATTTATTTATTTATTATTATTTTTGTGTCACACACAAAATAATTAAATGTAAAAAAAAAAAATTGAAAGACTTCTATACTTCATCTGCTTCCTCTAACAGGGTGAACTCATATTAGGGCCCAAAGTCCATCAAAGCCATTTGCACTGGGTAACACAACAAGGGCATTCAGGTCTGGGGACCCAGGCAAGAAGAAGCCAGTCTACTCAGTCCCCTCCAACTCGGAGGCTCATGAATTCAGCTTTGCCCTGGGGCTGGGGAATGGCATCCCTACATCCGGCTTTGCTTAACCTTGAGGGTGGCAGTGCCTGCCAGAGCCTGAGGACCAGGCTCAGCTGGTTCAGATGCCAAAATACCTCCCTCTGCTTCCCAGAGCCAAGAGGCTAGGCTCCCAGTGGGGCCGCTCAGCCCTCAGACCCTCTTCAGTGCTGCAGGTCGCTCCACTACCTGCATTCTGCAAACTGTCTGGGACGCAGAGAAAGTAGCAGCTTCCTTTCTGCATCCTTGCCCCAAGCTCCCTCTGCCTCAGAGGAAAATCCCAGCCAGTCCTTACCAAAGGCTGACACCAACCTCACTAGTTAATCCAGATTAGTAGGAGGAGGCTGGTGATCCCTAAGGCCAGGAGACACACCCTGGACCAGCGGCTAACCAAGGCGAGCGGCCCATGTGCCAGATGTTTGTCTTCACATCAGCCACCCAGCCTCACCTGATCCTGCCCCACCCTTTGTGGTCAGCACTAGCCAGACACCAAACTTGTGGTATCCACACCACACTGAATTGAGCAGTGTGGGGCTGCATACACTGGATGCCTGCCCCAGGCTCCTGGCTTTGCCTGACACCGTCCACTTCATGACCGCGGCCACCTGTCCCTGGGCTCGCTGAGGAGCTGTAAGTCCCCCCAAGCCGGAAAGGGTCATCACTCAACATCCCTTAGCTGGTTCACCAGTGGTTGATATGACAATTTCAGGCAGGCAATTTGCCATTTTGTGGGAACCTCCCACCTGCTCTCAATGCCAGTGGCAAAGCTGCCTCTGAAAGGCAGGTAAGGACCTCCCCACTAACAGTTACGGTGCCTGTGGCCACAAACTCGGGGAGAAGCTTTTTTGGGGAGAACTCTAAATTCAGGAACATTTAAAAATAAAATTGTATGGCCAAGAAATGCCAGAAACTGAAAGAACTGCTGGATAAGATACAGGAGCTCTGCCGATGCTGATGACCAAGAAAAAAAGGTAATTCTTAGCCAGGCATTGGGGTGCATGCCTAAAATCCAGAACTTAGGAGGTAGAGGCAAAAGATCAGGCATTCTTCAGCCTTGGCTAAAAGAGCCTGGTCTACAGAGCAAGTTTCAGGACAGCCAGGGCTACACAGTGAAACCCTGTCTCAAAAACCAAACCAACAACAAAATATGGGCCTGGCTTAGCATGATGGTGGTAGGTGGACAGGTCACAAGTTCGAGGGTAGTGTGGGGCACATAGTAAATCCCAAGCCAAACTGGGTTGTAAAGTGAGACCCAGTCTCAAAATATACATATTAAAATCTAATAAGATATATGATGGATAATTCATTCAGTAATTTGAGACATGCACTAAACCTGCTTTAATATGTATCTGAAATTCTCAGGCCATCTTGGATTCTATTTACTCTGCAAACTTAGATGAAAGTTTGGCTCATCTGTGTTCAAAATACAACCTGCCTCTGATGCAGCCCTGGCCTCATCCTCTGTGAGAAGCTAGAGGAAGTTCCATCTCTCTCCCATACAGTTTCTCCTCACTCTCCTGCAGAGAGGTTTCTATTTGGGGATTGTGTGTGTGTGTGTGTGTGTGTGTGTGTGTGTGTGTGTGTGTGTGTGTTTGTTTGTTTGTTTTGAGACAGTTTTCCTAGGTAGTCCTGGCTGGCCTAGAACTTATTATGTAGACCAGGCTAGACTTAAACTTGCAGTGATCTGCTTGACTTCTTCCTCCTGAGTGCTGCGATTAAGCTATGCACCACCATGCCTAGCCAGTTAGTTCTCCCTTTTTTGTTTTTTGTTTTTCAAACGGGGTTTCTCTGTGTAGCCCTGGCTATCCTGGAACTCGCTCTGTAGAAAAGCTGGCCTCCAACTCACAGAGATGCATCTGCCTCTGCCTCCCAAGTGCTGGGATTAAAGGCTTGCACCACCACTGCCCTGCTCAGTTAGTTCTTCTTGAAGGCATCAGAAATAAGATGGAAACAAGATAAATCCAAGGTTGTCCTCATGGCCTTGTGCTTCTGGAAGGGGTGTGGCAGAGCTAGAGCATCCTTGTGGAGAGTTCTGTACATTCTGTCAGGGGCTATCCAGCCTGGTGTTTTACATGTAACTGACTGGTTACACTGGCTAGTAGTAATCAGGTGGGGTCATCCTGCACTTTCCTTGGCTGAACCTGCTGCTCTACAGCTTTCTCAGCCAGGTGATGCATAGCTATGGTCCACCATAGGGTGTAAGGTGTATGGACACCTGTTCACAGATGTACTCAGATGGCCAACAACAGATAGTAAGGCTCTGTGATGTCCCAGGAGATGTTCTTTAGTAGAAATGGACTCAGAGATGGTAGGAAGGACAAAGAGTGGAAGGCATGTTCTAGGAGTTAGGGGCAGCAAATTCAGGTTGAGCAAGATGCAGAGAGAGGCTAAGAAGACCCAGTTTCCTAGTCAGGGGCTGGAGGCTTAGGCCATGGTCAGAGGCAGGAAAGCTTAGGCAGGACTAGGAAGATGGGGTGGGACAATCTGGACATTCACAGTTGACAACAACATAGGACCCTGAGCATTTGGCCCTGCAGACACAAAGTGCCCCCCCAAGTCCCAGACTCAGATCCAATCCCTCCCACTGTACACAAGCCCTTCAAAGGATGCTGCACTCTCCGTGTTCTTTGGGAATATGTGTGCACACACTCTGAGAAGCCACTCACTCTAGCTGTCATCCTTATTCCCCTTGCCAGTTTCCCCTGGCCAGATGGTAGGAAGCTGCAGCCCTCCCCTGTCTCCAAGACAAAGGACAGCCTACTTCAAGGACAATGGAATGGATCCACCCAGAACACAAGGCCCCCGCCCAGTGCAGATTGGCAGGTGATGATTTCCGGTGGCAGGTCCCAACAAGCTGCTGTTGGCCCTGAGAAATGAAAGAAAAATGTTCCCTGATGAGTAGAAGTGGTTCTTGGTGGCTTGACAGCCTATGAGAGCTGCGCAGCCTCTGCACTAACCCCTTCCCTCCTGAGTGTGGCCCCATCCTATATGGGGCGCTGAGACTGCCTGCATCCTGAGAAGTGTTACAATCAGTTCCTCTGGACTCCCCTGCACACTAAGTAGTGTCCACAATGCTTGCTCAACTCAAAGTGAGTCTGAAGTGTAGTGGGGAGGAAGAGGGGGTATGGCTCTGCCACTCCCTTGTGCTGGTTAGTTATTGTTAACTTAATGCAGTGAAAGTCATCTAAAAAGAGAGAAACTCAATTGAGAAAATGCCTCCGTCAGACTGACCTCTAGGCAAGCCTGGGGGGGCATTTTCTTGACTGATGATTCTTATAGAAGGGCCCAGCCCCCTGTTGGGGGGTGTTATTTCCCATGTGGTCCTGAGCTGTATAAGAAAGCAAGTTGAGCAATCCAGTAAGCAATGTTCCTGCTTGGTCTCTGCTTCAGCACCTGCCTTAAGTTCCTGCCTTGGCTTCTCCTGGTGATGGACTGTGACCTATGAGCCAAATAAATCTTTTACTCCTTAAGTTGATTTTGATCCTGGTGTTAATCCAGCAATAGAAAGCAAACTGGGACACCCTGTCTTGGTCTACATCCCCTCTCGGTTTTCAGCATCAATCTCTACCAAGTGCACTCTGTCAGGACAACAGGGCGAGGCCTGGCCCACTGCCCTCTGCTCTTTCCACTGCAGAGGCATCCTGGTGATAGAGGTGCATGGAAGGAGATAGAAGATGAGTTCATTTGCCTTTCTAGGTTGGGCAACACCAACCCGGCCAGCCACAGGCAGTGTTGCTGAAAGCGGGCCCCAGTCACCTTCCAGAACACCACATCGCCCACACATGAGGCAGCTGGAGGGCACCTGGCTAGGGCCTGGGATCAAGATCAAGGTGGGAACCACCCAGGGTCAGAGACCTCTACATCCTCTAGAGGCTAAATGGGAGGCTGGGTGGAGGGAGCCAAGCAGGAGAAACAAGCTCCTCATAGTTGCTCTGCCCAGTTACTCAGACAAGGAAACACAGGAAAAATGGAATGTTCTCACTGGGGCCCAAAGCAGTAGGCAGGGAAGATCTCAGAGCACTGTCACTGGTACCTCTGAGAGCTGGGTACATGGAAAAATATGTTGGGTGTGAGGTAGTAAGAAAGCCAATTGGTGAGTGCTAAGTCCAGGCCAGCTTTGCATGCCTACCAGGTTCCCTGTCTCTGTGTATCTTCTGCCTCTGCCTCGGGAGGCTGTGGAACCATCTGACCCACTCACTGGCACCTGGGGGCTGAAAACATGGTGTTATAGAAGCACATCTTAAAACTCCAGGCCACCATGAGAAGTGAAAGCACTCGTCAATCCCTGTGATTCTGAGAAAGGCCCAACATAGTCAGACTCTCTCTCTGTTCCTGTGCTCTGAGCCACCCAAGACCTTCCTGTCTGCGCACAAGCATAGGCAGTATCTTCAGACTTTTCCATGTTAATTTGCCTGTTTTCAAACTAACACAGTAAAAATGATGTAGTGTAAAAAATGAAAGATTCACATAAAGAAAACAGACAGCTTCTCTGTCCCATCCCCCTACTCCAACCAGGGTCTATCAGGGGCCTGGCTTCCAGTGTTCACCCATCCCGTGCTCTCTCTACCCTTTGCTTTTTCTACTAAAGACTGTGAATTACCAGTTGCACAGCATGCAGATCTGCCTCTTACACAACGGCCCCCCCACACCCACAGGGCGGTTACGGTTGTCACTGTTGCCACTGGAATCCAAATTCACTGTGTAGACATCGTTATGACTAGGCCACAGTCATTAGGCCCACCCCTCATTGCTGATTGGGTGAGACATTGACTCCTGGCTTGGAGACACATTCATTTTTAGCAATAGCATTCCCTTGCCACATAGCTGGACTGTTGGCCAAAGCACCAGAACCCTTGCAAGTATAAACAGACAAGGGGGAGAGGGGACAAATCTCCAGGGCCAGAAGTAAAGGAATGAATTCAACTGTGGCTCACACCAGCTGGCCCTGGACTGAAAGAAGGACTGTGCTAGACTCAGTACCAAAGGGGTACAGGAAGAATCAGAGACCAGAAGGAAGGCCAAAGGCCCATGTGATGCAGTTGTTAAGAAGGAAACCCTGAAGAGCCACCTCTGGGGGAAAGTACCCCATCTACTTGAAAAGGGGGATGGCCTGAAAATGTATCTCAGCCCCGTGCTGTGGGAGAAATTAAAATACCTTTGAGAAGCATCGTGACAAGCCTCCGTATTCTTGGCCCTTGTCATTTGAAATCATACTAATAGTGCGAACCCTTAAAAGAACATAAAACTAATCACAGGTTGGCAGCCCAGCTGTGGATCTCACAAATATAAAAAATCCCTCCCAGGCATAAAAGATTTCCACAGATTAGAACAATATTGAAAACAGCTCACAGTCCATGATGATAGGACAGGCAGAAAAGCAATCTGCCGGCAGACCCAGCAAACCAAGGGATTAATTCCCTGAGAACTCTAGATAATAGGGTAGGCAAGTGACGGCTCTAAGCAAGTGCATACCTGTTTAAATTATTACAGTCGTAAAGAAGGAAATGAACTCCAGATGGTACTGTAAAAACAAGACATTTGGAAAGAATGGATACGTTTTGAAGAGGAGAAATGAAGTGAGTGAAATAAAAGTCTTAGCAGTTATGTTAACGGCAGAAAAGATGCAGCCTCATTTTCAGCAGAGCCAGGGAGGCTCAGCAACTGGAATGGACAGGTCCTGTTGAGGGGGAAACCACAGGTTGAAGAACAAAGGACCTAAAGTGGGGCTAAGGACAGCAAGTCCAGACTTAAAGGAGTTCTAGGCTGAAAATCATTTTCCTTAGAATGTTGAAGGTGATGGATGATCTCTTACCTCCTGGTTTTTGTGTTGTTCTAGAAGCCGATACATTAGATTCCTGTGTTAGCACCCTCCCAGTCCCTCCTGCAAACATCAGGGTCAGCATCCCCAAGACTGCTCGTTGAGTATGTGTTCTCACAACCCTCCCTCTAACCTTCAGCTTGGGGAACAATCTCCTCTTTTTGCAACTCCATATTGCAGATGTTAGGCATTCTGACATAACTTTTTCTCTCATCTCCCCTCTCCCAAATTCTATCTTTTTTGCTTATATTTTCTGTGAAAATTCCTTTCTTTAAAAAATATTTTATTTGTTATTATTATTAGCATGGATGGGGCACACCCAGGCATACCTCCTTGTGCACGTGACTTCAGAAGACAACTTTGAAGTTGTCCCAGCTCTCTCCCAACAGCCTTCCAGGTTGCCTGGGGTCCTGAGGTCCAGGCACATGTGATCCAAACTCTTCCTGTCTACTGATGGAGAGGCAGGGAAGAAACTCCAAGGGTCAAACTGTCCCTGGTGAAAACCTTCAAACAGTTTTCTTGTCCTACTCTGATTGTTGTCCTGTGTCTGGTGCCTTCTTGATTGACATGGAGAGTGTTAAAGTCAGCAGACATAGCCTCATTGTAACTGCTATGGATTTTCTGTGTACAGGAGCAAACAGTTCCCAGAGCCTCAGCCTCCACCTGACTCACACATGGTCTGCACCAGGCCCATGGCAGGCTCATAGGGAGCCTCCAGATGTTGCCCCTGCAGGTTGGAAAGCACCTCCTGAGAGAGACCATATGGCTTATCCAATCACACATCCCTGCCTGGTCATTTATTAGTTAAAGGAAGACAGACACTAGATACTAGCTGTGATGGCTAGCTTCCGCTTTAATTGTCAAATTGACGAAATCTAGAATCACCTGGGGACAGTCTCACTGAGGGATTGTCTAGATCAAGTTGACCTTTGAGCATGTTTGTGGGAAACTGTCTTGATTACATCACTTCATCTGGGAATATCCGGCCTAAAAGTGGGTTGTCACACTATTCACTGGGTCTTGTCCTTAACTGCACCAAAAAAAAAAAAAAAAAAAAAAAAAAAGAGTGAGAAAGTGAGCTAACTGAGCACTGGTATACATATATTCATTCATTTCTCTCTGCTCTTGACTGTGGATGTGACAGGACTAGCTGTTTCAAGTTCCTTCTTTGACTTTCCTGCAATGATGGATCATAACCTACAATTATGAACTAAAATAAATCCTTTCTCCCATGAATTATTTTTGTCTGGTTACTTTGTCATAGAAATGGAAAGGAAATCATAACACTGTGAAGCCTCCTTGTACCATCAGTGAAGACTTCTCTCTTCCCTGGATAAAGCCCTCTTTCCCCTTCCCGTCTCCCTTCTCACAGTCAGCTTCTATTACCTGTCATTCCTCCATCCACCTTCTCCATCTTTTTAGGAAGACAAGCTCAAGCTGGCTCTTCAGCAGTTCCTCATCTGGACCTGGCTGGGTCCCCAAACTCACAGAGACGCTGTGCATGGTTGTATAGCCAGCACATGACCACCTTCCATCATTAATGGCTCCAGCACCACCCCATCTCCATTTCCTGCCTAATTTGTCCTTTCCTTGAAGTAAAGATGGGGTCCTTGCTTGTCCTGCTCAGGGCAGAGAAGGCAAGGGTCCTCTTATAGTCTCCAGGGAAGGTGGAAAAAAAGGAAGTGTGATGAATGACAGCTCAGCCTGCAGCCTATGGAGGAGGCTCCTGTCCTTTCCCGCAAGGGCCACGTCCCACCAGCCACACCTGTCATACCAGCCACACCTGCAGCCTCAGCTGCCACCTCATTGAGCCTTGTTTTTCCAGTGGCCCAGCTGTTCCTGGCAGTGACTTCAGGAGGAAGAGGAGCTGGAGCTATGGAAGGAGATCATGAAGAGACCTCACTTTTCTGGATTGCCACAGAGGACAAGGCTTGCTGAAACCTCCAAGCTCTGTTCCAAAAGGCAACATCATCAGATATTACAATGTAAAACCTGAGGGAGGGGGGCTCTTTTCCCTTCACCCAGAGTCCTACACTCAGGGTCAGCTCACACTGTGGGGATCTTTCTGAAGAGCTAAACCAGCAATGGGTTTATACCTTTCATTGCACGTAAACTGTGACAATGAGCAGAGAAAATAATACCCACCTGCAGCCTTCTCTCTAATCCAGCATCAGAGGGGCTTTTGTTCAAACTTCCTTGCTTCAGTGCAGATATTTTTACTGCAACAATTTGCCTTTGACCAGGGAACAACTCACAGCTTACTGTCTTCATGATGGCCCAGGACAACTACCCAGCAAGCTCCAGAATTTTTCACTTCCAGAACCAACTGCAGTGGTCACTCAGAGTGTGAGGTTTGTTCATCACAACAATCTTGTTCAGGCCAAACCCCATGTTACCCCATCAAGCAGAATTCAGTGGCTTGTGTCATTGTATGTATGTATGGTGTAAACGTGGTATGTAGTCTATATCTATTGGTCTGTTTGTGTGTGTGGGCTATTTTGAGTGACGCATGTACACATGGTGTATATGGTGTGTTATGGGGTGTATGTGGTATTTGTGTGTAGATGTATGTGTACATGATGTATATGTAGGTGTGGTATGTTATGTATGTGTGTGTTTAGTATGTTGTGTACATGTTGTATGCTGTATATGTGTTCATTATATGTGATCTGTGTGGTGCTTGCCCATGAGCACATGTGTGAACACATGCAGAAGCCATCAGGTGTTTTTCTCCATCACTCTCCATCATATTGTTTTGAGAAAGGATTGCTCACTGAGGCAGAAGCCCTTTGCCTGGCTGGGGATCTGAGGGACACTGCCCAGGGCAAATCAGAGCTGAGACACCAGGGGCACTTCGGAAGCAGAAGGTCTAAGAACAGAGCTAAGTAATCTTTAGACCAGGAAACTGCTCCAGAGCAAAGGGCCAGGGCCAGAGGGAACAAGGAGGAAAAGCAGGATGAGTGTGAGCACCCAGCTGCATTATTCCAACCTAAAGATAGGAGAACTGTGTAGGTGCCCCAGAGGAAGGGTGGGGTGTTAAGCCAAATGGTGGTGTTGGTAAGACAAGTTCATTGGCTCTCATGCCTGAATAAAGATTTATAGATAATTATCATTCTGCAAGGTAAAGGCTCTGGGCTGCTGGGCAGGCTGAGTACAGTGGGCTGAGGCAGGAAAGGTTCTCCACTGAACTGATCAGTGAGGATCAATACAAAAGCTCTAGTAATCAGGAGAGCTGGAACTACTGGTGGATGGACTGTTGTAAAGGCCTTGGTCTAGAAAGATACAGAAATCCACAAAACACTCTTCCTGACCTCTCTGCTGAGAGTGTAGCAATGGGGACATGCCAGTGAACAGCGGAAACAGCACTTAGATCAGGGTTTCCAACAACATTCTCTGCCAAGAATTTTCTTGAAGAAAAAAAAAAAAAGGCTGCTCCTGGCAGGAGTACAGCAAACCTGTACTGTCTCAGTCAAAGCAGTAAGTCCTCATGAGGCCAATGTACATGGAGGCCCTCAAGCTGGCCAACCTGGGGATCACTGAGCATTAAGGAATAATGGAGTTTGAGCCACTGGCTATACAGTAATCTGTAACTGTGTACCAATACCAATGAAATTTAAACAGGGAGATGGGAACACAGTATTGAGTTTGTTGTGTGCTGGTTAAAATGGGCGGACCTAAGCCATCAGTAGAATCAGATAAACCTATAGTGCTACATGTATCACAAAATAAAAAGGTTGTACAAGACAAGAGAAGCTTGGAAATGCGCACAGAACTGGGGATATGACAACTAAATGCAAGGAATTAGATGGCATCCAGGACCTCCAAGGTTAGCAAGAGCTACTTCTGCTGTCTGAGGTCACCAAAAAAGGACTTACAGACTAGATAGTATCATGCCAATGCTAACTTTCTGATTCTGATGGCTGTTAGGAAATTAAAGTCCTTGGTTTTAGGAAAATACACACTGGGAAGTAACTGGGCATATTGTCTGCAAACTATTCTGAAATGAGTAAACAGATTGTAGATAGTCAGAGAGGAAGGCAGACAGGTGGAGGGAGGGTGGCTGGGAGGGAGGACAGACAGTTGGGTAGGCAAGTGGGTGGTTGGAAGGTTAGGTATAGTGGTGGATGGTGGGTTATGGACAGTTGGGTAGAAAGGTAGCGAGTAAAAAAAAGGATGGTCAGGAAGATAAGGTCAAATGTAACTGAAAGAGGAACCCAGAATCAATGTGAAGTTATCATAATCAATGTAACCTGAAATTATATCAGATGTAAAGTTAACATGAGAATAATAATTAAAAAATGCAAACATTGGTGCTGGGAGCTCCTCCCCACCAGATCTGGCATATGCAAGACAGAAAGATGCCCCGGGCCATTCTCTGCTTCCTGCATTTCCCAGGCCCTGAGTTGTTTCAGTATGTAACATCTCCAAAACCTATGTTACTGCCTCAGATCTCTGGTTTTCAAGGACCAGGTAATTAGAGGTTAGTGATTAAAAAAAAAAAACAGTCTTAGTGAATTCCAAAAGTAGATGAGTCCTTTATTGATATCACATAGATCTCCTATGGTTCCTGTTTCACACAACAGGAGCAAAGACAGTGAAGGCAAATTGAGGCATATTAAAACATAGCCAGCTCTACGACTTCCTGTCACAGAAAAGTATCCTGTCCATGATTCATGTCAAAGTACACAGTACATTAATGTCACTCTTTGTGCCACACACCAGGCTATAGCATGTGTTTGCACACAAGGCACTTCTACCAACACATATCTACAGCGACAATGTTCAGAATGCGAATGAGGAAGGTATAACAATGAGGCTCTCAAATCTTTTGACCCTCAGAGTACAACTATCTCCAATGGCCACCTCTGGCCACATTCAAATGCTGTGGATGGAACGCAGCAGGTATCGTCACAGGACACATCAGCAAAGCCCTTGGCACAAATCACTACTTCACCAAAAGATAAGAGCCTGAAAGAGTGAATTGTTTGATTAAACAATTTTTAGTATAAAACCTATTTATAAAGAATTTTCTACTACCTTTTACATACGTGGTTCTGACATTTTAGTGAGAACTCAGCAATTGTCAGGGAAGTGGGGGAAGAGTTATGGTGACCTAGACATCACCAAAAAAACAAAAACAAAAACAAAAACAAAATCCAAACAACAAAACAAATGAAACAGCAGTTCAATGCTGGTAAGGCTGTTCAATGTTAAGACCAGCCCTGTGATTTTATAATCTTCCCTTTCTAGACTCCATCAGCCAGTGCCAGTTCTATCTCCACAGGTCTCAAGCAAAGCTAACATGTCACTCATATATAAGAATCCACTATGCCTCCAAAGACAGGATGCTCTGCCCATCGCAGGGAGAAGACAAAGGACACCGCCCCTTCCATGCCTCTACCAAAGATGCTGTGCTCCAAGCAAGTAGAGGTGGCTTGCTCTGGGAGAGAGGGGCTATCCTTATATAGGCTTTGCCATGGACGACCCTCCATCAGCAGCCAATCAGGACCACAATGAAATGACACCGACCTAGTCCCATCTGATATCAGACACCATGACCGGCTACAGTAGCCAGTGGCAGCCTCTACCCCGACACCAGTATTACTGCCTTGTCCATTAGCCTCTGCTTGGTCAATGTATAGGCAGGCCACCAACAGGGTGAGCAGAGTGTCCCAGGACCATTCTGTTCCCATGAGGAACACAAGAATGGACCAGAAGCCTACATGGAGCCGTGGTTCTGCAGGTGGCAAGCTAGGTCTTGCTGCGTCGGAGCAGTGTGGCAGTGGGGCTTTGGCCTCCTTGGAACTTGAGACTTTGCAAGTTGATGTGGGCTCCATGTTTGAGCAGCGTCTCCACAGTCTGTGAATGCCTGCCCTGGGCAGCCAGGTGCAGTGCACTGAGGCCCTGTTCATCAGACAGGTCAATGAGGTCAGCACTGACCAGCTCTTCTACCACCTCCGAGTGCCCATTGGCAGCAGCCAGATGCAGTGCTGTCTGATTCAGGGGCCCCCGAGCCATCACATCAGCCTTCTCCTCTACCAGCAGCTTGACAGTGGCCAGGTGTCCATTCCGGGCTGCCAGGTGCAGGGCGGTACAACCCTCCGAGGTCAAAGCCTCCTTGCCAGCGCCACGATGCAAGAGCAGCCTAGCAGTACTAGTATGTCCAGTCTCTGCAGCAACATGCAGAGGTGTCTGTGCCTGCAGATTGCAGATGTTGATGTCAGAGCACAGGTCAATAAGGATGCGAGCCACACGGTAGTGCCCCCTCTGAGCAGCCAGGTGCAGAGGTGTCCTCCCGTCTAATGTCTGGGCATTCACACTCACCCCAGGCTGCTTGGCTAGCAGCTTGACGATGGGCAGGTGGCCCTGCCAGGCAGCATAGTGCAGAGGTAGCCAGGCATCCTTTCCCTCCAGGCCCACGTCCACGCCACGGCGTAGCAGGGTACGCACAATGTTCTCCTGTCCGTGCTGACAGGCCACATGCATAGGTGTTCGGCCCTCAAAGTCCACCTCATTGATAGAGGCATTCTTCTCCAGCAGCAGCCTCATGCTGGCCTCATCCCCATTCTGGGCCGCAAAGTGCAGGGCAGTCCACTGGTCTTCATCCTTGGCATTGATGCTGATCTTCCGGGCCAGCAGTAGCTCCACGATTCCCCGTCCCCTCCGCTCCACAGCCATATGCAGTGGTGTGGAGCCCTTCCTGTTGGTCAGGTTGGGGTTGGCATTATTGAGCAGCAGCCACTTGACGCATTCCTCCTGTCCTGCCTCCACAGCCAGGTGCAGTAGGCTGGCACTGCTGTCCAGAACCAGGTCCACATCCTGAGGCTGCAGGATCTTCATCAGCTTGCTGGTGTCCCCTGACATGATAGCATCCACTAGCTTCTTCTTCTGGATGTCTGTGGGGCCCAGATCTGCAGGAAGAGGGGGTACAATGTCAGAGGTCAGAGCGAGGCCACTACTGCAGGATGTGGGCTTCTAAGGCCTGGGACTTAGGTGGACATATCTCCTGGGATTCTAAACAAGAACATTCAGGGTACATCCTTTACTTGCAGGCTTTAAGCATCCACTCTTGCATGCTTATTTCGGATCTAGTCTAGGGAGACCTTGGACAGTGTTCCTCTGCCAACTTGTAGACTAAAACCACTCTAGCTTTTCCAGGGTTGGGAAAGGTGAGTGACCACACTCCTCCCTCAGCAACAGCAGGATCACCAACAATCATTTCAAAAGAGGTACACCAAAAAGGAAAGCTGGACAGGAACACAATCTGCCTGGAGATTTAGAGAGACTGCAAGACACTCTTCCTGGGGCTCCACTGGCCTATAGAGCTGGTTCTTGGAACTTCAAGGGGATTCAAAGCTACACTCCATGTAATGGGGACATCATATGGGGTGTTTCTGGAATGATCCTCAAAACTGGATTTCTCAGGACACACTGTTCAGTATTCATAATGGAACTTTCTATTGAACCTAAAAATCCACTGCCATTACTGAGAGTCGTGACTCCCATGAATAGACTCTTCCTCTGCAAGTGGAACATTCTCCAGGTTGTTCTATAGAGCAGTGGGGATAGGGATGGTACTAAGGAGATAGACCCTAACCAATGTTTAAACATGGCATTCTTTTGTTGTTGCTTTGAGACAGGGTCTCTCTATGTAGTCCTAGCTGCCCTGGAACTTGCTTTGTAGAGTCTCAAACTCACAGAGATCCTCTAAAGTGCTGGGATTAAAGACATGCACCACCATGCCTGGCTTAAACACTAAATTCTCATAGGATGGTAGTCATCTCTCAGGCATGAGGACAAGGCCATCACCAGAGAGGATTCCATCTGAAGAGAAGATTTTAGAACATATTTCTCCATGGCACACAGTGATATTTCTGTGGCTGCTGTGAAATTAGTCCTGACTGTTCTTTTGACTCTGTTGTCTTGGATCCAGTCTTCTCTACCCATTTTTGCAAGGCATTTCCTTAATTTTCAATGCTCTTTTACCCAACATTCTACTGGAAAAATCCCTGAAGGCTGGAAAGATTCGGCACAGCTATCTAACTCAGCCTCCCTCATGCTACAGCCTAGACTGAAATGACTGTGCTTTACAAAAAAGCCACAGCATTCCAAGTGTCAGCACCTCCCAGGATAGCCATCCCAGCTTGATGCAAGGCTATGGTAACTGAGGGTGCCCATAAACACAAAAGCTTGGGACAGGGGTTATCTGGAAGTGTCTGAGTATGGGCACAAGTAAAGTCCCCAGTGTCACTAGTTTCACTGGACGGGTCTTGGGCTTTCCAAGTTGCAGACTTGGGCCAGTCTCTGTCCCAGGGCTGGTTCAGCCCGGTTATGTGGCCTGTCTTCCTTGAAAGCTACACGATGCCCAACAGAACCACACTACTGATGTGGGAATTTCTGGATCTGTGCTCTGAGCACCAACTATGCTGAGGATGCCAAAAGTTCATGAGAAAAAAACGGAAAGATCACAAGAATCATCAGAGCAAGAAACCTGAAGCATCAACTGCTCAGACTCTAAGATAACTCACAAGAGAGCCCTGTGCAAGCTCACCAGTGCTCACAGCCACTCACCGCCTGTGGAAGGTTCCCGCTCAAATGACAGTGACAGCGATCCTCTGGAGGAGAAGGCTGAGTCCACTGAGGACACCCCAGAGAGCCTCTTGCCACTGCTGGACGATGGGAGCTTGCACTCAGAGGAGCTTCGGCTGAGCTCCTCGGGGCCTTCAAGAGTCTGGGAGATCCCAGAGTCCAACTGTGATAGCAACTCGGAAAGACTGCAGTCGTTATCAAAGGGGGGAGCAGAGGCGCGCTTGAGGCGTGAGGACTCTGGCCTGGCCTGTAAAGGTGGAGAGGGTGGTGGTAAGGACTCTGCTCCTCTAGCCTCCATGTCAAGAGTAGGGAAAAAGACAGGGGGACAAGAAATCATTGGCCACAAAGCAGAGATGGAGGTCCCATAGCTGTTCACTACCATGGACAGATAGTATCAAGAGGTCCTGAAACCCAGGGCTGCAAAGAAACCTCATGGGCCTCCCTGGCACATTGTAAGAATAACACCTTCAGAAAAGCAGAAAAGTCTACACCATGCTGCTTCCTACTCAGAGGCACCGCCCATGTGTAAGGACCAAAGGCCTTACATGGGCAAGCTGTGTGAGCACAGAACAAGCAAGGCTAGGCCTGGTCCACCCTTAACAGACAGCCCAACAAAAAGGAAAGAAGAGTCAGGCTGGGGGTCTCCCCTGCTCTAATCAGGCTTCAGACATCTCAGGTATGTCATTCTGTCTTGGGGCTGTGTGAATGAGGGAAACAGGGGGCTTTACAGGTCTGGCTGCTGCAAGGAAAGCAGATTTCCAGCGACTAAGTCTGAGAATTGCTCACAACTCTTTCTGAGCCTCCTCCCTCAGGAACCACTGGCCTTCCTATGTTTGCCCCTGCACACTAAGTCATGTCTGCTTGCTGGCCACCAGCATGCCAGAGGTAGGTTCTGCCCTTTACTGCTGTCAGAGGCACCTCTGTCCCCAGCTCTCACCTGTCCCATAGCTACTCTCCCTGGGTGAATGCTAGATAAAACCACCACCACTCCCAACTCTCATGATAGAGTTCCCTTAACCTCCAGGCTTAGCTTCAATCATTACCCCGAGGCATTCAGCTAGCACTGGCCTTTGGAACTTCTCACCACCTCTGAGCAACCATGTGGTACTTGTTACATAAACAATTTATGAGCAGATAGACTATGCTCAGATCCTCAAGCTATACCATCCATCTTCCACCTGTGTGGGGTGACCATCTGCCCTTCCATGATCTCCAATGTGCTAGGCAGGTGGGGGACCCCTGTGAGACCTACATTTCTGGAAGGAGGTATAGGCTCAGAGAGAAATGGGGAGGAATTTTCAGATAAGAGGTTGGACTGGAAAGTTCCACCACAAATTGGAAACCTGAAGGTGTCTGCCAGAGATGCTTACCTCACTCTTAGGCTCTGGAGAACTTTTCTCACCCGGCTCATGAGCCAGGTCTTTCACCTCCTCATCAGGTTTTTCACAAAGGACTTCAGTTTCAGAGGTAATTTCTTTGGGGGAGAAAACAGAGTTGTCACCTAGATACGATTCCTACATAATTCTATGGGGATAGAAGCAGTGATACCCCAGTCTCTAACCAGTGGAGGACATGTCTGGTACCACTGCTGGTTCGTAGGAAAAGCCCCACGTATCACTAGAAGGCAACCCACCCACCAGTGGGCAGCCATCTGTAAGGTCTTCTTAGGATCAAAATGGGTCCTCAGAAACCTACCAGACCCAAAAGATTAAAACTACCAGGGCTGGCAGGTGAGCCCAGCCCACTCACGTCTCCCTAGGTTCATTGAAAAGCCATTCTATCAGGGTCACTTTCTTATCCCACAGGTAATCAGTCCTGAGAGAAGTGGAAGAAAGGTTGCAGGCCACTAGCCACCCCAGCTGTCTAAATGGACACATTGCATCTGAACTTGAAATCCAGGATTCCAATCTACCTGGAAGCAAATGCAGCCTGCTGGAAGCAGAGGTGGATATTGGTTCTGACCATCTAGTTCTAACAACCAGCAAACCACCCTAACACTGCTCAGCGTCGGGCAGCCAGAGTAGGGGATAGGCCAACCTGTGAATGGTGGGCTTGTTTCATCCCTCTCTTTACACACATTGTTTCTCACTTGAGCTTGGCTCTCAGCCACAGGTCATCAACTCTACGGCCTGTGTCACTGGAGGGACACTCACCTTGGAAGGTGGGCCGCATCTGTGGGTCTTCATGCCAGCACCTCTGCATAAGCCCGATCAGGCTGGCACAGGCGCGCGGCCGAGGTCTGCAGATCGGTGGCAGCTCTGGACGGTGGCCCTTCACCACTTTCACCATGATGTGCAGAATGTTCTTTTCATCTGCAAAGGAGAAGCACATGTCAAGATTGAGGAGCAGGGTAGCTCCTCACTCAGATGTATGGACAAGTGCTTGGGACATGCTGTGACATGCACATCACCTGGGACACTACCATTTCCTTTTCCAAACCTGGAGATTTCTTTAACCCATATCCTTATAGGACATACCATTCTCTATTTTCCCAAGTTTAAAAACTTTATCTCATGGGCACAGATTCTGTCATTATTTATTATTACCACCCTGCTCAGGAAGGACTCAAGGTGACTCTCAGTGGGTGACCTTCTGTTCATCTTATACCATGTGGCCCATCAGCCACTTGTTCCCACGGGCATTTCCCCACCCCTGCATTCCAAACACACGCTGTGGAGCAGCAGGAGCCTATTGGCGGGTATGGAAAATTGGCCCAAAGTCACCATCGGCTGCCAGGGTTCCACACTGAGGCTTTGTTCACTTTCCCGTTAAGTCTTGTGCAATGCCTATCTCTTCAGTATCTGCAGGTTATTTCCATGATAATCCAACCTTCCAAAGCCAGCAAGCTTTCCAAATGCAACGAAAGTCAAGAGAACACCCAGAAGATTTTCTGCTGCCAGAGCCAGCCTGATGGAGCCTACATGACTGGGAAGTCCTGCACCTTGATTCCCCTATCTAGGAGGCAATAAAACCTGAGTGCCTAGATCTTCACTGCAATCAGACAGTTTCACACCCAACCTGTAAGCTGTTACACCGAAAAGAATTCAGTGGACCTCCACCAGGGGAACACAGTTGGAAGAAAGGGCAGTGGAGGGATGGGGGGTGAGGGTACATGGGAATGAATGGAGAGTTGGCTCAATGGTTAAGAACACTGGCTGTTCTTTCAAATGACCTTGGTTCAGTTCCCAGCACCCACATGGCAGCTTACAACTGCGTGTAACACTAGCTCCAGGAGATCCAATGTCCTCTTTTGACCTCCACAGACTACTGCACACATTTATCACTCAGGCACACACATACACACATAAAACAAATACATTTTTTAAAAGTACAAACAATGGAGGACAAGAATACCCTACATTCTGCTGTGCTTGGAGGATCTTGTCTCCACCCTTCCCCTTTCCCATGCCTGGCTTGAGTATGTGACTGAGCTAGCAATGGGCCCTCACTTACTGATATCTGTCTGTTTGGTGCTGGAGACTGAACCCAGAACCTCATATATACTGAGCATGATCTGTATCTTCAAATGTATGAATATCCAGAAATGTACAATGCAACTTAAAACTCAAACAGACTCCTCTTTTACTCACAATGCGAACTCACAAAAAGCAAGGCTCAGCGCAACTCAGGTTTTATAAACTTGAGTTGATGTGGTATAAGTTCTAGAGAGAGGCCAAACACATGAAAGCTTTTACTGCTATCCAGCGTGTTTAGAATAGTTAGCACAGTAGATCCTGTCATGTATGTTTTTATACCATTTGTTTTTAAAAGGGAGGTGGAGGGAGGGAGAGAGGAAGAAATTAACTGTTGGATCATAGGAACAGCTTTTGGAGACAGAGATCCTCTGGGGTGATGAGAATATTCTAGAACTATATAGTGACGATGTTTGTTCAGAAGGAAATATATTGAACGTCAAGGAGATAAGCACTTTAAATGTTAAAACTGGTATCTTGTTAGGTAGCTTTTTACCAGCACAACACTAAGTGGCATCAAAGAACAAGGCACAGTCTGGCAGTCCCACTGCTGATCTGTCTTGTATGTAAGCGACACGGCAGGAGTGTTTTGTAGCTACCTACAGTAAGCTAGCTGGCTATGGCCTCCAATGTACTTGTAGGGTGGGTATAATGCATCTACCCAGGGTTGCCAACCCAGCCAAGCACAAACCAAAGGCACTATGGAAGGGCTGAAAAGGTTCAAGGACATGCCCATTGTTTTCATGCAGGGCCACTTACCTGCAAATGGCTTCTTCTGTGTGAGCATGCCCCAGATCACAATGGCGAAACTGGAAGAGAAACTAGGTGTCAGTTGGTGCTGGAGCCTCGGGTTTGGTGGAGTTCCCAAGCTCTGAGCCACCATCTTAAGGGGCGCAGACCAAGCACTCAGACATTTATGGGCACTTTTGCCCCTGTGCTTCTCTGCTGTGGCTTCAATCCTTTAAATCCAAGGTCAGGTTCTGACTAAAATGCTCTAAGAGGCCCTCAGAGGCTTCATCAGAAAGTAGCTTAAAAAAAAAAAACTGTATAGGAAGTAGTAAAATGCAATCAGCTGAGCCCAAAACCTCTCTTAGCCACTGGGGGACACGTGTTTAGATAAATAAATTATTCCTGGTACACTGAAATAGCCCAATCTTAAAAAAATAAAAATAAAAAAATAAAATTAAAGACTGAAAATTGAGCCTAACTCATCAACTGGAAAATGCAGTTTTAAATAAAGTTAAAGCTAACTTTAAAGTACTGAACTCTCCCCAAACTCTACAAGCCCTGACTAGTCCCCAGAGGGCCAATCCCAGTGGGACTCACTGCTCAAAAGCCCAACATTGGCACAGTGGCTTCTGTCAAACCAGTCAGCTGGGCCTGGTGACAAAAGACAGAGCTGGTTGAGATAGGGCCCTCACAATCTGAGGAGGAAAAGGAGGTAGGTACTCAGATCCTGGATGTCAGGTTCCAAGGAAACTCCATCTCCCCAAATTCTGGTGGTTAAAAAAAGTCAGCATTTCTCAGGAACAAAAGGAGCCATTTCCCTTCTTACTGGAAGAAGGGACTGTGGCTATTGTGGTGCCTATTAGCATACCAAGGCAATGCTAGCCTCCAGGCTCCTTCAGCATCACAAGTACCTGCTACACATTTCAAAGTCCCTGCTGGTATCCTAGCTCTTCTCACCTGCCCTAAACTTCTCCCCTCAGCTACTCTTCTCCTTGTAACCTTGCCATGCTCCCTCTTTTGCCTGCACTTTCTTTGTCTTCCTTTCTCTTGCTCTCCTCTCCCTCTCTCCCTCTGCTCTGCTCTTGCTTCTCTTCTGACCAGGTCCAGTGTGCTGGCCATGTTCAGTCTACTATTTCCTCTCTCTGCTCTGGAATCTTCCAAATGCCTCAGGCGTTCTCTCTTATATCTATAGTAAAAATCTTCTCAACCACACCATGGAGCAATCATGTTGTCAGTTTATACATTGGGAACTTGGGATGTGAGCTGATGTCCCTCCTTCAGAGGCAAGCGACCCATGTGTGTGAGTGCTCACTTTGGGATTCAGAGGAGTGTGTGCTTTGAAGAGCCCAAACCCACACACCTATGGATCCATGGACTACTCAAAGCAGCAGGTTCTTCTGTCAGCTAAGTAATAAAAGCAATGTTTCACAACACTGGGCTGGAAGCTGCTGTTTCTGCTTCTGCCTAGCACCAGCCAGGAACAGCCTCTTCCTCAGCCAGCACCACCCACAAGAAATAAAAGTCTTTCCTGTGCCTGGGGAGCATATAGGCACCAGCTAAAATCCCCAAGTCCAACAGGCACACCCCATTTGCATGTGGACCAAACTCGATGGCTGAATGGTGGGTGCCTCAGAGCCTTTCTGGAAACTGCTGTCCAGGGCAGGAAGCCCCAGTGAAGCTTAGAGCTCCCAGCCTGCACGAGAGTATGGTGGCATGTCACACACCTGTACACATCATGTTTGGTGTCAAACAGTCGGCTCTTCTCACGGATGCGCTCTGGAGGGAGGTAGGCAATTGTGCCAAATAGGCCATCCATGCTGAGGTCATGATTGTGGGACATACCATTGCACTTGGCCAGCCCAAAGTCAGAAATCTGTAAAAGCAATCCAAAGGAAGCTTGTCAGCTTAAAGGGAGTCAGAAGAGGCTATGGCATATCTCTCTCTGCCAATAACAGACGGTGGTTCCCAACACATGCTATAGGGGCTTACCCCCAAACAGAGGAGCTGAGCTCCAGGCAGCCCTGTCTCCAGGCAGGTAGGAAGCATAGGGATATAAACGGGCCAAACCTGGATGCACCATCAGTATGAACTTGATGGATAGGGAAGAAAGACATCACGCTTAATAAAAGAATAGATTTATCTTGGAGACAGAACTCAAAAAGAATGATAGCCAGCCCTACTTTTGTAAGACTTCTTGTCTGCCCTGGTGGCTGATGGTCACAGTCAGCACTAAGGGAAAAGCAGCCTTCAGCTTTCAGGCAAAGGGAGCCACGTGACAGGCTGGGGCTGGGGCGTCTATCACCCATCGTCAGTCCGGTTATGCAACCTTACAGCTGGGGAGCTACAAGTGCCAGCAGGTCCTTTAAAGCACAACACGCCTTCAGAGGGATTTAGAGTGAGCAAAACACACACCTCATCACCTTCGGGCTCACTGGTCTACTCCGGATATGATGCCCCTCCCTTGGTGATGATGTCACTGTAAGGAACCCCCATCTCTGTTTCCAGAGTTCACAGGGGAGGCAGGCCCCCCATTGGTGAAGGTATTCTTGTAGCTCACTCCACTACTGCAGACTTGGCAGGTGTCTCTGGGAGTCTCCCTTTTCTGCCCATGTCACCACTTCCTGGTGCAAACCAGACCCTTTGAAGCACTGTGTACTTAAGCCCCAATTCAGCACCAAACAGCCTTCCAGTGTACATAGAAATGGCCCCTTTCTAGTCTCCTTCAAGGCTGATGTGGTTTTAAGCCTTTTAATTCACTCCTGGACTCGTCTTCAAACACACCCTGGTAGCAACAGGAAATGGGCTGAGTCAGGACTCTTGTTTCCAGACTGGCCATACCCATGAAGGGAAAGCCCATGCACCTGGTGTCATCAAAGTCCAACAGCAGAAGACTGAGTGGTAACTAAAAGACCCCAAGGACCAGTGGGAGGTGATAGAAAGATACCCTTCAGGGATGGCCTGGCCCTGTCTCTGCTAGCTCTCTAAGCCAGTGGTGCTCAGGCTCAGCAGTCCTCTAGGGTCCCTCAGGTCTGCTGGTTCTGAAAGCCTCTACGGCCTCAGGAGAAACAAAAACTCTGGAAAATCTGCCAGTGACTATGACAAAGTCATCACTAAGTCCTGCAGATCCTTCATGCTGCTTGGAGCTGGGAGACAATGCTCATTCATTTCACCTCTCAAAAAAGTTCAGGGAGAGCAGCCTGAAATGTTTTACATTCAGAAATACAAACAGATTTGGGGAACCTCAGCACTGGGCCATTCTTTTTCTCTCTGCCACTGTCCCTTCGCATGCACACTGGGCACAGATAGCTACTACAAAATACACTTTGAGAAAAATAGCACTGCAGGAAGCTTGGCACTGCAGGCATACACCGAGGTACTTGGGAGTTAGGGGGAGGGGGCTTTCTCTCTCACCCTCCTGCCCAGGATGTGTAGCCTCCTCACCCAGCTTTCAACAGTGGACACCTGAGGTCTCATGATACTCTCACATTGGCACCTGACTCAGTATCCCCAAGATCTCAAAGTTTACAGGAACATAGCCCTTCTAATTCAGAATAGCTAGACCAAGCCACCAAAGGCCTCTTGCTACCTCAGAAAGGCTTCTTTGGACCCAGCAGGAAAAACCCTTCTTGCAGAACACCATGAATAAGTAGTCTGGGGATATCTGGATCTGCCTCTAATTTGGATATTTAGTTTACTTAATAAAGAGTGACATAGGAAATATTTTAATACACTTGATGACCCCAGGGTGCTGGGAAGCATCAGTAGTACTCATACTAATACTCATACTCAGAGCAGCGATACCTTCCCAAACAGAGACGTGAGACCGGCGTAATAGCAGCTCTTGGCCCTGCCTTAGATCCCAACATAAGTCTGGACTGCAAATGGCCCAGAAATCCAAGGGATTTATCTGCACAGGAGGTGCAGACCCCTCAGCACCACAGGCTCCTCTGGGGAGGTTGTTTTTACAAGACAAAGAAACTGTGTTGTATAAGCACAATTCTGTTTGTTTTCAGCTTTTTGTCAGTGACTAACTTCTCTGATAATAACAGCCTGATACCACACAAAAGCAGCTTTTGCAGAGCCTTTCAGGGTGGCTCAGTTTAGGGGGTGGCCTCAGCATCCCAGCTTTGGGACAGTGTCCCTTCATGTTAAAGAAATACCTTCTCAGCCAGGCGTGTTGGCACATGCCTTTAATCCCAGCACTCAGGAGGCAGAGACAGGTGGATCACTGTGAGTTTGAGGTCCGCTTGGTCTACAAAGCGAGTTCCAGGACAGAGAGGGCTATTACACAGAGAAATTCTGTCTCAAAAAAACCAAAAACCAAACAAACAAAAGGAGCACTTCTCATCATAGCTCTACAGCTCCCAGCCCAGCTATCCAGCTGATACTGTAGGAACTACAACTGCCATCAGGCTGAGGGGATTATGGCCTGTAAGGGAATGCTAGAATTTGTCAAGGGCAGCCTTTACTTCCTCAATGAAAAAGCATTCAGTGCCTGTTGTGTCCCCAGGACTGAGAAAACACCTGGAGAAGTCAGCACTCAGACCTACAAAGGACCACCTACCAGTGACAAACCAGGTACCAGGTCATCACTTTGTACTCCCAGAGGGGCACTGTGTAAGCACTCACCCTCACTGATTCGGATGACAACCCAGAAGTAAAGTGTCCCCTCACTACACCTCTCAGCAAAGTGACAGAGCTGTGGAGCTGTGTCCTTGTCCCAACTCTTGGCTGACAAGGATGACACTTTGAAGAGGACAGTTCTGTGACCCCCCAGAAGCGTGCCACAGCTCTTCCAAACACCCACAGGCCTGTCAGGAGAGGAGGGCAACAAGCAAGGGAAAGAGATGAAAGCATTGGCTGACCAAGGGCAGCTGAGGGACTCTGCAGAGACCCTAGGTAGAGTGACTTTTGGGGCTACACCTAGGTAGTGCTAGGTGTCAGCCAGCTCCCACTCAGCAGTTCTTAAAGACACAGTAGCCTTCATATACCACCTATTACTGCCTGCTGTTTTCCTTATCTCTTCTCAAATGCCCAGAGTTTTATACCATTTCTGGGCTCTTTCTTCCACCTAATACCCTCCCTTGCACTTGCATGCCCTGCTGCATAAAGAAGCAGAGCCTGCCTCCTGTGAAGGTCAGCCCCAGGTACCCAGGGGCTATCTGCATACCCTGCTAATCTTCACAAATCACTCTGGCCTGCTGTGACTGTGGCATGTCAGTAGGCAGGTTTCCTGAACATGTCATGAATGGATGGTGGTGGGACAAGTCAAGATCTCTGGAGGCTATCATTTCAACCTCTGCTCCAGACCTGCAGCTGGAGTAATCTAACCACTCTGTGGCCACCAATACTATACCTCTGCTCTGTGGTTTGGCCTTGGCCCAGGGTAAGGGGCTTGTTGTTATTGTTTTCTTTTTCTGGTATAGGTTACATATATGAGAGCAACAATCTTATGACCCATTGGACCCACAGGTCCTGTTCTGCCCAGAAAGAATAGAAGCCAATCCCTGCCAGACACAAGGAAACAGAGGCCAGGAAACTCAGATCACAAGAAGATGCTAGAAGCCACCTAGGAGCTGGCTCACACTAAGTTGTGTGATATCATGTCTTACTTTTCAGGATGTAAAGGCCATGACTGAGTAATGTTACCTAAGCCACAATTCATAGATATTGTCCAGAGTGGAAATCAATTTCTTAGCCTGGATGAGTCTGAGTGCTACAACTTCACACATGCCACTTGGGCCACTGTGTACTGAGTCAAGCTGAATGATACGATGAGCCTCCTAAAGGTCAGGCCAGCAGAGTAGATCTGGAAGTGTTATGCAATCAGACATATCACAGTGATATAGGCTGGGGACACTGTTTGCTCCGTGTATGAACATTGTTTGATCCAGGGCCCTTGGTCCTGCTCCCTTACTCAGGCCCATCTACTTTCTTACACACAGAGAAAGGGCAGTTATGACCAATCCTGTGGACCCAAGGCCTGGCCCCCCAAAGGTCATGTGCATGTCATATGAGAAAAAATCCATGATAGGTATGTTGCCCTTGGTGTTGAGGAAAAACATGTCTAAAGTCATACAACCTGGTACAAACTGGCAATACTTATATCCAGGCATACAGCACTCATTTCCTGTGTCATTCTTCACACTATACTTATAAACTTCCAAAGAAACAAAGAAGCAAACCTTATAGGCCTCACATCAATATGAATGCCCATAGCCTCCTAGCAGAGGACAAACAGGTGGTGAATTAGTCCTCTTCTATGTCTAGAAAACAGCAGACCCCACCATCTATCCATAGTCCCAGACCAGTGAGTATAAACAGGTCCCTTTATCAGAGGACACAAGGTCTCTCCAATTCACTGCCCAACTTCTGATTTCACAAGACTATAAGCCCTAGGACCCCTAAGTCCTTGGTTTGCTTCAGGGTGCTCAGAACCTAGGACATGCCAGGATATAGGGGAGAATCCCATGGGTTTACAAGGGTCACCCTTCCAGGTACCTATCAAATTCAGATCAAGTGTGACCAGCTGGGCTCTCTAGTAGGTCTTACAGTGAAAAAGGCCCCGGCTTCCAGTTTCCTCCTCCAGGGACAATTACTTCATTTCTTAGGTTCTATTCCAGAATACAACCAAGGTCTTAGACACAGAGCCCTCCCTAAAGCATCCAGCGTCCTGACTGCCCACTCCCCGGGGCACATGCTGTCCCTACCTTGACATGGTAGTGGGCATCCAGCAGGATGTTTGCTGGCTTCAGGTCTAGATGCAGCAGTGGTGGAGACATGCAATGCAGGAAGTTCATGCCCACAGCTGTCTCATGCACGATGCGGAAGCGCAGATCCCAAGGCAGTGGCTCAGAGGCTAGCAGCTTCTCCAGGGAGCCAGTCTCCATGTACTCCATGACCAAACCAACAGGTTCCTGGCATATGCCGTACACAGGCAGAATGTAGCGGAATTTGGCCATCTCCATCTTCTTAGCTTCCTCTAGAAGTTCCATGCGTTCCCTGAAAAAGTCCATAGGTGTGAGGGCATGCAGCTATCACCTAGCAAGACAAGAGCCACTAGCCAGTATACAAGCAGTGATAAATGCACACGTGTGCAAAGTTCACTGTCACATAATTAAACACTGGGCCTTCCAAAGCTCACAGTCCTGTTCACACCCGCCTCTTCACCTGGGGTCACTGTGAGGACAGAGCCTGGCAGGTATCTGGATACCTACAGGCACATCACATCCCTTGTCTGGATGGAAAGCTGCTAGCTGACTACCCAAGGACTCCACCCTCACCTTCTGTTTAAACCCAACTCTTTCACTGGCCGAGTCTCTCCTGGATATAATCTCACACTTAACAGAGCAGCATGAATCTAACAGGGATTGGTCAAGGGCCACTAAGAGCTGGCCACACTTCCTACTGATTACACAGAGGTAAACCATATTCCTCTAACTACCCATGAATGGACAACACAGGGGCATTCCACAGGAAACCATCACCACCATCTACGCCCAGAACATTTTCATCATCCCCAACAAACTGTAACTATTAAACCCCCACGAGACCCCACAACCTTCTGTTTCTGAATTCAGGTGCCCCAAATGGGTGGAATCATCTCCATCATTCGTCTATGTCTGCTTTACTTCATGAGGTGTTTTCAAAATCCATTTATATTATTGTGCACATCCAAGTTTCATTTGTGTGGCCAAGAATAGTATAGAAATATACTACATTATGCTAACCCACCCACATGGCCATGGACAAGACTGCATGCACTAATTAGCTTTTGTGTGTGTGTGTGTGTGTGTGTGTGTGTGTGTGTGTGTGAGAGAGAGAGAGAGAGAGAGAGAGAGAGAGAGAGAGAGAGAGAGAGAGAGAGAGAGAGAGAACTTGACATCTTGACATAATCTGGAGTCATCTGAAAAGGAACCTCAATTGAGAAAATGCTCCCATCATATTGGTCTGGAGGCAAGTCTGTGGGAGTGTTTTCTTAATTTACAATTGATGTGGAAGGGGCCCAAGGCCACTGTGACAGATGATCCTGGGTTTCATAAGAAAGCAGGCTGAGGGGCTGGAGAGATGGCTCAGTAGTTAGAGCACCGACTGCTCTTCTAGAGGACCGGGGTTCAATTCCCAACACCCACATGGCCGCTCACAACTGTCTGTAACTCCAGTTCTAGGGAATCTGACACCTTCACACCAATGCACATAAAATAAGTTAAAAAGGGGGGGGGGGATAAAGCAGGCTGAGTAAGCCCTAGGGAGCCAGCTTGGAAACAGTATTCCGCCATAGCCTCTGCTTTAGCTTCTGCCTCCAGGACCCTGCCCTGATTTCCTTTATGGCAGATTGAGCTGTAAGATGAAATAAACCCTTTCTCCACAAGTTGCTTTTGGTCAGTGCTTTATCACAGCAACAGAAGGCAAACTAAGATACTGTTCCTACCTGTTGGCTCCTGAAAATAATGCTGCACCTTTTGGGGGGTAAATGTCTAGAAAGCCTTTGTGCTAGTTCTTCTGGATATCTGCCCAGAAGCAGAGCTGCTGGATCATGTGGCAGGTGGTGTTGCCATCCACAGCCTGCTACTTCCTTGCCAGTGACCCCTCACTGGAGACACCTCCTCACACACATAGATGGCAGAGACAGCTGAAGCATGGGCTGCATTCACCAGCCACAGCCAAAGGTCAATTCCCTGATGTTTGTACAAATGCGAATTGCTGTGTAATAGCCTGTGCCAGCAACAGGGGTCAAAAGTCTCAGTGTGCACTCAGGGTAAAAGGCCCTGTCCAAGAGGGTGTGGCCGAGCTACACAGGATCTGGGTCAGTGTCTCTCCAAATACACACAAGAAAGCACCCAGGAAGCTGGGAAGAGGTTCCCATAACAAAATCTGCTTTCTAGAAATAAAGAACTCCTTAAAGGAAACTTCCAGAACCACTTTCAGAGACATGCTAGAGCTGAGAACTGGGTAGCCTGGGTGTCCACACATAGGCCTGGCAGGCTGAGGTGCCCTGGTGCCTCCCCAGAAGGCAGTCTAGCACAAAGGCCTACCTGTAACCTGAGATAACTGGGTTTTCATTACTCTCCCAAAGGGGCTCTCTTAGGTCGAAGCAAGAACCTGCTGGAGGACCCAGAATGGTGCTAACAAACCACTTCCTAACCTGGCCTCCCCTTTGAAATTGTAGGGGGCCCAGGCTTCTCTTGCCCCATGCGGGAAGGAAAAACGCAGGCAGGCAGAGCCACGTGGGCACCAAAAACCACGGCAAAAAGCAGCTCTCCTGAGCATCACACTCTGGCAAGGGAAATTGCCACAAGTTCTAAGGGCTAAAGAGTTCAATCCTTTGCCAACCAATGTCAATCCTATAGCTAGAGCTTAGTCCTCATAGACACACACTTTGAGCTTGTGCTGGGGTGACAGGCAACAGACCTCTGGCTTAAATGAAGCATCTGAAATGAGACACTAAATGGTTTCAGAAGAGAGTCTAGCATGGCATGCTGTCCCAGCCTTCTGGAGACACAAGTGCAGGGCCAGCCCATGAGACCCCTGGACTGGGTGGACAAACTGCCCTCACACTAGGATCTTGTCCACTGCTCCCTTCTTTGTTGGAAGACACCAGGAGTCTGACCCCAACAGGAGGCAAAACCTTGAGCACCAGGGAGTTATCCTGCCTTGGACACTAACAATTTAGAACAGGCTAGGAAACTCCCAGCCCTGTTCCTGTACTCCACAAGAATATGAAAAACAGGCCAGTGAACAGCTAGATGACCAGGTCAAGCATTATCAAAATCAAGCTGGTACTTGAAGGAGAAGACAACATTTCCTGGGAAGACAGGAGCTAAGGACCGGGCTGGTCAGCCCCATACACAGCAACTGAGACCTGCTATCAGCAGCTGCTTCTGCTCTCTTTTGTGCTAAGAATGAAAGTTATAAACCAGGCAGTGGTGGTGCACACCTTTAATCCCAGCACTAGGGAGGCAGAGCCAGGCGGATCTCTGTGAGTTCAAAGCCATCCTGGTCTACATAAGAAGTTCTAAGCCAGCCAGGGCTACACACAGAGAAATCCTGTCTTGAGGGGAAAAAATGAAAGTTATAATCGCAACCCTTCCCACCACCCCGCTACTTTCATTTTCTTCTATAAAGTGGCCAGCTTGCACCTTCCAGTGTGCGTATCCTTCCTGCCCAGGTGGCGGCACTTCAGAGTGTAGGGACCCACCACCAAGTGAACTGAAGGGGACACATGTCTATCCCCAGTCTCAGGAGCTGGCAGTATTCATGTCTGCAGGCTGGCTGCAGCATGGGCCATTTTCCCTCCACCGGACAGCCTTACTCAGCCAACCTAACCAAAGGATTAAATACACACAGCAACTTCTGCTGGTAGCTCTTAGAATCAACTCCCAGCAGCCTGACTGGCAGAAAAATAGCTAGTTCTACCCTTCCCACCACTCAAAATCCAACAAGTTCCCCCTCTCTGCCCAGGCTCTTTCCAGAACACAAACCTCATTTAAAATGAGCGAGGGCTATAGGGTGGCTAGAGAAAGCTGACCCCTGCTGCATTTACACACTTACTCTGTACAGCAGGCTGGAAGGAGCCCATGACATCACCCCATTGCCTGGGCTACATGCTTTAGGGCACTTCATTGGAAAATGGCCACTGTTTCCTGGGACAAAAATCAGAGACTAGCACTGAGGCAGAGTCCTGGGACATCCAGAAAAACTTTTCAAAGCATTTATTATCTAATATCCTCTGAACTTAAACACCCACATCATCATCCTGATGCTCCAGGGACATGCCACCTGGGGCTACCACTTGGGGCTAGAAGCTCCAGACTTTAGGTGTTATCAGGAGCACCTGCCACTCCATAAGCCTAAACTGGGCCAGCTCCTAGCCTGTGAGAGACCAAAGGACTCTAGTATACATAGAATTCATCATTTTAGTCATTGGTTCTTATCATTTAAAATACATATTTTACCAGGCAGCAATGGTGCATGCCTTTAATCCCAGCACTTGGGAGGCAGAGCCAGGTGGATCTCTGTGAGTTCGGGGCCAGCCTGGTCTACAGAGCGAGTTCCAGGACAGGCACCAAAACTACATGTAGAAACCTTGTCTCAAAAAATCAAAAAAAAAAAAAATCTTTCTCATAAGCAGTGTTCTGATTAGTGCTGATAACAACACAGAAGGAACTGTACATTTATAATTATTACTATTGTTTTAAAACCTGGAGGGATTTTCCAGCTTGTCCCTAGCCTGGATGCCTGGGTGGGGCAGGGATCAGGTGGCAAGCCCAGGACATGCTCCTGGTTGCCATTCTGTTCTTTCTTCTCACAGTGAATAAAATGCTTCTGGGCCAAGGAACCCACTGACGTCAGGTTCATTAAAACACAACCTGATCTTTGCTTCTGCACAGTGCAGGAAGGCTGGAGTTACATTCTCATCTCCTTTGTCCCTGGGAGAGGGGTGCTAATGCAGCCTCTGAGAAGGAAGAAAAAAGACACCTCTGCCTCACTCTCATCCCTGTTTGGGGGTTCCATTTAAAAAAAACTGGGCACAAACAGGACCAAGTTAGAGTTATAATTTCTAAATTTGGTAGTGCTGGCTACTGAACCCAGAACCAGAACTCACATATGCCAGGCAAGGACTTAACCAGAAAGCTGTAGGCCCAGCTTCCCTCCAAGTTTCTTTTTATTTTTTGCCCAGGCTGACCTTGAACTCATGGCATCTTCCTATCTCAGCTTCCTGATTACTGAGATTACAGCCTAAGAAACTTTTCAAAAGCATTTACAATAATTTACACACATCCCATTTACACCTTGCATAGTGTAGTCTCCACCAAGCGAGGGAAATGAAGTACAGAAGCATGTCAGTGATAGCTGACATCATTTCTGGAAGGTCTATGGGAGCCAAACCTCTGCCTCCAAGCTTAGCAAGAAAGTCCAAAGACCCTGGGATGGTAAGAATTGGAGGGCTCCATTATTGAAAAAGTGAAAGACAACCCAAGACCAGCCATGAATGAGCCTGATGCCTTCAGGGAACAGGGGAATAGAGGGAGACTTGTTAACAGCTGCCAGAACCTGGGAAGCATTGCTGGGAGAAGAGAATTTCAGCTTCTCCGCTAGGCTCCTGCACACCACTCCAATTACGTTCCCAGGAGCCTCAGAGGGGTTCCCACACTGCTATTTTTAAAACTGACAAGAATCAGGCTTGTCCAATTGTCAGCTCTGTAGTTACAGACCTGGGGTTTGCTCGGGCTCGCCCTGACTAGCTGAGGCCCAACTCTGCATGAGCAGCTCTAGGGCCCTTGTGCCAGGGACTTTGTTATTCTAAGCTCCTCTTAGCTGTGATCAGGAAGAGGCATGGGGCCCCTGGGTCATTTTGTTCTAAGGGTACCAGGCCTGTCCCCCTGTACTTGTGACCTCGCAAGTCATAGACAGCCAGGGAAGACAGCCCTCTCCCCAAAAGCCAACCAATGAGACCCTCCCAAGAGGAGAAATCTGATCAGTAGGGAGGTCACTTGTGAATTGTTCTGAGGTCTGCTAAGTGTCCCTGCTTTGGCAGAAATTTCACAAGAGGCTTTATGAGTGTCCCAGACTTGATTAAGGCCCTACCCTCCCAGAATAGAAATGGAGGGTCACAAACCACAGAATGGGTAAAGGCTGGGGCCTGGGCAGCTGCTGAGGCCAAGAGACCCGCAGCCATCCTGGAGTGTGAACAGCCCTTGGCTGGTGAAAATGGGACTGGCTCACAGCTGTGACTAAAGTGACCCCTTCTCCACCCCCAAGCAGCAAGTAAAGGCCATAAATGACCCCAGCTACACACTATGTAGCAGAGGTGGATGTCAGCTGGCTTGGAGGTCAGTGTGGATGGACCTGCCCTCACAATCAGCTTTGGACACCACCTCCAGTACTCCTGGGGAAATACCACAATGGCCACTCCTTAGAGGTAAAGTTAGCAGGGCTTTGTTGAGGCCCATAGAGGGAAAACTGTTTCCTCCTGACAGCTATGGCTGGCTTACTTTTTTTTCTTTAACTTTTTTTTTTTTTCAAAACATGGTCTCTCCGCATCAGTGTTTGTCAACCTGTGGGTTGAGACCCCTTTGGGGTTGCATATCAGATAGTTACATTACCACGGCCAGTTTCTTTAATTCTTTTTAATCTATTCTGGTAAAAACAAACAAACAAACAAACAAACAAACAAAAAACTGTATCTGAGTTCTACCTGTCAGTAGATGCATGCTAAATGACCAGAAGAATGCAAGATTGCAAGACAAACTACTGTCCTTCCCTTCAGAATTAATCCAAAGGGGCCTGTCAAGCATCTGGACAGAAAAAGACCCCTCAAAAAGGTTTAACTTTAAGAAACACGATACACCTAAAACCATGTTAATGAGATATGGGAAATAACTACCCTGTTAAGGAGATGTATGTATGACGCCTGGGAAGCCCCTCCTTTGGGGCAGCTGCTTGTAGGTCCTCACTGCTAAGCCTGTATACTCTCCAGAGTTTTCCCTTTCTTTTTTCCTGCTCACTGACACTCTTCCCACTCTCTGTCTGAAGTCCCACCCCCCACCCCCACTCCTTCCCCATTTAGCTTCCTAGGTCCACTGTGGAGCCTGTCTGCCTAACCTCTTAACTTGGAAAGCAGGACTTTGTCTTTTTCTCATTTGTCTCTTTGTCACAGCTGCCAAGACTGACTGCTTGTTGATCCTGTTGTTTTCTTCTCTCAAACCTTAATAAAATTATCCTCCAAGTCCATGTTTAAATCCTTTTATCTCTAAGGTTAAGTAAGATCCTGCAAATAAGACCCTGTGTCCTCTGGCTGGGGGCTGCACACAAAGCCCCTAGGGAGATTCTGTTTCTTCCTCCAGGTAATGCTTTGCAAAGGCAGGGCATGCACCATAACCACCCAAGAAAAGTCAGGCTCCCTCAACAGCTGTTTCAAGCTTCAGGTGGCTAGCCCACAGAGCAACAGGCCGCTCAGGTACAGAAGAACCAAGTGAATTCCTTAGCACTTCCCAGTCAGGGAACTGAGTTCCCAACATTGCAGCTTAAACTCCTAAATGTGGCCTGGGCAGGAGAAGTCAACTCCACATACAAAGGCGCAAAGGCAGTCACCCTGACCTGGTGGCCAAGTACTTCCTGCTGGGTGCTGCTGACCTCTACCTGGCTGCTGACAAGCCAGCACCTGCCTGCTTTAGGCAGGGAAGTAAAGCTTTGCAGTTAAAGAACACACACTTCAACACAGGCTCTCTGCAAGTGGAAAAACCCTGCCTGCAACCTGGCCACCCGAAAGACAAGACCTGAGGATTGGAGGACTGCATAGAACACTGATAGCTGGGGTCGTTCATGTTTACCCTCCAATATTCAAAATCTGTGTCAAGTCTTTGATGGTGAATAATATTCACTCTGCCTAGAAAACACAGTCCCACTAAGTCTCTTAGGTCATTAAAAAAACAAACAAAACAAAACAAAACGAAAACAAACAAACAAAAAAACACCCCAGAAGAGTTTTGGTTTGGTTTGGTTTTTTAACCTTTGAGAACTGTTGGCTGCTATTCAAAATGGTTTGGATTTCACCAAAATAACCACAGTGCCCCTCCTGGCCTAAAGGGTTCCCAGGATTGGGTTGGGGGAGGGTTTACACAGCATGGTAAAGCTGGTGAGCTGGTAGTGATTTTAGACACTAGTCTTCACTGTACCACAGTTTCTAAGAAAAATGGATTATAGCAAAAAGCAAGCAAGCAACAAAACGCCCAACATTTCTCTGATAGAGTCCGGAGTAGGGATGAGGTGTAAAGGGAATAGACTTAGGTCTCATCCTCAAACCATCCTTATTGTCCCTCAGGCACTGCCATGGACACCATTCCACAGTAAAGCTGGAGTTCAGAGTTCCTGTGGTTTAAGGCTGGTCCTGCAGAGAGCCACAGCTCAAAGGGGTTTAAGAGGGATCTCAAACTGGTAAAATGCAAACACTACGTCCTTGACAGCTTGGTTAAAGAATAAGTCATTTAAATGTGCCGTTCTGAGCCTCATACATAAACTATCACCACCCAACGTAAACAGTGCAATCTGGGGGAAATGCTTTTGAAGAATCTACTTCGTACTTCACCTCCAAATTTACGCACAAACCACAATAGCCTTCTGGTTCACTGAGTCCTTGCCTATCGCTAGAACAATCCGCTAAGAGGGACAAAGGCCCAGGGTGCCGGCGGGGGGCGGGTGGGCACTTGCCCAGGGTCAAAGCAAGATGTTCCCTGGAGTCTCGGCTTCCACCCCAAGTCCCTTAAAACGAAGGTGTGAGGAGAAAAGCGGTGGGCGGAACCTGATCCCAGACACAAGAGGGACCCGGAGCCCTAGAAGCGGCTGAACTCAGCGGATGCCTCACCCGAATCCAGCCGGTGCTTCGGTTCGAAATAATTACGGTCTTACACCAATTTGTGCTCAGACAAAAATTAGTAAGCGGAACCAAATCTAAATCATTCACAAAGCGCAGAGGCCCACACGGCAATTTCTCTAAGCCGGGCGCGGACCGCAGCACCTAGGTGGGTCCCGGGCGAGCCCGACGCGCCTCTCAGGGCTCAGGGCCACCGCGCCGGGCCAGCTCCGGATCCTAGATACTCCGGTGCTGCGAGGGGCCGATGGCGTGAGAGCCGCGAATTCTGTTTCCCGGCTCCTCACGTAGCGCGGAGCCCCCATCCAGCCCGACCCCACCCGGCCACTGACCTGTCGTCGACGTGCAGGCTGGGCGAGCACTTGATCGCAAGCCATGTCTTCCAGTGCACGTGGCGCACCTTGTATACCTGCCCGAAGCCGCCTGAGCCCACCTTCTCCCAGCCTGCGAACTCGCCCGCGTCGAAGGTGCGCAGCAGCCCCAGCGCCCACCGGCCCCGGCCCTCGCCCTCCATCGCGTGCGTATCGCCGCTGCCTGGCTCAACCGCGACCGCCCAGGTGCTCAGGTGAGCGCCCCGCCCGTTGACGTCACTTCCGACGCTCACCCCGTCCCGCCCCGCCGAGCCTGGGCCCACCCCTACACCCTCCCGGAATCGGCTGCGGGTGAGTGTCCCCCGCCGGGAGCTGCGGACACCCTAGGGATGCATGGAATCCCCGCGCTCCCTAGGGCGCGCTCCGCGACTGGCCGGCTTCTCACGGAAGGTGTAGTACAGTACGTTCATAGTTCGCTACTCACAGTGCCACCACTCTGCAAAACACGGACGGCAAAGAAAAAAAAGTATAGTCTCTAACTGGGACGTGGACTTAGATCCGATCGCGGAGCTTGCTCAGGTTTCCCCGGTTATGTGTGTCTTCGTTTGTGGACGCTGAGCCCTACACACTGTTATCGTCTGGGTCGGTTCGTGTACCCGACGCCTCAGCAGGACATTCTGTGCCCTTCTGGGGACTTTTTGTAACTGCACTCTTAGGCCCTGGCGATCTCTACTCTGTTCTTTTCTTTCTTTGTTTCTCTGTCTCTCTGTCTCTCTCTCTCTCTCTGTCTCTCTCTCTCTCTTCTCTCTCTCTTCTCCTCCTCCTCCTCCTCTTCTTTCTCTTCCTATTATTCCTCTTCCTCCACTTCGTCTTCTTCCTATTCCTCCTCCGCCTTCTTCTTTCCTCTTCTAAAATTTGTTTATATTAAAGAGTTTTATAGTACCCAGTCTTTGGAATTGATTTGCCACTCCCCTTGAGTCTTGCTTTTTTACAGAACTCCTCTTAGGAGGTAACTGGTTCTTTAAAATTCAATCACCCTTGCCCCTTAGCTCAAGCCTGTAATCACAGTACTAGGGAGGCTGAGGAAGGAGGATCAGCCTTGGCTAAGGGTGAGACCTTGTTTTTTTTAAAAACAAAAAACAAAAAACAAATGTACAATGTATGTAATAATTCCCCATTTCAAATACAGAAAGTCCCTTCATTATGGAAAATAGTGACCTTTTAAAGGTAGACAGAGGTTGGAAAGGAAGGATGATGAACTTGTTCACCTTCAGGAAAACTCAGGATCAGAGGTGGAAGTGCCCGGGGCTTCTCCACCTTCAGCAACACTCATGCCCGTGCTTTGCCGTGTATGAGAGCACTATTCCTCACCAAAGCAGATGAATAATGGGCCTCATGGGAGGAGAAGAGGGGGCGTTATGAGGACATGAATGCTGGAGAACCTCTCTCCTGAGAAGGAGGCCGCCCCAAGTCACACTTGGTGACTGAGGCTTCTCCCCAGCCCCACCCACGTCCCAGCTGGCTTCCCAGTGGAAGGGCCCAAGTCCCAGCACCACATGATTGCTTGGGGTGGGGGTGGGTCTGCTATGAGCTAGAGGCACAGCCTTCCTTTTCCACAAATTTCTGAGTCCAAAGCAGCAAATATCTATTTTAAACTCATCTGTAGCGAATATAACTATGTTTAAGCTAACACTTTAAGAATAATTGGGGTTTTTCAATGCATAAAAATAACTTGAACGTAAACATAGTCATTATTTTGGTGAGAAAAAAAAGAATTGACTAGAAAGTGAGTCACAGCACCCATTTCCGGGGTACAACCCCCGGTGCCTTTCTCTCCAAGCTTCTAGTCTCACCCTGCCTGCTCAACGCCAGGGAGGGGGTGACTAACAACCTATAGCAGTCAAGTAATAAAACACTCCAATTTCATTTATTTAATCATCTGTGTGCTTCACTCAACAAATATTTATGGAGTGTCTGCTGCAGGCTCCATATGGAAACTGCAGCCCAGGGAGACCAAAACAGCCAGCCCCATCAGGACCCAGATCACAGCATGGAACTGGCTTGGAGTCTCCCTCTTCTAGACATGACACTAGGTTTAATTCTCCCTTCTGACAGTCTACTAACCTGTAAAAGGGGTTAGGGGTCTCTGGAAGGCAGGGCTTGGACCCTGCTGGAAGAGCACTCGTTAGCAGATGAAGTTGACATCTCCAAGTGGGAAGGTAAAGTTACAAGTTAAACACACTGTGGGTCAAAAGACAAATGCACACATTAGAAGAAAAATACTAAGTGGACAATAATGCAATTTCTGTGCCCCAGAACTGGGGGGCTGCTGTGTTGAGGATTCCTGAAACATTAATGAATCTGAGAAAGGACCTGTGTGATCTCGTGAGGAAATCAGTCAGCTCCGATCCTAGCTGCAAAGCACTGTCATAGTGCATGCCTTGAGGTTTTTAGGAAGCATGATGTTCAGAGATGAGGTTGCTCACCAAGTAGGAACCTAAGGTGAGGGTGCTGCCTACATTTTGAAGTTCCCCCACCCTCCCAATGCTTATCCTACCTTTAAACTGCCAAAGTAGGTGACCTGTCTTTAAGTGAACTCTTCATCTGTACCATTTATTGAGGCAGGCAGAAGACCCTGAAGAGGACAGGGGAGTTGCCTTTGGCATCTTTCCTGGAAGGACACAGTTAAGCTTTCCAGGTCCAGGGGACTAGAGCAAAGGACTCTGGGCTTGTGGGTGTCCTACCTGAGATAGGATCCCAAGACTGTTACTGCAAGGGGATGAGCACACCCCTCAGACACTCAGATGTTGAGAATAGCACCTGCTTCAGGATAGTCCTACATCAACCCTGAGATGATAATTTGAACACCAGCACAACCAGATGACAGCAAAAGAATGGCACTCATTTCCTGCTGCTGGTGTGTATCTGGGCCAGGGGCTTTAAGCAGTTATTTTCAACTTTGTGAACTTCAGGCTCCCTAGAGCAACCACAGCCCTGGGATGCAGTTAATGTTGAAGGCCCAGGAGTGTGTGGAACTAAAGAAGCATTCTGAAGCCACCCCCCACCCCCCCACCCCAGCTTCCTTCCTGCCACAACTTGTGTGGTTATCCTTGAGACTTCTAGGTTGCTTTGAGCGGTATTTCTAAAAGAATCCAGCCTGCTCTTGGCAGGGTTTCTGCCTGCCTTAATTCTAAAGGCCTGGCTTGGGAGAGGCCTGAGTAGGAGTCCAGCAGCACCCCCGGGGCAGAGGGCTGAGACTACCCTCTTAGACTCCCCACTTCTTTGTCAAGCAAATACTTTCTATTTACACAAACACTCCCCTCTCAGAGACTCCACCTCTTTGGCCCCAGATCACCACCACTCCCATCTGTCTTTCCCACGATCTTCTGCAGAACTTTCATTCATTCCCTGCCCCAGAGCCTTAACCCCAGGAAGACAGCCTGACTATCCCAGGAGCTTGCAGTTCCGTGCAGAGGAGGGTGGTGTGAAGCATGTTGGCAATATCCCACTTCTCAGCCTCCTCCACACCCATGCCTCTGAGACTCTATCCTTAAAGATGGGTTCCTTAAAGTCCTCATCCCAGGTCTAGGGGTGAAGCCCAGCAGGTAGAGTGCTAACACGTGTATAAAATTCCAGGATGGAGCTCCAGATCTGCATAAACCAATCCCAGCACATTGGAGGATCAGAAGTCCATCCTGAGCTACATAGCAGACTTGAGGCCAGCCTAAGCTATGTGAGACAGTCCTCCAAAACAAAAACAAAACAAAGCATCCAGGAACCCCTCCAACTAGACTGACTTGCCTTCTTGGAGCCAGTGGGAGTTGTGGGATTAGAGCCTCCCTAGAGCACCCTGAGGCCTTTGCATTTAACTAGATCTTCAAAGGAACCCTGCCTGGGGACCCTATGGTGCCCAAGAGCTACTGCATGTATTCCCCAGGTCAGACTCACTTTGCCTAAGTACCCTATCCTGGTCATTTTTGTTTAGTGTTCCCAGACCAAAACCAGTATCTGATAGTCTCATTCATTAGATAGTTAGAACAAAACAATTCCTACGATATGGGAAAAGAACCTGGCACTTCCTACAAAATTAAACCTCAAATTACCAGGCAACCCTGCAATTCTATTTTTTTAGGTAATCCCCCCCAAAGAATTAAAAACAAGTATTCAAACAAAAATATGAGTATAATGTTCACAGCAGTATTATCCATAGCAACAAAGAGTAGAAATGACCCCCATGCTCAATATGCTTGTGTGGATGAACCAGCTGTGGCATCGCCACACTGAAATAGTTACAGCCACTAACAGATGTGAATGCTAGGGCTGGGAAGAGGGCTCAGTAAGTAGTGCCTCATAACTTGAGTTAGACCTCAGAACTCACAGAAAAGCCCAGATGTGACCTGCATTCCCAGTCAACAAGTGGCAGACAGGACAATCTCACAGAAGCTCCTGGACTAGTTAGGCTAGAGTACATGGCACAGAAACAAGAGAGACCCTGCCTCGAAAGCAAAATGAAAGGAAAGAACCAACTCCCCAAAGTAGTCCTGTGACCTCCACGCCAGTGCCATGGTACGAAGACACACACACACACACACACACACACACACACCACATTAATTAATTAATTAATTAAAAAAGTTTAGAGTAAAGCTCTGATGTATGCCATACAGGTGACCCTCAAAGAAATGAGATAAGTGACAGGAGTCTCGTACAAAAAAAAAAAAAAAAAAAAAAAAAAAAAAAAAAAAAAAAAAAACATGATTTGTATGACCCATTCAGATAACATGTTCAGAGTAGATGGGTTCATAGGAGCAGGAAGCCAGTCCTGCAAGGGACTAGAGGGTGACAGGAGTGAAGAGTCATTTCTTAACAGGAGTGAGATTTCCTTCAGATCTATAACTGTGTTTTAGAATTAGCATAGCCAGGCAGTGGTGGTGCACACCTTTAATCCCAGCACTCGGGAGGCAGAGGCAGAGGTGGATCTCTGAGTCTGGTCTACAGAGTGAGTTCCAGGACAGCCCAGGCTACAGAGAAACCTTGCCTCGGGGGAAAAAAAAAAAGAAAAGAAAGGAATTAGAGAGCATGATGACTGTACATTTCTGAATGCAGCAGACGGGCTGCTTGTTTTTGAATAGTTAATTTTGTATTATGTGAATTTTACCACTGCTAAAATAAAATTACATCCTAACTACTTAGGAGGGTGTCACAAAATTAATACACGTAACTTGAAGAGCTGCGTGCAACTCAGTGGGAGAGCACTTGCCTTGTTTGTGTTCAACTCTGGATTCCATCTCTAAACCTGCAAAGAAGAAAACAATAATTCAGCATGGGCCAGGGATGGTGGTGGACACCTATGTCCTAGCCCTAGGAACATGGAGGCAGGAAGATCAGGAGTTCAAGGCCACCTCAGCTATGTTGTGAGTTTACGGCCAGCCCAGGCTACATTGGTAACTAATATTTTTTCAGTAAGGCAAATGATACACACCTGGAATCTCAGCACTCTGAAGCAGAGGCAGGAGGATGACTGCACATTTAAAACCAGCCTGATCTACATATTAAGCTCTAGTCCAGACAGGGCTTCACAGTGAGAGAGCTGCAGGCATACTTTCTCCCAGCGTGGGAACCACATTGGGCCTGCTCTTACCCCACACTAGTTTGCACTCATTCTGTATCATGGCAATCTCTGAAAACCCAACTATGCAAAGACATGACATCATCAAAAGGAATTCATTAATACTGCCTGGCATGGTGGGGCATGCCTGCAATCCTAGCATCCCAGCACTCAGAAGACAGAAGCAGGAAGATCAGACAGGGTAATAGGGCAAGACCTCCATCTTCAAAACCAAATAAATATACAAACAAACAAACCCAAACCGAACAAGAAATTATCTCAACCTAATGCTGAGAGTGCCAAGTTCACACGTTTCTAACAGACATAACTGGCTCCCTCTAAAATTTGAACTATCCCACTACCTCATGTGAGTTCTCAGTGCTGCCCTTCACCACAAGTCTGGGCTGTCCTCATCTGCCTGTATGACTCAGATGACTGTCAAGCCAATACTTAAATGTATCCTTAAACACTGTTTGATTACATGCCCCCAGCTTCTCCTTCCTCTCTTTGTTGCCACTTTTTCCTTTCAAGTGATTTTGTAAATACCTGGCCAATTACTTCCCAAAGACACACACTTCTGGAAGGATGATCGTGTGCCCTGAAGGCTTTCTCATACTTACAAACACCCACTCTTACTGTGGCAGCAGAGGGCAGGCCATGATACCCACCTCCACTGGCGTCACACAGGATGTTTAGGACCCATTCTGGGAACTGAGTCTAGCATTTCCAGAGCAGGAACACAAACCATGGAAGCTGGGGCATGGCTCCAAAGACAGACAGAGAGGCCTTCCACTCACAGGACATCAATGAAAGTATGGAGAAAGTCCTGGAAACCTCAGAGCCTTCCAGTGTGTATGATGAACCAAGATGAACAGAGGAGAAATGAAACAGGCCTTCAACATCAGCTGCTGTTACTCTGAGAGAAGGAGAAAGGGGAATAGGAAGGTTTTAGTGGTGGCAATAGTGAATGGGATTGATGGCCCTACCTACATGTGAGGGGAATCAAAACAAGGCAATCAAGGGCTATGTGAGAGCTTCCCCATACACCCACGGGAGTACCCTAGAAGCCACTTTCCATGCAACCACCCTGAGTAGTGGAGAGTGGGTCTGACTCTGTCATGGAAGGTGATTTTAGTGGCCAAGAAAGGGCTGCAGTTGGATCTCCAGCTGGAGTAAGTCCAGCACAGGGTCCAGAATCTAGCCCAGTAGGTCAGTCAGTGCTGCATGTAGACTTCAGGCAGTTATAGGGGGCAGGTTCATTGGGTCCAACCTAGAGCGGTCCAGGGAACCTTGTTTCTTTTCACTAGTGTAGAGTACTAAGGCTTGACCAGGTCATGTGCCCTCTGAGGATGGCTGACCCCACTCCTTGGAGCTGGCAGCACAGGAGGTAACCTTCCTGGTTGCCTCCTTGGTGTTCTGATGACTGGCCAGACAGAGTACAGGAGAGAATTGAGTGACAGGCTGTAACTACGGGCCTTAAACTGGTTTTAGATGAGAACAGAATGAAGGACCTGCTAAGACCACAGAACAGAATTAAGCACAGCAGTGCACCTGTTTGTCCCTGGGTACAGGGAGAGACACTGTTCATTAGGTAACATTAAATATTGCACACTCACAATCCAACAGACTTTTTGTGTTAGATAACTCTGCCTGGCTGTAGGCTGATTTAAGTGTTCAGAGCATGTAAGTAAGGCTGACAAGTCCAAGCTAAGAAAGTTGGGAGGGTATGTTCAATACATTCACAACATGTATGATATTTTTCAACTTCCTGTGATTTCAATGGGACATTCTCACAGTAAGTCAGGAGCATGTGTGATTATGTACATGTTACATAGGCACATCTCCTATTGGTCCTGCTTCTTTAGAGAGGCCACAGTGAGCATGAAATCTTGAAGGTTTTGTTTTGCTTGAACCACAGTTTCTATAACCAGAAGAGCCTATTATTCCCTAGACTGATTAGATTCATGTGTATCTGGGGTGGGAGGCTGGTTTTAACGTAGCCCAGGCTGGCATCCACCACTCTATGTACCAAAGATGACTTACCCTCCTCCCTCTCCTTAATGCCCATTTTATAGGGTGCTAGGTGTGGAGCAACTACTTCCCCAAAACAGTTAAGTTTACTCCTTTGCAGCCTGTTTTGTGGTTGTTTTTCCTTTAAATTGGAAATCCATTTATAAGCCTCAGCAAAAAGCCTGTGGCTGCAGCCGCTCCTTCAATACAGCATACGCAGAATACAGAGGCCATCATCCTCTTCTCCTCTAGACCATCTGCCAGAAAGCTGCCGAAAAGAAAGCTGCAAGGCGCTGTCTTCCGACCTTGGAGATCAGCGGCATTAGAAGAGGTTAGCAAAGTGGGAGCTGCCTCGCTGGAGCGATTCTCCGTGTGCTGTTCTACCCCCAGCTTACTGCTGTTCCAAGGAGGCAGTCCTGCCTGCTCCAGCGTGAGTCACCCCGCTGAGTTCTAAGCACTGCCAAACGGGTCCTTCCTATCAATGCTGAGATCGCACACCCACAGCCAAGACTTTTCTCCCTCTGTTTGGAAAAGAATGCTCTCAGGGTTCTGTTTTTCACATGCGCCCCACACAGCTCTGCCAAAAGTGTTTAGTCCGTCCCCACTGGGCACCACCTGCCACCTGCGGGCTGTGCTGGGAACCGCAGACTGGCGGCTTGGCCCTCTCTCTGCACGCTGGCCTCATGAGCCCATCAAATTCTAACCAGGGTTCTCATTCACCCAACAGATGCCCCAGGCTCCTGCTGGTGGTGGCCTGGCCGCTGCCTCTGGGTCTGTCTTCAGTGCCTCAGTGACAACACTTGAACCTAGCTGGAAGCAGGAACAGAGCTGTGCTGCAGTCCTACCTCTCTACACCCCAAGGTGACATGAGTATCTTGTGGTGCCTCAGTTTCTCCCTCTGTAAGCTTGGAAAGTGAAGCTAAAAACAGTTCTACTTTGCAGAACTCAAGTGTGGTGTCTGTGGGGGCAGTCTTCCCGGCAGTGACAGCCCTGATGTAGGCTCTTTATGAAAGGCATATTTAAATATGACTTTGAACTTCTGGTCTCTGCCTCTTGAGTGATGAGTCCGCAGCTGTGGACCACCAGACAGTTCATGTGTGCTGGGAATAGAACCCAGGGCTTCCTGCATACCAGGCAAATACTCTACCCACTGAGCCCACATCCTCACCCCAATGTCTGTCTTTAAAAACAAGCTTTTCAGCAGATGTGGTAGTACAGGTCTTTAAGCTCAGTACTCAGGAGACAGAGGCAAGTGGGTCGCTATAAGTTTTAGGCTTGTCTTGGCAACATAGACCCTATTTCAACAAATAAATGAATTTTTCCATGCCTCTATTTGGCTTATTGAACATATGTTGTATAGTTATAATTTAAAATCTCACTTTTTGTTAGTGCTAGCATCTCTGTAGCTTCTGTGTTAGTTTTGGTCCATTGATTCTCCTCCGTGTTTTGTGCCTCTTTTAACCTCTCGTGTGTCTGGTAATCTTTGGTTGAAAGCCAGGCATCTTGGGTTTGCTCTCTTGGGTCCTGGGTATTTCCTATCGGCTCCCAAGTCCTTAAAAATACCATATGTTTGCACCTCTCCAGCCTGTCTCCTCCAGCACCCAGCTTGTCCCATGTGCCCATCTGAGCCCCAGATCCCCTCTTCTTATAAGGAGATAGCCCCTGACAGGGCCACATTAATCTAGTATATCACAGCAATGTGTGAATGTCCCTTCCAAACTTGTGTAGAAATTTCTTTGGCTTGGCAATGGTGTTGAGGGGCAGCGCCTTTAAGAGATGATCAGGTCAGAAGAGCTCTGCCCTCTGGAACAGATGGATACTATCATAACTGAGTAGATTTGTTTTTCATTCTTTTTTTAAAAAATGTATTTATTTTAAATTTTATATGCATCAGTGTTTTGCCTGCATGTATGTCTGTATGACGGTGTTGGATCCCCTGCTGGAGTTACAGTTGTGAGCTGCCATGTGGGTGCTGGGAATTGAACTTGAGTCCTCTGGAACCCAGTGCTGAGCCATCTGTCCAGCCCTGCTGAGTAAATTTGTTACACCAGGGTCTCACCCCCTTATGTGATGCTTTCTACTATGTTATGAAACAGCCAGAGGCCCTAGCCTCCAGAGCTGTGAGGCAAATAGACTGTTACTTTTGTTTGTTTTTTTATTTTCATTTATGATATATGCTAGTGTGTGTGTGTGTGTGTGTGTGTGTGTGTGTGTGTGCAGATACACACCTGCCACAGCACCTATGTGGAGGTTAGACGACACCTTTCAGAAGTCAGTCTCGAATTCAGGTTCTCTATCTTACAAGGCTTTCACCCACTGAGCCATCTTGCCAGACTAACTCCTGCTGTTTATAAAACACACAGTCTGTGGTGTTATAGCCCCAGGAAGTGGGTCAAGCCAAACAGGATCCTTGCTAACTACAGCTGCAAAAACCCTATTGCAAAGAGGATCACACCCAGAGGGATGGGAACACAGCTTGCCCTCTCCACAATGTCCTCTCCACAATGTTTCACTGGTAGCTTGCTAGGCTTCCCATCAGTGTGGTGCTTAGAAGGATGGCCCAGCTGTCTGCTTTGGTGCTGAATTCTCACCATATTTCATAGGCTTGCCCTATGTGGAGACGTAAGAAATAGGAGATCTTCATGTCTGAAAAAGTCATGTTTCATTCATCCTGTGACTTTCCTCAAAAATACAATTTATACATCTGTCGGCATAGCTTTTGTCTCTATCACCTTTCCAATTGATTTTTTATTAATGTGTGTGTGTGTGTGTGTGTGTGTGTGTGTGTGTGTTTGATGTGTATGTAAGTGAGGGTGCTTCTTGTGTCACAGCATGTGGAAGTCAGAGGACTACTTTAGGGATTTGGTTCTTTCCTTCCACCATGTGTTTGAGGTAGGGTCTCTCTTGCTGTTTCTTCTGCTGTACATGTGCTCCAGGCTAGCTGACCTTCAAGCTTCTGAGAGAGTCTATCTCCACTGTTTGAGCTTTTACACATATATATGTAAATATATGTTTACTAAATATACACATGTTTATTACACATATTTGTATGTTACATACATGTTTATTAAGTATACATATTTAATTATGTATATGTGTGTATGTGTGTATGTGTGCCTGAGAATGCATGTGCCTTTGGAGGTCAAAGACATTGGATTCTTTCCCCTGGAGCTGGAGTTACACCAGGTTGTGAGTCACCTACTTTTCAGTGCTAGGAACTGAACTCAGTCTGTTGAATGTATGTCATATCTGGTTACTTAGTTCCTTAAAATTAAGCCCATTCCCTACCTCTTTCCCCATATTGATCACTTATTTCTGTCCATAAGCATTGGTGAAATTTTTTATTTTAAAACTCATTGTTATTGGGGTTGGAGAGGTGGTTCAGTGGTTAAAAGCACTTAATACTATATCCATACATTCACACATGCAAACACTTATACAAATAAAATAAACATAAATAATAAATGTTTTTTTTTTAAAAGCTGATTACTGTTTATTTTAGAGGCCAGCAAAAACACAACCACCTTTCCTTTTTCAACCAATATGATATTCCATTTTATTTTTTAAAAAGAATTCAAGGCCTGGTTGAACTTTGCTTGAGAGAGAGAGAGAGAGAGAGAGAGAGAGAGAGAGAGAGAGAGAATACAAACCTGCAGTTTTTTTTTTTTGTTGTTCTTTTTTTAACTCTTTGGGGGGTTGTCACCTAGCTCACAAATTAATACATGGAGACTTATTCTTACTTATGAATGCTCAGCTTTAGCTTGGCTTGTTTCTAGCCAGTTTTTCTAACTTAAATTATCCTGTTTCTCTTCTATGTTTTGCCTTTGGGCTTTTTACCTTTCTTTGTTCTCTATGTCTTTCTTCCCTTTTTACTCCGTGACTGGCTGTGTGGCTGGGTAGCTGGACCCTGGTGTCCTCCTCTCCTTCTCCTTTTCTCGCTCCTCCCTCTTCTCTAGATTTCTTCTCCTATTTATTCTCTCTGCCTGCTAGCCCCACCTGTTTTTCTGTACTGCCTAGCTATTGGCTGTTCAGCTGTTTATCAGACCAATCAAATGTTTTAGGCAGGCAAAGTAACACAGCTTCACAGAGTTAAATAAATGCAACATAAAAGAATGCAGCACATCTATGCATCATTAAACAAATATTCCACAGCATAAATGAATGTAACACATCTTAAACTAATATTCGACAACAAAAACCTTATGTTGTAGTCCTTAAATGCAACATAACAGTTTTTATGTAAAAAAATAACAAAACAATTTGTTTAAACAAAAATAAAGAATAAAATTAACATGCAAATAGCCAAAAGAACTATATTTGGGAGGGAAAATAAAGAAAAGAAAATTTAAGAAGAAATAGTTATGAAAGAGTAGGCCCAATGTTTACAAGCTGGTAAAATGAACTCTTCAGATTTAGGACTTTGAGCTGCATCAAACTGCTGGTGTCCTGACTCGGGACCAGAATGCCTGAGTGTGTATGTGATGAGATCACTCCATCTGTCCTTGTAGGTAGCCCCAGAAGTACCTGTTTACCTATACCCAGTGACAGTTCCCAGAATCAAATGAAAGGAACCTTGATGAACATTATTTTAAATGATATTCCAATATACCCGTGCTTTATGATTTCCACCTCATTTGTAACCTGGAGATTAAACAAAGAACAGCATTATGTAAATGACCATTTAACTTGCCAAAAGCAAAATCAGTATTCATCATTAAAAATGTGGCTCAAGGAGCCAGGCATGGTGGCACATTTCTTTAATCCCAGCACTCTCAGGAGGCAGAGGCAGGTGGGTCTCTGTTGAGTTTGAAGCCAGTCTGGTTTATAGAGTGAATTCCAGGACAGTCAGGACTATGTAGAGAGACCCCATATCAACAAACAAACAAGGGGCTCAAGTATAAATCTCTCCACTGGAAAGCAGAATATCAAGACATGACAGTAAAATATATGAAAAAAAGTTTTGAAACACCTCATTGTGTTGCCCAGGCTGGCCTGAAATCCTCCTGCCTCAGCAGCTTCTGGGCTAAGATTATAGATATAAGCACCATGCCTGGCTTTGGGATTGCTTTTATATAAAACTTTATCCTTAGACTATTTTCCTTCATTTCCTGTACTTTTCTTCATGCCATATTTTTGTGCACATGGATCAAGTGTGGGGGGCATGTGCACATGGGTAGATGTGCCCTGGTTTGCTTGTGTGGATGTGTGCACACAGCAGTAAGCAGAAGATGTTCCATGCCAAATCTCACTGGAGCAGCCTAACGTGGATAGAACATGCTAGCACAGTTCACATCTTTCTCCCCCACTGCATTTATAACCTTGAATACTGTCAACATATGCATCCCTGTCTCTCTGGTGTGTCACATTTATTATGATGGACAAATCAGCATGATTATTAATCTATGACTGAAAATTAACACTTAGGGGGCTGATTCAGCAGTTAAGAGCACTTGCTGCTCTTGTAGAGGACTTAGGTTCAATTCCCAACACCCATGTGGTAAATCACAAATATTTGTAACTCCAATTCCAGGGATCAAATACCCTCTCCTGATCTCTTCAAGCACCAGGCATGCATGTGGTGCACAGACATACATACAGGCAAAACACTCATTCTCATAAAATAAAAAAAAAAATAAATGTTTTCCAAAAAATTAACATTTAACAAACCAACAAAACTAAAGTCCATACCTATATTTTTAAAAAATTTAAATATGTGAATGATGAAAACTTTAATTTTCTACATTTTTGATACATTTGTAAAGATGTACATACCTTCTGTAGGAATAGTCTTTGTCTGCAACTAGCCAGTACACATGTACAGTTTCAAATATACATAACAGAGAGGTGCCCGCATGAGAAGCAGGCCAGATCATCCTGGCTGGGTAAATAGTGACAGGGTTGGTGCCTGCAGGAGAGAACACGTCCTCAAGATGAGACATACCCTACGTGTCCAGTACAACTGGATGGCTGCTTATAAACCCTGTCCATTAAAAGCTGTCCATTTACTTTTGGGAACTTGTGTTAAGTATAGGACACCTGTTTGTTTATTTGTGAAGGCTCATAGCAGTGCCAACAATAAACATTCCTACCTCTAAGCTAGACTCAGTGACTTTGAACCACTTTCTCATCTGTCCTTGATGTTCAGCTGGAACAAATATCATCCCAGGAGTCATTGGCTTTGCTACCTCAGGGACAGCTGGGTGACTGACTAGAAAGAAACCAGCAGGAAGCCCAAAGCAATGGGAGATGTTCTGTCCCAAGAATTTGAGTCTTTAATTTGTAAAACAAAAGGAAATAAAAGCCTATTTTTTTCCTTTTTCTTTCTTTCTTTTCCTCCCTCCCTCCCTCCCTCCCTTCCTCCCTCCCTCCCTCCCCCCCTCTCCCTCCCTCTCTTCTTTTTCTTTCTTTCTTTCTTTCTTTCTTTCTTTCTTTCTTTCTTTCTTTCTTTCTTTCTTTCTTTCTTTCTCTCTCTCTCTCTCTCTCTCTCTCTCTCTCTCTCTCTCTCTCTCTTTTTCTCTCTTTCTCTCTATACAGAGGTTCAGGCTAGCCTCAAATTTGTGGCAATCCTCCTGTCTCAGCCTCTCCAGTACTACAGGTGTGCACCACCACACCTCTTGTGTTTTCTCAGCAGTAAATACCTAAGCACTTGGCCTTTCCTATTGTTGTATTTTGGTTTTTAAGAAAAAGTGAACTGTTTTATTGTTTTTCTTTTTGACTTTTGTAGGCTCCAATCAAATTGCTTAGAACAGATGGCTATATAACTCTAATAAATACAGAGTGGCATGTCTTTTTATACCTCTGCAAAGCAGTGTACATCTATGGAAAGACACAATGAGGCCTCACTCCCCACATCTGCCGTGGCTTCCTTCCCAGCCCTCCTGGTGTTTCCAGCAACACTAGCAAGCATCTGCTTGGGAATGAAATAAATTTTGTCAGTATGCTGTGGCTGTGTAAAATAGTTTTTAAAAATCTAATATACATTGCCTGGACAATCTATAAAAGTAAGAGTGATGTCCACAGACCCAGTGAAGATCCAGCACAGGTAGGACAGATCTGGTTAAAACCCAAGAACAACTCGGCAAACAAAAGCTTCTGAAAAATGCTTCCCAGTACACTTCAACCTGAACTACAGTTTACCAACACTAGGCACTTACCTGAAAAGGCAAAGTCAATATCAAAGATAAAATCTATTCTGAAACCTTAAGCTTGAGAGGTACAAGGACACACACATAAATACACACACACACACACACACACACACACACACACACACAGAGCAAGGGGAGAAGAAAAAATAAAACATATTACCCACCTGTAAGGGCTTGACAGTTTGCAAGCAAACATTACAGGCTAAGAGCCATCACACACAGCTCAGTCTTATGATGTTCTCATGTCTGTTTCTCTGTAGAATCAGAACCCAAGGCCACACAGCCTGTGCTAATTCAATATAGATAGTGACAACCCAGGACTTAGTTTATGGGGCAAGAGTTCTGAACTCCCCACATCCCTGCAAAACTCAGGTTCCTGAGAACTGGGCTAAGTTGGATGGTTTAGCAGGCCTGGAAACCTGGGTTCAATCCCTGGAATCCACCATGGGAAGAAACAACTCTCAAAGGTTGTCCTTTGACCCCTCTACATGCATGTGTTGAATGTTTTCGAAGACAGTGCTGACTTTTTAATTTTAATTTTTTTTTAAGATTGTATTTTCAAGCTGGGCGGTGGTGGCACATGCCTTTCGGGAGGCAGAGCCAGGTGGATCTCTGTGAGTTCAAGGCCAGCCTGGTCTACAGTGCAAGATCCAGACAGGCACCAAAACTACACAGAGAAACCCTGTCTCAGGAAAAAAAAAAAAAAAAAAAAAAAAAGATTGTATTTTCAGGGGCTGGAAAGATTGTTCAGTGGTGAAGGACACTTGGCGCTTTTGCAGAGGACCAGGGTTCAGTTCCTCCATCTACATGGTGGGCTCACAGCAAGTAACTCCAGTTCCAGGAGATCCAATTCCCTCTTTTGATCTCTTGGGGCACCAGTCACGTGTTTTTCACAGATGTACTTGCAGGCAAAACATATATATATATATATATATATATATATATATATATATGTCTAAAAATATTTTATTTTTGTTATTTTTAATTATGTATATTCATGTATGTCTATGCTGGGGTATGTCCACATAAGTGTAGGTAACTGCAGAGGCCAGAGGCTCCCCTAAAGCTTGAGTTACAGGTGGTTCTAAGCCATTTGAGATGTGTGCTTGGGTCCTCTGCAAGAGGAGTATGTACTGGTAAACACTGAGCTGTTTCTCCAGCCCCTGAATTCTTTCCTTGCTGTTCTGCCTAGGCCCAAGTCACCCAACAGGTGTGTGTGACTGTACATGTGCCATTTCCTTATATAACCTGGAACTGTGCCAAACATGACTGTATTTAAAAAAAAAACCACCTCAGTGCATTTTTGTACATTTTATTGATAAAACTGGACCAGTCAGAACATTCTATAAGATCCCTGTAAACTTGAGTCGCATGCAAATGAAATAAGATGCTCCAGAGTTTTAGGGTCATTAGCCTCTGATCACATATAGTCCTTCCAGAGACGACTACTGAGCATATGCAGAACTCCCGTCCCACTGCCCTTCCTGCCTGCATTTCAGAGGGGAGAAACACTGGCTGCTGCTGAGAGAGCCTTGGGGTCTAAGAAGTGAAAGGCTATTAGGCAGAAGGCTATAATCAGTTCTTCTTGATCCTGACCAAGAACAGAGCAAGAGTGGGTACCGCCAATTACCCGACACTAGGCTGCTTTGGGCAGAAATGCCGTGGGAGGATTGGACATTGAGAAATCCATTCCATCTGCTCCCTTCATAATAGTATAAATCATGTCTGGGGTAGTTCAGCCATGCTTCTGTTCTTGGCTTCAAATAATGGTTCTCAAATTATAGCAGAGGGCTATAAAAACGTGATTTGTCCTTAGCTGAAGGCAAAAATGGTAGGCTCAGTCATAAGTCCACACAGGTGGCATGAGCTGTCCGCCCAAGAGAAGTTCTCACAGCAGCCTGCACTACAGAGCAATATGCTAAGCCTCACAGAGTCAGAAGTCTGACTTTGTCTGATGAATCAGTTCAAATATGTGATCTTTGACTCTACTTGAAGGGAGGTGTGGTAGAGGCAGCTAATTGCACCCCATTGGGAATGCTGGGTTGTGGTATCACCACCTCCAGTAAGGCATAGGAGCCAGCAAAGTTTTTTCTTTCTTTCATTTTTTTCTTTCTCTTTTTTCCTTTCTTTTGTGTGTCCTTGTGTGTGTGTTGGGAGATGGGGTGTGCATACACACGTGTACATTTTGTGTGGAGACCAGAGGTAGACACTGTGTGTTTTCCATCTTTTTTGTTGAGACACTGTCCTGGAGCTCATGGACTTGATTAGCTTGGATGGCCAGCAGCATGGGTGTGATGTTAGGGATCTGTTGAGACAAGACCATGTGTGGAAAACATTGCCCTCCTCTCCTGACAGCTTTGTGTCCTCTGGGCTTTCCAGTTGTATTAGACGGCCAGTTCAGGTCCCACTCTACCTCAGCCACAGCAGAAGCACTAGGACCAAAGGACTGGGTCACATCTGGAAGGCCTTCTATGTCTTTCTTTCCCTCCTACTTGACAACCAGCAATGTGAGGTGGATTTTCTGAGGATGGCTCTGAGGATAATTCCCAATGCTTGTGTAGCTTAAGGAAGAGAGAAACATTTGTTTTAAGGTCTAAGGTTTTAGTATTAATGCATCATGAACTAGTTTATTCTGACTAGAACAGACTGTACAAGAATTAAATAAGACAGAGGCTAGAAAGATGGCTCAGTGATTAAGAGCATTTGTTGCCCTCGCAAAGGACCTGGGTTCAGTTCCCAGAACCCACTTGGTGGCACACAACCATCTGTAATACCAGTTCCAGAGGATTCAATGCCCTCTTCTGGCCTCCATGGGCTTTGCATAGTACACAGATGTACATGAATGCTGTGGTGGTTTGAAAGAAAATGGCCCCCAAAGGGATTGGCATTATTAGGAGGTGTGGCCTTGTTGAAGGAACTGTGTCACTGTAGGGGCAGGAAGCTTAAGCTTCCCTCAGTGTGACTGTCAGTCTACTTCCTGTTGCCTGCAAGATGTAGGACTCTCAGCTCCAACACCACATCTGCCTGCAGGCCACCATGCTCCCCATCATGATGATAATGGACTGAATCTCTGAAACTGTAAGAGAACCACCACAATTAAATGTTTTCTTGATAAGAGTCGCTGTGGTCATGGTGTCTCTTCACAGCAATAAAAACCCTAACTAGGGCTGGAGAGATGGCTCAGCAGTTAAGAGCACTGGCTGCTCTTCCAGAGGTCCTGAGTTCAAATCCTGACAAACATATGGTGGCTCACAACCATCTATAGTGGATCTGATGCCCTCTTATGGCATAAAGTCATACATGCAGATAAAGCACACACACACACATCTTTTTTTTTTTTTTAAAAAAATAAAAACCCAAGCCGGGCGGGGCGCACGCTTAATCCACACTCGAGCAGACACGATCTCTGTATTGAGCACCAGCTACATGAGTCCAAAAGCAAACTACACAAGAAACTTCTCAAAAAAAAAAAAAAAAAAAAAATAAATAAATAAAAAAATAAAAACCCTAACTAAGACACAGGCAAAATATCCATACACATAAAACAAAAATAAATCTTAAAAAAAAATTCTGGGCATGGTGGCGCACGCCTTTAGCACTCAGGAGGCAGAGGCAGGTGAATCTGAGTTTGAGGCCAGCCTGGTCCACACACAGAGAAACCCAGTCTCAAAACAAAAAACAAAACAACAACAACAACAAAACCTCAAACCCCCCAAAACAAAACACACTGGGCTAGGTAGGCTTAGGGGAATGTTGAGAAAGTAAGGAAATAGAGTCCTTCTCTCTTTTTGAAGCTTATGGAAGGGCAGGAATAAAACACATAAACAGATTAGCTAGGAAGTACTCACTGACTGCCAGTCTCAAGTGCCATGAAGAAAAACAGGCCATTGTCTGAGTGGGAAATGAGAACTTCTAGAAGATTCCTGTGAGAGGTATTTGAGCCATGATCTGAGAGGCACATAGGCATTAACTGAGGAGAGGGTAAGGACCAGAACTCAGTGTGGACAGTGGGTTCAAAACTAGAACAGCATGAGGCCACCAGTGGGAGGGAAGCAGGCAGGTCCTGAGCACCCTGGGCCATGAAGAGGCACTGGTGACATTCAGAGGTCACCTGGCATCCAGAATGTCAGCAGACACACTCTGAACACATCCAGAGCCTTTTTTCACAATCTTGGGTCTGGGGGGATCTGGTGGGCCCACAGAGGATGCTGGGCTTGGTTGTAGGTGCTACAGTGGAACACAATCTTTTTGAGTGCCACTAACAGCACAGTGATAAGTGTCTGGGGAAGGATGAGGAACTTGATGGCTTTCTGGAAGTGAGAGCTAAAGATGTAAACTAGAGGAACATGGAAGGATGGGTAAATCTGGCCATTTTCAAAACCACTCAAGATGTCATGTAGGAAGTAGGTCTTGGTCTGAGATGATGCTAGGAGCTAAGCTGTACATTGAATGAACAATGGGCCACCACTGCTGAGTGTGAGGACAGTGGAGAGGGCTAGATATGTGTGGGAAGACTGTGACCGTGAGTTAGATTAAGTCATCTTGATCATGCTTTGAGACACTGGGTGGAGATGGATTAGTGTTTAATCCAACAAGAAACAGCAAAACACAGATTCCAGACTTCCTGTGACTGCAATAGAAGATAGCTCCTAGCCTGGCCAGCAGCTCCACTCACTTCCTTCTGGAAGAGAAGAGCTTATCTGGGAGTTAAGCTCCAGGCTTCATATAAGTGAACATCAGCCAGTGTTGGGACAGACCTGAATCCCACCTATGAGAAACAAGCTACGCTCAGCAGGAAGCAGTTCTTGGGTTTCCAGCCTCCCTTTTCCTCAAGAAGCCTCTGTAGACACAGGTGGGTCTATGCTGTGGCAAAAGGTACTCTCACCCATGTGTTTGTGGAAGGAGCAAGCTGCTGGGAACTCCTATGTCTCCAGGGTTTTGGGAATGCTAGCAGCTTTCCCGGATACCTTAAGTCTCAGGAGAGTCAGTCCCTGAAAGATGAATGGGATGCAAGGCTTGTTCCAGCCAGATCAGTGCGTTCATTTTAACCTGTCACTCTAGATCTTGGGTGCCTTTGATATTGATGCACTCACATCACACAGAAACAGGTGAGAGAAGCCAATGGCCCAGTTGGTTCTTTCTTTGGGATCTTATTTTTACTGTATATGGAGAATTAATAGATAATAACTTGGCTTATGCATGTAAAGATTGGTATATTAAGTGTCCCCCCAACAGCTAAAGTCTGGCCACATAGCACTTGGAGGCTTCTGCAGCCACAGTCCAAGGGGACACACCTTGAACTGAGAGCATAACTTAGCATCATTCATGTGCTGCTGGTTTTAAACTGGTGCAAAACTCCAGTTTACACCAAAGTTCTAGAGGACAGCCTGCGAGCCAGGCAATATATAGCAGGACTGTGTTTCCTTCATGGAGTTCCCAAGCTAGAAATCTGTGAAGGTGAAGCCTCAGTTCCAATGGAGAGCCCTGGATGTTGGAGATTCCAAGAAAACAAGACATCTTCCCAGAAGACCCACAGGTACTGACTGGGCGAAGCTGGTGCTGCAGAGTGGAAGTGGGAGCTGCTTTAGCCACTGGCAGATATGATGTCCACTTAAGCCCCAGATGCTAGATGTGGGGGTACAGAGTCTAATGTTTACCCTGCTGGGTTTGGTATGTCCCTGCTATCCTCCCAGGTTACTCTGTGCTATTGCGGGATATCTGTACACTGTGTGAAGGTGTATTGCTGAGATTGGTGTAATAAAAAGTTCAAAGGACAATAACTAGGCAGCAGGTATAGGGGAGACCTCCAGGTAGAGAAAGGAGGAGGAGGAATCTAGGCATGTGAGAGAGATGCCAGGAGACATGGAAGAAGCAGGATGGGCTGTACATGACAAAATGTAGATTAATTTAAGTTATAAGAGCTAGTCAAAAACAAGCCTAAGCTAAGGCCAAGCTTTCAGAATTAATAATGGATCTCTGTGTCATTATTTTGGGGCTGGCTGGTGGGACAGAGAAAGACTTGTTACACTGTACCTTTATTCTCTCATATCTAAGAGGTTGCCCTGAACCTCAGTAGCCACTTTCCAACAGTGAAGTTGTGAAGATCTGAGACTCTTATAGTTGAATGTAGCTGCATTTATGAGGTAGCCGAGAGTTTATGGGGACCAGGGACACAAATGTTATGGTTCAAATCTGTAGTCTTCCACACACTCATGGGAAATACTGTCATAAGTTCTTGACACTACAGATGGAGCTGCTCCAACCACCCAACCTTCTCTGCCAGAGGGACCGTGTCATCTGAAACTGGGAGCCCAGGTAAGCCCTCCTTTAAGTTCTGTCAGGTGTCTTCTGATCATGTGTCTGACAGCAGACTATGTGGTACCTTATGGTGCCAGTGGGAGTAAGGGCTGCCCCATCTCTCCCACTGGTACATCCAAAGTTTGCAGGACCCAGAGGTAAGTGCTCCTATTAAGGTTAAATACGTCTTACCAGCAGGAGAGCTAGCTGCTATCAGATATTAAGATATGTGAAATGTAGTCCTGGTGGTTCAGTTCCTTAGAGGACTGATAACAAAGGTGTTTCATCACTTTAAAAGAACTCCTAGGTGGACATGGTGAATGCTTGTAATTATAGTACTTGGGAGGCACTAACAGGAAGAGTGGAGGTTCAGAGTTTAAAGCCAGTCTGGGCTACATGAGACCTTGTCTCAAAACAAACATAAAACCTACAGGGACAAATTAGAACACACCATCTAATACTTGATCAGTATCAGTAAGGGACCATCTGAGACCATAAGCCCACAGAAAAGCTTTGCCAAGTACTACCTGCTGCCCATTCTCTGACCTCAGCTTTACAAAGAAGCCCATATGAACTTTCTCTGTTGCCCTCTGTAGCTCTTGGGGAAGTTTCTGACACTCACTATCTCAGGGTGTTTCAAATGGTCCAAACATACACACCAGGCCTGCAGGGAAATGAGAACATTGCCTACAATAGGAGTTAGAGCCATTCTCAAAGGTTGCCAGGCACAGCTTCATCATGGGCAGGAGAGCAGAGGGCCAGCAATTAAAAAACACAGGTCACAGCACCTTTATTCACTGTCATACAAACAGAGGTGACATGAAACACCCTCAGAGTTGCAGAATGTTCTTCACAACCCTCAAAACCTTTGGAGGTCACAGGTACTGCCTCTGCCTTTGTATACCAAACGAGACCAGTGTGAAGGAGGAAATCTGCCTTCCGTGATGGGGCATTCTCCAGAGGGCTTCCGGGCCAGACACAGAGTTTTCATGGCACAGACCCTTTTCCTGAGAACATCTCACTTACTAACGTCATCCTAGAGGGTGAAGCCCTGTGCTCCAACTGTGAGATTCATCCTGTCATGACATGTGACCCTATAGCATTACCATTCACAAGATGTAAACAAATTCCCATTATACATTTATTTATGTGAACCAAGACAGTCACAGGGCATGTTGGACACGCAGCTGTGCATCTGCTCACCTTAGACTGTTAAAAAAAAAAAAAAAAAGAACACTTCCCACCAATGAACAATGTTTTATGTACGCAGGGCGGCTGGAGTGTGGAGATGTCTTTGATTTACGATCCAGTTTCTATATGTAGAGTAGCTGCAACCATGCTAGGACGACCTGCTTGCCTCCATCAATGACTCTGGTAAGACCATGTGTCACAGACACTTGGGAAGAAAGGCTGGTTTTATCTGAGTTCCTGTTTATAACAGCAGGAAGTAGATGCCTCTGTGTATTTAAGCAAACAGTGGCAGCAGGAGAGACTACACAGCCTAAGCTCTGTCTTTCAACAGGATTTGACAGCCTGGCTGGAGGCACCAAAATACATCTTTAAAAAATAAAAATGTGATTTCAAAAGCTTTTATTTCATAGGGAAGAGAATAAAAGTCAAATGCTAGTAAATGTCTGACTGAGCTCAATGGTTGTTTGGGCTCAGCTCGTTCATCTTTGAGAGGCTGTAAAGGCAAAACGGAATTGTGACTGAATTTTTAAAAAAAATAGTATAGGAACTACGGATTGCCCACTGCTTCCATGGTTTCCTGGACTAGTTAATTTATTTGGAGAATGAAGGCAATATTTTAGAAAACAGTTCACCTTTAGCCCAAGTTCATCTGATAAGGGTACTGTGTACAAAGCAGTTAATTATACACATAAATAACATAAAATAACTGTCATAAATTAAGAAGTCCAAGGCTCTCCCACCACACCAACAACTGAGAGGTGAGACTGGCCTGTGTGGATGTAGAGGGTGTGGGCCAGGTAACCCACAGACCAGCAGGACCCATCTGAGTGCATCTTCCTTAGACTCCAGCTGTGTAGCACAAGCTCCAGGCCCTTCTCAAAGCTTTTCTCTGGAATGAGGTGCTGAGAAAGTGCCACCTTGTCTGACACCAGGCTGACTGCAGCTTTCTTTGTCCACTGCTGGTCAGCTGCCAGGGTCTCTGCAGGGTGGCTGCCCACATCTGGCTACATCCAGGAAACACGGGACCAAGGACAAAGTAAGGCAAGTTCATCTTCAAGTTCTTCTTCTTTTGTATGACATTAAAAACTGATGAGAAGAGCAAGACCACACAGCAAGACTCTCCTGTCACCTTGCCTCTTTGTGTCCCTGTGCTGGGACTGTAGACACCATGATGGCAGTCCGGCCTGTTGCCACTGGGATGGCACAAGTATGTGCTGCCATGTCCCCCCAGCTGGGTGTGGCCAGCTTGCCTGCACTGTCATGGTGACCACTTCTGCTCTCACCCCACCCACACCTCTCTGGGTTTCCTTAAATCACTAGCTACACTTCTCTCCTGTAGAGCTGAACTCCTCCACTTCGTAGGAAATTGGTCTTCAGACACAACCACCTTTGGAATTAAGGCTTACACAGAAAGAAAACATGGGTTCACTCCCCATTCTCCACTCAGGGGTGTGGCTAAGCTGCACCGTAATACATGTGTTTGGATGGCAGAGTCCTGAGACGGCTCTGGAGGAGCATTGGGATTCGAGCATGAGGGCTTACTTTGCACACAACTGTGTGTGCCCTCACGCAAGGCACCTGTGCACAAGACAGGGACCAACACCCTACAGTGCAAACGACTTTATCATATTAAAATAAATCAATATTGGCCACAAGAGGGCCATAATACATAACGTGGTTATGAAATAAAATGAACAAACTGTTCATAAAATCAATCTATGGATGTTCCCAAGATGCCTTTTGCGCCTGATCTAGGGGCCTCCCATGAGGTTCATGATACTTCTCATACGAGGCCTCAGGCCACAGCCCTGTGACAAACAAACTGTGACTTCAGAGGAAGAGTTACTTGACTTCTGTCTCCCTGCTTGTGAATCCAGGAGCAAGGAGAAACCTGGGTTTGCTTCTGTGTGCTGCCTGAGAAGGCTAGCCATGTTTCAGTGTCATTACTGGAGTGCTAAAGAAAACAGATCAAATCTCCCTGGTTCTTGGGATATCACACCTGCTTCTAGGAACCTGCTATCTGTGTCCCTGAGCCCCATGACAATTACAGACCTCTGAGGGTGACACTGTGGTCTGGCCAGACTGCACCACCTTGGGGAAGCACATGGTGGCACTCCACGGAGTGCCTTAAGCTCCTGCCTGTCAAAGGCCATGGCACCAGCTAAGTTGGTAACTTTGCAATGCTAACCCAACCTCAGTGATCCTGCCATGTGTATACTCTTCCTGTTTGGTACCCAGCAAATAAACCTCAAGGCCTCAGAGCCCTCCCTGCAGCTCAGCCAGCTCTGCAGCCGCATTATCAGTAGCTGTACATCTGCTGCTGTTCGTTCTGTACCTGGGGTTGCACTGCCTGCTGTGGGGCTGCAGGAGCTTGTGGTGGCGGCTGCAGCACGTCCGTCTGGGGCACAGCCCGCCATGTGAGCGGGTGCTGCTCGCTGAGCTGGCTCCCCAGGGGTGTGATGGAGTTCACCAGTGTAGTGAGGTTGATGAAGTGGGCCACGGACTGCGGGTTTGAGGCTTCTGGCTGTGGGTGGATCTGGACATCATTCTGGCGGTTATGCAACATGGCGGAGCCACTGACAGTGTCAAAGGTCACAGTCAGGATGGAGTTATCCAGCTGTAGCTGGCGTTCAGGGTTGGTAAGGTGTCCAACAGCCACTGGCTGTAGATTGGTAAACTGAGTCCCAGCTGCAGTGGTGATGGGGGTCACGGTGATGTTGGTCAGGCCGACAGAGCTTGATGGAGTAGTCACACTGGGGTCCCCTAGAGTCACCACCACCTGCAAGAGTCACATGGAGAAAAGAGACAATGAATTATTTCTGCAAAAAGGAGAAAGGCAGAACCTCCCAAAGCACCCTCCTACTGGAGGCCACAGTCTGTGCTGGAACTGCATGCTCAGGCAGAGGAGTGACAGCCAAGCATCCACTGGGGAAAGCAGAACACAGTGTCCTTGGAGAATTATACCAGCGGAAAAGAGAAGGGAAATACGGACATTCTCAGAGGCAATGCTGAGACGGAAAATCAAATGAATGTCACTGGCCAGAAAAAGAGTGAAGTATGCCCAGAGATGGGGAAGTGCTCGCCACTGATTCATGAGAACCTGAATGCTATTCCCAGTATCAATGTAAAGCCAATGTAAAGTCAGGTGCAGCAGGAGAGACAGACAGATCACAACACACACATGAGTAAAGCAAGCCTGAAAAGCAGGAAGCCAACCCTCTATCTTCATCCACCCTCTGACCTGCCTGTCTTGTGGCCTGTGAAAACCCTGTAGCTATGGAGGCAGCCACGGCTGCAGCTTCCTCAAACCTAGTGCTGAAAGGCAAGACAGATGCAAGCAGGTTTACTGCAGAATCATCATCTCCAAAAACGAAACACACACGGAAGAAGTGAGGTCTCAAATGGCAAAGTGATATAAGATAAGCAAAGCAGAGACCACACAGAGAAGCCAGCTCAGTGGCTGATGCTTGTCCAGGTCCTGTTCCTTAGCAGGCCCCTTGGGGCACCCAATTGGGAACCATGTCTCAGTCTCTCACTGCTAAAGTGTCACACTGTTATTAACAATGGCATGCGTAATCTGGAGGTCACAGTTGGCACAGCTTGCGTGAGACAATGCCTACATGGAAAGCGAGGGTGAATGACAGGACTCAAGTCCAGAGGAGCTGCCCCTGCAGAGGTGGCTGTCCTCTGATATACACAAAGGCACCAACCAACCTGTTGGATACTCTGCACAGCAGAATTTGTCTCATCACCCACACTGCCTGTGAACTCTGGCTCCTTTTCAGGGTACTCGCTGAAGGTGGTGTCCTCGGGCACTGGAGCCCCTGCCTCCTCCTCCGGCTTCTGCTTTCTCTTGTGGCTGCGCTTGGCAGCCTTCCCATGCTTGCCTTCTGCCAGCCCCTCCTGCTCCAGGCCCAGTGCAGGCTGTGAGGAGATGGGTGTCAGTAACCACAGGGCAGCGGGTCACATCTGGATGGGGGCCAGGGCATCATTCACTGTCTAGACACACCCACAGGGCGTCAAGCTGCCACAGGAAATAGCTACTTTGTGTTCAAATAGAAACATTGTTAAATGAGAAATATTTCCCTCAAGGAAAGCGCTTTTAGCCACTATCCACAGCAGGAACAACACTGGATGCGAACGCTTGATTAAAACTATGCAGGCATTTTCTGCCCCTCTCTGTTCAGGCTTATCCTTTCCCTCACACAGCTCTGAGAGTGTCAGCAAGATGGGCTGCGGCCCACACAGCTGGAGGTCAGGGCATGGTGGCTGTAAGGCTCTCTGTCCTGTCAGTGGTACTCTTGGTTCCCCTGTGAGGTTCTGGGGGCACACAAATCTACCAGGAGCTGGTCAGAGTAGGGAGATGGAGAGACTTCCTTTCCTGTCCTCACCTATGAATTGTCAGGCACATAAACGGCTCACAGAAGGGCTAGATGTGGATTCTATCCTTTCATTCCATAAGCCACCTGTTCTCATGGGACACTCATCAGCACAAGCCAAAGCACTCAGGTACAGATGTTCTCTTTGTGATTAAAAATAAAAGTGTCATAAAAATATTGAGTACATCCAGGTATGATGATGCACACCTGGGATTTTAGCATTTGAGAGGTAGAGGCAGGAGGATCAGAAGTTCAAGGCTAGCCTTGGCAACATGGCAGGCTCAAGATCAACCTGGACTACATGAGACCATGTCTCAAAAAAAAAAAATATTGGTAAAAGTTCCTTTAAGAGCTAGGTTTAGCCTGGTGTGGTGGTGCACACTTATAATCCCAGTACTGGGGAGGCAGAGGCAGGTGGAGCTCTGTGAGTTCAAGGCCAGTGTGGACTATGTAGAGTTCCAGGCTAGCCAAGTATGCATAGTGAGGCCCTGTCTAAAAAGAAAAAAAAAATTCTAGGTTTGCCTAATATAGTAAAGTTTAATTTTGCTTAAGATAATTTAATCATAATAAAATTTTCTAGGAATGATCAGTTAAGAATCTTTTTTACATCTGTTTTATGTGTATGAATGTCACTTGCATCTATGTATGTGCAATGCATACGTGCATTGTGTATGTGCCTGGTGCCCACAGATGTCAGAAGAGGGTATTGGATTCCCTAGAACTAGGGTTTCAGATAGCTGTGAGCCACCATATGGTTGCTGAGAACTGAACCCAGTCCTTTGAAAGAGCAACTAATGTTCCTAACCATTGAGCCACCTCTCCAGCCCCCCAAACTACCTATTTTCTTAAGACATATACACCAGCATCTGAATACTGAATTCATAGATTCTACAACAAAACTAAGACATAGTCTAGAAAGCTCCAGGAGGAAGGCCTAACAAATCTCAGTGAGACTATGCTGATGTGTACAGCACAGTCAATGGTATGTCTGGAGCCTGCTCCTATATATGGTCTGTTCCCTTAGGGTTCACTTGGTATGTGAGATCTGCTCCCCTCACACTCTAGCCCTGCAGGTACGCTCTGTGCTGCTTACCTGGACAATGCCAATGGAGGAGGCATCAATGGTGGTGGTCTCAGGGATGTGGTCCAGATCATCAATCCGCACAGCAAGGACCTGAAAGGGGCAGAGGGCAGTGAGTAGGATCGCTGTGCCCACCCAATGGCTGCCCTGATTATGCCCTAGGAATCTAAACTCACTGTGCAAGGGCCACTGCTGCAGGGGACTAGCAGCTAACTGACAAACTCACCTCTGCTCTGACTCCTAGCCTCCGTTCTGACTTTGAAACTACTTCTAGAATGTTCTCTAGGGTTCCCCCAACCCTGGTCTCTGACCCCCATCTCAAACCTCTACAGTGTTTTCTGGCCTGGGGGGACCCCTGGTACCTGTCTGCTAACTTGTGGCTCCTGTCCTGAGATGGAGGCTACTTCCTGCTTCTGTGGCCTCCATGACATGTGCTCTAGTGAGGTATCAGTGCACCCTCTGTCATGACAGGGAGTTGAGGAAGCTAAGACACAGAGCAGTAACTGTTTGATAAGAAACCACCAATGGAGGTTTTTGTGGGCCAAACACTGTGCCCGTTAGCCTAATGCATACAGCTATGTGCATGTCAGCTTTGTGACAAAGCAAGAGCCTAGTCATGCCTTTCCTTTATCTGCCCCACTCACAAGGGTCCTTAGCATGCAACACTCACTCCATGACCTGCCCTATGAGCCCATATGGCCTCCCACCAGCCCCAGTGTCCTATCCATGGCAAGCAACACTTGTCAGCTGCTTACACTCATTGCATATCTCATAACTGGTGACTAAGTCCTACAGAAGGCAGCAGACACAGACAGGGAGGAATATGGACGCACTGGAAAGGTGTAAGAAAGGTGATCCGCCAAAGACACCTGGTGTAGAGAAGCTGCAAGCCTGGGGAAGGCTCTACATCTGAACTTACCCCAACATTCCTTACATTTGTTGCTCAGCGGAAGAAAGCAAAGTGGAAAAACGTACACTATTCATGAGGGTGGCAGGGAGCTCCATCTTTGAACCTCTAGACAAAAGCCCATTCTGGGCCCTTTTCTGAACCATGCTTGAGCCAAGAGAACACTAATGGGCCTCTGAGAACTTTGTCTCCTGATCGAATCAGCACTTCAGGGACCCACAGGAAAGCAGAAGTCTTCCTGGTGTTTCTTAAACCTATATGTATTTCTTCCATCATGAATTCTCTTTCCCTAGACACTGGGCTTTCTCACTGAATGGTTGTCACAGCTGATGCTAAGTCTGTATCTGTTAAAGGGGATAAAGCTCACAAACATGTTCGTTTACAGTTGCCTTTTTTTTTTTTTTTTTTTTTTTTTTTTAAACCAACAGAAATCCCAAGAGCTTCCCTGCTCAGATCTAGAAATACTTTGGGTACAACTTCTTTTGTGACCTTCATGCTCAGAAAGTATCTCTTCTTCTTAGGGGTCTAGTAACTTTATTAATCTAGTTTTGTTGTGAGAAGAAGGTGGTTGGGCTGGGGCTCAGTTGACTGAGTGCTTGCCTAGCATGCATGAGGGCTTCAAGAATCAGCACCACATAAAACAGGGTGTGGTAGTACATGCCTGCAATCCCAGCACTCAGAGAAGTTCAAAGTCATCCTCAGATACATAGTGAGTTCTAGGCCAGTCTGGGCTACACATGATCTTGTCTCAGAAAGAAAAAAAAAAGATGATACAATTCAGACATAAGACCAGGGCTCAATCTTAAACTCACATTGCATGAGGACAAAGGGGTCTCAGAGCAGAGTAGGCACCCCAAGCCCACAATGGGGCCAGGCCATGCATGCTATGAGGAGATGTGAATGAGCCCCCACCAGGCTAACCTCAGGGTGCTTGCGCCGCATGTGTCTGCTCATGGAGGCCCGGGTGGACACCTTGGTGCCACATAGCTGGCAGCTCTGTGCTTCCACCTTGTCATGGGTGAGCTGGACATGTTTCTGCAGCATGTACTCCGTGACGTACTTCTTGTCACACACGGAACAAGTCCACTGCTTGCCCACTTCTCACACACAAGTGGGGTAGAAAAGAGAAATGCAAGTCAACAGAGAGACGTCAACGCTTCAGTCACCTCTCAAGCCAAGCACCTGCCATACTCTCTGCTCCTCTAGACAGCCATCATCTGGTCAGACCAGTCGGACACCAGTGCTCAAGACTAGCAGGAACAACTGACCTTTGTCCTTGAAGAACGGACGCTGGAAAGGCACAGTGGGGTTTAGAGGCCAAGGGGCTGCCTCAAACCAAGAGAGTCCTATTCTGCAAGTGTTTGTGAAACAGAGCAGGTGCTCCCATTCCTGCATATCCGGACAGCTGAACCATCCTTGGGACTCAGTACCTGTGTGGATGAGCTTGTGGGTCTCCATTGTGTTCCTCTCGCTGAATGTCTTCCCACACAATTCGCACATGAAGTCTTTTATTCCTGCAGGAAAAGTCATGTTGGATATCACATACTTGGTGAGTTTTCAGTTTACGTATACAGAGGATGTCTCATGCTCCAGGATTTGTAGCACCTCAGAGGAATGGTAAATTGTCAGAAAACAACAACAACAACCAAAAAACAAAAACAGCATTTATTCCCAAATTTACCCAGAAAACTGTGGCCTCAAAAATTTAATCCTTTATATGACACTTCATATTTTTAAAAGTGAAGAGATTTGGGAAGGTCCAAGAACACAGATGTAGAGAAGAGAGCCCAGGGGTGGAGACAGCAACAGTTTCTCTTAGCAGGATAACTCACCTATACCCCTACTTAGCTTCAAAAGGCCTTGGGTAGCTTCTGAGACATGCATTAAGAGATTAAACAGCAAGAGGAAGTCAGGACCCAAGACAAGAACGTGAATGTCTCCATGAGAGACAGCAGAGCTGCTGTGGTCACACAGAGCACCAGGGATTGTTTTCACTATCTACCAGCACATCCACAGGATGAGCAAGATCAAGCAGAATCCATCCCAGGATGCAAGGATGATTCAATCTAAGCAAATTGGCAAATGTGATATGACATATCAACAGAATGAAGGGCCAAAATATCAGCACAGAATCTCATGATCATCTCAAACAGATGGAGAAAAAGCATCTGATAAAATAAAATGTTAACAAACCAGGTGCAGAAGAATCATACCTCAGCATGAGGTTATGCATGGCAAACGCAGAGCCAGCACTGTACCAAAAGGGAGACACTGAAGCAGGCTCCACTATAATCTGAAAGGAGACAAGGTGTTGATTCCCACACTTGTAGTCAAGATAGCACCTTAAGTTTTAGCATGGCCGTTAGGCAAGAGAGGAACAAAAAACATGCAGGAAGAGTGGAAGTCAAATCATCCCTATTTGTACACAGCATGTCTCCATGTGGGAAAGCCTGAAGACTCCACTAAGATCTTCTGAACTGGTAAAGAATTAGACTTACATAACACACACACACACACACACACACACACACACACACACACACATGACCACACAAAACTGCACATACAAAGACCTGAAGGCTGAGGATATGGCTCAGTGAGCAGAGTGCTCACCTGGCATGCATAAAGCCCTGGGTCTGACCCTGTGTACTACATAAACCAGGTGTGGTAGTGCACACCTGTAATCCAGCACTCAGATCACAGAGACAGGAGGATTCAGAAGTTCCAGGTCATCCTTAGTTACACAATGAGTTCAAGGCCAGCCTCTGAGGTGTGTGTGGGGGAACAAAGATATGTATATTTACACATAAACACACATACACACACACGCACATCAACAATATTTATCTGCTGGGCAAGAAATCATGAAAACATATATTATCTACATGTAGGAAAATGTTATGCAGCCTGTCATTTTATACAGTTAAAAAAAAAAAATCCTGAGAGTCAGTAGGGAAGTTCAGGTTGGACTTTTAGCAGATGCTTCTGAAGAGAAGAATTTCCATATTCAGGACAAGGATTCTGTGCTCAGTAGTTCAGAGTCTTCAGATACACAACAGATCATGACAAAAGATGTGCAATCTCTCATTGGCACACACTGGATTCATCATAAATTTACCAAATTAAGACTTTTAAATCAAGTCTTTCAAGCCGAAGATGCAAAAAAATATGGTGGGGACCCCTGGCACCCACATAAACTATACACGGTTACCAGAATAATTAGTATAAAAAAAGGTGTCCATATTGGGGAAAAGATACAATCAAGATGCTGGGACTAGTGAAAGAGCACATCCCTCAAGTTCACAAGAACATCCCTTTAGGTAATACTAAATTTAAAGTGGTCAAACACCTGAGAAAGAGTCTAGTCCCTACAGCTGCCACAGCGATTTCCAACAGACAGAAGATGTCCATCCCGTGCCTCAGGAGCCCTGGAGTGTTAGAGTACTGGCTGCTGAAGCCTGTGGATCATGTTGCAAAGCCTGATGCCACCACAGCTTCGATTACAAAATACAAGTCATTTTTATTTAAAAGGAAGTCTTTTCATTAAAGTATAGTTTGTTTTTTGGTTTTTCAAGACAGAGTTTCTCTGTGTAGCCCTGGTTGTCCTGGAACTCACTCTATAGACCAGGCTGTCCTCAAACTCACAGAGATCCACCTGCCTTTACTCCCAAGTGCTGGGAATAAAGGTGTGTGCCACCACTGACTAGCTTAAAGTATATTTTAAAACCACTGATGACACCAAATACTGGAGAGATGTTCCTTATTCATGGACTGTAAGAATCAATGCTGTTAAAATGTTGACACAAAGTGATTTACAGATTCAGTACAATACACCAATTACTTCTTCACAAAACCAGAAAAGCAATCCTGAAGTTTGTGGGGAAGCCTGGCAGACATAGCAGAAGTGACCTGGAACAAAATGCACAGAGCTGCAGATACTCATGCCTGGTTTCAAGACACTACCAGAATCACAGGTACAAAACCACAATGGTGCTAGCATTAGAAACAAACACATATATCCACGGAACAGATCCTAAAATAAAGTCATGCATGTACAGTCAACTGAATCTCAACAAAGGTGTAAGGAAAACTAGATGTCTACATTCAGAAGCTTCAAACTTGACCCTTATCTCTACAAAAACCAACTTAGAATGGGTCAAAGATTAAATATCTTTGGAACTAAAAGAAAACTTAGGAGAAACACTTCAAGACATTGGTAGAGCAATGACTATGTGAGATGAGCCTTGAAGCCCAGGAAACAAAAACAAAACTACACATCAAACCATGAGACTTCTCCAGAGCAAAGGAAACAGCTCGCAGAGCAAAGAGACAACAGACAGAATGGGAGAAGACACTCATCAGCCAGTCATCTGACAGAAGGTTAATACGAACAATGTATAATGAGCCAAAACTTTAGAAACAAGCAATGCAAGCTAAAAACCAGAAATGATCAGAATAGACACATATATGTGAAAAATGCTCACTACCATCAGCCAGCAATGAACTGAAAACCAACACTCTAATGAGGAGCCATCTCACCCTAGTTATAATAGCTATTATTAAAAGTGAAAAAAAAAAAGAAAGAAAGAAAGAAAGAGAGAAAGAAAAAAAAAAAAAAGAAAGAAAGAAAGAAAGAAAGAAAGAAAGAAAGAAAGAAAGAAAGAAAGAAAGAAAGAAAGAAAGAAAGAAAATGCTGAGCAGTGGTGGCTCATGCCTTTAATCCTAGCACTCAGGAGGGAGGTGGGTCTCTGTGAGTTCAAGGCCAGCCTGGTCTATAGAGTTCTAGGACAGCCAGGGCTATAGAGTGAAACCCTGTCTTGAAAACTAAAACCAAACCAAACCAAAACAACAACAACAAACCACTCAAGAGATGTGAAAAAAAAAGATCTCACACTGGTGGTGGGATGGGTTTGTGATCCTTTGCAGACATGGGGTGCCCCAGTAAGTGGCTATGATTTCCAGGCATCCAGCCAAAGACATTGGCAAATGCATGAAAAGGTGCCCGTACAGACCTTCAGCACTCACTCTAGGGCCATTGGTTTGCAGACCAGGCAGAACTGAGACAGGACACACCTGTGTGCCGCTTGTAGTGCTTGAGCATGTTGACCTTCTGGGCAAACTTGCGGTGGCATTCTTTGCACTCATACTCCTTGATGCCCTTGTGCAGCTTCATGTGGTGGCGCAGTGCATGCTTGGTCTTCATGCCTACAGGAAGCAGATCAGCATGAGTGCCAGACTGCCCAAAACCTGCCCCAGGGCATCTGTGTCCCAATCCACTCCCCTGAAGCTCCCATCTGAACCCAGTGGGCACAATTTCCATAGACACAGAATGGGCTTGGGAGAAATAGACTGTGACCTCACCTCAGAGGGTCCCACTCCACCAGATGAAGTACCCACAAAGTTAACACCTCAGGAGGCCACTAGAGATTCACTGTGACATTAAGATGCAGTGTGTCAACAACAGCACCCAAGATGATGCAGTGAGATGTACAGGAGGACTAGGGCTTCTTGTCTCTCTTTGATGACATAAATGTTAACTAAAATGAGGATACCAGATCTACATTCAATTAATTTTTTTAAAAAGTCATTCTTGCCAGGCGGTGGTGGCACACACTTTTAGTCCTAGCGTTCAGGAGGCAGAGACAGATGGATCTCTGTGAGTCTGAGGCCAGCCTGGTCTAAAAAGTTCCAGGACAGCCAGAATTACACAAAGAAACCCTGTTTCAAACAACAACAACAAAAACAAACAGAAAAAGCCATTCTTTAAAAAAAAATTCTTTTGTGTGTGTGTGTGTGTGTGTGTGTGTGTGTAACATGCAAAGTCAAAGGACAACTCTCCAGAGTCAGTCCTTGCCACCTTGCAGGATACAGGGATCAAACTAAGGTCATCACACCCATGTGCAAGCGCCTCGACTGTTCATGCCACCTTGTCAGACCACTGACGACTTTTAACTTGTTGCTGCCAATCTTAGGCATTGAAACAATCCAAAGCCATGACTTTACACTTAGGATGAGGAAAGGGGGGAAGCATCCTTAGGAGCCAAGGCCCAGCTGGGTGAGTGCAGGCAGGGTACAGTCCTTAGACCACCCCACCCCCAGCAGTGGACAAGACAGCGGTGCTGCCACACTGGGTGGGAGCAGTGGGCTCAGAGCCCACTCCTGGCTCCGGCCTCAGCTGGACAATAGCCCACCCAGTCCCATTTTGTCTCTACTCACCTTCACCTATCTCAGTGTGAAGAGCTGACTTCAGGCAACCCAGCTGTGCCACAGGGCTAGTCAAGTCAGAGATAGCAGAGGGCACACAAGTGTCACCCTGAGTCTCCTGTCTGTCAGTCCCTGGCTGGGTAAAGTGCCAGTCCTTTCTGACTATGGAGGAGCAATTTTACCTTAATTTCTCCCTCCTCCCAACCCTCCAATTAAAAATGTCATACAGCCCCCACCACCCAGGAACAAAAACCACAGGTGATGAGAGATCCAGCCAAAGCTTGACCCCCTAGCAGACTATTCTTTAGGTAACTGGCCTATTCTTGATCTGTCTTTCTTACAAAGGACTAAAGTTAGTTGGTACAAACCTCACCCTTGCAGTTCTAACACCTATTCATGGCCTCATTTATTCATTCCCATAACTGCTATGATCTCACTATTTATGTGCCAGGCATTAGACACCAGGTGGTATGCTAGACAGAGCCCTCTGGCTTCATGGGACTTCTGTTCTAAGTGAGACTAGGTAATGAGAGAACCCACATAGTATGTGGAAAGAGAAGGGAGAGACAGGCAGAACTAGGCAGGAAGGGGCTTGGTGAGAGAGGTTGTATGCAAGGCCATCCTTGGTTACACATCAAGCAGGAGGCCAGTCTGGGCTACACGGATGCTGTCTCAAACAACAGAACTTGAAACATCCAGCTTTTCCTGTAGGCTACAGAGGTGTCTTTATGGATAATTTTGTGATTCATGATGTGATTTTGAGAAAGACGGTTTCCTGTGCCTGGGACCCTGGCCCCCCTTTGCCAAGAAGAACCATGGTTTCTAGCAGCTACCCACTGTCATGGGCACAGACTATGTCTAGGTTCTTCAATTTTAGTGATCATAAGCAAGCTAGATGATGGCTGAACATGCTCTAGTGGCCTGGGATGTCCCATGACTCCAGAGATACCCTGTGTCTCTGAGACCTCCTGAGGCTCCAGGTACATACTCACCTTTCCCGCACTCGGCACACAGGTACTCTCGGATGTTGTCATGCACACGCATGTGCTCTTTCAGCATGTCTTTCCTGGCAAAGGACTTCCCACACTGCTCACAGGCATGGCTTTTCACACCTGTAAACAAACACAGCAGTGCCTTGTAGCTGGAGAGCTTCTCTCCAGCTCCCACCAAGCCCCAGCAGTCCCGTAGCCCACTTATAAAATAAACATACAGACTCTTATGTTATTTAAACTGTTTGGCCTAATGGCTCAGGCTTCTAGCTATTTAGTTCTTACATCTTAAATTAACCCATTTCTATAAATTTATACCTTGCCACATGGCTTGTGGCTTACCAGTATCTTACATGTTGGTACTCATGGCGGCAGCTGGCAGCGTCTCCTGACTCAGCCTGTTTCCAGAATTCTCTTCTCTGCTTGTCCCGCCTATACTTCCTGCCTGGCTACTGGCCAATCAGCATTTTATTTATACAGACCGATATACACAGCACTGGGGCTAGGCAGGACTGGAGAAAACTTCAGCTACAGTGCCTGAAAGCCTTAACCCACAAGACATCTCAGAAAACGGTCTCAGCTCAGTGACACTGTGAGCTGCCTTTTCAACATGCTCCACGGGAGTCTCTGGCATGAGAAGGCCCTGAGAACCTGGAGTGGACACAGGTGGATGGGAAGGGATGTGCTGCAAGTGTCAGGGGAGGCCAGGGTGAAAGCTGGAGAAACGGGGCTGCAGTGTGAGGAGCCAGGGAGTGATGCAGGAATCCTGCTGCTGGGCAGGTGAGTTGGCACCATACGTCACTGCAGGAGCACGTTACCTGTGTGGATGAGTTTGTGGCGCTCCAAGTTCCCGATGCTGTTGAAGATCCGCCCACAGATCTCACAGGGATGAATGTACCTGAAAGTAGAGACAAACCTCAGGAGCCCCACCAGGGGGCTCATCACCTGAGGGGCTCATTCACTGTGAAGCCTTTGTCTACTCAGGGTCTGCTCAGCTGTGAAGGGCATGTGTGAAAGCTCCACTGTCCATGGAGGTGAGGCAAGAAGATGCTATGTGTCTCAGCTTTTCTGTAATGGGCTGAACTCTGTCCCTCACTTTGCTGCTGCAGTCCTAGCCCAGAATGTGGCTATATGTGGAGACAGGCGTTTACAGAGCAGATCGAGGTAAAATGGGGTCATCACGGTGACCCCAGATAAGAGATAGAATCATGTACCGAAGGCTGAGCCTGTGAGGGCACAGAAGATGCCATTGTTAGTCAAGGAGAGTTTAGGAGGAACCAAACCCTTTGACATGGGGCAGCATTAACAAAACCCAGCTACAGAGGAAAGGCTGTGCTGGCTTGTCAAGTAGGCCAACACACTTTAGAATCCTGTAAGGCAAACAATTAGGGTGAAAAATGCGGTCTAGGAGGCTGGTGCCCCAATATCTGGCATACGATGACTCAGTGATTGTGACTTGCTAGGCTAACACTATGGCTTTACAGAGTCCCTCTCTTCCTTACAGCCTCGGAGTCTTACTTCTGCACGTTGGGATCAGGCAGGTTCTCTCGGTGGATGACCATGTGGGCATGGTAGGTGGCCTTGAGTGCAAAGCGCCGGTGGCAGATGCTGCAGCCATGACCCTTCTCCTTGTGCACCTCCATGATGTGCTTCAGGTATTCCTTCCCACGGCCAAAGGTGAGCTATAAGCACACAGGGTGGAGGCTGCTGACTCACTGCCATCTCTGGGCAACTTTGTTACACTTGGATTGGCCAGACACAAATGGGATGGTCAGTTGTGCATGGGGTGGGGTGGGGGGCGATGACTATGGTACAGAAGCTTGCCACTTACAGGATAGGCTTCTGGAAACTCAGGTCATGAGCTGCTTGGAAATCAACTGTCCTTCCTGAGAGCATGCACCCTGCCTTGTGAAGCATGGACCAGCTTCAGGTTGGATGGGGCAAGGCATACCAGCCTGAGGCTAGTGAGGCTACTGAGGCCAGTTCCCAGGACACAAACCCCACCCCAGTCAGCAGTCTGCTTATGTGCACACCAAGCCACAAGCGGGTTCTGATGGGTGTGAGAGCCCATGGTAAACATCCCTAAGCTCAAGTGATATGGGACAACCTTCTTTAGTGGAGGAAATGGACAGAACAGTGCTGTAGGTTCCCCACAGCTCCATGGTCCCAATTCCCTCCCCTGCCGCTGTGCTTACAGGTGGGGTGCTGAGTACCTGGCACCTCTTGCAGCTGTATTTGTGAGGCTCGGAGTCTGCACTCTCATCAGAGTTGTCATCGTTCTCCTCTGAGGAGATCCCAATCTTGCCGATGAACTCTTCCCGCTGGTGGTCATCCATTAGTGCGATGTCCTGCAGAACAACCACAAACCCAGCCTTTAATGCAGTACGCTGGAGCTCTGGTCAGTACTTTCGGGGAATCAGTTGTTTGTCTAGTGAGCTTTATCTATGTCCCTTTGGATGGCACTGGGCTTGCCATCCTGTGGTCCTGGCACTTACCAGCTCTCAGGGTCATTATGCTACCTGCCTAGCAAAATCCCACCTATGCCCAGGAGAGTCCTGGAGGACATCCCAGGCTGCTGCAGCACTGCTCCAGACTGGGCCTTTGACTCAGGTGCTTCTTCCATCTGTCCTCACACCCAGTTTTCTCTGCCCTGGGGCTACTGCACAGCTCTTCTTTTCCCTAAAGGCAGGAAGGCAGCAGAGTGCCACCCTCCTTACACCTATTCTCCTAGGAAAGGTACAGAAAAGAGTAATCTGTCAGGCCCTGCACTGGGAGATTCTATCTGGGCCCTACAGCTGGACAAACAGGTGTGACAGTGGAAGTCTGTATGAAGAGCCTACCAGTGCCATGATGACAACTACGGAAGGCCAGGGCGGCAATGTGAATGCCAAAACTTCACCTAAGGTAACAGTGTGAGGGAGTAAGCCCTTTGGTGAATGACCAGGTCTGACAGTGGGGCACCGTGAGTAGAATTAGAGCCTTGAAAAGACAGACCCCAAAGACATTCTCATCCTTCCACCATGTGAGAACACAGCACGAAGGTGATGTGTGAATGAGGAAGCCCTCAACACAATGAACATTCCAACACCTTCATCTTAACTTTCAGCTCCAGAACTGTGAAATAGAGTCTGTTGTTGGTGAATGCCTCATCTATGTGTTTTGTCAGAGCATAAAAACTAACACAGACACTGGGTGTGCCAGGTCACTGAGTGTCACCTGTGGGAGACCTGTACCTTGAAGTGGACATGGATGTGGTCCCTGAGCACGTCCACTCGGAAGAACTTGCGCCCGCAGATCTCGCAGGTGTACTTCTTGTCACCATGGGTCAGCAGATGCTTGTTCATGTTGCTCCGGCAAGAGAACACCTGGGGACAGGGAACCAGTGCAGCGAGGGTTAGGCTATTGGACATACACAGGAGCCAACCCTGTGGCCCCCAGGCCTAGGACATCTAGCAAGTTCTTCTAGACTTATGGTGATTTCTTTCTTTCTTTCTTTCTTTCTTTCTTTCTTTCTTTCTTTCTTTCTTTCTTTCTTTCTTTCTTTCTTTCTTTCTTTCTTTCTTTCTTTCTTTCCTCTCTCTCTCTCTCTCTCTCTCTCTCTCTCTCTCTCCCTTCCTTCCTTCCTTCCTTCCTTTCTCCCTTCCTTCCTTCCTTCCTCTCTCTCTCTCTCTCTCTCTCTCTCTCTCTCTCTCTCTCTCTCCTTTTTTTGGAGACAGGGTTTCTCTGTGTAACCATTCTGGGTGTCCTGGAACTTGTTCTGTACACCAGGCTGGCCTTGAACTCAAGATACCCACCTGTCTAAACTTATGGTGATTTAGACATCCATTCAAACCACAGGACAGGACTCTGTTTTCAGTCTCTGCTGCAATGGGAGCACAGCAGAGTGCTTATGCTGAGTTCAACAGCTCAGTGGCACAGAGCCTGCTTGGGAGCCATGCAGATATACCTACAAGTTTCTTAAAGCAGATACCAAAAAGACACTCAACCCAGTTTGAGTACTGTTTCATGTTGTTTTCTATTTCCGCCTAAAGAGATGGATGAGATTCATTCAAGCATCCACACCAGTCCTCCCCTGAGCTGGGCCTGGGAACATGGGGTCTACAAGGCAGATATGTAACCATCACCAGGGTCCCAGGAGCCCCACTGATCACGGAGCATCCAATAGCAGGACTTTCCTCAGATGAAGTGCCCTGGGACCTACTTGTCTATGGCCATGGCTCCACCTCCTTGTCCCTGCACTATCTGGCCCCCAAATCTATAGTTTAAGGTCAAAGGCCCCACATGGATTCACTGCTCTCTGGATCCACAGGCTTTGGTTGCTCTGTGGGTTCAAAGAAACCAAGAAACATCATGGAAGCAGAGCTTGTCACTTCCTTTTGAAAGCATCGTTGAATCTGGCAGTGCGGCCACACGTTCCCAATCAGGAGTAGACAGCCATGTGGGGCTGGGTTCCCCAGTGTGGTGGTGCCATGGTGCCAACGCTACTCTGTGTCAATAGCTCCCATGTGTAGCTATGATAGGCCCCTCCTCTAAGCAACACCAGAGGCTGCTTGGGTCACACGCACAGGAGCCTCTCAAGAATCTGTATACCTAGTGTACACTTGCACAGAGAACCCTTTCTAGAACCTGCATTCTCAGCATGTGCTCTGTGCAGTAAGGGACGTGACTTCTGGTCCTCTGGGGATACAGCTAGTACTTCCAATTACCTGAATTGTCAGGGTTGAGTCTAATGAACAAGCAATGGCATTTTCAGTTAAGAAGTGGTGTTCATGTGTGAAGAATGGGACAATGTGTATGTGGCAGCCAGGACAGGGGCTGGGAACCCCAGATGCCTACACCACAGGCATGGCTAAGGCCAGAGTAGATCACGTGGGGACACTGGTACAATAGCACAGGCTGTCTAGGCAAGAACCTAACCTTGATCACCATGGGTGGGCTACTCCTAACTTAGAAAATACTACCTGGTCACTGAGCAGGGGTGGCTGGCATGGACAGGCTAAAGCCCCAGAGTATCTTGCCCCTTCAAATGTGAATATGAGAACAAGGTCCAGACACTCATGAGGACAACATGTTCTATAGAGTGGAAGGGACAAAAAAAAAAAAAAATTCTCCGCAGATTTACTGGAAACCCATCCCAGGTTGCAGAGACCAAAACACCAAATGTGTAACCTTCAGTTAAAAACAAGTGTTGAACACTGGGAGTCCCGGACACTGTTGCCCTAGAAGGTGAGTCTAACCTGCTGACACTTAGACATGGTTATTGTCTACAGAGTTCACACCTAAGAACTGCACAGTAGAACTGAAAGCCAAAAACAAACCTTTGTGCTGGTTAGCTCTCTGGTCAATTTGACATAAGTTAGAGTCATCTCTGAGAAGGGATCATCAGCTGAGAAATAGCTCCATCAGACTGACCTGTAGGCAAGACTGTGGGGGCATTTTCTTGATAATTACTGATGAAAGGGCCCAGCTCACTGTGGTGGTCCTGGGTGCTATAATAAAGCAAGCCGAGCAAGACATGGAGGTAAGCCAGTAAGCAGTCATCGTTCATGGCCTCCACTTCAGCTCCTGTCTCCAGTTCTGATTGAGTTCCTGCCCTGACCTCCCTTCATGATGGACTCTAAGCAACTCTTTCCCCTTCAAGTTGCTTTTGGTCACAATTTACCACAGCAACAGAAACCTAACCAGGACATGTGTTATCCCTTAGTGTATGATTTTGTATTGGGCTGCATTCACAGCATCTGGGGGTGGAAGGGGACTGCAGGCTGTGGGCTGGGCATGTCTATAAGTTCCTTGTCTGCAGCTCTGAGCTTGAGCTTAGAGAGTGGGGACCTGCCATCCAACACCAACAGCAACTGCAGAACATTACCTTGCCACACACTGGGCATCCAGAAGGTTCTTTCTTATAACGAACCAGGCTTTCCCCACTGGCCTCCAAGTCTTCTCTCTTCACTCGCCGCACACCTGAAATCCCAGACCAGACAGTAAGTGTGAGGCCACACGGTACAGGTCAGATCCCAGAACTGACTGGGAACCATGCTGAAAGTATTGTGGAACCAGATATGCAAGAGGCTGATAGGGGGTTGCTTGAGCTCATGAGCAACACAGCAAGACTCATCTGGCCAGGCAGTGCTGGTCTAACCCTGAGCCCGGTCTACAAAGTGAGTTTCAGGACAGCCAGAGCTGTTACACAGAGAAATCCTATCTTGAAAAAAACAAAAACCAAAAAACAAAAACAACAACAACAACAAAAAACCCCAAAACTAAACAACTCCATCTAACCAACCAACCAAACAAACAAATAAAATATGTGAGTGGTATACCTAGTCCACCCAGGTTCATCACAGAAAGCAGTGGCTTCCAGCAGGCCCCAGAGCATCCTTGGTTCTGAGCAACTGATCTGTGTTGGGCCTGAAGGAACCCCATGGCAAGGTCATGTCCAACTATGACACTGACCTCAAGAGGAACAATTATTACCACCACTATTGCAAGCAGGACAACTAAGGTGCAGTGATTTGCCCATGGTTCTCGGAGGCTGGGTGGGGCCCAGAGTACACTTCTAAGGATCTCATGGGACCATGCTGTATGTCTTTACGAACTGACAGGGAACCAAAGGGCAGGGGAAAGCAAAGTGTAGGAACTTACAAGGGATGTGACCTGATCTTGTTTTCACAAACTCATGCGCATGTATCTGGCAGTTACGCTTTCCACACAGCCTGAATTCGTTCTGTAAATGGTGTTTTCAAACACTACCAAAGAGTGTTTATGTCAGTGAGTGCTGCTGACAAAGGGGTTGTGACTCTTAGTGGGGAAAATAATCAGAATGCTGACTTTAACCTCTGTTCCACTTCTAATTCTACCCTTGTGGCTGCCACACGTGTGTGGAGAGCTGACTCTACTGGGTCCTTTTCTGACCTCACATACTGTGTAAACTGATGGTTACCAACCACACTTCCCACCAGCATAGACCACTCCATTTACATGGCTGAGCCTGCTTATACACGACACCATATTGGCCTTTCCTACATTCCATCACACTAACATTCTTCATAGTATTAAAAAGTTCTCTAAAGAAATACTTTCAAATAACTGCCTAACAGCCAACACTCAGAGCAGTCTAGCTGCGTTTATTTATTCCCCACTGTTCCAAGCACTTCTCTCTGCTCATGGCACTGTTAACACCATCCTAGAACCCCAGGATTAAGAAGAGGGTCACCAGGTCAGAAGGAAGGCATTCCAGACCACAGGCTCACCATCCAGGTGCCGCCTCTGGTGGTCCAGCATGACATCCTTGCGGTAGAACATCTTACTGCAGACCTCACAGGCAAATTTCTTGTCCCCATGTTTCTTCTTGTGCTTGGAGAGGTTGCTGTTGGTGGAGAAGAATCTGAAACACATCTCACATTGGAACGTCTTGTCATCTGTCCAGAGAGTAAACAAACACACATGTGCGGTAAATCACCCCTGACCAGGCTCCAGCATGTGTGCCTCGGCAGGGTGAAAAGAGGAGTCCAACAGGAGAAGAGCAGGGCACCGTGCTCAGAGCTCCTCAGCTGTGTCCTCAGCTAGACATACAAATATGCACTGGTGTGCCAGCTCTCCTCACTGGGCAAAGCTGCCTGAACAGCTCTCTTGGCTCCTCTCCCTCTATCTGTATGCACTACAAGCTTCCTCAGACCCAGGGATGCCCTCCTTGTGTTCTCAGCATGCTCACCTGCTTCTCCAGCACAGTGCCATTGGCTGGCTTGCCTCTTCTCTGCCCAATTACCTCTTATAGCATCCCCTACGCAACACTCCCAATTTCTCTACCTTCCACAAGAGAGGTCTAGGCCTCCCTTAGTGGACACACACTTCATACATATTCAACAACACAAGCACATGCCCCCCCCATTCACTCAACACATACTCCATAAATACACATGCACATGTATGCATACACATGCATACACACCACATTCAAACCCATCTCCACCCCTATTCAACACACAGCACACAAATACACATGCTCACATTGCAAGAAGTTAGCACCCCTCCATCCTGGTCCCCACTTCAAGTACCTCCTGGAAGGCAGCTAAGCAAGTTGTAGTTCTTGCCTCTGAAAATCTACCCCGTCCTCTGCTTGGTGTCTGCAGTCCCTGCACCACATCCACTGGGTACCCTGCCTCTTTGTGGGCCAGCTCTCAAAATCACATGTTCTTTCCTGAATCATGGATGTTGATGTATATGATAGCAAGGGACAAGTGTGTCATTACTTCTCTCAGAAGCAAAGGCCCCTAGGTCAGAACACCTCTAGACTCAGCAAATGTTTTCCTATAAAGCCCTTAGTCTACATAGCCACTGTCTATCACACACCTACCACTGGTTCTCCTGTCTGTGGGGAGAAGTCCCTACAGATACCTTGGGACCCCACTTATCAGGCATTCATTGTTAACATCTGAGCAAGTCATTCTGCTTGGGAGCTGCCTAGAACCAGGGAAGTGTTACATCCCAGGACTGCATACCGGATTCTAACCTTGACCCCCAGTCAGTTGTGATAACCAAGATGTGGCTGAGAAGCCAATGCTCCTTGAAGTAGAGGTCCACTAGTAGGATTACTGAAGTGAGGCCCTATGGCTGCAGGAAGCTTCTAGCTTCACTCAGGAGACTATATATGTAGCCAGCTAGAGGTCAACCCACCTAAACCTGAAGAAAATCAGCCATCTATATCTCTTCCTGCCAGGGGAACAAAGACGCAAGGCAGGGCTATGTGCCTGGCCTCTAAGCAGGGAGGGGTGGGAGAGGGAATCAAGGCCTTAGTGGATACCACACCTGGGACAGGGCAGCACAGCACAGGAAACAGTGGCCTAGCTATAGCTTCCCCCACTAAAGGCATGGACGAGAAGTCCTATGTAAGTCTCAGGAGACTTGGACCTGCTCCTGGCAATCCTACTATGCAACTCACTTTCCCAAGTGAAATGTTATTCATATGATTCAACTCTCTTTCTCATTTGTTTGGCTGTACTACAGAGTAGCTCTGCTAAGCCCCAACTAGGTCTGCAGCACAGGTGGGCCAGTCTCCCTCCCAGGCAGGTGAGTCTCTGAACATCACAGGTGAGCCTTCTTCCTTATAGGTTCTGAACAACACTGGTAACCATGGAAAACAGCATTGCTGTCTTGATCTCTAAACATTCTCCCTATGAGCACCCCGGGCATGGGGAAGGAGATCCTACTTCCAACTATTTTCTGTGCTGATCACCTACACAGTCAACTAAGATGATCTATCACACACACCTCAATAACACCCTGAGGTGCAAGAACCCAGACATCTAGTTCTAGAATGATTACCCACCACCCCACCTCAGTAATCCAGCCACTATGGCGATGTGTAGTGACACTGAAGGCAAATGCTCCAGGATCTGGTAAAGGACAAGGGGACTAATGTTGCACACTGTGAACCCCGAGATTGCATTATTTACTGGAACAACCTGTTTCTAGTGGTGGTGTGGCTCAGCCCTAGCACACACCTTTAGTCTAAGAGCTTAAAGTCAACCATAGGTCAAGAAATGGAGAAACCAAGGTGACTGGAAGTCAACATAGGATTATTAAAAAAAAAAAAAAGAGTAAGAGAGAGTCAGGAGGACAGACAGAGAGACCCACGAGAAGTAGAAGGGAGGGACATCCAGTTTGAGGAAGTTGGTTGGAGATGGCATAGGAGGAGAGCTTCTGGGTGGTCAGCAGAGAAGGAAATTCAGCTGGGTGCTTTCTCTGCCTCTCTGAGCAAGCAGGTTTTCACCTCAGCATCTGTCTCCAGAGTCTTTATTGGTAAAATTGAACAACTGAGATTTTGTTAAAAACATTTGGTGCCACAATGTGTAGCATGACCACACAGACAGGGAAATCATGCCAGCTGCAGACCAACTGAGAAGCCACCAGATATGGTAAGACACCCAAGAAGTCCCCAAGGAGATAGCTAAGTAATATCAAAAGGAAAAAAATCTTTCTCATGTTAAGGATGGGAAACATTATAACATAGGGTGTTAGGACCCTGTATAATGCTACTTTAGATGGCTTGAAAATAGAAGCAGAAAAAAAGATAAATAATTTAACTGAGATTGACATAATATCAATTACAATTACTATCAGTCTGGTAATTCATATTTTATCCTTAATAGCCACAGTGTTTTTTTGTACCAAATATAAAAAGTGGATTGATAAGATGCAAGTCTTAAAAGGCTTATAAACAAATATAAGAAAAATATTCAGACACAGACAGAAGATTTTAGACAAGAACTACTGCATGATGAAACTAAAGAGGGTGGCCCAAGGTTGTTAGAAAACCAGCTTTAGTTTATCCAGTTACTGTACAAGAACTACCAGGAGACAATAAGACCACCAAGGCTATCAGGAAGTTAAGTGGAATCCTATAGCAATATTAGATTTGAGATTTAAGGAATTGGTTGTTTCATATGATATGTATGCATATGTGAAGTAGGTGTTAAATTCATGGGCAACTAAGAACATAATTATCCCTCAAGACCAAAAAGGTTTGGCAACAGCAATATTGAAAGCTGGTCTTCAGTTACAATGGGAAACACGGTAAAAAGATGAAGCTAGGGCCACAGAACAACAAAAATGAGGCCAGAGGTATTAATATTTCTCAAGGTCAGTCACTAGATAAAAGTCAATATGCTGAGGTACAAAGGCAGCTTGAATGTGATGATCATATCTTGGCCCTATGTCATTTAGCAGTTTTAAATGCTTGGGACAAAGTTGAAGAATCAGAAAAGAGGTCTAAGTCATTTATTAAAATTATACAAGGCCCGAAAGAAACCTTCACTGATTTTTTGCAAAGACTGACTTCAGCTGTAAATACAATAGTATCAGATTCAGAAAACAAATATTAATCAAATCTTTGGCTTTTGAAAATTCTAATTCAGGGAGTCTGGAGAGATGGCTCAGTGGCTAAGAACACTGACTGCTTTTCCAGAGGACACGGGTTCAATTCCCAGTACCCACATGCTGTGGATATCACTCTGTATAAATAAAACATTGATAGGCCAGTAGCCAGGCAGGAAGTATAGGACAAGGAGAGAGGAGAATTTTGGGAAGTGGAAGACTGAGGCAGGGAGACACTGCCAGCCACTTCCATGACAAGCAGCATGTGAAGATGCTGGTAAGCCATGAGCCACGTGGCAAGGTATAGATTTATAGAAATGGGTTAATTTAAGATAGAAGTAGATAATAAGAAGCCTGCCATGGCCATATGGTTTATAAGTAATATAAGCATCTGAGTGATTATTTTATACATGGGTTATGGGACTGCGGGGGCTTGGTGGGACCTGGAAAGAAGCCCTCCAGCTACACCCACATGGCAGCTGACAACTGCCTGTAACTCCAAGATCTGACACCTTCACATAGACATACATGCAGGCAAAAGCACCAATGCAAATAAAATAAAAATAAATAAATTATAAAAAAAAGAAGAAAATTCTAATTCAGAATGTAAAAGGGTGATTAGGCCTTTAAAGGCAAGATCAGCACCAACAGATGAATGGATTAGAAATACTGCTGATATTGGATCTCATGTTTATGATTCTACTCTGATAAGTGAAATAATTTCTAAAAGTTTTAATAAAAATCAAAATGTCAGATGTTTTAATTGTGGTAAGCAGGGTCTTCTGAAAAGGGATTGTGGGCAAGGTGTTCCTAGAAACAATGTTTTGTTTTTTTGTTTTTTTTTTTTACAGAAGGTATGGCAAAGGCCAGCATTGGACTAGTGAATGCAGATCAACAAGGGACAGGCAAGGTAACCCTTTGCTATCGGGAAATGTCCTAACATAAGGTCCAGATATCAAATTTTATTCACTCATTCCCTGTCAGACTTGGAGAAAGTCATCCACAGAGCCAATTGAAAGATTTAAGCCTTTTGTTAAAAACAACAATGCTCTGGATGTAATTAAGGACAGAACGGCTTCAGTAGATAAAACAAAATATTCAGGAGAGACCAGAAAACAAGTATTTTGGCAAACTGCTATAAATGATCAGAGACCAAAGCTAAAAATACAAATAAACAGTATTGAAGTTGAAGATCTAATAGACATAGGAGCAGATATAACAATAATTTCACCAAAATCTTGGCATCCAGATTGGCCTCTTTAAAAGGCAATGGTTAACTTCTACGGATTAGAAATTCATCTCAGGTAAAACAAAGTGCAAGAGAGGTCAAGTATATAGGGCCAGAAGGACAAATAGGAAAATTAAAGCCATATGTGGCTAATATAGTCATGGATTTATGGGGATGTGATTTGTTGCAGCACTGGAAAATACAGATTAACTGTACTTTCAGAATCTCAGAAACAAACCATAAAGTAAGGAATGCTCATGAGAAAAATATCAGAAGGTATTATCAAGAGCAGTCACAGACTCTTCAAGTTGTTCATAATCAGAGGACAACAGCTGTTGGTTTTTCAAAGCTACCAACCGCCCTACTTTTAAAATGGTTAACTGACAAACCTGTGTAAGTGGAATAATGGCCTTTGACATCAGAAAAATTACAGGCACTAGGACAACTGGTATAGGAGCATCTAAATGCTCAACACATTGAAGAATTGACCAGTCCTTGAAATTTTCTTATATTTGTCATTAAAAAGAAATATGGAAAAGGAGAATGTTAACAGAACCATAAATAAGGTGATTTAGTCAATGGGCTTTTTACACCCTGGAATTCCCTTGCCTTCTTTATTACTTTATTACAGTGACAGATTTAAAAGACTGCTTTTTTACTATACAAGAAAAGGATAGCTTCTTTTCCACGCACGTGTCTCTCCCACAGGCCTGCACTTTCTGTCCTTTGTTTCTAATAAACTCTATAAGCGGATTCTGTCGTGTTTCGTGACGTTCCTTACAGGGTAAGAACACAACGCAGACAGAAAACTAACATTTTTGGTGCCGTGAACCGAGCAGGCGCTGCCGGCGCTTCCCGCAGGCAGCCCGTGGACCGGGCAATCTGCTCCGTACGCGACAGACCGCTCTCCATTAGCCTGAATCGCATCCAAACTGCATCCAACACCGGATCGGATTGGTGAGTGCCCCCCACTTTCGGCCGGCGTAAACGGTTTCCTGAACCGGTGAGAACGACCGTTGATTGTCCGGCGCCTCACACGTGTTCTTGAGACCGGGGGAACCCCCGACCACGGTCTTCATTGGCTACGGTCGGCCCCTATCGCTGGCCAACTGGCCTAATTTTTCTGGCCTCTCCCACATCTGCAGCCTGAGGTGTTTCTTCAATTAGGGCCACCGCCGTTGGTGCGTCCTGACAAAGCCACGTGAGGGCGACACGTTCATCCCTTGACAGAGGGACAAACGCTGTCTGGATTCCCGGGGGATCCTTTCCTCACCGTGGAGGGGGCCCCTGCTTCTTTGGCTGACGAGCCTAGGAGCAGCCTGTGCCTGAAATCCGTCCGGGACCCTGGGGACGCCTGAGGTCTTGGCTCCGGATTACGTTTCTTTTTCTTTTTTCTTTTTTTTTTTTTTGCCTCTGCTGCAGACATGGGAAACAAGGCTTCCAACTCTGTTACTCCTTCCTCTCCGTTGGGCTGTCTTGTTGAAGCTTTAAAACCTCTCAGTTTAATGCCTCACATAAAGAATTCTAAGCTAACTCGTTTATGTTAAAAAAAAAAAAAGAGATGGCCAAAGTATGCTTTAAAAAAAATAACAAAGGGCCACTAAGCGGCTCCTTGGATCCCGATATTTCACGGGAGCTATCCAATCACTGTCGGCGTTCAGGCAAATGGAAAGAGTTGCTTTCTTCTCTCTCAACGCTAAACTGTCTCTTCTCGTTTCCTTCTCTCCTGCTCATATGCTCCTAGCTATACGTAAACCAGAGGATTCTCTGACTCCAGAATTTCTGACTCTAGATCTTGCTAAGGAACCAATAATTAAAATTCATGTTCCATCCACTCTCTCAGATAAAAAGTAAGCTGGGTTCTTATATGTCTAATTCTGCTTCCTTCATTAAACAGTTTCAATATATAACTCAATCTTATAGTCTCACCTTTCATGACCTTCTGAGGAGCTCAGGCGGGTATGGGAAGCAGGCTAGGATTCACACAGACGAAATTCATCAAACTAACCTTTCACACCCCCCAGGAGCCGAAGCGGTTCCTGACCGGGAACCACACTGGGGCTACAACACCCAGAGTGGCTGTCTAGCCAGAGATAGGTTTATTACCTGTCTCCTGACAGGCCTCCGTAAGGCTGCCCTAAAACCAGTAAACTATGAAAAACAAAAAACGGTAATTCAGGATAAGGACGAATCTGTCTCTTGTTCCCCAGACCTACCTGACTAAAACTTAAGCATCTGGAGAGCGAGGCTCCTGACCCCACAGGCAAAAGAGTCACTTGTGGCATTAAGGTGTGCCAGGGAAGAGATAAAAGCCCGAAAACAAAATTGCCAAGTGCTGGCACTCGCTGACTTCCAAAAGCTGTTGGGTCCCTGTTTTAAATGAGGAAAAGGCCACGGGCTACCGAATGCTCTGCTAGGCCATCAACAGCCTTGTTAAAAGTGCCGCCTAGAAAGACAGAGTCAGCTGACTGCCCCCAGGCACCAAGATGCATGGGTACATCAAGCTAAGACCTCCAACAGACCTAGGCTTGGCTATAGACATGACAGGGAACCCAGAACGCAGCAGGGAAGCGATCCGTTTCTTTCCTTCTGGACACCAGAGCCATTGACTCAGTCCTGGGAGTCTTGGGATGTCACCTCTCCTTTATTGTCGGGTACAGGGGACAGCCTTATCTACCTCAGCAGACACTGCCATTTAATTGTATTTTCAGAGGCATCCCTCTCACACATACATTCTTAGTGGTGCTAAGTTGCCCTGTACCTTTAATGGGGAGGGATCTCCTAGCTAAGGTAGGAGCGTCCATTTCTTTTCACTCCACACATTTGCCTCCTCCCAGACGCGCCAGCAGCTCTTACTTCTTCTCCTAGCCACTAACTCTACAGACTCCAAATATGCTTTTCATATCCTCCTGTCCCACGCTGCTATTTGGAGGGAGCGTGGACTTCTCACAGCAAAAGGAGGATCAGTGTCTCAGGCCATATAATGGCCATGCAGCAGGAAAAGTTAAATATCTCCTCAGACCAGTTCTAACACCAGGTCTTTTCCAAGCCTCCAGCTGTTCCAGATAGTCTGTTAACCCCTCTTTTATGTCATCTAAGGTCTATTCTATGGAGCTATGCGGACTGTTCACTGCCTCAGTCATGTGACAATCCTTGCCCACCTCCAATACACACTGGAGATCAGGTTCTTCTTTCCCCTCCGGGTCAGTGTCCTTCACCCCTTTCCCCTAAGTGGCAGGGACCCTTCAAAGTAATTCTTATAACCCCTACAGCTGCTAAACTCGAGGGTTTTCCTCACTGGGTCCACCTGTCTCACCTAAAACCTTTTATCTCACCTCCATCCAGAAGAATCTCTCTTCATATACAGTGAAACAGACAGGGCCTCTCACTCTCCAAGCTCCAGAGGACATCAGGATCCCCTGCTTTGCCACCAATTCCAGAGGAATAAGGTACCACCCCTTCCTTTTCCAACCAGGGCCACACAGAGCCGGAGGCAAAAAGGACCATCAAAAATATCCAGGCATATCTTGCTAAATGGGAGGCCCCAGCACCAGTACGGATGGACAGCCGACAGCCGCGGAACCAGGAGAAGGCAGAACGCCGTTCCAGGACCCCTCATCATCATTCCCGGACTTCACAAGATACCCTTCACCCTCCCCCCAAGAGCCAACCGACGCCCACTATTCAGCTGGAAGCAGTCTTTAAGAGAAACGTCGCCCCCGCACCCAGTCAACCACAATTTTTTCCTTTTTAAAAAGTAAAAGAGTCGGGAATGAAGGGTTCACAACGCGGTTCCATTTACTGGGCGGACACTTCTGTCCAGCCACTTCCGCATCAAGAGCGTCCCGTAGCTAGGATACCCGGTGTTTCGGATGTCTCCACCTATCAAGTTCCGGGCCAAGGGGTCTCGCGTGATCAGAGTCCCGTGACGTTGCATGGTGATGTAAGTGCGCAACACCACCATGTGCTCTACGCACACACGTAGAGTAGTGACGTGACCTGGCCACGCCCCCAGCCGGTTTTAAAAGTCCGGCGCCATATCCCCCCTCCCTTCTTCTCCACGCACGTGTCTCTCCCACAGGCCTGCACTTTCTGTCCTTTGTTTCTAATAAACTCTATAAGCGGAAAAAAAAAAAAAAAAAAAAAAAAAAAAAAAGGATAAAGAAAAATTTGCCTTCACAGTGCCTACTTATAATAATGCTCAACCTGTAAAAAGAAAAGTTAAACAGCCCCACCTTGTGTCAATATTTTGTACAACAGCCATTAAAATAATTTTTAAATAGTTTCCTCAATCTAAAGTTTATCATTATATGGATTATATCTTACTGGCTGATTCAGACACGAATACCTTAGAAAAAATGTTGGATGAAGTAAAGAGAATTTTGCCTTACTGGGGATTACAAACTGCTCCTGAAAAAGTACAGAGAGGAGACTCTATCAATTATCTAGAATATAAGACAAGTTTACAGAAAATTTGACCACAGAAAGTACAAATCAAAAGAAATCAATTACAAACTCTTAATGACTTTAAAAATTTGCTCAGATATTAACTGGCTATGGCCCATAGTTGGACTGACTACTCAAGAGCTAAGTAATTTATTTCAAACCTTACAAGGTGATAGGGACTTAAATAATCCAAAAAAAAAAAAATCAGTTGAAGCTGATAGAAAAGAAAAGACATCATAGGATTGACATGTGGATCACTTGGATCCAAAGCTTGACTGTATTTTAGTTATTTTTGCCTTTTACTCATTCTCCCACAGGAATTCTTATGGAGAGAAAAGATAACATCTTAGATTGGATATTTTTAGTACACAAAGTAAAAAATTAAAGAATTATATAAAAAAGGTTTCTCAATTGATTCTAAAAGAAAAAATGAGACTTCATCAATTAGTAGGAATAGACCCAGCAGAAATTGTGGTACATTTTATTAATGCTGAAATTGCCTCATTATGGGCAGAAAATAAACACTGCAAAGAGTTTATAATAATTTTTGGGGGAGATTAACAACAAATATCCCAAAAGCAAGAGACTTCAGTTTATAAAAAAGCTAACTGGATTCTCCCTCATATAGTAAAAGGGACACCAATTTCAGGAGCCCCTACATTCTATACTGTTGCAAATAAATCAGGAAAGACAGGTTATATATGTCAGAAAAAATAAGTAAAATGGCTCAAAGTGCTTATGATTCAGAGCTGTATGCCATTCTTATGGTATTATTAGATTTTTCTGAATCTCTTAATATAGTTACTGACTCAATATGCAGAGAGTTGTCTTACATATTGAAACCACTAAACTCATTCCAAATGATTCAGAATTAACTTCACTATTCAACTACAACAAATAATTAGAAATAAAAATCACCTCTTGTATAGAAAACACATTAGATTCCATAGGTCTATCAGGTCCTCTAGCACAAGGTAATGATGAACTTTATCAGCTATTAAAAGAAAATGTGCTAGGAGTCTCAAATTTTCCTAAGAAATACCATGTTAACAACAAAGGTTTAAAGAAAGATTTTTCTATCACTCGACAACAAGCGAAGGAAATTATAAAGAAATGTCCTACTTGTTCTTTGTATAACCAAACTCTACTACCTTCAAAAGGTACCCCAAAAAAGTGAAATTTGACAAATGTGTTTCATTTTGCGCAGTTTGGAAAATTATGTGCACCATACCTTATATACATATTCAAGATTTTAATTGGCAACTGCTTTAAGTTCTAAAAAGGCCGATTCTGTAATTATACATTTATTAGAAGTTATGGTTATAATGGGGATCCTGTACAAACTGAGACTGACAATGTTCCAGCATATGTCTCTAGTAAAATGAAACAGTTGTTTTTGCAAATTACAACATAAAGTGCTAGGCAGTGGTGGCAGAGGCAGGTGGATCTCTGTGGGTTTGAGCCCAGCCTGGTCTACAGAGCAAGTTCCAGGACAGCTAGGGCTACACAAAGAAACCCTGTCTTGAAAAAACTGAAAACAAACAAACAAACAACAACATAAAGCATATTACAGGTATACCACATAATCCAAGCAGTTATAGAAAGGACAAGTAGTTATAGAAAGATCTAATCACACTTTAAAAGATATGCTTAAGGGGTAGTAAGGAGCCCCAGAGATAGATTACACAGTGCTTTTATTAACTTTAAAATTTTTAAATGCTAATGAAAAAGGAACAACAGCTGTGGAGAGATATTGGATAAAAAAAAAAAAAACCTGCTGAATTAAATCAGCCTGTACATTTTAAAGATGTGTTGACCTCAGAATGGAAACAGGGATATGTGTTATGTTGGGGAAGACATTTTACCTTTGTTTCTACAGAAGGGAAGAAAAGTTGTGGATACCATCAAGATGGATAAAGACCTCCAGAATAAGAAGAGGTGATGGTTCATCAGACAGCTTGGTCATTCAGTCCAAACTAACTTATAAAGATTAACAAATGCCTTTCATTTGATCAGACATAAAACAGTAAAAATAAAAAATAATATTTTCAAATGATAATTTACCAAAGGTACACTTGCCTTATGATAATAAAATAAAAAATGGGTTTTCTTAAACCACTTGTCTTAAGTCCATGTTAGAATGCTAGGTTGTAGATTGCCATCTTGTACATAAGCTTTTGCGTTTTCCTCTTAAATAAAAAGGATATTTTTGTTGTTTGGTATTAAAAACACAGTTAAGAGATTTTAAATGTTTTAAGTAAATTAGAAGGGTTACTACAGTTCAAACTTGTTTTCTAAATCTCTAAGAGTTGGAGTGGTTTGGAGCTAAGAAAAATATTTGAGCACGGTGGTGGTAGTCCACACCTTTAATCCCAACAGAGACAGGGGGATCTCTGTAAATTAGTTGTTTCCTAAATCCTAGAGTTACAGTGAACAAGGGGGTGGAGCACACCTTTAATCCCACCACCCAAGGACTAAACTCATATACAGCTCCTAATTGGTATTTTTGCATGCTAGAGAAATCACATACCATATTTATAGATTATTATAAAAACCCTCTACAGGGTTTCTAGAAAGGCAACTAATTTCCAGTGGGTACAGGAACAAAGGGCAGCTTTTGCAACTGCTGGTAAACTCTTCTCTGTGCACACAATCCTGACCAGTATTGACCCAAATGATACCCTAATTATGGATATCATATTTATTGGTGAATTGGTAACTGGGGACTTCATAAAACAAAATGGAATACACCAACATTTGTCTGTTGGCTTCTATTGCAAACTTTGAATATACGGAGAACAAATATTCTCTCTCTGAAAAACAAATATGGACATTTTATGAGACATGGTCATGAGGATGCCCTTACAATGATGGATTGGATCCATTTGAAGGCAGAGTCCTTTGTAGGTTTAGCCATGGAAGAAAAGGTATTACAGTGGAACTGTTCCTATCTGAATTATTTCATGACTAGAATGTGGTAACAAAGGGATCTGTACCTTCACACACTGAGGAAATGGCTCAGTGCCTATAGTCCCCATTCTTAAACTGCTTCCCTCTCCCCCTAAAGAGGCACCTATTAAACTGTGGGGACCAATGGAATGGTCACACCAGCTGGCTAACACATGGTTTACTGATGGATCATCAGCCATTGATGGAGCCAAAACTAACAGAAAGCGACAGCCTATAGACCGGGGGATGGAATGGCCAATACTGAGGAAGGAACCACAAATTGGCTATAAGACAAACAAGAAAAAAAGAAAAATCTCCATCTTCTCCAATTTATGGTACAGGTACAATGGTATAGCCATATGGCCATCAAAATGGAAAACCACTGACTGACATAAATGACAGACGTCTGGTCATGGGAGGCATGAATGAAAATGACAACAATCTAACAAAATTTAACAAAAAACATCGAATTTTATGTAGCTCATACAGACAAGACAGACAAAACATCTAAAAATAATGAAATAATGGACAAATTAACATCATGTTTAATTAAGACTATAATATTAAAATTTGCTATGGAGCAAATTCAAAATAAATCAACAAGAATGATAGATTACACATTCAAAAAACTTTAAAGTTTACCCCTAACACTATAAAATAAGAGAAAATAGAAAATCAAATTAAACCAGGACAATCCTATGAAAATAATTATTAAAAAGAATCCATAGCCGGGCGGTGGTGGCGCACACCTTTAATCCCAGCACTCGGGAGGCAGAGGCAGGCGGATCTCTGTGAGTTCGAGGCCAGCCTGGGCTACCAAGTGAGTTCCAGGAAAGGCGCAAAGCTACACAGAGAAACCCTGTCTCGAAAAACAAAACAAAAAAAACAAAAAAAAAAAAATAGCCAGGTGGTGGTTCACACCTTTATACTTAGAAGACAAAAACAGACTCATAAAAATTACAATGATTTAAATTTAAAAGCTGCTTACAAGAGACAAGCTAAAATTCAAAGTAGATGTCCTTTGTGATCTAAAAAAATACTCTTAAACCTTGAATTCACATATATATAATATACATTATATATATATGCATATATATATATATGCATGTGCATATTTATCCATACATACTAAGGTATATTTAGTTCCAAATTTTCAAAAGAATTCTTTTAAAGGAAAGATAATACTTTTTCTGTTGCCAAAAAACATTTTTCCCTAGGAAAGATATAACCTGCCAAAAAAGGATCCCCCCAGTGTTAGGGTTGGGGCAGGGTTTTGCTTTTATCTTTGCAGAAGAATACAAGCATCCAAACTAAGGAATCTGAAGACAACTGGACAAATGAAACATCTGAAGAAAAAGGACAAATCATTAAGAGAAAATGTCCCCCCAAAAAAAGAGTAAATTGACCAAGTGGTATCGCCTACCTCCAGCTAACTGGCATGAAATCCTGGCTCAGAGCCCAGGCTAACATCAGCACCCATGCTACGATCTTGCCAAAGTGGCTACTCCTTCACACTAGACAACCACCTAATGTTCTGCACAAACAGTGGGCACCTTTGGGCTGACTGCTGTGTTCTACCTAGCTAGGATTGCCACTAAGCTGACAAACACCACCCAAAACTCAGCTTCGGACTAGAATCTGCTCAGGGCATTCAAATTGCTGAGTTCATATGAGACTGACAAACATCTTACATAACTTTGAACTCAAAAATACTCAATCCTAAGACTGCCAAATACAACCAAGCTGGACACTGTTGAAAGATTGGCAGAAATAGCTTCATTACTGTAAATAGTTTTACTGTTAAGAGTTAAAATCTTTCCTTTTTAGTTAGACAAAAAGGAAGAAATGTTGCAGGATATTTAATCACACTGTGAACCCATAGATTTGGTTTTTTTTACTGGAAAAACCTGTTTCTAGTTGTGGTATGGCTCAGTCTTAGCACATACCTTTAATCCAAGAGCTTTCTGCTTGAATATTGAAAATAGGATTAAATAAAGTCAACCATAGGTCAAGAGGTGGAGCAGGCAACCAGTTGACAGGAAGTCAACACAGGATTATTAAGAAAAAAACCATAGAGAGTAAGAGGGTGTCAAGAGGATGGATAGAGAGACCCATAGGAAATAGAAGGGAGGGACATTCAGTTTGAAGAAGTTGGTTGGAGAAAGAGTAGGAGGAGAGCTTCTGGGATGTTGGTGGAAAAGGAAGGTCGGCTGGGTGCTTTCTCTGCCTCTCTGAGCTAGCAGGTTTTCACTCAAGCATTTGTCTCCCGAGTCTTTATTGGTAAAATTGAACAATTGAGATTTTGTTAAAAACTACAAGCTTAGACACCCGAGAGGATAAGAGTGGACTGCTAGGGAGCCAAGCTGCTGGGGATTGTAGCTTGGGCCCTTGGCTTTGGCCTTGCTACCTGCTAGCACCCTCTGTAGGTTCAAAGGCAGCAGAGCAAGCAGGTAGATGAGAGTAATACCAATGCACAGGGGGCACAGGAACAGGCCTGACAGAGTGGACTGCAGAAATGTCCACCCACTACACACTTCAAGCTCCCAGCCCCTTTGTATAAACCCTTTGAGGATGCACATTCTACTAACTTTATACCACAGAAGGCATGAGAGCATATAGACAGGCAGCTGTGGGGTCTCAAGGCTAACAGCTCATCTTCACTCTCAGCTCCCAGCCTTGAAATCTGTCTCAAGAGTAAAGTTGCTTATAGTTCATCACTGCCATGACTACCTAGCAAGGACAAGCGTCTGGTGTGACAGTTCTAACTAACACACAGCAACTGCTTCATTTTCTGTTCTGCTTGTTTAGAGAAATCATTAAACCTTAAACAGGAACAAGAGACATCAAGCTGGGGTTACTCTCACCCTCCTCTACATCTCTTTGAGGAACAATAGGAAGGTGGTACCAATCCCAGTTAACAAAGAATATTCATTCCTGAGGCTACACTAAATGGGAACAGCTAAAAGTATGCCCAGATTCCTATAGGCACACTAAGACAGGGAAGGTGGAGGACATAGGCTACCAATTCTGGTTAGGTACACATTCCCCCAGGTGGTTCATGTCATTGACAGGCATCCTCCAGAAACCTGCCTGGCCTGCCCTTCAGAGCAGCCTTGTCACAATGAGCCACAGCTGGGGACAGAAGAAACCAACCACAGACACAGGACAAACTGGTAGAGACTCTGATATCCACAGGTGAGCAAAAGCATTGAGAGAAACATGACCACAGGAGTAGAGAATGTCTCGGGCTGACTCTCTAGGTCTCTAAGGTAACTGCCACTGCCTGATTTTTCTGAGTCCTAGAAAGAGGGAGAACACAAAGACACTGGTGATCTTCCCTCTACACTCCCTCTGGTGATTTGGCTGCATGGTTAATGCCTGGGAACTAGTGGACACAGGGCTTCTCTGGAGCACAGGGCCTCAGGGAGCTGCCACCCCTCAGCCTACTTGCTGCTTGCTCACTTACATTTGCCAGCTATCAAAGATGGCAACAAAATCCCTGTCTGGGTACCAACAGCGGATAGTTTCAGGAGGCTGACGGTGGGAGGAAAGCTCCAACAAGCCTGGTGGGCATTCCCATCTCAAGCCTTGCCATTGCATTTCTCACTCACACGCTTGTAGAACAAACCGAACAGTGTTGCTCACTCTGTTAGCAAGGATGAAAGTCCTGCATTACAGTGGCCTCAGACAGGGTCTGAGAATGCATACTGACATGAGACAACCCATCCCTTTCTGACTAAAGGAAAGTTGCTTTCAGCTTCTCTAATGGCTGAACAGTTTTATTCTTCATGTTCCTTGAGGAAAGAGGATCAGGGAGATGCCAAGGCAGCTGTGTGCTCAGTGGGACCCTTCCTCCTAACAGGCAGGGCGGTGACTGGGGACGGGGCCTCACCTGTCCTACAATTGTGAAACTCCAGCGCACTCTCCATGCGGAAGGTCTTTCCACAGCTGCCACAGCGGTAGCGGTACTCACTATCCACCTGCTCAAAGGGGTACAGTCAGCAAGGAAGACAGCATGAGTTCAACACAGGTGCCCCCCCGCCCTGTGCATGCTGTCCCAGTAACTTCCAGGACTAGCTACACCACAGCTTTCCTCCCTGTTCTAGTGGGACTATTCTTGCTGTCCAACTGCCCGAGAAAGAGAATTCCACACTCACGTGAGTGTACCCCAAATGCCAGTCACCTATCTTCTCCCTCGTCCCTATTGCTTCTTGAGCACTGGCCTAAGCTGGGCTCAGAACGCATTGGAGAACCTCCCTCTGGAGACTAAGAGTTCTCCTCTACCATGGCTCCTCCTCTAGGAAACACTAGTTCAGGCAGTTGTCTGGGTGCCTACTTACCTCATTCCGGCTGTGCTTGTAGGAGACATGTTGCTTTAGACTTTCCTTACGGCTGAACAGTTTCGAACATTCCTCACATTTAAACAGCTTGTCACCTAAGGAACCAGCCAACAGAAGGCAGATTTACTGCTTTGGCCTTTCTCAGCAAGTTGCACCCATCTTTGAAACATGAGGCCTCTGCCGGGCTGGGTACCTCCTATGCTGAAGGGCACAGGCAGCCACAGGGTCACCCCTTGCAGCAGCTCTGCAGCAAGGACCTAACAATGGACACACACTTTCCTGGCCCTGCCCTGTGGGCTGGGCAGGCACTCACCGTGCGCGCACTCACCGTGCGAGCGCACGTGCCGGCTCAGGTTGCTGCTGTTCTGGAAGACCTTGCTGCAGGTGCCACACTGATGGATTCGTTTATGCTCACCCAGCTGCCGAACGAGCTTCCTCCGGACACCATGTCTGCTGGACAGAACCAAGCCCCTCTTGAGGGCAATGGTACTGCCTGGATGATGCGTGAACCTGCCCAGGAGATGGACAGCAGGTCAAGGAAAGGTGGTGGCTGGGTCCTCAGAGAGAAAGCTTCTGATCACAGTCACCTGGAAAGTTCTCTGGCCATATTTCCCAGCTACACTTGGTCCATGAGGAAAGGAGGAGGAAGGCAGAACTCAGTATCACCCACCCTCTGGGTAGCATAGACACTCTGAGTGCATGAACGGTGGCGTCAGTGCCACCTAACAGCTGTGCAGCTCACTTGCTTCAGCCTGAGCTCCATTTGTGTCCCAAACCAGGTAGCTGTCTGTGGCTCTCGTCCTTGGGTCTCAACTCTACTCTGCTTTATGTTGACTCTGAACCTGACTTCTAAACATTTCTTCATCCTGCCAAGTGTGCTTTTTCTGGTAAGTGCTTGGAATCCTCTGGGCAGGAAGACAGGAAAGAAATAATAAACATGTCCACATTTTCACAGGTTCATCAGGTGAATTTTGCCAACTCCAAAGGGCATAGAAAACACCAGCAGCTGAGTCAACTTCAGGGCAAAAACTCACCAGGGAATCATAACTACGGCATAAAAATTGCTTTCCCTTGCAGAACAAGGTGTGAAACTGACTAAAATCCAGATACAAGCAACTGCTGAACCACAGCAGCACTGCTCATAGAGCTGGGGCAGAGCCCCCAGGAATCCCCTGTGGGAGCAGACAAAGCAGGTGCATACATCAGTGTAGCATCAGTCAGGCTTACAGAGGAGGTCTGGACATGCACTATGACATAGAAGGACAGTGCTGAGTAAAATATGCCATTCACAGAGGGCAAGTACTGTGAGCCCTACTGATGTGGGGGGCATAGGCTAGAAATGAATGCAGACAGAAAGCAGAATGGTGGGCACTGGGGGCAGTTTCAGTTTGTGTAGATAAAGGCTTGGGAGATAAGATAGCTATAGTGTCTCTGCACTGTGTCCTTAAAGAGTCCTGTGTGTTTTAAGGTAAGAAAAAAGTTTTCACAGTGAATGAACTATGAAACTCCTGGGCTCCAGAACATACACTTCTGGTCTGAAAAGATGAAGCCTTGGCTCTGCTGTGTGTGTGTGTGTGTTGGGGGGGGAGGGTTGGGGTTAGAGGTGGGAGGTGCATTCCCTTCAGTACCAATTAGTTGTTCCCTGTGCTCCGTCCCCAAGCACCAGCCACATACAAGCACGACTTACTTTGGCACTGAGCTGACTTCATTTGTGGGGGTGGACAGCTTCCCCAAGACTAATTCCATTATCCGTTCGTCTGGTGTTGCACTCACAGGCTCGTCTGGGGGGATTTCGGTAATGATCTCTGCCACGTGCTCTGTGCAAAAGAGCATGACAAGAGTCATCACTGGTGTAGGGGACAGACTGTGACAAATGCAGAGAAGCACTGCCCCTGGGAGCACATCCTGAGTGTGGATGTAATAGGGATAGAAGTAGAACATTTTAGAATTTAAGCGTTTATCTATTATATAAAGAAAATATGTTTTTAATGCAAACCAAAGTTACATGCCATACCTTGTAAAGCCCAAGCATCACGTTACTTCAATCTCTCCTGATCCTGTCTAGGACACTATTGATATATAGCAGATGGATATGCAGCCAGATCTTGTAGCTTATTAAATGAGTTCTGACAGAGATTTACAAGTATGATAAATCATCTTGAGGATATTCAAAGGTGAGTAAACATTCTATTCACAGCCATGTCAGAAATGTGATAAAATGAAACATAGAAAGATTATACAGAAGAAAATTTCAACCACTGTGGGCTTTGTTGTTGTTGTCTTTTGAAGTAGGGTCTCATGTACCAAGGGCTGGCCTCGAACTTACTATGTAGTCAAGGATGACCTTGGATATCTGATGCTTCTATTCCCAAGAGCTATAATTCTAGCTATGTACCACCATGCTCAGTTTCTGTGGTGCTTACTTGATTCTGTGGGCTGTTTTCCTGGTGTCCTTGACCCCTCTGGATCCTACAATTCTTCCTCCCTCTCTTCCTCAGAGTTCTCCAAGTACCAACGGGAGGGAGCCAATGGAGCTCTCCAATTCGGGCTCTCTCTCTACCCATTATAATGTTTGGTTTGTGGGTCTCTGCAACGGCTCCCATCAGCTGTTGGAGAAAGCCTCTCTGATGATAATTGGAACCACTGGTTTCTATTGTTTCATCTACTATCACCAATTGCAAGTGACAGTCAGGAAGTAGTTCCTTCTGCCCCTTCCTGTCTATAGAGGCAGGGAAGCCCCACAGGAGCTCAAACCACTCCTGCTCATGTGCAGATATTTCCACATGGTTCAGAGAACAGGCACTGGCCAAAGAGCAGGAAACAGGAAAGTGGAGACTGTTCCAAGGAAGCTGCTCTTCTATTCTCTTTAATTTCAAGCCTGCTTCTCATTTCCACAATGGCAAGACTAAAGAGCATCCAGTGCCAGTAACACAGGCAGGAGGGCCAGGCAGCTGGGGCAGGAGTTGCATGAGGACCACAGAGACAATGGTTTTCCAGAGACATGTACATGCTACAGAGTGAATTCCTTCAAACTCAGCTGAGGGTTCTGCATACTCAAAGAACAAGCTCAGGCCAGTGCAATGGCTCAAGTGGTGTGCTAACTAGTTTCATGTCAACTTGACACAAGCTAGAGTCATCTGAGGGAAGGAACCATCAAAAGAGAAAATGCCTCCATAAGATCCAGCTGTAGAGTATTTTCTTAATTAATGATTGATGAGGGAGGACCCAGCCCAATGTAGGTGGTGCTATCCCTGGACTGGTGGTCCTGGGTTCAATAAGAAAGCAGGCTGAGCAAGCCACTCTATGGCCTCTATATCAGCTCCTGCCTCCAGGTTCCTGCCCTGTTTGAGCTCCTGTCCTGACTTCCTTCAGTGATGTGGAAATGTAAGCCAAACAAACCCTTTCCTTCTCAAGTTGCTTTGGTGATGGTGTTCCATCACAGCAATAGCAACACTAACTAGGACAGAAACTGGTATCAGGATCATGGGGTACTGCTGTGACAGACCTGACCATGTTGTTGGGGGAGGAGTGTGAAAGGACTATAGAACTTTGGGCTAGAAAAGCCATTGAGTGTTCAAAGACTGGTGAGCTTTTCTGTGGGAGCTTGGAAGAATGTTGAGAGTAATTCAGAGGATGGAGTTTTAGAGTCTCTTAAAGATTTTATCAGGGCTATTTGCTATTTTGAGTTGGGAATCTGTGGTTCAAGAATCAGCTATAATTAACAAGAGACCAGAATCTCGGAAATAAAACTTTGCTTTACTGAACAATAATAGTGGTCAGCTGCAGCAAAGAAATTAGTGGCAATTAAGAAGACACCAGCATCACTGAGGTGAAATCTGGGAAGTGTTCCCTCAGAGTCAGCACATACAAGCTGTGTTTCAGAGACAGGCAAGGCCGAACCTCCTGTTATCAGCCAAACTTGGGTAGTGTAAGAGTCACCCAGGTGGTATTGGTTTTGAAGATATGAAGGAGTCATGGAGAACCGCTGAAGTACCTTTCATTCCTCTGAGTACCCTTTGGGTTACATCCTGTTGGTAATGGCGTTTGATTATAGAAGGAACAAGTAGGACATTTCTTTACTATTTCTTTGGCTTGTTGCCAGGTTATGGAAAAATCCTTTTTTAAACCTTTACTATTGGGATATTTGCTGTTAATTTCTCCCAAAAAATTACTGCAAGCTCTTTGCCAAGGTTCACTTTCTGTCCATAATTTTTCAATGTCCTCCTTAGTTAATGGTACCACAATTTCTGCTGAGTCTATTCCTGCTAATTGACGAAGTCTCAATTTTCCTTTCCAAATCAAGTCAGAGATTTTTTTCCACATAAGTTTTTAATTTTTTATTTGGTTTATTTGGTAAAAATATCCATTCCAATATAATATCTTCCCTCTACATTAATATTCCAGTAGGAGAATGCCTAGAAGGTAAAATAACCAAAATGCAATCCAGCTTTGGATCAATAAGATCCACATGCCCTTCATGTACTTTCTTTTCTACCAAGGCCAATTCTTTCTCAGCTTCAGGTGATAATTCTCTTGGACTATTTAAGTCCTTGTCACCTTATAAGGTTTTGAACAAATTAGTCAGTTTATCATTTTTTACCCCAACAATAGTTCATAGATGAGAAATATCTCCATATAATCTTTGAAAGTCATTAAGAGTCTGTAGTCTATCTCTCCTAATTTGCACCTCTTGGGGTCTAATTTTTTGTAGCTCTATTTTTTTTTTTGGTTTTTCGAGACAGGGTTTCTCTGTGTAGCTTTGCGCCTTTCCTGGGACTCACTTGGTAGCCAGGCTGGCCTCGAACTCACAGAGATCCGCCTGGCTCTGCCTCCCGAGTGCTGGGATTAAAGGCGTGCGCCACCACCGCCCGGCTTGTAGCTCTATTTTATATCCTAAATAATTAATAGAATCTCTTCTTTGTATCTTTTCAGGAGCAATTTGTAATCCCCAGCAAGGCAAAATTTTCTTTACTTCTTCAAACATTCTTTCTAAAGTATCTGCATTTGAATCAGCTGGTAAAATATCATCCATATAATGATAAATTATAGATTTAGAAATTTTTTTACGTATCACTTCCAGTGGCTGTTGTACAAAATATTGGCACAGAATTGGGCTATTCAACATTCCCTGTGGGAGGACCCTCCATTGAAATCTTTTAACAGGTTGAGAATTATTATAAGTAGGCACTGAAAGCAAATCTTTCTCTTTTTCTTGTAAGGGTATTGAAAAGAAACAGTCTTTTAAATCAATAACTATGAGAGGCCATCCTTTTGGTAACAGAGTAGGCAAAGGAATTCCAGATTGTAGAGAGCCCATTGGCTGAATTACTTTGTTAATTGCTCTAAGGTCTGTTATCATTCTCCATTTACCAGATTTCTTTTTAATAACAAATACAGGAGAATTCCAAGGCCTGGTTGATTCTTCAATATGCTGAGCATTTAAATGTTCTTCTACCAGATCTTCTAAAGCCTGGAGTTTCTCTGTTATTAAAGGCCTGCTGAACCCATACAGGCTTGTCTGTTAACCATTTTAAAGGTAGAGCTGTTTGTGTCTTTGGAAGATCATCAGTTGTTGTGCCCTGTTCTTGTATAGTATGGATGGCTAGTGACCACTCAGAATAATGCCTTCTAATATTTCTCTCAGAAACATGTGCTAGTTTATGATTTGTTTCTGAGATTGGAGGGATGTTAATTTGAGTATTCCATTGTTGCAACAAGTCTTGACCCCACAGGTTCATAGCTGTGTTAGCCACAAATGGTTTTAATTTTCCTCTCTGTCCTTCTGGACCTATACATTCCAGCCATCTTGCACTCTGTTTCACTTGAGATAATGTCCCAATTCCTAACAGTTGAACGTTTACCTCCTGAAGAGGCCAAGTTGGATGCCAAAATTCTGGTGCAATTATGGTAAAGTCTGCACCCATGTCTACCAGACCATTTATTTTTGTTAATTTTGGTCTTTGTTCATTAATAGAAGTTTGCCAAAAATTTTTCTTTATGTTTTTTCCTGAATTTTCTATTCTCTGTTTCATCATCCCAACCAGCACGATTTATTACCATAGGCATTTGGTTATTTAATTGCTTTGAGTAGGGGTTTTCCTCTACAACTGCAGGAAAGGTCTGAACTGGATTTCCTGTGGGGGCCTGCCTGAGGCCCCTCTGGGAGTTTCCTGAAGACCGAGACAAAGGATTACCTTGCCTGTCTTTTGTTGATCTACATTCATTGGTCCAGTGTTTTCCAAAAGGAAGGAGCATTCTGTTGCCATTGTTCCTTGAAGAAACATTGTTTCTAGGAATGACCTGTTTACAGTCCCTTTTCAAATGTCCTTGCTTTCCACATCCAAAACATCTAACATTCCTCAAACCTTTTGAAATTGCTTCTCCTATCCACATATCATCATGGTCATGAGCCTCAACATTAACTGTGTCTCTAATCCAATCTTCCAAAGGTGCAGATCTTGCCTTTAATGGCCTGATTATTCCTTTGCATGCTGCATTCGTGTTCTCAAAGGCCAAAGATCCAATCATTATCTGACTAGCTTCTGAATTTGGGACCATTCTCTTTACTGCTGAAGTCAATCTTTGTAAGAAATCTGTGAAGGATTCCTTTGGGCCCTGTATAACCTTTGTAAATGACTCAGTTTTTTTTTTTCTTGGTTCCTCAACTCTATCCCATGCATTCAAGGCTGCCGTTCTACATAGAAGTAGGGTTTGGACATCATATAAACATTGTTTTTGTACTGAAGCATATTGGCCTTCTCCAATAAGCTGATCCTGGCAGACTTATGTTCCTTTATCCCTCCATTGTTTTTCTATATTTTTAGCCTCCTCCTTGAACCACAGTTGCCACTGGAGGTGTTGTCAGGGTTCCAGAACAGCCTGTGCCAGCTCCTGCCAGTCCTGTGGTAGAATCCTATTATATGTTGACCAGGAGTTTAACACTGTGAGACACCAGGAAATGCCATTGGTGAAGGTGAAGCCTCAGGAGTAGCTGAAGCACCAGGACTGAAGAGGTCATGAAGAGAAGATGAGGCTATTGGTGGGAGTGCAGCCCAGCTGCAGCAAGAGACCCCACCACATTGGAGATGCAAAAACAATAACAGCCATAGAGTGGAGCTTGCTGGAACCTGGACGACAGCTGTGTGTGCCACAGAGGGCAGAAGCCCAGAAGATTGTCAGTGAACCCCAGATATTGGACATTGAGCTATTTACACTGTTGGAGTTATGATTGTGCCTTGGCTCTTCCCTCTCAAAGTAAGAAAGTATTTAACTTAATTTTGATTTTACAGGTTCCTACAATTTAGACTGAATTTTTAAAGAGGTTTTGGAATTTTACAAAGACATTGGATTTAAAAGAGATTGAATTTTTAAGTGGTAAAGATAACTACTATGCAAGCCTGGTCCCTGAGTTCCATCCCTGAATCCCTTACAGAAGTGAAAGAGAACTACAAAGTTATCCTCTGGCTTTTGTATATGCTACACACACACACACAGAACACAGACACACACAGAACACAGACACACACAGAACACAGACACACACAGAACACAGACACACACAGACACAGACACACACAGACACAGACACACAGACACACACACACAGACACACACACACAGACACACACAGACACAGACACACACAGACACAGACACACACAGACACAGACACACACACACAGACACACACACACAGACACAGACACACACACACACACAGACACACACACACACAGACACACACACACACAGAACACAGACACACACAGACACAGACACACACAGACACAGACACACACACAGACACACAGACACAGACACACACAGACACAGACACACACACAGACACACACACACAGACACACACACAGAACACACACAACACACACAGACAGACACAGACACACACACACAGACACACACACAGAGACAGACACACACACACAGACACACACACAGACAGACACACAGACACACACAGACACATACACAGACATACATACACAGACACACAGACACAGACACACAGACACAGACACACACAGACACAGACACACACACAGACACAGACACACACACAGACACACACACACAGACACACACACACAGATACACACACAGACACACACAGACACACAGACACAGACACACACACAGACACACAGACAGACACACACACACACAGACAGACACACACACACACAGACACACACACAGACACACACACACAGACACACACACACAGACACACACACAGCCAGGGCCATGACCAGCTACATGTCCACTCAGAAGAAGTGGGCAACAAATACTGGGAACTCACTTGACGGACTAAGTGCTGCTGGACAAACAGAAGAGCTGTGACCGACAAGCACAGCATGGACAAGACACACACCTGAGATAGAGAAGCACACAGACACAAGCCAGGCATGGCGGCACAGGTGTGTTATCCCAGTTCCTCAAGAGGCTGTGTGGCTAGGATCAAGAGTTCAAAGTCAGCCTGGGTTACATACTGAGCTTGAAACCAGCCATAGCAAGACTGTCAGGAAACAAAGCCAGAAAAAAAAAAAAAAAAGGAAAGAAAAGAAAAACAAACAAACAAAAACCCAGTCAGACTGAGGGCTCCAGTCCCGCTAAGACAAAGGCTAGCCAGGTATCTATTTTTAAAATCTGCTCTCTGAACACTCTAATGTGGAAGACTCTGCAAGATAATCACACTCCTAACAGCTGATTGAGGGACTGGAGAGGAGATAAGCCCCTACCTCATGAGCCCTCCCTGCCAAGATGGTCCCCCAGAAAACTAAAGATGAGGAGGAGACACACATACCACGCACTCTGCCACATACGCATCAGCTTCTCACCTGCAGGCTCCTTGTCCTTGATGATGACCAGAGGCTGCTCAACCTTGGATGCTTTGGGTTTCCTCCCCCTTCGAGGCTTTTTCTTTGGCTCTTTGGTGGCCACAGCACTCTGGATGCTCTTGCTCTCAGCTGCTGTGGGAGGCTCCCTCCTGGGTGCATCAGGCTCCTTCTCAGAAGCTGCCTCATGCTGCTGGCCACCTGCTGGAAGGCTTTTGGCTTGCTCCAGGTGGCCCAAGAGATGCTCTGCAGGAGGAGAAGGGTTGCTGATGACACAGTAGGGATCAGACACCTGCCAGCTCACCACCTGCCCCATGTGTTGGCTTTCTTTGTTATATCTGCTGAGCGTGCCCTCTGCACAGGTAAATAAACTTTATCTCACTGTTTTTAAAGAGATATGGCTCCACCACTTACATATAGCTTCAGATAGAGTTTCCCTCATCTGACATGTTCAAGACCAGATGGTTCTGGATCATGGTGAACCGTGATTTTAGAAATGTATAATGCTAACTTTCAAATGGGGCCAATCAGCTTAAATCGTGTTTGCAGACTGGCCTCAATTTTTTTTTTCTTCTTTTTTTTTTTTTTTTTTTTTTTTGGTTTTTCAAGACAGGGTTTCTCTGTGTAACTTTGCGCCTTTCCTGGAACTCACGTGGTAGCCCAGACTGGCCTCGAACTCACAGAGATCCACCTGCCTCTGCCTCCCGAGTGCTGGGATTAAAGGCGTGCGCCACCACCGCCCGCTGGCCTCAACTTCTGATCCTTCTGCCTCCACCTTCAAGTGCCAAAATTAGACAAATCCCAAATGCCTGGTTTTATGCAGCACTAGGGCTCAAACCCAGGGCTTCTCATATGCCATGCAAGCACTCTACCACCTGAGTCACAACCCCATCCTGGAACTATGCTTAGCAGTGAATGAGACACAGGCAAGGTGTGATGTTACCATGAGACAGTCTATAAATCCAGAAGGGCATGTGTACCTCTGCAGAGGCGATGTCCAATGCTGTGCAGCTCGTGTTTGACTTGATGAAACTGGGCAACTTCAACTTGCTTCCTTGATAGTTTATACTTTCTAACTTTTCCACAGAATGGGACAAGATTGACCTCGCTCTGTAGACGGAACAGACTCCCAGAGACCTGCCTACAGAGATCTGTCTGTCTCTGCCTCCCAAGTGCTGGGATTAAAGGTTTGTGCCACCACTATGGGGTGTTTACCCACCACCCCCACAGTTCCCCAGAGTTTTCTTGAGTGTGAACAGCAGGAAATATTAGATAGAAGGATTTATTGCAGAGAATCTTGCGGAGATAAACAAAAAATAAAGGATCGCCTCCAGAGGGCCTGGAACCTATTCCAACGGGTCCCAACTGTCTCTTCCCCAGGATTTTTATAGAGACGCCAAGGGGTGGAGCAAAAGACCTCCTTCCTCAGCACAGCCAAGTGCAGGCCATCTCAGACACCTGCACTCAGGCCCGTGGTCTTAATCATCCTCTATGAGGACCTGCTGGGTAAAGCCACGAGGAACCGGCTCCCACACACCACTGCCCAGCTAAACAATTCTTTATAAACCCTACAAGCAAGTGAAATGACTTTGCTTATTTATAGCTGAAAGCAAGCCTCTAAGACCAACCAGGAAAAGGCAATGGAGACAGATGTTGGGAGCAACCAGGCAGGCAGGGTGCCACATGGAGTGGTAAGCTTGGGAGGTAATGGGCAAATATGGCTAGGTCACAGGGCACCAGGTGACAGGAAGAGGAGGTGGCAGGGAAAGTGAGTGACTAAGCACACACACACACAGAGGCAGAGTTGGTTCCTCCCTCTCAAATGTGAGTTGTTCAGCACCAGTATCAAGCCAAGTAGTCATTATCTCTGATTCCATTAGAGACTGTATGCTAGGTGGGTGGCCCCAAGGAGCAGGCCTGTGAGGGAAGTTAATATGATCTGGCACCCAGCAGAACAAGCTTACCGAGCTCATTGGTTGAAAATGAATCGGCGTGGCGCACGCCTTTATCCAGCACTCGGGACAGACAGGCAGATCTCTGTGAGTTCGACAGCCTGACCAAGTAAGCTCAGAAAAGCAAAGTACAAGAAACCCTGTCTCGAAAAAAAAAAAAAAAAAAAAAAAAAAAAAAAATGAATGGGGGAATGAGACAAAACAGAACACACACCCTGAAAACACAAGCCGAGCAGTATTAAGGGAAGCAAACAAGACTCTGCCAACCACACACAAGGAACTTAAACCAAGAGTGAGTGAGACTGGAGGCCCTGGGGTCTCACAGGTCATTGGGCGGTAAAGACAGGATAACAAATCATTGCAGGGCCTGGGGACTGAGAGACAGACTTGGGTCTACTCTGGATCCAGGCACAGAGCAACACAGATTAAAGTTTACATGGAGTCTGGGTAGGAGACGTGGATTCATTCTACACTAGGCTCAAGTACTGGGGCAACCGAGACTGAAGTTTACACAGGGCTTAGGTTCTGAGCCAGTCAACAAAGCCTGGTTTGTGTCAGGTTCAGTGATCCAGGGAAACAGAAAGAAAGCTGTTCTCTGCAATGGTCTTATCATTCATTTACTTTCATGCTTATTTATTTATTGTGTGCAGGTGTGTTGCAGCCATGGTATAAAAGTGGAGATCAAAGGACAATTTGTGCGAGTTGGTTCTCTGCTTCCACCACATGGGTCCCAGGGATTGAACTCAGGTGGTCAGGCTTGGAAGCAAGCACCTTTACCTGCTAAGCCAACTATTGCCTTCTTTTACGATTTTAGAGAGGAAGGCAGGTGGTATAAAATGACTCCCATAAGGAACCGAAGTCCCAGTGGGAGTATATGACACAAATATACAGAAGCTAAAACAAATCAACCAAACCTCTTCACATTCTAGTGAGAAATGCAGTCGCAACTATGAAGCTCAGGAAAGCAAAAAACAAAACAAAACCACCCTGTGCCAACACTTCTCCAGGCTACAGGGAAAGCACACAATGGATCAAGAAAAAGGAAAGAATTCTTGTTAAGTACATTATCAAAGCAACAGAACCCAAAGCAGTGACCCACCACACCTCAGAAAGCTTAGCAACAAAACAACTGTTAGGGTATCATGTTAGGATATCAGCTGACATAAAAACCAGGAAAACTGGAATTCCAAGATCACAGCACAAGCTAAGGGCAAACTGGAGTGGAGGGGCAGACATAAACTAAGTTAAGAATAAAAAGTTTGGGGAAAAGGCTGTGATAACTGAAAAATAGCAAACAAGTCAGAAAAATAAGCAAAGAAAACTTTTATAAGACTAAGACACAGAGATACAAATTAAAAACATGACTTAGACACTATTGAACAAGGAATCTCTTAAGCAGAACCCTCACCCCCCCCCAAAAAATGGACACATGATAAGTACCTAGAAACAGGAGAGGGAGGGCAGGAGATGTGGCATAACACTAGAAAATGGTCTGAAGTAGGTATGTAGAGCTCTCGGAGAATAGAAAGTATTGGGAAGCAATGTGTTAGATCTGGTCACAGAGACATCCACAGTAGATGGAAGCTGCGACTCTTCAGGCCCAAGGTCCAAAATAAGGAGAGTAAATAAAAAGGATAGCAAGAGGTAGGAATAAGTGCAGCCCCCTGAGTGCTTGCCTGGATGGCATGAAGCCCTGGGTCTGACACCCAGCACTGCATAAACATGTGTGATGTCACACACCTCAAATCCCAGAACTCAGAAGGTTAAAGCAGAGGGACAAGTGCTCAGGTTCAAAGTGAGACCTTATCTCAGAAGTCAGCAAAAAAATGCATGAGAAGTGAGGCTGGAGAGATGGCCCAGTGGTTATGAGCACCGGCTGCTCTTCTAGAGGACAGGAGTTCAATTCCCAGTACTACATGACAGCTGACAACTAATTCCAGTTCCAGGGGAACTGATACCCTCACACAGACATACATGCAGGCAAAACACCAATGCACATGAAATAAAAATATCATTTTTAAAAATGCATGAGAAGCACACCAACTCTGATGCTGCACTCACACAGGCTACCAAGTCCGCACAGTACGCTCCTCAAATTTGTGTTTTATTGTGTATCCTAATAAACTTGCCTAAGGATCAGAGGACAGAGCCAGCTACTAGATCAGACATAGAGGTCAGGCAGTGGTGGCACACACCCTTAATCCTATAGGTCAGGCAGTGGGGCACACACCCTTAATCCTATCACTCAGGAGGCAGAGATCTGTCTGTCTCTCTGTGAGTTCAAGGCCACACTGGTCATGTGAGGTTGATCCAGTATAGGAAAGAAAGAGAGCCAGATGTGGTAGCACACACCTTTAATCCCAGCACTTGAGATCTCATGCCTTTGCTTGGGAAGCACACACACATTTCATCCCAGGAAGTGATGTCTGGGCAGAGAAAGGTATATAAGGCGTGAGAAAACAGAACTCTCTCTCTTTAGGCTGAGGATTTCATAGAGATAAGAACAAGTGGCTGGCTGTTCTGCTTCTCTGATCTTTCAGCTTACACCCCAATATCTGGCTCTGGGCTTTTTATTAAAAAGACCATCTAAGATTCAAACAACAGTGTTTGATTTACTAATTGCTCTAGTGGACAAATAGGAATCTTCTACCATAAGAAGAGATAGTGTAATTTCTCCTTGTACACATGCCAGTTTTTGCTTTATGAATTTCTAGTCTATGTACGTCATACATATGAATTTAAATGCAATATAGAATAAAATGTGAAAAGGAGCTAGCACAGCTCTTAAGGAAAATATCAGGTCTTCCATTAAAAAATATTTAAGAATGACTGAGTGAAGTCTTCAACTTAAAACTGAGAAAAGAACAAAACAAAGCATAAAAAGGAGCCAGATGTGGTGGCACATGCCTGTAATCCCACCACTTAGGAAGTGAAGCAGAAGTCAAGGTCATCCTCAGCTACAGCGCAAGTGCAGAGCCAGTCTAGGCTATATGAAACTGTCTCCAAAAACCAAAAAAATGATAAATAAGCAGAAGTTAACTTTTGAAAATAAAAATATAGTAAATAAGTAAAGCCCAAAGCTGCTGCTTTGAAAAGACACAATACTGGTAAGTCCAACAAGAAAGGTGCAAAATAACTGTAATTGGCTCATAACAGAAAACAGCAGTCTCCTGCCCCATTCTGCCCATCCATTCCTCTGCATTCTCTAGTCACCCATCCACAACTATAGAGGATAATTCCAGGAACTGAGGTTATCAATACCTACAGACACCCAAGCCCCTTCCATAAAATGGCCCAGTATTTGCAAAAAACCAACACGCATGCCATATACATCATCACTCAAAATACAAAAATGCAGTAAAGATGCTATGCCAATGGTTACTGCTCTACATTCAGGGAATAATGACAAGAAAAAAACCACTGTACATATTCAGTACAGACTCATGTTTTCTGAGTACTTTAAAAGTACTTTCCATTTAAACGCTGGCATGAGGATGCCACTGATAAAGAGGTCTGACTATATTAGAGTCCACTGACAATTTGAAATGAAATATGGGGGTTCTGCTTTCTTAAACATGCTACTTCCTTCTTAGAACTCACACTCCTCCCAATCCCACCAACACACTCAGATCACACTTTTGGTGTAAGCCAACAACTGGTATTTACAAGACCATGGCTATAAAGATTTATCCACAGCTGTACCACACAGCAGTTGTGGTTAGCATTCTTTCTCTTGGAGCTAATTACAGCCTTACCTTCCATCAATCGTTGTCCCATGTCTGTACCAGTTTGTACACTCCCTGCCTCTCTCCTCTCTTGCAGTCAGGCCTTTTGGATTTCTCTTTTTTTTTTATTGCACCTGTTCTTCCCAGAGTTCTTTGCTCTCTCTAATTTGGACTGGTGACCTGCACATCCTTTTTCCATTCCCAGTAAAGGACTTCCCGTTCCCTATGTATAGAGAACATGCATGTTGCTTTGGGCAGGGTAGTACTGTAAAACTCGATAGAGGTACTGGGATCTCAGAAGACATGCATTTGGGCTCTGGAGTCCAGTGTTGTGTGGGTGGCAATGTCTTCATCAAGTAGTCTGACAGGGACAGCCTGTATATTCCAGGGTTCTCCTCACTAGATTTCTTGGTACTATTTGGTAATTTCTGGATTTGTTGACTATCTTCACTAGGTTCCTGACAGTGAAGAATCTGATTGCTAAGTCTGTCTTCCTATCTTAACTGTGCCCTTTTTCTAATGGCTTACCCTCTAACAGTTTTTTTTTTTTTCTTCCCTTTAATAAGGTCCCATAATGGCACAGGTAATACATACATCTCTGTGCATTCATCATACTGGTGGCCTGTTGGGCCCTTCTAGGTTGTAAACCTGCATCCTTTAGTGTTTCCTTGCTGACTATCTATCTGGTTTATTTTTGAGACAGGATCTTGTATAACCCAAGGTACACTTAAACTTACTATGTAGTTGAGGATAACTCTGAACTCCTGATCCATCTGCCGCTGCCTCTTGAAGACTGGGATTACAAGCATGTGTTACCATGTCTCAGTTTTGGGGATGCTGGAGACAGACCTCAGAGCTTGTGATACTAGGCAATCAACTGAGCTACATGCTCAGTCCACTGACTGATTCTTACTGCCTTTCCCTTTTCCCTACGGAACACTGCTGGCCACCTGCAGAGTCTTAGACCATCCTCCAGTTTCTGTATCTCTTCTGTTTGTGTCCTCCATATGCTCCTCTGTATGAAAAACTTCTCTAGTGTTTTTGGACACTTTTCCATCAGTTTTATATCTGCTACCATAGCTTTCATTTTCAGTCATCTACTGTCCTCTGATTTCTTCAGCAGTGGCCTGCTCTTATCTGAAGGATGCGGTGCCATTCTGACATCTCTCACCCAAGTGGGGGCTTCAGTTTGGAGGGGTTTTTTGGGGGTGGGGGTTGTTTTCGGATTCCTCAGACAAGTTGTTTGGTTTCTTGCTCACATTCAGCTTTCTTCCAGCATCCAGAGCCTCACTCTGCAGGATGCTAAGGGTTGAGCAGTCCCACTGGTGGGTCCTTGCTCTCCCTGGTTAGTTCTACAGAGAAATCCTTCCTCTATCCGGGTCCTGAGCCAGCTCTACCACTCTAAGGAGAAGAAATGAAGAAGCCCAAAGCTGCCCAAATTCTAACATCTGACCCTTGAGTCCCTGTCCTCAGTGCTATGTACCTTGGGGTCATCAGTCTCAAGTCTCTCCCAAGGGACCCATCATTCTGCTGATGGAAGCAGAGATGTAGCTGGGTGGGACCAGGGCAGGGTTGGGGCAGACCAGGAGGCCAGGGCTCTAAGCAGGCCACCAGTTTGTGCTTCCCTGTACTCTCTTCCCAGGCTCCTGACACTTCCCAAGCTCTGCATGAGCAGACATGTTTCTTGGGTATCCCACAGCTGGCTTCAGCTTCTCTGGCATGATTGGTGGTTAATGCTGCTGCAAACACATCCTGGCATCTTTTCAACCTTGCTCAATGTGCTCTCCACTTTCCCTTTCTTTGTCTTTGCTTTTAAGTGGAGCAGAATTCCAGGAGGGCACCAAGGCCAGTACATTCACTGTTGCCTCATGTTTAATCAGACACCCCTAAGTGGCCTCCTGAGACAGGAGCAGGGTTCCCTAAGGCGACATAGGAAATGACAGCATCAGGTGAAAGGTCAAGAACAACCCGTGCTTCCCATGCTGTCCAACAACCTCAGTTGGTCTCCTGGTGCTCTAAGTGGAGGACCTGACTTTAAAAGGCACATGCTGACCCTTACCTGGCTGCAGTCATGGATGTTCTATGCTCAATCACAAATAAATGCATGAAATAAGTTCAAGTTCAAAGGACTCATCTGGTTTGGAAGTTAGCCAACCACAGAGAGAGCAGACATCATAGGTTAGACTTAAACAACAAAGCCATGCCTTTCTGCTTGAGGTAAGCCTCTCAGACAAGGCTCTGCAAAAGGCAGCTTCAGGCACAGTGTGACTAAGATGGGGATCATGGATTAACATTCTCCTACTGGACAAAGTATTACTCAACAAAGCCTGTTCTCCATAGATTTGTGTACCACAGCCACATCATTTAGCTCTGAGATGGTCCTCAAAGCCAGTCTGTGGGGGGGCAAAAGGTACCTCTGCCCTGCAGCATAGTTTCACAGAGACCCAGTTCTGTATTCTCCTCTTCTTTTGATCAGTTTTGCATCTAGGTCCTCAACTATCAGGTTACCCACCAGACATCCACACAAGGGTTTCAACACAAAGAGCCCCTTGACTCTCTGGCTATAAAGCCCTGCCTAGTAACCAAGATGTCTCCCAGAAATGCTCACATTAGCCTTTCTGTTGCTAAAATCTGCCCAGAAAGAACCTTCTCATAGATTCTAGAACATATTAATCACAGACTTGCTCAGGCTACAAGAGCAGAACCCAGCTGTCTCTGTCATATCCTTGAACTTGCAAACCATGGCCCCCTTGGGGATTGGCCCCCAAGCATGTTCTGCATGTGATAAAGGTCACAGTATTCATACCTAGCTTCCTTGTAGCTTATGTGACTGGCATCTTTCTCTACCACCCAACAGAAAGGCTCCCAGGACACAGTGTAACTAGTTAACTAGGGGATGGAGTCAATTTTTCCTGGGCTACCTTCAATTAGTAAGGGAGCCTGAGGTAATGGGATGCCCTGAAGACAGATAGGAGAAGGACTGTCAGATATAGAAACTAGGTAAGACTACAGGAGGCAAGTCATGGTGGTTTCTGGTCCTTGCTTGAGTCTACCATATCCAGAGCTTAGTCAGCAGGACAGTAGGAAGGGTCAGGCCAAGGGGAGGAGCTCTGAGCAGCAGCTCATTGTGGCCCATGGGGCAGACAATACAAAGCCTGGGACATCCTGACAACCGTGCCAACATGGATGAAAAAGCTCAGCACATGGGCTAAAGAGATGGCTCAGCAGTTAAGAGCACAGGCTGCTTTTCCCGGAGGACCTGGGTTCAATTCCCAGCACCCACATGACAGCTTACAACTGTCTATAGCTCTTCTTCTAAGGGATCTGACACCCTCACACATGCAGGCAAAACCCCAATAGACATAAAATAAAAATAAATAATTAAAAGCCAAAAAAAAAACCCTAAAACAAAGAAAGAAAGGAAGAAGGAAGAAGAAGAAGGAAGAAGAAGAAGGAAGGAAGGAAGAAAGAAAGGAAGGAAGAAGGAAGGAAGAAGGAAGGAAGGGAGAGAGAGAGGGAGGGAGGGAGGGAGGGAGGGAGGAAGGAAGGAAGGAAGGAAGGAAGGAAGGAAGAAAGGAAGAAAGAAGAAAGAAAGAGCTCAGCACAACAGTTTGCCCACCTTGGGTAACCCCCGTTTGCCATTTTTACCTTACCGTTCAGGAGCTGAAGCTCCAGGAAGGAGCTGGAGCACACCTTACACACCCATTGGCCACGCTCAGGCTCTGCAGGGACACTGGGCTCAGGGGTACCTGAAGCTGCAAGACACAAGACATAAGGGTTAGCCACCTCAGCAGAGTATGGCCTGCTCCCCAGGTGTTGATGACAAGAATGGAGATGCCCACAGACTCATGAGCACTTGCATTCTAAACAGGGTCCTCAGTTTCACACACTGACCAAGTTCATCCCCATTTTACAGACGAGGAAGCTGAGCAGATGTGATATCCCTGTTACTACCACAGGCTCAGCCCTGTCACCAGTTGTATAATGTGCCCTCTTCCTCCCAGTCACCAGCCCTGTGGGACCAGAGTCCTTCATATTCTCTAAGAGAAAAACAAGCCTTCAGGACCCATACTTGAGCTGGGCCTGGTTATGCAGACCTGTAATAACAGCTATGTAGTAGGCTGAACAAGATGACCAGAAGTCCAAAGCCTACCCTGGTCATAGAACAAGTTCAAGGACAACCTGGCCACTTAATGAGGCCCTGTCTCAAAGTTGTTTTTTGTGTGTGTGTGTGTGTGTGTGTGTTTGTTTTTTTAAAGGAGGGCTGGGCATGTAGCTTAGGAGTAGAATGCTTTACCTGTATTCTACCTGTAACAACACACACAGACACACACAGAAACACAGACACACATACACATAGACACAGACACACACAGACACAGACACACACACACACACACACACACACACACACACACACACACACACACACACACACACACACGAGACTCATATTTAAATCTTCAGTGGCTCACATAACAGGGTATGGTCAGACCCACAACAGCCATCTCACAGTGCTCCTGAGACTGGAATGGCTGTGGCCCTGGCCCAACATATCCCATGGAGATTTTTGTGATAGGGTTGTACCTTGTAACTGTTGTCTGGCAGTGGAGCCTGGTGCCTGAATAGGAGTGACCTTTAAAACTGTTCAATTTTTAAAAATCCCCATCTGGGACAGGTGGCTGCCACCTGGACAGTGCCTCTAGTCCTCCAACAATGACACACAGGAACCCGAGGAGGGACAAGGACAGGGGCTCAAGAAATACAGACTGACCTTGGCAATGCAGAAGGGGACTGTGAGCTCATTTTGAAAAAGTCACAGGCACTCTCTGGGACCTACACTGGACATGCCTTGGGATCTGGTCTAGCCAGGTTGTCTGTGGAGCCAGCCCACAGCTACCATTCCTGCCTGTCATATTCAGATCCATCACCATGTAGCTTAACACTCCAGAGGCCACTCAGAGGAAGCGCCTGAGCCTAGATAGTCTCCCAGATCTACATCTGTATACCACCATGCACCAGGAAAGAGCACATCCCATCTGTCTGCATCCCAAGCTAGTGCTAAGAACACAAAGAATAGAGATGAGGATGCAGACCATCATGGCTAGGGAAGAAACATATGCAATATGGAACCTGTCAGACTGAAATCAAAGACAGGAAAAGGTCACAAAAAGGTGGCAGGTGGGAACTGCATCCTGAATGTCCCAGCCAGTGTCTGAACTCTTCTTTGTCACTTTCTAGGAATCTGCTGGTTAGGGACTCCCAGGAAATGGGAAAAAACAGAAATAAGAGCCAAATTCCCATTTCTTACCCAGGTTCCCAAACATACAGAGGTTCCCAAGAAGGGGTTCAACAAAGGAACCCGTGGGGTCCGGCAGGGGCTCAGCAGAAAAAGGCATTTGCCACCAACCCCAATGACCTGAGTTCAACGGGACCCACAGGATGAAGGGAAGAACCAAATCCACATGTGTGCCATGGCATACACACACGCACACACACACACACACTTACACACTTAAATGTCATTTTCAAAAAGAAGCCCTTGGGACACTGAGCTGGGATTCCTCTCATCTAAGTGGCCCACCAGCTCCTACACTAATCATCCATGAGAATTTGTACTGCCCCAAACAGACCCCTAAAGCTTGGCTACCTGCTGCTCTGGCACTGAGTGAAGACTTCTCATCGGAAGAACCAGGTAGTCATGACAACACAAGATTTGCCAAAAGGTAACTGTACAAGATTAAGAATTTTTAAGAAAAAAAACCCACAGCCAATAGCCAGCAGATGAGTCCTTAAGTGCCAACTGACATTTCCAAACATAGGGAAATGTCTCAGCCAAATAACATGACAGAGCCCACAGCAGCACTGTCAGCTCGAGAAGGAGGTTTCAGGTGTGAGCTCATGTCAAAACCAAGGAACAGCAGGGCAGGCACACACCAACTGTGAGAAGTCCAGCAGGACACACAGCAGCTCAGCTCGGGTCAGAGGGTCACCAACGGTGAAATCGGGAGGGGAGGACAGGCTACTCTGTAGGAGACTATGGTGGAATCACACACTTGCATACATACAGCCCCTGAAGTGGGCGCTCAACATGGTGAGCTCAACTGAATGCATGGAAACTGGTTTGAAAGTTAGAAAACACTTGTTACAAAGTCAGAAGCAGAGAGAGTGGCCAGACTGGGCATAACATGGCTTCCCAGGAACTAGAAGATGTTACCTTCTGTCTTTCTCATTAGAAGGGTGATTCTGACCATGCTCCCCACTGCACTCACCTGTTCATGCCCTTGGGAGGAAAGCAAGCCACACTTAATGTGGGCTCAGGGAAACATGTAACCAGAACAGCAGTCCACAGCAGGACAAAGAATCCAAGTCCATTTTTTGGAGTGTCACAGCTGCAGCAGAATGAAACCTGCTTGTTGGCTTGCTTGTTTTTTTTTTTTTCTTCCCCTGCACCTCCCCACCCTCCTCTGAGACAGGGTTTCTCTGTATACCAGCCCTGGCTGTCATGGAATTCACTCTGTAGACCAGGCTGGCATTGAGCTCATAGACATCTGCCTGCCTCTGCCTTCTGAGTGCTTGGATTAAAGGTGTGTACCACCCACCACACCTGGGCTGAAACTTGTTTTCATTAAGCAGATGTCCCTCACAGTGCTGCCTGTTGAAGCTGCTGTTAAGTGCAAATACCAAGCTTGCTGCACCCCAGCTGTGACAGCAAGTAGTGTGGCTATTCTTCTGGTGGTCATGTGGCCACTGAGAGCTGAAGCTGCCCAGTCTCAAGAGAATCCTACCTACCATCCATCACAGGCTGAGGGAAGAGCCTTATAGTAAAGCTTTTCTAGCAAATGCTCTCCACTCATGCCATCATAAAGTTAAAAAAAAAAAAAAAAAAAGAAGAAGAAGAAAGAAAGAAAAAGAAAAGAAAGAAAGAAATCATTAAATTGAACCATCAGAAGTTGGAGACCATCCGTATTTCAGACCTGATTCTAGAGATCTACAAACTGACTGACTGACTTGTATAACAAAGATGCCCATCTAGAGGAAATATGAAAGGGGCAGGAAGAGAATGAGCCTTCCTGGCCAATGCTCATCAGAAAGCCTGGGCCACAGTACAGCTCCTGAGGTCTCACCCACCTAGGCTGAGGTCAAAGTGATGTCCACAAGACTTGCCCACTCCACCTTAGGGTGGCAAACTGTCCAGTGCATACACAAGACCAGAGCTAAGCAGAATGCAAAGCCCATGTTTCTCAGTTCCAACCAGGGAACTAGAATCAATTAGTACTCCTTTCTAGATGTCTCACACCTCTCTTCAGAGGCCTTGCTCTCTGTGGGCTTTTGAGATGTAGGCAAGGAGGGCTGCAATGCCTGGTTTCTACTGAGGGGATACATTCAGCACACAGCCCAAGTTCTGCATGGGTACTGTGGAGTGGGGTATAAGGAAAGGGCAGACAGGTGGCCAGGGAGGCAGGCAGCAATGTGTGAGGGAAGCTGCCACTTAAACAGCCAGTGGGGAAGCCCAGGGAAGCATATGCCAGCAGCAGCCAGCCTGAGAGGGCCAGGCAAGTGCTCCACAGATAGAAAAACATGAAGATTCCATCTGGTTGACAGTAGCCAGTGACCTGCACCACTTACAAGTTGTCCCAAGACAGGGTGAAGTGTTTCTGGGCTCCAGAGCTGGGAGAAGCCATATCTGTACTTAGCTCTGTTGTATGCTGCTTTATGAGGCTGGCTCCAAAACATGCACCCAGGCTCTTCCATTCATCAAAACCACAACTGACTAGAAACATAGGACAGGCCAGAGCCCTCTCATTTAGGAACCTCCACCTGTGAGATCTTTGCAAAATGTTAGGAACTGCCCCATGAAGCCTTTCTATCACACCACACTTGGCGTAGCAGGAAACCATTTTCATGAGAGGTCACTATATCTGGGGTTAGAAGCAGAATTACTATCCCACTTTGATGATGAAAACTCTTTGTGACAACAATGAGCAAGGCTGCTGTCCTGGGAGAGGCCCAGGATCCAAGTTAACACAGTGATGGCTTCTCCATCATGAGATCCTGATGGCTCACTTAGATGATTCCTACATGCAGAACTACATTTCTTGAATGCATATGCATCAGGATACACACACACACACACACCTCTGCATATGTATACACATGCACAATCCTACCTATCTGTATATACAGACAAGTATACACACACATCTGTACATCTGAGCACACACAGGCACATACCTATAAATCTACACATATACTAACATAGGTACATACCTCTGTATCTGTACACACATGTAGACTCTTGCATGTCTGTACATACACTAACACATGTACATTCCGATGGATTCATACACTCTAACACATATACAAACCTACACATCTATAAGAAAACAAAATGTGCACTGTGTATTGTACACATGCTGACAAATGCACACATTTGTGGATCTGTACACACATGAGAAGATTCATGTATCTATTAATATACAAGAGCATGTGCTCTGCAGCTTAAAATAATCACATGCACACACCAAGGCATCTGTCCAGACACACCACACTTTTACCTGGGCACACACATATACACATGTGCATGAACCAGACTTGGGCAAGAGCTGCTCTCCAGTGCAGTGTCAGCACTGGCACACACAACAGCGGCCAGATCTGTTGTCTCACCTTATACACTGTCACCTGGCCTGTCCCTGGGCTTTACCTGTCACTCAGCCTGGTTCCCTCACCTTCTACACCAGCGTTTCTCAACCTGTGGGTCACAAACCCTTTGCTGGGGTTCAACAACCCTTTTACAGGGGTTGCCTAAGACCACCCCAAACACAAATGTTTACATTATGACTCATAACAGTAGCAAACTTATAATTATGAAGTAGCAATGAAAATAATTTTATGGTTGGGGGTCACAACATGAAGAACTGTATTAAAGGGTCACAGCACTAGGTTGAGAACTACTGTTCTATACTGTCACTCAGCCTGTCCAAGGCCTCACCTTCTATGATTTGGCCTGTCCCTGGGCCTCTGTGCTCATAAGAATAAACTGTTTCCTTACAGCATCAGGAGGGTAGGTCACTGTGGGAGCCCTGAGACCAGAGCAAGAGCCAACCTGTATTATACCCAAGGGCCTCAAATCACCTAAAGACAGAGAGGTACCATCTCTTACCAGCAAGTGTCCCAAGATTTGGGTAGGCACTGTCTGTCACCCCATAGGCCCAGGCATGGGGGACAAGCACTGTTCCATCCCACCTTCCCATCTCAGCTGCTGGCACCTACATTAGCATCTCTGTCAAGGGGCCAAACTGTAGTGAAGAAATAGGATGTACCCTGAATGCTAGAGCAGGCCTGCTTCAGCATGGGCTTGTCCATCTTCTTGGCATAAAAGGCAGCATACCACACACGAAGTTCAGTGCCCGCAGGGATATCCCTTGAGGTGGTGAAATATACATCACTGCCATGCTGGTAGGCTGTCAGGTTCTGGTGCCCTGGCTCTAGTGCTGGCCGCACCAGCATCATCCAATTGCAGTCATCCTCGTTGGAAGTGTCGAAGCACACAGGATGCCCGTCTTTCTGGAATACCTGAGGAGAGGGCCACAGATTGGTTACTGACCAGTCTATCAGTGTGCTTGGGACCATGGGGGAGACCACACTGCTTCTGATAAGACCTGTTAATAAGCTGTTTACTATAGCCAGGGGATCAGAGAAAGATTCTCGGCCTTAGATGGGTCAGGCTGGTCACAGGAAAGAGGAAGCTGAAGACAGGCAACAGGTCCCGCATCACTGAAGTACCTGAGTTAAGACACCTGAGCTGTTCTGACATCAAGGGGACCCTGAGCTCTCCTCCTATTCAGGAATCAAGAGAATCCTGAGCTTTCCTACTGTGCAGACATCAAGGGGACCCTGAGTTCTCCCCTCTAGGCATCATGGAGACCCTGAGCTCTTCTCCTATCCAGCATAACAATCCCAGCTTCATTGGGAATGGGACACATGAGTTCTCCCTATGACTCAGGTTGGTATCCAGACATTGGAACTCTCCTCCTGGTTCTGCTCCAAGCATGGCATCAGCAGAGTTCTTCAGTCCAGGTGAGCTATTCCTGGTCTGCAGGTCAGTACAGCTTCTGAGTTAGAGAGCAGGGCAGAGAAAGCCTTTAGTGACTCTGAGTCAGCGCAGGTGTAGGGTCTGTTCTCTATCTGTGGAATGATGCCAGCCTCCTTAGGGATCCTGCCCCACTGCCAAGCTTTTCCTGAACAGATCCCTACAAGTGTAGGGCCCTCAGAAACGCAGGGGCAAACTGGGAGGCCACCAGGTGCCCAGGGACCCCTAGTGGGTATGGAAGGCACATTTCCACCCTCCTCTCAGGGGCACAGGGCTTCCCTTGGGACACACAGGTGCTCAGAGCTGAGAACAAGTTGACACCTGAAAACATCCTTTGGAATTGAGGAGGTGAAAAGAAATCAAACAGGCATGAAGGACTTTCTCCAGCCATGTGCTGACACCAGTGTGAACCCATAACCCGGGTGCACAGAGGGCAGATACTAAGCTACTCGCCTTTCTGGGCTCAGATTTAGGCCTTTCCCATCATTTTTTAGCACAGAACCTTTCTTTCTGCTTTCCGTACACTTTTTCTTCTGTAAGTATCTGTCAACAGGTATTTGTCTTTCCTCTTTGACTGAAGTCTGTCCCATAAGCTCAATATCCCAAGAGTGCCAAACTCTGGGGCTACAACACTTAAGGCTGGTGGCTACCTCTTTCAGGTCTTAAAGAGAAGCACATTGTCCCTAGGGCTGAGAAGCAACCGAGCCTTCATTTGTTTATGTCCCAACTATTTCTGAAGGTTGGTCCCACGTGTGAGCCTCCTCAGTCTCAGAGGCTTCCTGGGGTTCACTTTAGATCCTCAGCCATCCCTGTAACTGACATGACTTTGTTTTTCTTGGTGTTATGTATCTAAGTTGGAAATACCCATTCTCCCTCAGCCAGATGTGCTCTGTGCAGCCAAGCCCCATGCTGCCCTCAGTCTCCAAGCGCTTCCTGCAACTCACACACGTGAGTGAGACTGCCACACTGGTACAGGAAGCTACAGAGACCATTGCTATGCTGTAGGCACAGCACCTGCTGGGGGAGGAGAGGGCTCACACCAGCATGGGGTCACTCCTGTCTGTCCTTAAGTGCACTCCCCAAACATCCACAAGTAGGCACTGCCTCATACTGAGGTGTAAACACAGTGAAGTGGAGGAAAGACTTCTCAGCATTTACAGACCGTCACCACTCAGCAGTCCTCACTCCATTCCCATCAGGAGTCATGCGGTTCTGAAGGGGCCATGAAGCTCCGGCCCATGTAGCTTTTACCTTCAGAGGAAATGCAGATTCCTTCTCCCACTTGGCGACCCTCCTGGACTCGAATGGACCAAACTGTGTGCGCTTGACTAGCTGGGTTACTGCAAACACACCTTCAGCCCCATCATCCAGGCGTCTGATCTCCAGGTTAGAGGGGAGGGAGGACCTGAAAGTAGAAATTTCCAAGAGGTCCTGCTGCCCTTCCCACTGGTCAGAGCAGTGCAATGCCTGCATGCTCCCATTGTGCTCCAAAGATGCACTTTGTCACGGAGCAGAACTGAAGCTCTCCCTACAAAGGGGACAGGACTGGGGCTAGGCTTGTGAGGACCCAGAGCCCATGTACTAAGGGATACATTTAAAGCCCCACAAGACAATGCTGACGCCGTGTTCCTAGTGGGCTAGGGTACAAGAACTGAATCAGAGAAGGTTATGACCTTCAAGGTTGTAGAGAAGGCTGGATGAAGGGAGAAGGAGCATGGTAAAGTGTTTTGTACAGGCTGAAGACCAGCAAAGGGGCTCTGGACTGGGTGGGGTGGACCAGCTTCATTAAGTATGTGGCTTTATTAGCCAGACTATAAGGTCAAAGAAAATGCTGCAAAAGGAAATCACAGAGCTGGGACCTGAGGATGGATGAAGCTTGGGCCAGTGGGAGACATGTCTAGAAGCAGAGGTGAACCATCTTCCCGGGGATGAGCAGATGCTGGGCTAAGAAGGAAGAGTCAATGGCCAAGGGCTCTGGTTCTGCACCCAATGTCTTCAACTGTATTTTGATGGACAGTTGGCACCTCACCCCCACAGGAGAGCTCTCTACTTTGGGTAAAAATATTTTGAAAACCTAAGTCACAAATAAAGATAAATAAATGGGAGTAGGTACCAGTTGGGAGATTTCTAGAAACAATAATAAGACATTGAGCATTATTAGTTTAGCATCAGACTAAGTCAGGGACTGTCAGAGCCTCGTAGGGGTAACTTAGGTTCTCCACATCTCAAGCTACTGGTAGCTTATGGAACCTTACCCTAGATCTCTGAAGGCATGGGCCTCGTGGGAAAACATGGGCCTGCAGAGCAATGCCTGGCTACTAAACTGCCTCAGTATATCTGCAAGGTTTGTTTTTCTTGGTAGCTACAACTTGACTTGCTCCCTGGACTACTTGTCCAGAACTCTCACCCTAGCCCATTTTGTCCACAGTGCATACCTGTTCGCAGAGGTCTAGATTCAGAATACAGATGAAACCCAACAGGCAAACCTATAGTTTGCCCCCTTCTCCCCAAAAAACAGGGTTTCTCTGTATACCAGCCCTTAATGTCCTAGAATTCATTCTGTAGACCAGGCTGGCCTTGAACTCACAGTGATCCACCTGCCTCTGCCTCCTGAGTACTGAGATTAAAGATGTACACTACCACTACCTGGTGAGTTTGGCCACTTTTGCTCAATTCATAAATTGATAAAGTCCAGGCTGGCACAGCCCAGATCCCAAGGTCCCTGACTACACCAAGGAAACATACCCTCATGCTTTGAAACTGTTAGGACTCATCCCAGGAGGAGTGTGTCCAGCTCCCTGGGGGATGGACCACCCCCCAACACACACAGTCTCTCACTTTGCCCCTCAAACCTCCTTCTATCTGTAGACACTTGGGGCCTTTGCACTCTGGCCACAGTAGACAGGCAGAGAGCCCTTCTTCATAGACAGGATTGCTGTGGAAGCGTAGGCACTCACTCACCTTGCCCTGCTCAGGACAAAGGAGTCCTTGACCATAACCACAGGTCCCAGTTCAGGACACTCTGAGTCGTGGTACTGGCTACAGTCTTCACACCCTGTAAACAGACGCTGAATGTCAGAGGCAACACTGTCCAGGGAAAGAGAAACCCAAAGACCACAACCCTGGAAAAGGAGACCCTAGTGCCATGGAGTTCATGAGACTTGTAGGTTGACACAAAGACAAGCAAAGGTATAGCAGATACAGGAGGCCTGGCCACAAAAGTCACCTCTTAGTGCTCCTGAAGCACAGAATGCCAATCAAGAATCCCTTCCCAAGAGCACCAGTCTATGACACTTTCACACATCAACTCTATGGTTAGGAAGATCAGGATCCAGGATAGTACTAACCCATTACCCTAAATCTCATACCCTTCGCTCTTTTCTAAGCCTTAGGTGACTTTCTGAGTTAAAGGTCACCCAGTCGTGTGCCCCTAATGGAGTCCTGAAGAGAAGTGGCCTGAGGCTACAGCTCTGTAGCAGACAGGTAATACCCAGGCTCTCAGAGCAATTCAGCAAATTACAGATTCAAAAAAAGTGCACGTCTGTGTGATACAAACAAAATGTGGATGTAGCTTTGCCTAGACAGAGAGTGTCAATCCCATCTGTGTTCTATGACATCACACTAGCCACAGAGAGGCCTATGGGTCACTTACAGATAAACATGATCTCCTCACTGCCATCTTCAGCCATTGCTGACACCTGTCAAGATATAAGAGACCCATTAACAGTGAGCTTTTACAACATAGTTTATGTGTGGGCTTTCCTGTATGTATAGGTGCACACACACCTATGTGTGCATGTGTATGAAGGTCAAAGTCACCCTTAGGTGTCAATCTTCTGGAGCCATCCAGCTAGTTCTCCAAGACAGGGACTTTCTCTGGGATCTGGAGTTTGCCACTTAGGTTAAGTGGATAGCCAGGGAGCATCAGGGATTCTGTCTCCACCTTCCTAGTGCAGGAATTACAAGTACATACCACAAGCCCAGGTTTTAAAATGTAGGTACTGGGGAATCGAACTCAGGCCCTTGTGCTTGCCTGGAAAGCACTTGATTGACTGAGCCATCTCTTCAGCCCACTAGCAGTTTTTAGAGATAATCTCTTCTAAGGTTCCTTGGTCCTGTGCAAGGATATAACACAGCGCTTTCAAGAGAACAACTACTGGAATCCCTATTTTTAACTTTAAACATGTTCTCACCTACAGTAATATTGTTTCTTAAAAAGAGCAATGGATTTGAATGCCCTCATGACAAGGGGGCCTTCATGAACTCAGATTTCCACTACTTCACAGAAGCTGCCATTTATAAAATATACACTGTATTTTTTTAGAAGAACTTTTCTTACTGCCACTGATTCTCTGCCCTCTCCAGGCTGTGAATTCCTCGTAGACAGTCATTTCTACTGCAATCTGTCCTTCAGTATCTAACTAGTGCAATGTCCTCATCATCCCGAGTGGGTAAAAAGTAGTGTCTGACACACAGCATGGTGGGTTCTCCTCTTCCCATACAGACCTCTTCAAGCTATTTGTATTTCCCATGCATCCTTTGAAGGTGCCTCAAAAGCAACCATAGTAGGCAGTTAAGCACAGAGCAATACTGTACCACACATACATTTCAGACAGAGTGATACAGCTGTTGTTCATTCTGGAATATCAGATGCCTAAGATATAAGATAGATATAAAAACATCTACTTCATGCAGTTTGGGAAGAAACACAAAATGAGGTGTACCCAGCATGTCCCACCCAAATATTATCCTCAACCACATCCTTCCTGCTGTCTGATCACCCTGCCTCCATGGTGTCCACTGCTGGTTATCATCTCAGGAAAGGATGCAAGCGGATACACACTTCCTAAATGTTAGTCTCACTTGCCCTCCATCTCAAACCCATCAGCTTGAAGATTAGAAAACAGGTAGCAAAAGCTGCAGTGAAAACTCAGACTGCTTGAACAAGTTTTTACTGAGAAAAGAAGGGAAGGGCTGAGAGCGCCATGATGGGAGAAGAAAGGTGCTATACACAATCTGGGGAGATGAGCTTCCAAGTTTCAAATTTCCACATTGCTTTAAAATGCTAAAAAAAAAAAAAAAAAAAAAAAAAAAAAAAACAACCAGGCACATTAAATCCCAAACTCAGCAAAACATTTTCTTTTTCTGGAATCAGCATCTAAGCTAGAAAAGGGCTCAAGGGCCTACTAACTCTAACCTAGTTCCACATGAGGTGGTATTGTGTTCCCCAAAATATTGTGCACCCTAATAAACTTATTTGGGGTCAGAGACAGAACAGCCACAATATTAAACATAGAGGATAGGCAGTAGTAGCACATGCCTTTAATCCTAGCATTCCAGAGGCAGAAATCCATCTGTTCAAGGATACAGCCAAGCATAGTGACTCACACCTTTAATCCCAGGGAGTGATGGTAGAAGGCAGAAAGATATATAAGGAGTGAACACCAGGAACTAGAAGCATTTGGCTGGTTAAGCTTTTAGCTGGTTAAGCTTCAGGCTTTTGAGCAGCAGTTCACCTGAGAGCCATTGGTATGAGGACTCAGAGGCCTCCAGTTTGAGGAAACAAGACCAGCTGAGGATCCGGCGAGGTGAGGTAGCTGTGGCTTGTTCCGGTTCTCTGATCTTCCAGTTCACCCCAATACCTGGCTCAGGTTTGATTTTATTAATAAGACTCTTGAAGATTCATGCTACATCCACGCCTCTGCCTGGCCTCTCAGGACTCCTGGCAGGTGGGTCCCATGTGGAGTGGGTGCTAACCCAGGATGGGGATAGTGGCTGGTCACTGAGCAGAAGGCAAGGAGGGACTGGCTGTGGTTGGTGCTGCTGGCTGGAGGCCTGTGGGAAGCAGAGCTACCCTCTTCCTGGCAGCTGAGAAGCAAATGCCCCCTGGGAAGGCATTTCCCTAATGGCCTAACTTTCTTTCACAAGGTTTCTCCTCCTAAAGGTTCTGCCATCACCCACTAGTACCATTAGCTGGGACCCAAACTTTAACCTACAAACTTCGGGACAGGGGTGGGGTGGGGTGTGTAAGATTCATAACTGTAACAAGAAGCAGCATCAGGATGACACTCGTGTCACAAGAGCCTGAGGGTCTGTGTACCACAGCAGGAACACACTCTACATACCAGTTACACTCAGGTCAGAGAGCTCTGCAATCAGAACAGATAACAAGAGGCTACCCCAAGCCATAGCTAGATCCCAGCAGGACACAGAACACAGCCAACAAAGCTAATCAGAGCTGAGCAGACGAACAAGAATCTGCTCTGTTCTGATTGTTTTGAAGCTGTAATCTGCACATAGAGGTGTGGTAGGATGCTTCTCCCTAGGGTAGCAGCCAGCCTCCAGTTCCACCCCTCCCAGCAGTGCAAGCACAGGAACCCTAAGCCAGGAAGCTTTAGATGTTGCTGTGGAACACAGGAAGTGTGAAGCTTACATGGTGCTTAACATGAGAATCCTGGGCATTTTTATTAGTAGGATGTGGTCCTCAAAGTACAGCTTCTAGAATCTTCTAAGCAGAAGTCACATGAAGTGATGATGTACATTTTCAAAGTTTGCTCTCATCCATTAATGTGCTGTGAGTGTTCCTTTGTAGACCCTCCCACATTAACAGAACAGTGTTGGTGTAGTGACACTCAACTATGACCCCCCACACTAAGCAGGCTGAAGCAGGAGGACTGTGAGTTCAAGGCCAGCCTGGGCTACACAGGGATAACTTGTCTAAAAACCAAAAACCGAGAAGGGTACTATTTGGTGCAAAAATTAGAGGGGGAAATGATTAAAACTTTAAGAGAAAACTGCCTCTCACCAGTTTTCAAGAGTGTGTTCCATGGACCAGGAAGCAGCAGCAGTGCTTGTTCTGCCTGGATGCTCAAATACCTGGCCAGCAGCTAGCTGGGGCCCAGCAGGTTTTCTGCATCCAAACCTGGTCCATAGCTACAGCACACCAACTAAACATGACCAAAGTGACAGAGGGTCACTGTGGCACTGTCAGGAAACCAAACGTGTTTTGAGGTTCTGTCAAGGACCTCCTGAATCTAACTGGTTGGTGATATTATTTTCTGCCTTACTTAGCCTTCCTAGTTCTTTGCCTCTCCATAGAATTTCTCTTCCTCCTCCTCCTCCTCCTCTTCTTTTTGTTTTTTTCTTTTTTTGGTATTGTCTTGTTGAGCTAGGGTCTCACTATGTATCTCTGAAACTTGCTATGGAAACCAAGCTGGCCCTGAACTCAAGACATCTGTCTGAGTGCTGGATTAAAGGCATGCATTTCCACGCTGGGCTTCTCTATGGAAATTTTAGGACAACCCTGTTTATAGCTGTGAAAAGATCTTGGAAGATTCAAACATACAGACTTAGCTGCCTTCGCTTACTCTCATACCCCAAGCATCCTCATATATATAATTCACATTTAAGGAACTTTCTCACATTTAAGGCTAGGCAGTTTGGGCATGTTCTTCACTTACAACAGATCTTAGCTTGAACAGTCACAGCTCAAGGATTTAGAAGCCATCTCTGATCTAAAGGCTCTAGGGATTTCTGTTGAAACAAAAGGACCATCTTTGCCATTGGCAGAGGCTTTTAGGACTATATTAAAAGCAATAGGGGAGAAATTTCTACAGGGAAAAAGCAAATGAACAGTTTCCCAAACTCTGTACTGTGATCTAGGTTCAATAAAGGAGGGGCCCTGGAGTAGGCAGAGAGAATCTTGAGCTGAACACTTCGGAGCACTTCAAACTCCACTCAAGAGATATACCAGGCACTGGAAGTCTAAGGAATCTCGCAGAATACATCTGCTGAGATCAAAGCAGGGCAACAGCTCATCAGCCTAGCTGGGTAGAGACTGAGGGGCCACAGGATTATAATCAGCCCTGTACTAGTACAAAAGGGCTAGATGTCAGATTCCAGCACGTCTGCCCCTGCTGACCCTGGGGGGTGAGTATTACCCTTTCCTGGGCCTTGGTTTCCTCACTGGACTATACACTCTGAGTTCCTTTCTGGTCTGCTCCAAACAACTGCAGGAAGGCCTTCCTAGTCCTACCACCTTGCCCTGCCTATTCCTGTGCAAAGACAGACACCTGAGGGCAGCTGTATAACTAGATGCAGATGCAGAATGGTTCCAGCATGCCGTTCATGCCAGATGATCAGCATGACTGATGGGGGAAATGTCTTTCTGTACGCTGCGAATATGTGTTGCTCTGATTGGTTGATAAATAAAGCTGTTTGGCTTATGGCAAGACAACTTAAAGGCAGGTGGGAAATTCAAAGAGAGAGACAGGAAGGAGGAGGAGGAGACACCAGCAAGCCACCCAAGGAGCAACATGTAATGGAACACAGGTAAAGCCACAGAACATGTGGCGATACACAGATTAATGGTTATGGGCTAATTCAAGATATAAAAGCTAGCTAGCAAGAAGCTTGAGTCATAGGCCATGGCCATACAGTTATAATTAATATAAATCTCTGTGTGTTTACTTGGGGGATGTGAGTGGGAGAGATTTGTCCCGGCCACCAGCAGGCCAGGACACAGGAAAACTTCCAGCTACACATAACCAACCCAGAAGGTACCCTTTACACTTCTTAGTCACCTGAGCTCTGGCTCCCATATTTGACCTTGTGGGTTCTGTGAGTTCTTCTAAGCTTGTTTCCTATGGAATGCAATGCTTTCTACCATTTAATGAGTGTTACTTTCTAGACTCCCTGCCTGTTTAGTGTCTTTTCCTGCTTCAGGGATAAAATACTCTGACAAAAGCAACTTAAGAAAGAGAGTTTATTCTGGCTTATAGTTCAAGGGTAGTCAGTCTTGGTAGGGAGGTCATGGCAGCAGGAGCTTGAAGGATCCAAACTTCACATTGGATCCAGTCAGGAAGCAGACAGTGATAAATACTTCCCAATGCTCAGCCGGCTTCCTCCATTTTACACAGTCAAGATGGGTCTACCCACATCAATAAGTACAATCAAGATAAGCCCCTACAGGCTTGCCCAGAGGCCCCTCTCACAGGTGATTCTTGATTCTGTCAGGTTGACAGTTAATATTAACCAGCAGCACAGCTTTGCTCTCACCCAGGGTTCACCACCCTCTGTTAATCTCACTCTCTTCACCTACCTCTTCACCCATTTTTAAAGTTCAGACTGTTCTCTTGCCCAAGGGATCACCACAGAGCAGATGCACAGCAGGACCTGCACAGCTCCACACCCACAAGTTGAGCACAGTGTCACCCACCTGACCCTCTGCCGGAGAAAATGGTCCTTGCAAACAGATGTGAGAGGGTCAGAGATAGGCAGGGTACACTGGTCCTCTGATGTAACCACAGCGGCCAAGCAGTAGCTTCCTCCCTGTAATCTGAACTGCTGCTCTTCAGAAGGTCCCATGCTTACTACTAGACATTCAGGCCTGGAGTCAGAGCACAACGGTGCCTTGCTGGGCCTCTCTCCTCTTAGCCTCATGGACCCCACAGCCCAGAGTCTCCAAACAAGCCTCTCTGCTCAACAGCTCCTACAGACAGGGCTTGTGATCAGACACTGCTCCTCCACTTGACTTTCTTGTTTTGAGAGTGTGTGTAGGGTTTGCTATGGGCATACCTATGTGGAGATTCTGCTGCTGGAGGAGGGGAGGCTGCACACCCTCACTTTCTCCACAGCATCGTCTAGCTGTTTAGAAGACCAATGAGGTGGGCCCCATGTCCACCCATTTCACTGAGCCCCCTTCTCAGATGCCTGCATGTTCCAATTCTTCCCACCACTGGAATCTTGCTTTGCTCTTCTCAAGTGCATTGTTTCCCATGTTTCTCCTCTACTTCCTGGGTTCCCCCTCACACACACACACACACATACCCTGAGGCTTCCCTGGAAAGCCTGGTTCTGGTCTGAGTGTGCTTATTGGAACCTTGAAGCACAGCAAGCTGCCAGGGCATGGCAATCTCACTCATAATGCCAGATACTGCAGACAGAACCCTTCTGACCTACAGCTTCCAGCACCACACCACCATGTCTGATTTCTTTCCAGCCAGCAATGCACTTGTGTGCAACCTCCACCTCCAGATCTGGTTTAGCCCCTATTATCTGAGGTCTTAGGGCTGGGCTTGCCTGTGGTGGTATTCTAATTGTACTGAAATGTGATTTTGATTGTATGTTAATAAATAAAGTTGCCCGGGGGTCAGAGCTATTAGAGCCATAGACAGAGTGTGGCGGTGGTGGCACACGCCTTTAATCCCATAGATCTCTGTGTGTTCAGGGATACAGCCAGCATTGGAGACATATGCCTTTAAGACCTAGGGGGCTGTACATTCAGACAGTGACGAGGCAGTCACGTGTTTGGGATTTACAACCAATGAGAAAGCAGAATGATTAGAAAAACGACTTACACACAGGAAATAGCTCTCTTTCGGGAAGCTGGGACAGCAGGAGGAAGGGTGAGATTTTAGCTCTGAGCTCTGACCTCTTGGCTTTCTCTTTTACATTGTTTCTGTGTTTCTTATTTAATAAGATGGTTGGTTACATCTACACTTGCCACTCTGGCAGCTTGGAGTCCTCAGCTCTGAAGTTGCCTAATTTTTGTTTGTTTGTTTGTTTGTTTGTTTCCTAACTTCTCCACCCTTTCTGAACTTCTTAGCTCATCTACAATGAGGTTGTATTTCCAATGTTCACTTCTGGTTCTTGCAAAGGGGTTTCTGGGCAAAAGAGAGGTGTGCAGTCTAGTCCACAAAAATAGAAAATGAGGCAGTGTGTTTAACAGTTACAATGGCAGAATTGTGGCAGCCTGTGAGGGCAGAGTTCTAGAAGCATCTTGCTTAACACACCGCACTAAGCTAAGCAGCACTGAGATCCATCACAGGAAAGAGAAACTTCCATAACTATTTAGCATGTGTTCATCAAACTTAAAAACTGCCAAAGACCTGCAGAGAGAACTAGACACAGGGAATATGCTTCTCAAAGGCATCCTCTTAGCTGGATGTAGTGGTTCTGCACACTTCTGCAGCCCAGGCATTCATGTTTCAAACAGCAGAACAATCAAGGCAGTCTCTTGACACAGTAGGTATGGTCCCTTCTCCCCAGTTAGAAGGCAGTGAAAGTCCAAACGTGTCACCCCTGCACACTCCTGGCACTGCTAAGGACTCAGGACACACTTGGCTTCAGTACTGTCCCTCAAGCCATGTCATTCATCCAAGGGATCCTGTGATACTGGCACTTTCTCAGCCCTCAGAACTATGAATGAAGGCCGGGACCACAGTAGACAGAAAAATATGCCAAACAGAGCCTGGACCAGGGGGTATCTCTCAGCAGAAGGAAGTGGGGTCACGGGGTCTTTAAGCACCCCAGGTCTAGTTTACACAATTTACCAACAAGGCTCATAAGATCCCATGGGGCTCAGTGCCTATCCCCACTCCATGTGACAGAGGTTGGAAGAGGATGAGGGACTTCAGCAAGGCATCCACCTGTACAGGTTTCCTAGGGATTTAGTCAGGTCCCCTTCCCAGACTCCATGTCACCTTTTGCTTTTTCCTCTCCCAGAACTATGTGGTCTCAAAACTCTGGTTGTGTGTGATATGGCTGTCACTATGATGGTATCAGGAGGTGAGTGGATGGGCCTGAAAGGTGACTGAGTCACAAGATGCTGTCCCCTCTCATGGCCCTCCCCATCCTGCCCTATTAGTGATGCTCTCCCACATGATACTGCAAGATGGTCCATGCCTGAAAGCTAGGCCCCAATGCCCAGCCTCCTGGGCCCAGAAAGGTAACCCCAGGATACCCAGCCTGTGGGGTTCCTGGTGCCCTCTAACCCAGCTAGGGACAGCCTCCATATGGTCTTGCTCTTAATAAATTACCTAGTCTGGGGAACTCTGTCATTTCACCAGCAAACAGACTAAGCCAGAAACCTTCCCCACATCTATCAAATTCCTACCTACTCTTCACAAGATCTATCCTAACACTGTTCTCTCTGCAAGTCCACTTAGTCCACGACTGCCACACACGGAAAGGATGCGCCCCACCTCCCCTGGAAACCATTCCCACTGTACCTCTTCTGGCAGCATCTACGGACACCCAGAGCTCATCAACTGAAACAAAAGGCTTTGCCTGGAGGTCACCGGTGTGACCTTCTCTTTCCTTCCACTGTGTAAGTCCTGGGGAAATTGCTGGCTTTTTCACCCCCTAGGGAAGTGGTTCTCAACCTTCCTAATGCGGTGACCCCTCATGTTGTGGTGACCCCCAACCATAAAATTATTGTTGCCACTTCATAACTGTAATTTTGCTACTGTTATAAATAATAATATAAATATCTGAAATGCAGGATAAAAGAGTCAAAACCCACAGGTTGAGAACCGCTTCTATGGGCTCTGGAATGGGAGAACCATCCTTGGGTCCAGCAAACAGCTCCATAGGACACTCTCTCTGTTGCCTACATCCCCCTCCATCAATATCAAGTCCCTCCCACCCCAGATGCTTTTCTTCCCTCTTTGGACACCCCATGCCATTTGTATGCCTGTATCTCTGTCCGCATGCAGTGGCCCTGCAGTGTCTCCTTGGCCGTCCCAGCCCCCCAGATTCAGCATATTGTAGAAAGCCACCTCTAAGCCAGGATTCTGGTGCAGCTCTTGCCCCTCCCTAGGTGTGGACACACCTCTGAAGCTACATAATGCCTGGTACCAGGCACAACACTCTCTGCCAATATCCTCACAAAAAGTGTTTTACCATTCTCCATTCCCTGTACTTCAGTACCAGCTTACCTGACCAGGCCTGGTTTAAAGAGCAGCAAGAGATGAAAGTTCCACTGACCTCTAAAATAGATCCTTAAGTCACTCTTGTAAATGCAGCTACTAAAATTTAAGGCCTATGATGGGATGGCCCCAGTCACCTCCAACTCACAGGAATCAGCTTCTCTTTAAGCTCAGCAAACTGACCCCGCCTCTTCTCTGTACCCTCCTGCCTCCTTCCCTGGAGATCCTAAACCGTCCATTACACACTGCTGCCTGCAATTGCTCTCCTGACGCCCCTGTTGTAACTTCTCGCAACACAAGTATGTCTATTCGTTGAATCAGACATGATTTCACAGGACCACAGGCTGCGCTCATTTCTTCTGAGTGAGCTGTGGCAGGCTTCACTGAACTGTCACCGAGCACCAAAAGAAAGGTCTAGTTTTGAGAAGCTGGCTCAAGGAAGTACACAAGCATATTATGGTTCCCTATTACTTCACCTGCAGAGGATAAATGACCACTGTGGCTCTTCTGGGAGACCAGAACAGAGTCACATGGATGAGATGGAGCAGGAGGCTGGGAACAGCACAGCCTCATGCCTACCCTTCTGAATTAGGAAACAAAATTGCCGATTGGAGAGGGCTTCAAGCTGCTGGAGGATGGGCACCCACGGTGACTCCATATTCCCCATACCCATGGAAGAAGACACGCATTCTTTAGGGCCATAACTACAGCAAGCCAGAGGATGGATGGATTAGTGTGGTGTTTTTCTCTGGGCAAGGGGAGATCCTGCCCCTGAGTCAGCCAGGTCCCATTCATGCCATGGCCTCTGAAGGGCAGATGAAGATGCCTAGATGTGGGCCAGCTGGTGCCTCCAGGACAGTAACTATGTACTTTTTAGAGACACCCCTATATAGGCCAGATCATCTCCTCAGTGTTTCCGTCTATTTTGGGTGCAGTCTACTGGCCTGTACTCTTGTGATTCCCTGGCTCCCCACGACAGCTACAGGTTCAGCTCTAAGGACAGGGACCTTGTGCCATCCCTGATCAAAGCTCTCTGTGAGCATCATCCTGCTGCTTTTCAACCTTGGTCCTTTGGCCTTTCCCAGCTTGAGATCCAACTATGTTCCCACCCAGGCCTTCGTACACTAGCCACATCTGCCTGATTTCCTCATAGCACTGGTCTCCCACTCAGCCACCCCTTCCTAGACAGATGGTTCTTGTCCCAGCTCTGAGTGTGCCAACCCCTGCACACCCAGCAGCCTTCCTCCTTCATGTCCTTACCACGCCTGCCTAACCATTGTTACTTATGGTCTACACTGCCTCCTGCACCTCTTGCATTGTTCCCTGGGTGTATGAAACACAGAAGTGGCCTGGAGAATGAATCTGGGTAAGGTACTCTGAACAAGTGTCAGCCTACACATGAGAAACTGAATCTGGACAGCCTTTAAGCTACTGCTGGTAACCAGTTTAAAGCTCCATTACACCTGCAAAATGCATCAGTCTCTTCCCCACCTTTGTCACAGATAACCATACAGGAAAAAAATGACAGGAGAACATGGGAACAGTAGTAATTCTCAAAGGTAATCACTCTAAGACAGCTTGTAATTGTAGCTGATTTTGTTTTTAGACAGTCTCACTATGTAGTCCAGGGTTCCCTACATCTCAAGACCCTCCTGCTTCAGACTCCTGAGTGCTGGGATTACAGCACTTGCCACAGCCTAGCTGTGGTTGATGTTTTAATTTACCCATTTGTCTTCTGGAGAAATAAACTACTGTCTGCTCCCCAAAGAGAACAATTAGTATATTCTTTGCCGACATTTGTGTAAAAGCATGAATCATAGAAGTAAAAGGGGAAAAAAGGAGAAAACTTAGCACTTTTCCCTTTAATAATCTGATGTATAGGTTTTATTTCAGAGCAAGGCAGTGACTTCAGGGAAGTCTGAGAAAGCAGCTGCAGCAGGTAAGATGTGGAAAGCCGATAGGTTTGAAGCAAAATATGGTCGGGGTGTGTAGGGGATCATGTCTCAGCAACCACATCATTGCACTCTCCAGGGAGTACTGTCCCTGCCACCTCTGAGAGGTTCCCACAGAGCCAGAGACTTCTTTAGGTTTTACCCTTAAAATCGCCTTCAGGACCCCAGTGGGGATCTGCACAAGCACCTCCATTTGAGGGTTCTGACCGGCTCTAGCATATGTGTTTTTGAAAGAAGCGTTGGCAGCTTTAAATTCAGGCACAGGTCCACGTGTCTTCAGCTCACACGCTTGATTCTACCATTTTAGTCCACCTCGGAGGAGGGGTATGCTTGTGAGCATGTGTGAAGAGGCCCTCCATCCACTGCAAGAAGGGCTTAGCTGGACAAGTGCGCACTAGCTATCCACCATGGGCTGGTGTCCTACCTCTGCCCTCTCAAAACTCACCTCGAGAGCACTCAGGCTCTACCTGGCCCTGGACCCCTCCTGTCCACCCTCTTCCCAGATAGTAGGCGGGCACGTCTCCAGCCTCTCTTTCCACTGTGGTCCCTGGGCCACCAAAAGGTAGAGGCTAGTAAAGCGTCTGGGCCTGGAAGCCATGGCGCAGCCTCGGACTTTCTTAAACACCAAAGGAGCTGGAGACCAAGGCCCCTCCCTGGGCTGCGCCTGAAAACCGGGTAAGGCGGCCGGGTGGCCGGGAAGGGACTGTAGGGACCTGAGCCCGCAGCCACGCCGGGCCTGGCTTTGGACGCACCAGGGGCACAGCGCCCGAGCCTGGGCCGGGGTACGCCGAGCCCACGAGTGGGCGGCCGGGCGTGGGTTTGCGTGGGTCGGGCTCGTGGCCGGCAGTTGGCGCGGGCCGTGCGCGCGGGACCGAGGTCGGGCACCCAGGGCGGAGGCCAAGCCCGCGGCGGCGGAACCCGGCGGGCGCAGGGCGATCCCGGAGCGGCTCCGGAATCCAGCCGGGTTTTGACTCCGATCGCCCACGGCGCCCGCGACTGTAACAAAGAACAGGCGGCGCGGCGGCCGGACCGGGGCGGGCGCGGGGGGCGCGGGTGGAGGCCAGGCCGGGGCCGGGCGCGGAGCGCGGGGCGCGGCGGGAGGCGCGCGGTGGGGCCGCGGTGGGCACGGGCCCGGGGCTTTACCTGCCTGTGGAATGTGTAGAGCGGGGTCGGATCCGGACTCCGGGTTGTGATCCGCTCCGGAAACTGCGCAGCACCGGAAGCCGGGGGGGCGGTGGCGCGGCATCGTGGGAGTTGTAGTGCACAGCGCGGGCAGGCGGGGCGGGCCTTAGGGCTCCGGCTGCTGGAACCCGGAGCTGGAGACTACCGGCTGCTAGACAAGGAGTCTGGGATAACTGGCGGCGTACTCGGGGAACCTGGGACGGACTGTGTGGAGTGGGAGCTGGCAGGGGTTTTGTGGACAGTGAGCCTAAGAAACGGCGGCGTGTACCGATGAACCCGGGACAAGAGATGCGTGGTTGCAGAGATGGAAGATGATTGCCTTCCTGCATGGGGAGCTGGTAACTAACTGGCTGTGTGGATGGGTAACCAGGAGACGGAATGTAGGGAGAGCTGGTGGAGCAGGCTACGAGGATCCAGGGGAAGGGACTGAGTAGACAGAAAAGCTGAGGAGAGAGACTTTTGTGATCCATTAGTTAGTTGGCCAGACGGTATGTGGACTGAGGAGCTGGGCAGACAGGCTGTGTGTAAATGAGGGAGGTAGTGCAGTGATGAGTGGGTGGACAAAAAACATCTTTGACCTTCAAGACACCTTTAAAAACAGGTACACAACCCCACTCTTCCATATACCACTTTCATTGGTTTTACTCATTCTAAAGTGCCCAGAGGGCCAGTTCTCTGGGCCTCTACACATGAATAGTACTAAGTGTTTAAATAAAATCAGGCTGTTTATATGTAAATAAAAAAATTGACAGGTCACAGCAAGAAAAGCCGGTGTAAATTTGAGACTAAGGAAGACATGGAGGTGGAATAGATTATCACTTACTAGGCTATGAACGTTGCCTTGGAGAAAGTTAAGAAAGCAAACTTCCTTGGAAGACTTTCCATTATGAAGAGAGCTCTCACTGTCAGGCCACCCTGCTCCTACACTCTCCCTGCCCCCAGGAAGTTGTGACCTCAAGATTGTTTTCATATTTAGCTGCCTAGGCACCCAGGCCACTGTAGTGGTGACCCAAGAGGCCAGCTATTTTTTTTGAGCTGGCAAGAGACCTTGGTGGTATCCACATAATACTGGTTTTGCATACATGCAAAATAAAAAAAAGCTATGGGCTCACCCAGATTTCAGAGGAAGATCTTGGAGACCAAGCAATATGTCATAGGATCAAAATAATTGTGAAGAGCCCCTGAGTGGACGATTGAAACCAACAGAGTAAAAGCTGAAGGAGCTGGGAAGTTAAGAGATGCCCAGAGTGTGGGGATACCTGCTCAAATATCTACATTCAGCAAGCTAAGCCCAGAGAGGAACATGTGAGCTGTGCAAGCCCAGTGGAGCTCACATTACGCCACAACGTGCTTGGGATACAGGAACATGGACCTACAGAACTTAATGCTTGCTCTGCTGAGTTTTGGTCTTGGTTTGATCCCATCCTTTCTTTCTCTGCATCCATTCCTCTGGAATGGGATTACAGCTAATAGTTTGCATTGAGTGTTAGAAGAAACTTTAAACCTAGACTAAGATATTCACGACTCTTGGAGGTCGACTAAATGTATTTTCCATTAGTAAGATGGCCAATATAGCCTTTGGTGTCCAGAGATAGGAAATTAAGGATTAAATATTGTATTAGTTACTTTTCCATTGCTTGATAAAACCCCATGACCAAAACCAACTTAGGGAGGAAAGGGTATATTCCAGCTTACAGCTCTCAGATCACACTGGATCACAGAGGGGACAGTAGGAACTTGGAGACAGGAACTGAAGCAGAAGCTATGGAGGATACTGCTTAGTAGCTTGCTCCTCATGGTATATACCACCCAGGACCATCTGCCCAGGGATGGTCAGGCCCACAATGGGCTAAGGCAACAGTTCTCAACCTGTGGGTCACAAACCCTTTGGGGTCAAACAACCTTTTCACAGGGGTTGCCTAAGACCATCAGAAAACACAGATATTTACATTATGATTCATAGTAGTTATGAAGTAGCAATGACATTAATTTTATGGGGGGGGTCACCACAACATGAAGAACTGTATTCAAGGATCACAGCATTAGGAAGGCTAAGAACCACTGGACTAAGGGCCTTCCACATCAATCACTAAGAAAATCTCCACAAGCTTACCTACAGGTAAATCTTATGGAGGCATTTTCTCAATTGTGGTTCTCTCTTCTCAGAGAACTCTAGCTTGTGTCAAGTTAACAACAAAAGGATCAACCAAGACAAACACGACATGCCCTCCCAGGTTCCTGTGTCAAATGATTGGTGCCAAGTTGATGATGCCGTTTGTGGAAGATAAGTGGGAATTCTGGAGGTAGGGCCTACCTGGGGGAAGGAGGTCCCTGGAGGTATGCCTCTAAAGGTTATACCTGTCCCAGGTTTCTTCCTGTTTCATGTTGGGCATGAGGTGATCTCTCCCATAAGCTTCCACTGACATGATATACTACCCAGAAACAAGTAACTATGGATGGAACCGAATGAGTGAGCCCAAAACACTGCCCGTTCCCCCACCCCACCCCCTCTCCTGCCCACCACACACACACAGTGTCTTTGTTAGGCATTTTGTCACAGTAACAAAGAAAGGCTAACACAATACCTGAGATGTGTGTTTTCCCAGAAAACATACCTCCTCAGTTCTGGTTTTTGTGTTAATATAAATATAAAACTCCTAGCTAGGTGTGGTGGCTCACGCCTTTAATCCCAGCATTTGGGAGGCAGAGGCAGGTAGATCTCTGTGAGTTTAAGCCCAGCCTGGTCTACAAAGTGAGTTCCAGGACAGCCAAGGCTGTTACACAAATAAACCCTGTCTCAAAAAACCAAACATATATAATATCCTTCATTGCAAGGCCTTACAAACATCCCAGCCACCTCTTCCCACCTCTAATGTTTTATTTCTTTAAAAAGTTCACTGAGGGCTATGAAAATGGCTTAGCTGGTAAGAGTGGTTGCAGTGCAAACCTGGGGCAGAAGTTTGCATCCCAGCATCCAGGTAAAAAGCCAAGCAGATCCGTGCATGCCTGTAGCCCCAGCTCTGGGGGTCTGTATGGGGGAAACTGGAGACAGGAGGAACACTGGAGCTTGTTGGCACCAGCCCAGGACTAGGTTCAGTAAGACCCTGTCTCAAGGAAATAAGGCAGAAAGTGATAGAGGACATCAGCATGCTCTTTTGGCCTCCATAAACACAAGCCAAGAAGTATGCATAAGTGCATGTGTGGACACACGCACACACAAAGCATCAGGCTTAATTTTATACAAGTAAAGAGGGAAATCTAATCACGAAGTAAGTTAATTCCAACTATGCTCTCAACACTGAATTCCACTTGATAGCATCCACAGCTCAAAGGCAAGATAGAGTGCACAAAAGGCCAGATTAAACGACAGTCTGTCATCTCTGCATTTAACACAGGCAGAGTTGGGGACTAGAGGCCATAGTATGTTAATGGCGTCAATGTAGAGAGCCACACTTTTGAATCTGTTGCAGGATGACTTGGAAATGTATATTGTGGACACCTATGGCACAGAGCTGAGCTGGGCTGTGGTCAGAAGGTAAACCCTTAGGAGTCTGGCCTGGTGGTTTCTCTTCAGTGAGGTCGCTATGTGGTTATTCACCTTGATGTCTAATCTATCTGTGAGCCTCCCTGCATGCTCCTTTTTTTTTTTTTTTTTTTTTTTTTTTTTTATGAAGTACAGGTTGACTGACATATACCTACAACACCCTGTACTTGTAGGTATGTCTGATACCCAAATAAGATGTTACCTATGTTCCCTCCAACATCTAACTCAGTCCTGAGCACTAGGTGAATGGGACAGGATAGACAGAAGCCAAGCTTCCGTACAGAGGAGTCATCAACTGATGCCCATCTTCATGCCAATCATGCTTGTGGTGGGAAGGAAGATGAGTGCACGGCAGCGGAGACTGACAGATGGGGGACTAACTTCATGAGAAGTCGGGGCCTGAGTCTGCCCAGTCTAATAGAATAGGAATGATATGGGGAATGAAGGTGTACATTCTAGAATGACCAAGGGTGGCTGATATGGAGCACCCAGGGCAGGGAAGATGAACTGTCAGGAACCCAGAGTTCCTCTGGAGGTGCCAGCAGAGATCAGCCTGGACAGCTGGTAAATTGTGACCAGTTTGGCCCTCTAGTACTCTCTTGGGATGTCAGCACAAAGCAGACCTTTGTTTGAAAAAGTCCTCCTATAGGATCTTGAGGAGTATTTGAACACTTAATCCCCAGTTGATGCTGCTGTGTGGGGGAGGCCGTGGAACCTTTAAGACCGCAGTTCTCAACCTTCCTAATGCTGCAACCCTTTAACACAGTTCCTCATGTTGTAGTGACCCCTAGCCATAAAATTACTTTCATTGCAACTAATTTTGCTACTATTATGAATCATAATGTAAATATCTGTGTCATTTGACTCCCAAAGGGGTTGTGACTCACAGGTTGAGAACCGCTGCTTTAAGAGGTGCAGCCCTGCTGAAGGAAGTACACACTGGGCTTTCAGGGTTTACAGCCTTCCCCACTTCCTGTTCAGATATCTGTGTGAATGAAAATGTGATCAACCAGCTTCCTACTCCTATCTACTATGCTTTCCCTGACGGCTGTAATGCCTTTCCTGCCATAATGGACTCTAATCCCTGCTGGGGGATGGTCTGTATGTTAAATTGCTCTGATTGGTCAATAAATAAAACACTGATTGGCCAGTGGCTAGGCAGGAAGTACAGGCGGGACTAACAGAGAAGAGAATTCTGGGAAGTGGAAGGCTGAAGAGGACACTGCCAGCCACCACCATGACAAGCAGCATGTGAAGACGCTGGTAAGCCACGAGCCACATGGCAAGGTATAGATTTATGGAAATGGATTAATTTAAGCTATAACAACAGTTAGCAAGAAGCCTGCCACGGCCATACAGTTTGTAAGCAATATGTCCCTGTGTTTACTTGGTTGGGTCTGAGCGGCTGTGGGACTGGCGGGTGAGAGAGATTTGTCCTGATTGTGGGCAAGGCAGGAAAACTCCAGCTATAAATCCCCCTGGATCTATGAGCCAAAATAAACCCTTTCTTCTCTAAATTTTTTGTCAAGGTTTTTTTTTTTTTAATTTTTTATTTTTTTTTTTTATCACAGCGACAAAAAAGTAACACATCTCCACAATAGATGCCACCTTTGATGCAGAAAATGTATGGGGCTTGGCTCAGGAGTGACTCATCCTGAAGGGCATATGATAATGGCTGGCTACCCCACATGCTGTCCCATAGGCACATGTGAAAGTAGAGCTGAAGAGTGAGAGAGTCTGCAAGTGGGACCTGTGGTTTCCCTGGTGGCTCCTCATTGCAGCATTTCTCCAAATGCAATGCTTTTGTTTGTGCACATGGCAGGGCAAAGGGAAGGAGACCACAGGAACTGAAGACCAAAAAGGGATGAGATGCTTGCAGCAGGGGGCAAAGCTGCCCCAATCCCACCCCAGAAACCATTGTGAGATCCTGTGCAGGCATAAACGCTGTCGCATACCCATGGCTAAGCTGTCACTCATTCCCTCTGCACTCATCTGAACCACCTGTGGGGTGGGGCACTGATAGCAGGGACCCAGACTGATGAATACTCCCTGCCCTCACTCCCCAAACATGTCTCCTACAGGCCATGTCAGGCACTGCTTTGGGGGACCCGGGCCAAGACCTGGTTTGCAGCACCCACAATTCATCATTCCCCAGAAGATCCCTGGAACTGCTAAAAATACTATAGTAAATTTTAGCCCCAGCCTTGGTGGTGCTCAATAGCCCACAAAATATAGGAACATGAGGAGGAAAGTCCACTGACAGGAATGAAGGTCAAAGAAGGTATCAGTACATATTTTTGGTCAGCTGGCTGCAATTGCCAGTCATACAAAGGGACAAACATTGAAGCCCCTCGGTACTCTTGGGACAACCCAGACTTGGAAACAACTCAGCTCAATGTTTTCTATGAGCACATTTATTTCTTGAGAGGTCAGTAAAGTTGCAGCCATGTCTCCCTGCCTAGGGTGGTGCAGGATGACAGCCACGTCTAAAGTGCTGCAACAAATACAATCATTGTCACAGATGCCAGTTGGCACACACCAGCATCAGGCTCACCACACGCCTGGGAAGACTTCACTTTTATTCTCTTTGCAGTAGAGGTTCGATATGACAATGGGCAGAAAACCACAGCCTACAGCCCATGGGATAATCACATCTTCACTCCACCATCAGCAAAGTGAACCAGGCAGCTTGGTGATTCCTATACTTATTTATACACAGAACAGGGACATTTTACACAGAGAGCCAGAGGTGACGAGAGCTTGCACTGCTGGTTTGAACAGTGTCTTTGTCGCCATGCAGATGCTTTGGTCCTCAGGTGTTGGCCCGTTGAGACAGTGAGGACAGTGCCTGTCATCAGAATCAGTACCACACCTGTTTCTGTGTGACGGAGACACACTTTACCTGCCACCATCTATCAGCTTGTACTTTGAAAGTTTAAGATTGACAGCCCTGAGCTTATTAACCAAAAAACACCACTTTGGGTGGCAGCAATGTAAATTAATCTTTCCCTTTCTGCTTGAGAAGAAAAATTAAAACTCTTCTGTAAATGTGGCCAGGGAAAACCCAAGCAAAAATCTGATTTGGAACTGTTCAACAGTAAATGGCCTACTTCCTTCCACAGCCAGGAAGTAGGACTGGTTTTGAACTTAAGCTAAAATTTAAAATAAAGTGCTTTGTCTAAATCCTCTTGATCAAAGTAGGTTTTCAATCAGAGCAAGAGAGGCCTAGTTCTGTTACGCTCACCAACATCACACACAAACAGCTCTATTTAGTCCCTGCATGAAGGAGAGGGAAATGTGGCCAGCTCACTCCAGCCAACCTGAGATCTGCATCTAGATTCACAGACACCTGGATTAGTGTTCATGAGAAATTGCTTTAAAACTAGCACTCTGCCAAAATTTCAAGACAGAATCTGAAGCCACAAAAGAAAGCAGTGGAGATAGTGTGACAGAGGTGACTTACACGTGTGTGCTGTTGGCACCTGGTGTATAATCTTAGTGAAGAAACAGAAGTGGGCAAACTGCTTGGAGAAGAGACTTCACAGTATGAGGAAGGCCCCAAGGCCAGCTGTTTGTGTCCCCCATCTCTGCACACTCTGTTGTGATGGAGTTCTCAACTGGCAAAGGATGCTCAATGGAGACCCTAGAGGACAGGTCTTAGATGTGGATGGGAACTCAGGAACAGGATGCTCACAGGGTCATTTGGAGGCTAGGATGGCTAAAAACCATTTGTTCTTTTCTGTTGTTGTTGCTGAGAGAGAGGAAGTATAACCTAAAATTCTGATGCCTTCACACTTGAATAAACTGAACCTAAATGTCAAAACCAATCAAACCAACAAACCTGCATAAGCTGAACATCCCTAATCCAAAAGTCTAAAACTCAAAACTCTGCATGTACCATAGTGTCCAAAGAGTTTCATATTTCTGGAAAAAAATTATAATTGGGATTCAAGGATGCTCAGATGGGAAAGACTTATCAAAATGTCCCCAGATCCCAAAGAAGTCTGAAACACTTTTGGCCCCACCCATGTTAGATGAGGGCTACTGCCCCACACTAAAAATACAGCATCAGAATCAGAATCCTGGCACACCACAGTCTCTGGGAATTGACAGCAGCTATGTGTCACAATTCTGTACACTGTATGGAATAACAATACTTCGATAAAGCACAGCATTTAAATCACATCATTCCCAAAAAGAGTAGTGGTGATTACTGACTGGCTTTGGGAACAAATTTGGTATTGATGGATTCATTCTGGAACTTTGCAGTGATTTAACATAAGGTGATCTTTAAAGACCAAGTATTCCAAAATGTCTCTTCAACATCACCTGAAAACTACCTGAGATTCTTCCAGGTTTTTTACTTGTATTTTTGTTGTTTGTTTTGAGAAGGGGTCTCATGTAGCCCAGGCTGGCTTGGAAGCTAACATCCCCCTCTCTCCACCTTTAAAGTGTTGGGATCACAGGCCTGCACCACCACACCCATCAAGAATTTTCAAATTCTTTTTTATCCTATGTTTATTTGGAAGTAAAATTCACTGGCCCAGTGGCTCAGGCCTGTACCCCCAGCTATTTGAGAGATGAAGGCAGGATAATCAGAGTTTCAAGGTATGATTAGGCTACAGAATGAATTACAGGGCAGCCCAGTCAACAACTTAGTGAGACCTAATTCAATAATAATAAAGTGAAAAGAGGGCCAGGGAAATAGTTCATTGGACAAGGGCTTGTCCAGCATGTACAAAGCCACAGGTTTAATACCCAGAATGGAGTAAATGAACAGAAAGAAAGAAAAAAGGATTACTAATGTAGTTTTGCAATCTCTTGCTAAAACAGGAAAAAATTAAAACATATTATTATAATTTTGGCTTTCATAGACATTTGGTCAACAACAGTGACTTTGCCCCTGTTGTTTCTAATGAACAAAAGAGGCCAGAAGGAGCTTCCTGACTTTGTATCAGTGACAGAACTCAGGTCTTCCTGTTAGCCTTTCCAATGTTATGGGAAAAAAAGGATTTTACTGACATGTCAAAACACCTCCTCCCAAGGACAGTGACTATGGAGGGCTGTGAGACCCTGTGAATCTACAGTGCCAGGCACACAGATGAGGAAAGCACCTTGTGGATACATGGGGATATTGAACCCAGGTGCCAACTTCATAATTTTCCCACAGTAAACCAAAACCAGGATACTCCAAAATATGGCCAGAAGTCCCTGTTCACAGTAGAATTCTGAAGACCCCATAAAAAGAATTCCTGCAAGTTTGGCCCATTGTTATGAAACTTCTATGCCTCAGACCAATTGGCACCCAAGATACAGAATAATTACCTCAGTTTCCCTAAAAGTTCTTTGTTTTGGCTGTTGGCTGTATTTGGCAAGAACCATATATGTGTGGTTATGTCCTACAAGCTGTCACTCATTGCTCCTGATGTCAGCCTCAGCATATTTGAACTTAGTGTGCTGTCTGTGCCATGGGAAAAAACAGAGCCCTTGGCACGAGAAACAATCAATCAATCAATCAATCAAACAAACAAACAAACAAACAAAAAAACATATCTGAATTTCTGCACCTCTACTTGCAAGAAAGCTCAAGTAAATCTGAAATATCTAGCATAATCTGCATAGGACACATATAGTGTTTGCATAAGTTTTTAACTTCTATGGCTGATATCAAAGGTGAACACCTTCTCACACATGTCAAAGCACATCTTTTTCCTATTATAATTTCTTCATGGCTCAAAAATCCCACCTATATCCATACCCCTGTCCCCAAGGCCAGATGCACTATTTAATTCTAAACAGCAAGACATGTGAGGTGGTACATCCTGCTCATAGCAACAGCCCACAGAGATACCTCTCCCTTTTGCCATGGTCCAAACATGAACACTAACAGTCACAGAAGGAGAGAGGAAGAAGTAGGTAGACTGGGATCCCTCCTGCCTACTACCCATAATCTATCAGAGCACAGATGACTTTACTGATGCAAGTATCTGTCTTATGACCTTAACACTTAGATGGCATGGTGACAGCTGGAGTCGGGTGTTCCCACTGAGTATCTGGTGGCAAACTGGACTGCATCATCAGTTGTCTTTGGGGAAGCTTCCTGGCCAAACAGGCAGATTTTTTTTCCCTTTAAAAAACAAGATTATTGGGAAAAAACCAAGCTAGACATGCACGCATCTGATGGCACTGGTTCCTGCTGTTTTCGTGGAGACCTTTGTGGTCCCATCCTCCAGCTTTGAGGACAGGAGGTGACTCAGGCTATGTGCAGGGTTCTCTGGGTACTCCATTCACGGTGTGTTTGCCTCTGTGCCTGGTAAGCAACTTCTTGTTCAGGAGCCGGCTGAGGGTTGCCCCCTTCTTCTGCCTCCCCTCTGGCTGCTGCAGGAATACCAGGTCATTATGGGACTGGCTCATGCCTGGGTCTTTCTGCTGGTGTCGCCGGCGGAAGAAGAGCTTGGCGCTTTTCCTTAGAATTCCTTCTGCAAGAGGGGAGCACAGGAATGATCAGGGCTGTGGGGAAGATGAGCCCAGGCCAAGAAGGAAGCAAAGTTGCCAGACACCTGTGACAAAAAGTCAGGTGCTCTCTCAGGGAATGGTCACTGCCCACAGAGGTAAACACCACAGCCAAGCTGGTGGGAAGCCACTTTTCATAGTGAGAGTAAGAACCTTCCAACAGCAAGACTGGCAAGCCTGCACTGTCGAGTGGTGGGTTGGGGTCCCTTATGACTCCTCCCCTTTATTAGGAACTCTGTGATAAGCAAGGCTATGCTATATGCCCAGAAATGAAGGACATGCTCCTAACAGCAAGCTTGGAGCCCTGTAAATCATACTCATGTTCTTTAGTACAGACAGTATTGTTCTTCAAGGAATAAGGTGTATTTTTAAAAATTAATTCTAGATCATCCTCTACACTTACACTAGGATATTATATCTATTTTATCTACCAGTCTATTCATCCACTCACCCATACTAGATTAAGCCATATGATATTTGTTAGTGGATCATTTTCAACCTAGAAGCTTCATGTTAGGCTGAGAATGTAGCTCAGTAGTAAAGTACTTGCCTAGCATGTACAAAGCCCTGGATTCAATTCCCAGCACACACACACCCAACAATGAAAATAATAAAAACAAAGAAAGAAAAAGAAGTGGGCAAGACAAAATGAAAAGAAGCCCTTGATTTTGTATGGTTCATCTCCTTGGCACAGATGCCAAGCATGGAACAGAAAGCAAAGAGTGGTCGTCCTTGTTGGGGTGAAAACGGTTCCTGAAGGTTGAATGCAGGCATAATGCAGACAAGAAGTAGCTCAACATCACTTTTTCACCAATTAGTTTAGCATCCTATTAACCCAGGCCTACCAAGGCCAGGGGATATGCCCATGAAGTTCATTACCATTTGCCTCAAGGAGTTGAGCTCAAAAGAAGGGAAGCTTGGCCATGGAGCCAGGGAGATCTGTCCTGAATTTGAAAGTTTGTTTGGCATGTGAGCCATATCCAACAGTCATGGTATACACACATGGCCTCCTATGTTGCTCTTGGACAGGGGGAAGAGCATGGATGTGCTTCTGTACACCAAACACATGCCAACATGTTAGGGTGGGGGAGGAGAGCTGGTAGGGATCTCCTTAGCATCCATATTCACAATGGAGAAAGAAACTGGTTGCTTTAAAAAGCCACCTTGGGTGGTGGTGTGGTGGTCGTATGCAACTTTAATCCCAGTACTTGGGAAACAGAGGCAGACAGATTTCTGAGTTAAGAGACTAGCTTGGTCTACAGAGCAAGTTCTAGGACACCTAAGGCTACACAGAGAAACACTGAATCAAAAAACAACAAACAAAACAAAAAACAAAACAAGCAAAAGAACCCCCCAAAACAAACAAAAAGCCACCTTGACAGACTGACATTAATGATGAGTTTGCCTTGTTCTATTGGCAGAAGCAGAAAAGCTGGACTGTCCCAGAAGTGTGAGCTAATTTAATCTGCACAAATTTGCCTGAAAATGTTTAAAAACCCTCTCCCTCAACAAACAAATTGCTTGTCATGAAGCACAGTTAGGACAAAGTTTCACATTTATTCCAGAGAAATTACTAGGGTCTGGGCAATGCTGGAAAGAGAAGGAAAAGGAGGTAAGTACAGTTGTGCAAATGCCAGGCTCCAAGCCACAGCCTGGTAGGAGGGATTATTCCTAGACAGTCCCATCTCTGAGCAAGTGGCCAACCACCAGTTAGTGTTTGGATGACTGGGTACTAACTTTTAGCTGGATATGACTGGAGTTGGCCCATGTGTGAACACAAAGACACTTGTGTAGGTAATTTTGTCTTATCAAATGCATCAGCTGGGCAGAGGACTGAACTCTAGACATAGGCCCTCCTGGCTTTGAGGGGGTTCCAAGTCCTAGGTTACCTGAGCTGGAGGTAGGGAAGGAGGGTTTGTGAAGATTTCAGACCTACAAGCACCTCCTGGGTTCTGTTCTAGGTTAGCTTCAGAGTTCCCAAAGAGCACAAGCAGCTAGGGTACTCACATTTGAAATATAGAGGGTGAAGGATAAATGGAAGCTTGAGAAAGGGAATATAATTATCCATGCCCTAGGCCAACTGTAGACCCCAGAACCCTGTGGTAGGAAGGGCTCCTATATGTCCCTGAACTGAAGCTTGGCCTGGGGTAGGGACTGTATTATGGGTCAGGATAGTGCTATGAGCTTAACTATGTTCTCCTCAAGTTCTTGTGTTGAACTCCTAGCCCACACAATCTCAGAATGTACCCTTATTTGGAGATGGACTCATTCCAGAGGTGATCAAATTAAAAGGTGATAATTAGGATGGGCCTAATAAAACATTCCTGATGCCTGGTGATGCTGTAGAATAATCCATTTGTACACTGTGGAGATTTGTTACTGTGATTGGTTTAATAAAGAAGCTGACTGGCCAATAGCTGAACAGGATAAAGTTAGACAGGAAAGCCAACTTGAGAATGATGAGAAGGGCAAAGTCAGAGAAGTCACCAGGAGACACAGAGGAAACAAGTCATGCTGGAGGAATGTAAAGCCACAAGCCACGTGGCAAAGCATAGGTAAGAAATATGGGTTAAATTAAAATGTAAGAGTTAGCTAATAACAAGCCTGAGCCATTGGCTGAGCATTTATAATTAATATAAGCCTCTGTATGGTAATTTGGGAGTGGGCTGATAGGACAGGAAAACTCTGCCTACATGGTGGCCCTATGAGAAAGGGAAATTTGGAAAGAGACAAAAAGAGGGAAAATGATGTGGAGGACAGAGGAGGCAAAATAAAGACAGAGATATCTATAAGGCAAGGAAAGTCAAGGATTGTTGCAAACCCCTAAAGCTAGGAAAGGCCAGGGGCAGTTTCTTCCTCCTGGCCTCAGAAGGAGCCAGTTCAATGGACACTCCCATGTCAGGTTTGCATTTAGAAATAAAAGATCATAAAGCTATCATTTAAGACACTAGGTTCATGGCACTTTGCTACAGTCCCAGGAACATGGACATAGCCAGGAAAGAGGGCAATAGCATCTGGATGAAGATGATGGTCAGAAACCACTGTACAGTGTTCCACTTGGTTCATACAACCCAGCAGGCAGAGGCACAAACAACAAAATGGTGACCACTGGGGCCATGCACACATCCTCCAAACAAAAATCAGTCAGCATCTGTCCAAACTGTTGAAGCTTGGGTTTACATTGGGCCATTTGAGGTATCATGGTCTAGTACATGTAGGAAAAGGAGCATTTCATGTGGCTGGGTTGATGGCTGTTGTCCTGCCTCAAGTAATAAGTCCCTAAGGCTGCAGTGTTTATAGGGGTTGACCAGGGACAGATAGACAGGCACTGTCTTGTGTTGTGGAATATTAGTTTAAGATGTGTTATATTTGTTTATGCTGTGGAATATTTATTTAATGATGTAAAGATGTGTTACAATCTTTTATGTTGCATTTGTTTAACTCTGTAAAGCTGTGTTACTTTGCCTGCCTAAAACACCTGATTGGTCCAATAAAGAGCTGAACAGCCAATAGCAAGGCAGGAGAAGGGATAGGCAGGGCTGACAGAGAGAATAAATAGGAGAAGAAATCTAGAGAAGAGGGAGGATTGAGAAAAAGAGAAGGAGAGGAGGACACCAAGGGCCAGCCACACAGCCACACAGCCAGCCACGGAGTAAGAAGGGAAGGAAGACATATAGAATAAAGAAAGATAAAAAGCCTAGAGGCAAAATGTAGAAGAGAAATGGGATAATTTATATTAAGTTAGAAAAGCTGGCTAGAAACAAGTCCAGCTAAGGCCAGGCATTCATAAGTAAGAAAAAGTCTTTGTGTATTATTTGGGAGCTGGGTGGTGGGCCCCCAAGAGTAAAAAAAAAAAAGTCAACTACATTTTGGTATACCAAGGTGAGGGCCCAAATTTCCATGTAGGACCTGGGAAAGCTGAAAAGAAAGAAAGAAAAAAAAAGGATAGGGTTCCTTTAAGAAACTGCTATACAGCAGAGCACTTAAACAGCCTTTTTAGCACTGAGTAGAAACAAGAACCTAAAAAACACCTGCCACAGTACGGGGCACTGGCATCCCTGAGTTGGGGGTGGGTTGAATGCAGTTCTTGGTCACCTACCTCACCAGTCCAAGAGCTTTAGGCTCAGCTATTAAAGACCCTGAAGTGGGTGGAGCCAGCTGCCAAAACCATGACAGAAGTCCTAGTGGTGCCACTTAGCAGTTCTTCTGTTCACACAGACAAGAAAGACTAGAGACACACAGTAAAGACAGATCAGATGGGGAACAAAAACTCTAAATAGGTTACAGTGTGTTTAACAATGTACATAGGCTTCAGAAAGAAAATGGATACTAGATGGTCATAAAAAGAAATGGTTTAATAATGAAGTAAAGTCTTTAAAGAGAAAAGTTAAGTAATATTTTTTTTTTAAAAAAAAAAGAAGCCATGTAGAGATGGGAAATACAAAGGAGTCTGGATCCTGTATGTTGCTGTATTGACCTTGAATTTTTGATTGCTGGTAAGCAAATGACAGCTGCTAAGAGACCTGGGATTGAAAGAGGGACTGATAAAATAAACCAGCCTATGTACTTTAGGAATGCCTTAACTTTAAAATGGAAGTCAAAAATGCTTTGGGGAAGAGGTTATGCTATTGTTTCCACAGGAAATGAGAGGCTGTTTAGGGTTAATATGGATCAGGTTTGATCAGGGGAGACCTCTTGAATCTTTACAGGTGATATATACCTAACAAAGGTTACAGCTGGTCTTTCCAGGACTTGGCCATTATCTCAGTTTTCTCAGGGACCCCTAAAGATGCCTTCACCCACAGACAACAAGAAGCAGTCTAGAGAAGACTCTGTCCACATTCCCAAGAGATGGTGTGGGTGGTTGTTGGTTATTTGGTGGGTTGTGGATGTTTGTTATCATTTAGGAGAATATAGGAATATAGGATAAGAAGACAACTATTAATCTCAGATATTTTGCATTGGCATGGATTTTGGTATAGTGATACAAATTTAAAGATATTTTTGTTATACTGTATATATGTTTCTAGTCTTGTTTGTGGTATTGTGCTTATGCAGCTCATTTAAAAATGCAATGTATAATGAAGAAATGAGGTTAGTAGTTAATCTATAATACTCAAACTTGTAGTAACATTAGGTATGTTTTCAAGGTTAAATGGGTATATTTTAGACAGATGATTTTCAAATATTTCAAAGACCTACAGAATATAGCATTTAAGATGTTTAATAACCTAAGGTTTTTTCATGACAATGAGACACATCTGCTCTTGGCAGCACCAATTTACTTCATAAAAGGATGATGGGCATCAAAGAAACTCCATATGGAATTTGCTTTCAGTGTGGCAAGACTAGGCATTTGAGCAACACACTGCTCTTGCCCTGACTGCTGACAGTGTGCTATACCGACTGGACCAGCAGGATACAGGAAAAAGACTGTTGAACTTTGCCAAGACAAGTCAGGACAGTCCTTCAAGATTCCTGCTTCACAGAAGAGTCTGCAACATACTCTAGACCTACAGGTTGAAGATGGATGCCCCAACATTGCAGAGGAACTTTGGGTGACTCTCCAAGCAGCCAGATGTCTCTGTTGTTAGGTAATAGTACATCCTTCTGGATCTTTGATGGAGTTAAAGCCTAACTAGTTAAGAGTTATAGTCTTCCTTAATTATGATAGAAAGTAAATTAGGTATAAAACTTTGGAATCACTAAGATAAAATAGATAATGGAGTATTTTCTATGAATTTGCTAAATATAAATGGAATGAATATTGTAAATGTAATCCTTACTTGATAACTGTTTTTGTTGTATATAGTTTTACTATGTTAGCATTAAAACTTTTCATTTTTATTTAGACACAAAGGAGGAAATGTTGTAGAACAGTAGTTTAAGATTTGTTACAATGTGTTTATGCTGTGGAATATTTGTTTAATGATGCAAAGATGTGTTGCATTCTTTTATGTTGCATTTATTTAACTCTGTAAAGCTATATTACTCTGCCTGCCTAAAACACCTGATTGGTATAATAAAGAACTGAATAGCCAATAGTTAGGCAGGAGAAAGGATAGGCAAGGCTGGCAGGCAGAGAGAATAAATAGGAGAAGAAATCTAGAGAAGAGGGAGGAGCCAGAAAAAGAGGGGGAAAGGAGGATACCAGGGTCCAGCTAACCAGCCACACAGCCAGCCGAGGAGTAAAAAGGAAAGAAAGACATATAGAACAAATAAAGGTAAAAAGCCCAGAGGCAAAACATAGAAGAGAAACAGGATAATTTAAATTAGAAAAGCTGGCTAGAAATAAGCTAAGCTAAGGCTGAGCATTCATAAGTAAGAATAAGTCTTTGGCAGCTAGGTGGCAGCCCCCAAAGAGTTAAAAAAAAATCCACCTACAATCTTGGCTCCCTTTTACTAGTTGTCTTATGCGGTACCATAATGATAATCCTCACACTTCCTGATGATCACTACAACTTGCCCAAGAGAAATTGTAGCATAATTACCTAAAGTCAAATTCCTGCCCCAAAATGTCAAAGACTTTCAACTGGAGTGCAAGACTGATGAAACTGAAAGGCTTAAGTTTCATTGTTTCTCAGATGTTTGGCTAAGAGTAACTGCAGAAAGATTTAGCATGGAGAAAAGACAGAAAAAGGAAGACTGTAAGTGTGTGCTTGTTGTGATCTGTACAAATGTCCAGGGTTTAAACTGCCAGTTAAAGCACCATCCATTCAGCAGGCCTGCACCTGTTCTCTGCGGCCTATACCAAGGTTGTTTTCTGTTCTTCCAACCTCCCTCATGATCTCTGCAGCCTCTCTGCTGGTTTGTTAGACTTCATTTACCAGCATGAGTCAGAAATGGATGCTATGCTATGTACCCCATGGCAATCCTGCACTGGTTTGTAAGACATTCTTGGAAATTATGGCTTCTGTGGGGATGACATGGGCTTCCAGACTGAAGGGAATTCCTTTGATATGGTGCTGAGACCTGTTTCAGCAGGCTTGCACTGCCCTGAGTCTGGGGGAACCCTCACTGAAAAATAAGGACATAAGAGTTGGAGAAGTGACTACTCAGATCACACGATGACATATATGTGGGCCCAGGGTGATTGCTCCTGAAACCAGTGTTCCCAGGTCTAGCTTTTCTGTGCTGTTAGGGAAAGGGTCTGGCCTTGAATGTGAATGGGACCCACCCTTGAGAAGTGGCTGCCAGGTGCCTGAAGCAAAGTGTGCCTCACAGTCTCAGGGAGGAGAATACAGACAGGGTGGACAGATCTAGGTACTGGCATGGTCTTTGGCAGGATTCCAGAAGAATTCTATCTCCAGAGAAGGATACCAGGATGTGGGGAGGATGGGACATTCCAATGAGGAAAGTGCACTTGTACGTGTGAGGAGTAACTCAAATAAATGATCTCTCTCTCTCTCTCCCTCTCCCTCTCCCTCTCTTTTTCTCTCTCCTTCCCTTCCCCCTTCTCTCTCTCTCTCTCCCTCTCTCTCTCCTCTCTCTCCTCTCCTCTCTTCTCTCTCTCCTTCCCTTCTCCCTCTCACCCTCACTCTCTCTGACAGAGAGAGAGAAAGATCTCTGCCTTTGTCTCTCTTTTGTGGTGCTGGACATCAAGCCCATATCTCATGGATACCAGGTAAACCCTCTTCCACAGAACTGTACTCCCAGTCACGAACTAACACATTTACTGTGTGTTTAAGCCTCACCACAATCACCATTAGGGGCAAATGATTCTGGAAGAACCATGGCACAGATGTACACATCTATCAGGATGAGACACAGTGTGGTGAGGAAAGCAGGCTCAGAAGACAGTGGGTAGAATCTGCCGGAAGCTGAGAGATGGACAAAGGGAGGTCACAGGATGCTTTCAGTGCACAGCAGACGACCACAGTTCACAGTAAGTCATATGAACACACAGGAGCAGGAAGGCTCCATGCACCAAGTCAAGGAAACTCTCGACTCATCATCACGTGAGTGTCCACATGCTAAAGTATCACACTGGCCTTCCTGAGGGTATGATTGGCATAAGGCTGTGATAAGTTAAAAACATTCAGTGTTCAAGGAGACACCAGTGGCTTGACTTTCACACACTGTGTTTTCAAGCTTTTGTGTGAGGTTATGGGAAATCTGAGGTAAATCACATAATTTTTAAATAGGGAGCTGGTCCTGGGGAAAATTCTCTCCCTGGTCTTAATCTCCCTTTAAAAACACCCCCAAGAAGACTGAAGCATGAATAAACACACAGAGGAATTTGAAAATTATTCTAAATTCTAGCTCTGCTGTCACATCTCTAAATTTATCCTGTTTATTTCTGTGGAGGGGCAGATATAAATAGGCAATGAGAGAATCTGTATTAAAATCTGCATGTAGGAAGACAATGGCCCTAGCAACCTGGAAACGTGTGCTCTGATGTCCAAAAGCAGCCTCAGACAGACTGTGCATGAAGAGACAGCTCGAGAGACAGGAAACCAGTAAAGGGACCCCTGCCTGGCTCCCTCATGCCAATCAGGCTGAAGCCATCACAGCAAGGTGGCTTTGTACCCTCAGAGGACAAGAGGAAATGTCCTATCACCTAGAAACCAGGAACACAGAAAACCAGCCACAGGGAAGGTCAGGCCAGTAAGCAAGGAGAAAGGCAGTGGGCAACCTTCACTCTGCTGGGCACTCTCCACACAGTCAATTACACAGAATTTTTTTAAAATGCAAGACAAAAAATAACTTACTGTGTAGGTAATTAATTCTGGTTGGCATAGTGATCCTCTTAAGTTAAAGGGAACGAGCACGGAATGCAGAGATGTTGAGAGGCAAAAAGAAAAGCACGCGAGAGCAGAGTCAGAATGAAAGTCAGAGTTTGGAATCATAGTATCACAGTGCACACACATGCTTACACACTTGCACACATGTGCATTTACATGCACACATGAATGCAGGCTCATGCACACACATGCTTACACTTGTATACATAAGCACAGACTCATACACACATGCTCACTCTTATATACATGCTGGTGTACATACATCACACATGTACATACATACATATGTGAACATGGACACTCATGCTCACACATGTACACACATGTACACACATGTACATGCATATGTATTTTTGAGCACATACATGTACACATGCAAGGTTGCCATCCAAGATATTTGGCAATTTTCTTTCCAGTTATTCTCAAATCTCTCTACGGGATTTTGTAATGAACACAGATAGGGTAAAATTTATCACCTAGACCTCTGCACACAGTTACAGTGGGCTTATTATCACATGCAGCAGTACTTTTTTTTTTTCCAAGTGCTGAGAACAAACCCAGGACCTTATGCATGCTACACAAAGCACTCTACCACTGAGCTACATCCCTAGTCCTGCCAATGCTTTTTGAACCTAAAATAAATTGCATTTGGGGAATCAATGTTCTGTTTTGGCTGAAGTATCATAATCTATAAATTCTCAGGCAGCAAGAGCCCAAGAGAATTGCAGTTACATGGGCTCCCTCCAAAGCCACCAATACTCTCCTCATTAGACCAGAAGAAGCAGGTGGTTTGCAAGTCATATGCAAACCTTAGTTTAAAACCAAACCTGGGGGCTGGAGAGGTGGCTAAGAGGTTAAGAGTACTAGCTGCCCTTCTAGAGGACCCAGGTTGCTTCCCAGCACCCGCATGATAGCCCACAACCACCTACTATTCCAATTCCAGGGAATGGGGCACCCTCTTCTGGCCTCTGCAGGTACCAGGCATGCAAGTGGTGCCCAGATATACATGCAGGCAAAACACCCATACACATAAATTAAAAACAAAAGCAAAAACAAAAAACAACTAAGTCCCACCAAGCCATTCCCTGTAGCACCAGTTTTGAAAAAAAAAATGGCATGAAATGAAAATGGTTTGACAACCAGCTTTGACCTACTTAGGATCTTCCAACATCTCAAGCTAAGTACAAAGCTTCTAGAAACTGCAGGATAAAAACTAAGCATGGGGGAGGGGCGTGGTATTGCAGGTATATTCCCCTGTACATCTGTGTGTGGGTTAGAGGTCAATGTGGGGTGTCTTCCTCCACTTTTCTCCATGGTTTTTGACAGAATACCCCACTAAACCTGCAACTCACCAATTGGCTAGTCTGGCTAGAGAGAGCTCCGGGGATCCCTATGTCTCAGTCTCCCACTGGCACTGAGATTACAGGTGGATATGCTTTTGCATGGGTGCTAGGGATCTGAATTTGGTTCTTCATGCTTACACAGTAAACACTCTGCCCATTGAGCATCTCCCTACCCATATATATATATTCTCTTTATATATATTCAAAACAGGGTCTTACCATTTAGTTCTGGCTGGCCTGGAATTCACTATATATACCAGGCTAGCCTTAAACTCAGGGACCTCCTGCCTCTGCCTTCTAAGTGCTTGGATTAAAGGCATGTGCTATCATGCCTTTATTATCATGCTATTATCACAAAATAATTTTTAAGATGTTGCCAAATACTGCAGAAAACTTTAGGTTAAGGCATTTCAAGGATCCAAGGGCAGGTTCAACCTCGGTTCCCAGAGAAGCAAAGAGTGAAACACATAGACCAGTCAAACATGCTTGCACCTCCCCTAATGGCCAGCCTCTGGGAAGCTCTCATGCTTAGAGGTTACTTCCAGCCCCCAGAGGATGTGACAGACACCCAGATTCCCAAGAAGCATTCATCTGTTTGGCCAGTGAGGGGAGGAGAAGGATGGCAGGTGCACAGCAAGGAGGGTACCCCAAAGGAGGCCAGAGCTAGCAGGAGCAGGAAAGGCTGGAAGAAAGGAAAGCAGCAGTGGGTGGATGCACAGGGGTGGTAGACTGGGCATCTCTGAGAAATCTGGTGGGTGTGAAGGGAGGTTTGGGTTCTGTAGGGACATGAGTATATGGACTATTGACTCAAAGAAGTGGAGCACAGGATATATATACCCCAGTCCCCTGTTCCTCTGTGCTCACTGACTTCCCCAACAACCTCCTAGAGGCTCCCTTGCTCCCAGGACAAAGACCAGGTTAGAGTGTGTACACAGGGTATCCAGTAGACAGTCTACCTGATACCCTGGGCCACAGCTCACCAAGAGAGGATACAGGGTTCAGCTGAAGGTCCCCAAGGCCAGGCTGTAGGAAACAGAGGCTGGGTGGTAGGAAATCTTCTCCAGGAACACCCTCTTTCTCTCTTTCTTCTTTTAATGTGCAATTCCTCCCCTATTGATCCCCACTCAGTACTGGCAAAGGGCACAAGTCACAGGCAATCAGCTACCCATCAATGGCTAAGGTGTGGGCAGAGGAAGGGTGGAGCACTCAGAGCAGGTTCTTAATCTCAGCACCTGGGACTTTTGTTCTGCTGTGTGGTGGTATCTGTGCCATGTGCTCTAAAGAGTGTGGTACCTGTGACCTCTACTTCCTAGGAGCGAATAGTACCCCATCTCCCAGTTGTGACACAGCTGTCTGCAAACATTGCCTAGCAGGAGACCCCACCTGTCCTTAGCAGAAATAGCTGGCCAGGATTCCTAACACCTGGGGTGGCTAAGCTTTTTGCCCACTGCATTCCAAGGGGGTCCTGAGAACTTTGCTGGAGGGAAGTGGGCCTTGGAGCCCCGATATAAGGCAGAGCTAGGAACTAAGTTCCACCACAGCTCCTGGTTTGACTCAGGTGCCTCCTTCAGCCCTCAGGATGTGGGTTGTAGGGATGGTCCCCAGGTCGTGGAGGTGAGGCTCAGTGAGTCTGAAGTTTCTAAGTCCTGGAGCTGTTCCCACAGGTGAGACAAAGGTCTGGGTCCAAGTGTCTACCCGCAAGAAATGCCAGGCTCTGAAATAAGGGCTCATTGCTCATGGGAAAGAACTGATTGTGCTAACAAATGACTTCATTGCTGTGTGTATCAAGACAGTGAGTAGTTATTCTGGGAGGTTTCTTTCTTTGTAGATCCTGCTGATTCTAGGTGGTAAGGTCTGGTTTGGTTCTAGCTAGAGAAAAGACTGAGAGGAGCAAATAAGGTGAGCTGCCAATCTCTGCTAACTTTGCTCTGCCCCTGGACACTAGCTCTGAAGCCTTGGATAGCTCTGCTTCCAGATGGAGAGAGCCAGACAAGGAGGGTGCTGGGAGGCATGAAAACACAGTGGCCCCTAGATGAAGAGATGAAGCCCCAGCTGCTCACATGCAGGCTTCCTACCTGCCTCCAGCTCTCAGTGGCTGAGCAGAATGGGAAGGAGGGGATGAAGCTGGAACAGTCTCACAGAGGACAAAAGGAAGAGAGCGAGGATAGCATGGGAGCAATGGCACAGAGGGAAGCCCAAGTGAGGAGCTGGGGGCTTGGGAACAGGTACCTTTATGCTTCTTGATGGCTCCCAGCTCTGAAGCACTCAGGGAGCTCTCTGACAGTTCATCCCCATCAGGTTCCTGTAAGGCTGGACTGCTCCACACTGCTCCTGGGGATTCCTTCTCCAGGTCCCAGGAGTCTAGATCATTCTCTCTAGGCTTGAGGGCAGATAGGGCCTGGGCTGGCTCATCTTCTTCAGGTGGGGTGGTGGCAGAGGCTGCAGCTGCCTCTGGAGGGCACAGAGTGGATGGAGCATCCCCTTGGTTGGTGCTGTCCATAGAAGCTGCATAGTCTAGCATGAGGGCAGCGTTGTGGTCCTGAGATAGTGAGGTCTGTCAGGGGAGATGTACAACAGAGGCTGAGGGCAAATGAAGTCAGCCCAGGGATGTAACAAGCACATGGTAGGCAGAGAGGGCTCGATACCACCTGAAATATCAAGCAGTAGCAGGGACGACCAGCTGCAAGAAAGCTCCTGTGCTACATGGTAAATGCTTATAAAGTCGGTTTCTATCTTAGCTGAGACTCAGAAGTGGTCCTGAGGGCACAGGCTGAGGGTGCTGGAGAAGAGTTAGCACACTTCCCACTGCAGACCTATCAGTAAGAAAGCCCCAGAAGGTGAGTGGCAAGGACTAGCACTTTCTTCAAAGTAGACAAAGTATAGGGCAGCAAAGAGCATGAACTCGAGCAGATTTAGTCTTTTACACCTTTGTTACTAAGCACTTTTCTGTCTCAAATTAGAGATTAACCAGAAATTGATGTGTCCTTTAAAGGACTGTATTTGTTTATAAAATTACAGGCACTAAACCAATAGGTAAGGTGGAAAGCTGGGAGTGGTTGAACATGGATGCCTGAAAGGGCAGCATCCATGCTGTTCTCAACCTGGGTGGCAGTCACACAGTAGCTTTCCTAAGTGACAGCTGACAGATGTACCAGCTTACAGAAATGATGACTACCAATACAACAATCTGCATGCCAACAAAATTAATAATCAAACTGGCCTACAGATATTAAATATGAAGATTAGCTGATGATTCTGAAGCAAAGCCAACAAGTAGAGAGCAGATGATCATGGGTTATCCTCATCTTGTTTACTTATCTAACCCAGACTGAATAAAAGCTTCCACTATTTGGCCTTGTTGGCCCCAGAGATCTGCCCCTCACACCCTGGTGGCTGAAGAAGCCAGCCCAAGAGATACCCCTACCTTGGTATTCAAGGCCACCCATGAGCTCTCTTTTGGAGTCTTGGGCCCAGGCTACCCACACATTGTGTATATCACCACTTACGGCGACTCACCATAGACACCTGCCAGCAACTGAGAGGGTAATTTCCAGCATGCTCTCATGCCCACCCTCTCAATGACCCTGCAAGATCCAACCCATCCTCCCTAGCCATGGCTACAACTATCTAATCTGTCACTTGTTGTAGTGCTCCCTCCATCAACATATTTGGAAATGTAGAAAAAAAAAAAAAAAAAAAAAACCCACAGTTTCTTGCATGGCCCCTTGCACTGAAGATCTAGCCAGCTCTGCACTCCAGTGCCATGGCTGTAATCAAAAGCAGTTCACACCCACCTTCTGCTCCCCAAAAGATATCACAGAGTGGATGAGCAGGGGAACTGAACTGGAACATTCTGTAGAACAATCTTGGTTTCTATCAGTAATGGAAAGGAATACAGATATTTATTGTAAAATATTTAAATGTTTTAGAAATGAGTAATGTGGAAAAAGTGAACTTGGGAGGCAGCAAGGTGGAGCCTATACCACTGGGGGTTTCTTACATGTGCTTTTCTTTCTCTCTTAGTAATCATTCCAGAAATGACTTACCAAGCTCTCAAGCCTCACTAAGCAGATGGCTTCTACCTTCCTGTATCAACAGGACAAAGGGCTACTGTGGTCCCAAAAGTAATTAACTCTCTGGTGGGAAGGAACTGTATTAGAATCTGTAGAGTGACCTTTTGGATGGATGGGGAACTGGTGTGCTGTGCTGATAGGCTGCCGCCTTCTGCTGCTGCCTTCACCTACCTTGGAGATCCCTGAAATGATGATGGTGCTTTTCTTCCGTGGGGACTTCAGCTTTAGCTTTGAGGATTCACTGAGCTGCCGAATGGCAACTTCAGCCACAGGATCTGAGCCGTTCAGCACCAGTAGTTCTGCCAGGAGGAAGATAGCACTGAGTTCAGTAGCAAAGTTAAAAGGCTCCAAGGGAATTCCCAGAACAGGGGGCAGGAATGGTCTATAAGCAGTGGTTGGCAAACAGTTTGGAGAAAGTGGGATAAAGAAAGAGGTTGAGGTTTTGCAACTAATCTCCCCATAGGGTAGAAGCAGCCAGGATCCACATGTAAATGAACAGGCAAGGCCTGATTCCTGAAAAACTTCACTTTCAGAAACAAGGAAGGGTCACCATCACCTACAACTCTACTCTACTCTCTGTAGTTATGTGCTACTCATTGGCATGTCTGTGTAAGATTCGTGTGTTTTACTGTTTATAAGCTGATGTTTTTTGTCAAGAAGTTATGCAAAGTGGCAAAATCCAGCAGACAAAAACAAATAAACTGTGGTGGATGAGATGGTGCAGTGAGTGAAGGTGCCATGCCTGATGCTCCAACTTGAGTTTGATCCCTGGGACCCAGTGGAGGAAAGAGAGAACAGACTCCTGCAGGTTGTCCTCTGACCTCCACAGGCATGCAGTGACAAACACACACACACACACACACACACACACACACACACACACACACACACACACACACACACACACACACACACACACACACACACACACACACACACACACACACACGCGCACGCCAAAAAGAAAGTAAAAGAAAGAAGAAAAGACAATCTTTAAACACTGGGGAAAAATTGACCTCACAAAGGCACATAACTCTTTCTCCCTCCCAAAGCCCCAACACAGAACAGTAATCAGAGGCAGCTAATAAAAGTGACTAAGAGCCGGCTCTCGTTGGCCCTTCCTGGGTCATAAATGTACGTGACAAAGCCTGCACGTTTTACATCATTGCTCACTCCTTAGCTCCATGAGACGAGTTCTTTCTTTTTGTTTTCTTTCTTTCTTTTTTTTTTTTTTTTTTTTTTTTTTTTTTTTTTTTTTTTTTTTTTTTGGTTTTTCGTGACAGGTTTTCTCTGTGTAGCTTTGCGCCTTTCCTGGAACTCACTTGGTAGCCCAGGCTGGCCTCGAACTCACAGAGATCCACCTGGCTCTGCCTCCCGAGTGCTGGGATTAAAGGCGTGCGCCACCACCGCCCAGCCTGTTTTCTTTATTTTTAAAAAAATCTCCACTTGACAAGGAGAAAGATGCCAGGCCATTAGGCAGGTGGCTGAGTGGAGATGCATAGTGGAGTTCCTCCCTCAGAGAACTTGTACTCATAATTTACACTACTTTGCTAAGGCAAAATTAAACATGACAAAGAGGGATGGTGATGCAGCTCAATGATTGAGCGGTTGCATAGCATGCGCAGGGCCCTGGGTTTGATGTCCAGGATTGCAGAAGCAAATGAAGGAACAAAAAAAACAAAACCGCTTTAGGAGTGTCCATGGCTGTAGGTCACAGGGGGCTGGTTTCCACAGCCAGTGACACACTTGACCTTGCCTAGTGCCTGGCACATAGTTCCTAAAACCTTGACATTTTCTGTGATGGAGTGAAGGGAGTATTTTTTTGTTATTTATGATAAGCTTCATTTGTGTGTGTGTGTGTGTGTTTGTGTGCCTGTGTCCATGTATGCGTATATACATGTGTTTGTGTGTGTGTGTGCATGTGTATGTGTTCATTCAATTCTGTGCACATGTGTAGGGGCTAGAGGTTGACATTGGGTCTCTTCTTAACATATCTCCATCTTTTTTTTTTTTTTTTTTTTTTTTTTTTTTTTTTTTTTTTGGTTTTTTGAGACAGGGTTTCTCTGTGTAGCTTTGCGCCTTTCCTGGGACTCACTTGGTAGTCCAGGCTGGCCTCAAACTCACAGAGATCCACCTGCCTCTGCCTCCCGAGTGCTGGGATTAAAGGCGTGCGCCACCACCGCCCGGCCCATCTTGTTTTTTGAGACAGAGTTATTGAATTTGGAGCTCACTAACTGGCTCAGACTGGCTGCCCACAAGCCCCATGGATCCCACCTCCCCAGAGCTGGGATTATAGGCTTGCTCAGCCACTGCCAGTTTTTTAAGTGGATGATGGAGATCAAACTCAGGTCCCCACACTGACTTATAGATAGGAAGATGTCTCTTTAAGATGATGATTACATGAAAACAACCCTAAAATTGGAGAATTAATACCAATATGGCTTGAATGTGAAATGTCCCTTCACAGGCCAGTGTTTAGAGAGCCTGCTCCCCAGAGAAGGGTGCCACTCTGAAGGCTGTAATGCCTTTAGGGGTGGAACCTGGCTGCCCTTGAAGGTTATAGGCCAGGTATTGGTTCCAGATCTGCCTCTCTGCTTCCTGGTCAGCCATCATGTGAGTAGGCTCTATTATTCACTCTGGTTACCATGAATTTACTCTTGAAACAGTGAGCCAAAACAGACTTTTCCTCCCTACACTGCTTCTGCCCCATCTCTTGGTCACAGTGATGCAAAATATGCAAAATAAGTAATCCATAAAATTGGGGAGAAGTAGGATATGAAACCTGGATATGTGGTTCTTGGGCCTTTGGAAACAGCTTGTGGGAAGAACATGGGAGAATTTGGAGATGTGGACTAGAATAACCCTTCAAGATGCTCTAGAAGCCCCCAAATGACACAAGCTATCACCATTGATCTCGCTGCCCACCATAACTAGAAGGTAAGACCTACTGCTGAAGACACCACATACTTTTGTTTAGAACACAGAGAAATCTGAAACTGACCTGAAAACTTCCTCCCTGCTGGAAGGTGCTATGCAGGCTGCTGGGGGAGAAAAAGAATCAATGGGCTTACCCAGCAGTAGACCCTGCAATCTATGATACTGACCCGACAGGCACAATATCTACTAACACAATAGAGGTGTGGCTGCTATGAAGTAACCAACTGCTTTTGATTGGATTTGAAGTCTGTTGCATGGGAAGAAATTTACTCCTGATCCTATAAACCTGGTCAAAAACCCAGGGCTGGAAAGGAGCCCTCTATTGTTTTGTTAAATGGACATGATGCCAAATATTTGTTTATATCACAGATGAGTGTTAATTTCAACTTTTTTCAGTGAAGCCCACTCCCTTTTGGCAGTGGTAAATGCAGTAAATTATCATAACTAATAGAAATGCTGAGAATAAGTGACCTCCCCAAGACTCAGGGAACCTTCTGAAAGAAGGGGAGGAAAGAGCTAGAGGCTAGGGAAGAGTGCTATCAAATGCTGTCCTCTGGATATGAAGTGGCCAGCACACTCATGAAGTCACAGCAGCAGTGACTACTTGCACAAGATCAAGCCAGTCAACATTCATCATGGATGAGTGGTTCATCTTAGCTGAAGGGCTACTGCAGTTGATGGCTGCTGGGGGAGCGGAAGTCATTTTTCTTCAGGAGTTGTAGTCACTGGTAGGTTACCCATGCTCTGGTGGATGTCCTATATATATGCAGGGACTCAGCAGGTTATTTAAAAAAAGAGTAAGATATGTGGGTGGGAGGTGTTTGTGTTAGAGGAGACCTGAGAAGAGGGACAGTGGGGAGCTGTGGGTGGATATGATTAAGATACAATGTATCTTGTATATAAGTATGAAATTATCAAAAATAAAAATATTGTTTTAAAAAAGGAAGAAAAGTTCTAGAATACTGTAAGTTCATTCTTGTGGGTGTGTGGAAGATCTGAGTGCTGAGAGAAAAGCAGACAGTGAGACTAAGCTGCTGCTGTTGGGATGGGAACAAGGACTCCACTGGGGAAAAGAGTAGAGGCCATTTGTGTTACATTCTGGCACAGAATTCGCCTATATTTTAACTATATTCTGGAAAATTATAAAGAGGCCAAATTCCAAAGTAATTCAAGGCAACACAGCACTCAGGCTATGGCATGGTTGCTGCTGGCTGTTTTAGCCAGGCTTACAGTGGGGTCTGAGAATAAAAATTAGAGTAGAAGGATATGAAAAACAAACTATTTGGCCAATAAAGAAGAACATCTCGAGCTGCCAAAGCAAGTGCGACAGGTAGCCATAGTTATTTGAGATAAGCACCATTAGGAAGAAGTCATATAGTTTGCAGTGGGATGTAGGAAGGATGCTTTCAGTGCATTTCAGGATTTGGTGAGACCCACGACATCACAGGCTCCAGCATATGAAACTGCCTACTCATTTGAAAGAGTTTCCCTTTAAAAGACATAGCTGCAGAGGTTCCCTGCTTGAATGGGGCTGTTTAGAGAAAGAAGTGTTGTCATAGGTTCACCCACCTAGGCACTCAGAAGCCACTGTGGTCATGATACAAGCTTAGCTACATATCAAGCGATCAATGAAACTTAGTGTTGTCCACATGGTGCTAGGTTTTCAGACATACAGTATACATGAGTTATGAAATCATGAAAGGTTGCACACCTAGGTTAAGGTAAGTTTGTAAGGCCAAGTAATTCAGGGTTGGGGTTCCTGTGAGGAGGATGAAGCCTAAGTTGCAGTAGAGACCCCTGGGCCATGGGACATCTCCCAAGGAAAGCTGTAGGTAATGAATAGAGCTAGCCCCAGAGAAAGGCCACATGGGCTGCAAATGGCAATGCTGTAGGAGTGGAACTCTCTGTCTATTGGTACTCAGATCATTCCACCACAGCATTACATGCCAGACACAGAGCTACAACATTCAGTGCCCTGCTGAGGTCCAGTCTCCCTCCAGTCGAATCTCTCCTTCCATCCTCCATTTCTCCCTTCTGGAATGGGCACATTTACTTTGTACCTTTGCAGTCTGGAAATACATGACTTTCCTGTTGATTTTATAGGAACTCACAGCTAAAGTACTGCCCTGAGTCTCAAAAACAAAACTCTAAACTTAGATTTGAACAATGTTGGAACTATTGAGTTTATGGAGACTCTTGAAGTTGAAATAAATACATTTTGTTTTATAAGATGACTATGAGCCTTTGGAGCCAGGGTGCAATACTATTATGGCTTAGATATCAAATGTCTCACAGGGTCATGTTCTGAACACTTGTTTCCCAGCCAGTGGCACTATTTTGGGAAGCTGTGGAACCTTTAGGAGGTGGGACCTCACTGGCAGACATCTGACACTAGGGGCAGGCCTTTGAAGGGTATAGAATCTCTTTACATCCTGAGCTAATGTGATATTGACTCTAATACATGTTTACAATGCCATGCCCCGACCCATGATGGACTGAAACTGAAGCCAAAATGAGTTTCCCATCTTGAAGCTGTTTCTGTTAGCTGTTTCATTACAGCTATACAAAAGTAACTAGAAGAAACACCCAGAGATCTCAGAAAACTGCTAAGTGCAGGGCATACAGAATGGGCCAAGCACACATCAGCACATGCTTTCCCCAGTGTTGCTTATCCAACAGAATGATATCACCCATGTGCCAGATGATAGGAAAGATAGCTTTCAGAAAGTTACAAAGTGGGGCCCCCACACCTGCTTGTTTTGTTAAAGTGCTCCACAGACCTAGTAGGGACCCAGCTCTGTCTTCTGTCTTCCTTCACCTGACATTCCCAGCTCCTTTTTCATTTTCTTTTTAAATGGAAGATGATTTTATTTATTTATTTATTATGAATACAGCATGTATGACTGCAGGCCAGAAGAGGGCACCAGATCTCATTACAGATGGTTGTGAGCCACCATGTGGGTGCTGGGAATTGAACTCAGAACCTCTGGAAGAGCAGTCAGTGCTCTTAACCTCTGAGCCATCTCTCCAGCCCCCCTTTTTCATTTTCTATTGCCACTAAAACAAAGACTCCCCAAAGACAAAAAGAAAAAGAAAAAAAAAAAAAGAAGCCTTCATTCCTAAAGCTCAGAAGTGCAGAGATGAAGAAGAGATCATGTCTTACCTGTGTCTGAAGAGGAGAATGTCTTGCTGACGGGGGCGCTGTGGCACGAAATGGCCTGGACAGAAATGTCCTTCTCAATGACCTTCACCTTGATGGGTGTCCTCACAGGGGACTCTGCAAGAACAGAAGATTCTAGAAAGTGAGAGGAGGCCCCTGCTGCACCATGAGGCCCTGCAGTTGTTACTGGCCAGGGCTGGGCTTTGAGACCTCTCAATTCCTTTACTGTGTTGGCAAAAGTGGGGCTGGGGGTTTAAAATTCAGAGCAATTTCAATAAAACTGGAGTTCTCATGTGAATTTTGGGTCCATGACCTGTGCCAAGGGAGCTACTTTGGGAAGATGGTTTCTTTACACAAACAGAAACAATATACCAATAAAAAAAGCAATGTGTTTTTCATTCTCCCCCCACTAGGGGCCAGCTACATTGCAATAGAAAGGTTTGTGCTGCCCCTGTTAAAGCAAATCAAAACAAACTTTTTTTTTTTTTTTTGAGACATGGCATCATATATCCTAGGCTGGCCTTGAATTTCATATTAGGCAAGAATGACCTTTAACTCCTGATCCTTTTACTTCCACTTCCCCAGGGCTGGGATTACAAATGTGTGCCACCATGCCTACGTGATACAATCAATGCTGGGGATCCAATCCAGGGCTTCATCCATGCTAGGCCAATGCTGCCCAACTGAGCCACATCCTCAGCCCTACATCTTGTCTCTTCATCAGTGATGTTTAACATACATTCAACTAACTAGACTTTTAGCCATCATGAGTGTGATGGAGTACTGAGTCCCATGTCGCTAGTCTTAGAACCAGACTGCGACTTTGGTGTAACTTCCAGGCAGAACCTCATCTCTGCCCCTCAACTATTTTTCTCTCTATCTCCTCCTCCTCTTTTTTTTTTTTTTTTTTTTTTTTTTTTTTTTTTTTGAGACAGAGTCTATGCAGCTCTGACAATCCTGAAATTCACAGAGATCCACCTGCCTCTGTTTACCGAGTGCTGGAATTAAAGGCATTATCATCATGCCTGGCTCTTTGCCAACTATTTTTTTCATAGAATATAAAGGTAACTGTGCAATGCAAAAGCCTGATGCCAAATGTCTTTCTTTCAACGCCAACACACTTCTCTCCAACACCTTTGTGCTGTAGTGCTCAGTGTTGTAGGGTGAGACCCACCCCACAGAGGCTGGGGACCTGTGGGTCTTCTGCAAAGAGACTGCACTCTGGGGTCTCACCTGAGCTCACTGGGGATGCCCTCCCAGTGTCAAAGCGAGGTTTGGTCTTCACAGCAGTGACAGTGGTGACCACAGTCCCACATGGCATCACTGTACGGTCCTTTTCAATCTTTGCAGCAGGAACAGGGGGAGGAGTGGGCCAGGACTTCGGCTCTCCAGGTTCTACATAAGAAAACTGTGGCAAAGATAGATATTTATTTTGAAACACAGTGGAGCCTGGGCTTCCATGGACGGCTGCTTCCCACACTCAGGGGACCAACACCCACACGAGTCCCTCCCAGAACATGATGTCATGAGAGCACAGAATGGCCATTTCCTTTCCTGGTGTAGTAATGACCTCTAGATGACCTTTCATACCAACTATGACACAAATGCAAGGGGCAGCTGTTTTTCTGTACTGCCCAAGGAATTATGATAAGAAAAAAAGGTCTGTACATGGTCAATGTGATGCAGTCTGAGTGATTTGTTTTTTTCTCTTAAATATTTTCAGGCTGGTTGGTACAAGCTGCAGCTGTGGAGCTGCAGATATGGACTCGGCAGATAACAGCAACAGGCTGGCTTAGCAGCGGTACACTGGTTTCTGCTAGTTTCTTCACCCATGTTACTTAGTGGTTTTTTTGTTTTTAATCAACCTGGAATGACAAAGACCCACAAGAGCCAAGCTAAAACTCTAAGCATGACCCATAAGAGGAATTTTTTAAAGGAGGCAGCTGGGTCAGCTGAGATGACACTGGAAAGGGTCATCTTGTACAGTAGCCAGATTAAGCCTGTTGTGACAAGATGTATCCACCTGAGCCTGAAGCCCAGGCTGAGAAGAGGGCCTCCTGGGTGAGTTTAGGTGTCATAGGGAAGTGACAGTGAGCCCTGGCAGGCAGGAGACAGGATTGTAGCAGCAGAGAACATGCCCTCATACCTCTGCAGTGACTGAGCCTAACACCAAGCTGTCAGGCTCTGTCCCGCTGACCAGTCTGAAGGTCTGTGGACCATTAGGCTGCTTCCTAAATAAGTCCAGGTGAATGGTTGCTGTCCCCAATAGACCTAGAGACAAGGAGGAGCAATGGTGATATTTCCACAGTCACACACCCCAAGGGATGTCCCTTTAGCTCCACTACACAGTGTCAGTGTCACCAATAAAAAGAGGCTACGGGCATTCCAGAGGGAACTATATGCCAGGCCTGGCAGAAGCAATAACTAAACCACACAGTGTGGAACTGTACCAACCATCCTTGAACCACTGACAGAAACTGGAAAACAGACAGTGGGGGATGGAAGGGGGGATGGCATCAATGAAAATGAAGAAGCTACTGAATGTCCTGGGCAAAACTAACATGGAAGGATGGGGGAGTTAAGGGCATAATGACAGAGGCCTACTCTCAAATGTGTGCCTGTGTGTAAAGAGCAAGAGTAAGTAAGAGGGAGAGATAGGGTGAGAAAGGAGGAAGGAGACAGAGGTGAGGTGCAATGACTAATCGAACATAAAGATTGTGGGCAATAGGGCAAATATTCAGAATGAGAATTTAAGCACAGGCTGCATGGCTTCTGTAAAGCTTCAGTTTCACAGGCTCCATCAGGCTACCCTGGAATGGAGAACGGTGAGCCAGCAGAAGCAAGGACTAGGAGGGATGAGAAGTGAATGGTAGCCTGATGCAGGGTGTCTCTCATACCCACTAAAGAAGGGAAGGTTTTTCTTACTACTTTCCCATGCATCTAAAGATGGCAGATTCAAAGAGGCTCGCACAGACCTCTTGATGGTAACTTGGGCATGATCATCTGGTCAGTCACCTGCCTTCCAACTTCCCTTCAGATCACAAAGAGACTCAATGGCATAGCTGGATATGCCAATGGTCTCTTCCTTCCCAATTTTAATGTTTACATGGATTTAAAAACATCCAAGAGGTCTGAGGATGTAACTCAGTAGTAGAACATTTATCTAGCATGATTGAAGCCCAGCACCACAAAAAGAAAGAAAAAATGATTTAAGGGCCAGTGAGATGGCTCATCAGGTAAAGGTACTTGTCACCAAGCCTGATAAACTAAGCTTGATTCCCAGGACCCACAAGATGGAAGGAGAGAATCAACTCGTACTGCAAGTTGTCCTCTGACCTACACAGACACAGATTAAATGTAAAAACAGAAGAATCTAACAAACATTGGCACTACCAATGTATACCAAGGTGGACACTCAAGTCCATGTTTATGTTGGTGACTTTACCCTGAACTGTTGAGTTCCTATGTCTGAATCATGTATCTACTTTAAATTAAGGCCAAGGGGCTTATTCTGTAGGGAAACATTGGCTGAAACTTACAGAGAAGGACATTAGGAGAGGGGCTGCCATGGCTATGATAGGAAAGTTTGTTACTATTTCCTTCCTTCCTTCCTCCCTTCCTTTTTCTTTTTGGTTTTTTGAGATATAGTTTCTCTGTGTAGCCCTCGTTGTCCTGGACTCGATTGGTAGACCAGGTTGGCTTCAAACTCATAGAGATCCACCTATCTCTGTCTGCTGAGTGCTGGGATTAAAGGCGTGTGCCACCACTGCCTGGATTGTTACTATTTTTTAATTTAAAAAATTGAAGGAAGTTCATTAAATATAAAATGGTTCAAAATTGTTTCTCTAATCTAAAAATTATTAAGGGAAGAATCTAGATTTGAAGAAACAGGGGCAGGAGAGATGACTCAGTACTAAGAGTACTGGTTGCTCTTCTCAAAGACCTAGGTTCAGTTCCTAGCCCTCATGTGGCAGCTCACAACCATCTGAAACTCTGGCCCTGGAAGATCTGGCATCTCTTATGACCTCTGTAGGCACTACATGCACACAATGCATAGATATACGTGCAGGCAAAATACTCACACACATAAAAATAAAGGAAAAAATTTAAAAACCAGATAACCATGTCCCCAAAATGAATGACATTGTTGATGTTTGACTTTGTACCAAACATTTCATTGGGAGACCTGTGGTTCAGAGGAGGGGCTGCCTCCTTTGCAGAGTATCTCCCCTCCCCATTCCAGAGCCCAGATCAGGCTGTTGATCTGGAACACTCCTCCACTCACCTTTTGAAGAGCACTCATTCTCTGAGATTTGCAGGAGCAGCTCCTTAGATTTGGCGTTCAGTTCACTGTGGAAAGAATAAAGCCCTATGAACCCTTCAAAGCTCAATGCTGTTGGTTTGGGTTCCCCCTCCAATGTATATTTTTTGATTATGCAAAGGAACACAAGGCTGTCAGTCATTAAAGGCAGAATGCCTGCAGCCTGACAGTTCAGAAATAGCCACTGATGCATCCAGGGATTAGCCTTTCAGAGGGGATCCATGGAACACCCTTCGATGACAGATATTTGATTGGTGGCCAGTATAGACTGAGACATTGATTTCATTTGGTTAATTTCTATTAACTTAAAAGTCACATGTCACCATTACCATTTTAAAACAACTATGTATAATTAACTGAGTACAGAACACAGAATATCTAACAAGCCTCCCTCCTCCTTCCTAAGATACATTTTACTTAAGATGCATGTACTATTCTTGTTTCCATGCTATATTCACCATCACCTTTAGCAGATTTAGGCGATTTCCTTGAGATGTCACAGACTGCAGAACAACTGCATTTTTGACAAATGTCTAGTGCTCTGTTGCCTTGGCCTTAAGAAATTTTATTTAGCCAAGTCCTTACAGATGGACTGTTTAAAAATAGAGTTATTGTTTCCAGAAAACAAACTGAGATTAATATCCTCACACATTGGAAGTCAGAGGAAAATTTGCTAGAGTTGGTGCTTTCCACCTAGTGGGTCCTGGGACTTGAACTTAGGTTGTCAAGTTTGGCAGCAAGTGTCTTTACCCACTGGACTATCTCACTGTCTCCCCTTCCAAGATCTGCCTATCATTTCTTCTTCTTTAAGTTCACTAACCAGTTATTTTTGATCAAAATCTAAAAGATTTTAGATCAGGATCTGTCCTGATGCCAGTGGTCTGCTTCTGGGACTGATCATTCACGGTGAGATTTTAAACTCCTATTACAAGAGTCCATGAATTTGTCCTAATTAAGTGTTTCAAAACTGGGAACCAGTATTAAACACTACTGATTCTCTTTGGGGAAGATGTAAAGACAGGAAGTTTACTTTCTCCTATAATCTAGTGACAAAGTGGACTCTCTTTGACAGATTTTCTTATATCAAGCCACCTTTACATTTCTGATGCAAACTCAAGTGGATTTATTTGTTTGTTTGTTTATTATTTATTTATTTATTTCTCTGTTTGTTTGTTTATTTCAGGCAGGGTCTCTACATAGCTCTGGCTATCCTGGAACTCAATATGTAAACCAAGCAGACCTTGAACTCACAGATATCTTCCTACCCCTACTTCCCAGATACTGGGATTAAAGGCATGCACTACCACACCTGGCTCCTATTTGTTTATTTATTTTTAATAGAATGGCTATTCAAACTTTTTTTCAGATTTATTTATTCTATGTGTATGCATGTCTTGCCTGCATGTATATATACCACATGCATGCTTGGTTCCTGCAGCAGGCATCAATCCCCCAGAATGGTTATGAGCTGCCATATGGGTACTAGGAACCAAACCCAAGTCCTTTGCAAGAGCAACCAGTGCCCTGACCAGAGCCACAGCTTCCAAATGGATGTATTTTAATGTATCATTGGATCCTATGTAATGACATATTAGTTAGGATCTGTACATTGCTATTTGTAAGTGGTTTGCATGTCCCCCTTTTTCTATTTTTTTCTCATCAGAGGTTGGCATCAGTTGGAGATTTCCTTCCACGCTGTGTGGCTGGCTGCTAAGGAAAGCAGGGAATCCCTTAACAGGCCTTTATCACAACCGGGAAAGAGGAGAAAGGTGACCCCCAGAACTGCCTTAAAAAGAAGTCCATGTTGGCCACAGGGATGGCTGTCTTTCAAAAACTCAGAATTTGTTTTCATTTCTTTAATTAATTTTTAGTATAAACAGTGCTATGCAATGACTCCAGGATCTGTCCATCTTGAGTAGACCCAGCTGTGGCCACCAGGCCCCTGGGGATGCAGGCTGTACTCACAAGGTGAATTCCTCTTCCCAAGTGAGGTCTCTAGTGTTTCTTACTAGGGTGCTGATGAACTGCTGTGCAGGATCATTCAGCTGGGCCACACACACATGGCTAATGTTACCTGTGATGAGACAAAGCAAGGTTGTATTGGCTTTTATTTTTGAATTGCATTAAAACTTTGCTTACCCACACAAGGAAGGGTAAATTAATTGACAAGGATCTCAGCTTACCTACACCTAAGAGAACTTTCTGTCATTTGCCATTTATACACTCTCAATGCTGAGGCAATAACTTAGTGGTTACAGCCCTAGACTGACCCCAGTGTCCCACTTCCTTCCATCAGTTCATGAATTCTGGCAGGCAGGACTCTCAGGTATGGAGTCTCATCCAGAAGCAACATGCCCATGTGCTGAGGCTTGGCCGCACTTCTAGTCAAGACTGACAACCTACTCAAAGGATGGCTGGTCCTAAGCTTAAATTGTGGCTGAATCTCACAGATAATCCATGCCCCACTTACAACAAGCAGGTGTTTTCATCCCTTATCTAATCCAAGGCCCTTTTGAGGTACTTACTTGGTATAGGTACTGTGACATCTCACAGCTGTTCCTGCTCTGAGAAAATGTTTCCTCTACAGCATCAGTTCTGAAGTCCTCTGTGTTTAGTAACTACTACAGAGCCTGACTCCTTACCATGCATCAGATCAGGGTAACTTTCACAGTCTTTCCTCAAGGGAAAACTCAGATCCATTTCCAGATGTGGGCATCTTAGTGTGCATAGGGAATGGAATCTGATTTCATAGCATGTGTACCCCAAACCTGAGACCCCAGCCCTGTCTGGTAGTCCTGGGGACCCACTTGGCCACTAGCTGATACAGCTGTGAAAGGCAACATGCAAGTATCTATAGCCAGCTGTGTAGTTCAAATGAAGCCTCTTTATGCTTTGTAAACTGGGAGGAAGAACCTTTGCAAATAGTGACCAGAATTCCTAACTTTCTTAAACAATGACCAGAACCTCAGTTCTATTCTCGTCAACATCAAGCTGCAATTGAAAAGTCACATCCTGCTTCAGACTGCTAAGCTTGAGGGTCCTTAGTGACCATTGAGAATCCTGAGGAAGGCCAGGGCTCACAGATGCCTTCTTCCCATCAGCAGCATCAGAGGCACCAGTAAGCCTAAGCTCTCTGATGCCCCATCAGCCACCCTCAAACCCCACTTTTTAAGGCAGCAGAAACTGCACTGCTCAGAGGTTCAGGGGTGCTCAACATGAATTTATTGGCTCAGTTTAAAACAGAAAACTACACTAGTATCTGTCAGACTGAAAAAAAAAAATAGAGCAACCATGACACCGCTCTCATGTACATGAGTTTAGATTACAACATTTGCATATTTATGGGGTGCAGTATGACACTTAGTGGCATGTCTATCCTGTATAATGATCAGATTCTGTTACTAGCGTTGCCACTGTTTCAAACATCTGCCCTTTCTCTGCATCTGGAACATTTAGAATTCTTCCCACAAAGTTCTTTGGGTATGCATAATTGGCCATCACCAGCCACAGTTACTTACTATCCTAAGGGGGTTACAGCTTGTGGCATCTGGATCCCAAGCCCATTAGCCAAAGACCAAGCCTTTCACTGTATTCCTTCCAAAGAAGGCAGGGGTCATACTGCAGACCCAACCAGGTTGCCATATGAGAATTCACCAGGCTGAGTCAAGGAAGGTCCCTCCCACAGCAGTGGCAAGTGCCATGAGGCCCTGGTGGCACCAGCACCCACCTGAAGCACCAGGATGGGTTAGCAGGGAGACTCGGATATTCTTCACCTGCAGTTTTAGTTCATGAGCCCTTGGAGGTTTGGGAGGGCAGGGTTCCTGAGCAGTGGAGGAAGTACACTGTAGAGTCTGTGGGAGAAAAACAGGGTTACAGTTGTGAGGATGTGAGGGAATAGCCAGGGGCACTGTCTTCTATATGGGCAGTATCTTCAACACTGGTGTCTTCAGCGATACCAGAACAGGGGACCTGACTTCCAGGATCAACTTAGAATTGACATTCCTGTCTCATGGGAAGGTTCTGCTGCCTCAGAAGTGAGCCTTTTCTTTTTTCCTTCCTTCCTTCCTTCCTTCCTTCCTTCCTTCCTTCCTTCCTTCCTTCCTTCCTTCCTTCCTTCCTTCTGTTCCTTTATTCATTCCTTCCTAAAAGATTTATTTATTTATGTATATGTGTGCTCTGTTTTCATGAGCATCAGAAAAGGAGTCAAATCCCATTACGGATGGTTGTTAGCCACCATGTTGCTGGGAATTGAACCAGCACTTCAGGACCTCTAGAAGAGCAGTCAAGCTCTTGACTGCTGAGCCATCTCTCCAGGCCCATAGTGAGCCTTTTCTATCCCAAATGAAGAACCTGCTGATAGTAGTGACCCTGTTCAAATTCTGCTTGTGGTCTACTTCCCAGGACAGTGAAGATTAGCCAGCACATGGATCCATGCTCAGACCCAGGACAGGTGCTTTAGATAGTGAATTGGTCTTCAGGCTGTGGTGCTTGACAGAACAATGTCTAGATATGAATGGCCATCAGTCTGGGATCACCTCTTGCCTCCAGGCAGAGGCCACCAGTTCCAGGAAGAACATCTATGGACCCCTGACATTGCACAAGTGAGGGACAAAAGCAGGTGCCGTCTCATCTCATTCTCAGAAGAGCACCAAGCACTGGCTGCCATGATGGTGCTCACAGGGGCTCTTAAATTTAGCACAAGAACCTAAGACCCCAGAAGGGTCTCTGAGAGGTGATGGACAAACAGTGAAAGCCATGCAGGAGCTATCCAGGGTGCTGATTGGACTTGAGCTACTTCTTGGGGGATGTTTACTGACATCTCCAGAGACACTCATGGAAACACTGTTCTGAACCAGGTTCTTCCCTGCTGTGAGTGAAGAATGGCAAAGGCCAGGAAGGACTGTAACATCCTTAAAGCACTGTGATGAGATAGAGATGTGATACTTTGTCAGTTGTATATGTGGGACTATTTTTTTTCCTTTCTTTCCTGTGTATGTGTACACACATATATAAGTATTTACATGTTGGGGGATATTATTTTAATGTGTGTTACTTTTATTTATGTTACATTTGTTTAACTCTGTGAAGCTGTGTTACTGTGACTGTCTAAAACACCTGATGGTCTAATAAAGAGCTGAACGGCCAATGGTGAGGCAAGAGAAAGGATAGGCGGGGCTGGCAGGCAGAGAGAGAAGTAGAAGAAATTTGGAAGAAAGGAAAATCAAGGAATAAGAGAGGAAGGAGGAGGACTAGAGGGGCCAGTCACCCAGCTACACAGCCAGACATGGAGTAAGAAGAAAAGAAAAGGTATACAGGAATAGAGAAATACAAAAGCCCTGAGGCCAAAGATAGACAGGATAATTTAAGTTCAGAGAAGCTGACTAGAAATAAACTAAGCTAAGATCAGTCATTTATAAGTAATAATAAGCCTCTGTGTGAGTGATTTATTTGGGAGCTGGGTGGTGGGGCCCCCCAAAAGAGCAAAAACAAACAACATTTACATGTGTGGGGGTTTACATGTGTGTGTAAACATGGACATGTCTGTGCATATGGAAGCCTGTGGCTGTCAGCAGGTATAATCCTCAATCACTCTCCACCTTATTCACTGAAGTAGGGTTTCTCCATTGAACACAAAGCTCACCAATACAGCTAGTCCAGCCAGCCAGCTTTCTCCAGGATCCCCTGGTCTCAGGCTTCTGAGGCTAGAATTAGAGTCAGACTACCATGTCCACCTGGCATTGACTTTGGGTTCTAGGGATCCAAATTCCAATCTCCATACTGGCACAAGTGCCACTAAGCTATGACAGTTCTACTTCTGAGCCATAAATACCCAGGGACTCAGTCAAACACCATTCTGGGTATTTCTATAATGGTGGTTTGAGATGAATTCAATTTTCAGGACAGATTTTTTTTTTTCTGAGACAGAGTTTTGTGTTAACCACATTGGCCTCAGACTCATTATGTAGTGGAGGATGACCTTGAACTTCAAATTCTCTGGCTTCTACCTCCTGAGTGCCGGTATTACAGGCACATGCCACCATGCCTGGTGTATATGGTCTTAGAAATTGAATCCAGGACTTCATGCATGCTGCATGCTAGGCAAGCACTCTTCCAACTAAGCTATAGCCCAAAAGATCAACATTTAAACGGACAGACTGAGTAAAGTAGATGGCCATCCCTAATAGAGTGAGTGGGCTTTATCCCATCAATTGAAGGTCCAAGTAGAAAAAATGAGCCACCTTTAAATGAGAAAGAATTCCTCCTTCCAGACACATCAGCCAGGCCATAGTCTTTTTCTGCTTTTAAAATCAAACAGAAACACTGGTCCTCCTGGGTTCGAGCTCTGAGCCTTTGGTCAGTCTGGACTGAGGCCAAACCATCAACTCTCCTGGTGTTCAAAGCTTCAGACATGGGCTGGAATCATACCATGTATGTATTAGTCACATCTGTGGTGACATTTTGTTTGTGCTCTCACAAATAATGCTTGCCTGGAGATTGGAGTGTGGAGCTAGCCACTAGAGCCCAGGCAGTAGTGTCGCACACGTTTAATCCCAGCTCTTGGGAGGAGGAACCAGGAAGTGATATGGCTGGGTGGAGACAGGAAGTAAAAGTAGGGTAGAAACAGGAGCCTGGCCCTTTCAGGCTGAGGATTTGGTAGAGGTAAAAAGTCTCTCTAGTGGCTGGCTCCTTTACTGATCTTTCAGCATTTACCCCAATATCTGGCTCCAGGTTTTTATTATTAAGACCATGTTAAGGTCTTTAGGCAACGATGTTATAATATTATATCTTATAAATCTCTCTCACCCCCATGCCCCAGGGCTCAATTTCTCTAGAGAGCCCTGCCATGGGTATAGTACTTAATGAAATTGAACAATTTCATTTTAGAATGTGACTGAATATGATAACATAGGCCCCCCTTTTTTTAATCTGTGGGTTTTGAAAATATAATACTATTTTGTGAACTGTCTCCAATTTTGATAAATTTATGGTCACCAATACCCTCTGCTTTTCAAGAATCCATCATTAGCAGGATTACTGGGAGATGCAGTGGCTGAGGCTGCTCCAACCTCTGGATGTATGACTGACTCCAGTATTTAGGAAAGGCTGAACCCGCCCCTCACGCCTTATGCCTCTGAGAGACCCTGAGGGAAGTCTATAATCCCCTGCTGTTCTCATCTGCTAGCTGAGCTATGCCTGCCACCCTGTAAGCAAAGTAAGGTAAAGATGACTTGTCATATCCCTGTGACCCTAGTCACCTAGAATTTAGCACCAAACACTATCACCAGCTAAGAGTGTCTGATGAATGGTGCAAAGCAAGGGACCATAGCTTCATCAGAAGGGCAACAGTGAGTGGCCTGGCAACGTCTCTCACCATGGAGCTCTCATCTTGAGGCTCTATTCTAATATTGCGGACAGTATCTGCCTGTGCAATGTCAGCCCTACCATCAGAAGTGAAGACACCAGAAGCACAAGCTCGCAGTTGTCTGTGTCCTGCAGGCTCTATTCTAATATTGCGGACAGTATCTGCCTGTGCAATGTCAGCCCTACCATCAGAAGTGAGGACACCAGAAGCACAAGCTCGCAGTTGTCTGTGTCCTGCAAACCGGGCTTACCTGAGCTTCTTTGACCCGCGTGGGCTTGGTGCTCAGAAACACAGATGGAGAAGCAGCACTAACTAGGTGCTTGAAAAGATCCTCCAGGGCTTCCGAAAGCATATTTACCTCGAGTGCCTGTTTCTGGAGAGAGACAGGTCATCAGATCATCGCACGCCAGATGCTAAACGTTACAACATCAGACCTCATTAAGCAACCTTGGTGTGAAGGCTATGCTGGCTCTTGTTGCTAGGACTGCAACTGTCCTGCTGGCCCATGACAGGCTAGGAACAGCAGCAGCCGCCTCCAGGAGCACAGCCAGTGAGAAATTGGAGAACTCAGTTTATAATGAACCAATTGTGCCAACAACTATGTGAGGTTGATGAGTCCCCTGAGCTGCAGAGAAGCACAGCTCAGCCAAGAACTTGATGGCAGGCAGAGAGAGTGTGCAAAAACTCCAGACCCCAGAAACTGCACAGCAATAAACATGCGGCTTTCAGCTGTTGGATCTATTGATTGTACATGTCTTAGTTATCTGGTTTGTTGCTTCAACAGAAGCAACTTAGGGAAGAAAGGGTTCACTCTGGCTCACGGTTTTTAAGGCACAGTCTTTCATGACAGGGAAGTCATGGTGTCAGAATGTGAAGCAGCTGGTCACAGCGAATCTCAGGAAGCAGAGAGAGATGAACGCTAGTGCTCAACTTGCTTTCTCTTTTTTATTCGTTCTGGGACCCCAGCCTATGAGATGGTATTTCAGGTGGGTCTTCCATCTCAATTAATCTAACTTTGAAACTCCCTCTGACTTGTCTGGAAGTTTGTTTCCATGGTGATTCTAGATTCCATCAAATTAAGAATCAAGATTTAGCTAGGTGGTGGTGGCACACACCTTTAATCCCAGCACTCAAGAGACAGGCAAGTGGATCTCTGAGTTCAAGGCCAGCTTGGTCTACAGAGCAAGTTCCAGGGTAGCCAGGGCTACACAGAGAAACCCTGTCTTGAAAAACAAACAAATAAATAATCAAGATTCTGCAGCTCAGATATCTCCCATATTCAAGATTTCAAGGTCCCAGTACCCCACGTAGAGCCTGTGAAGGGACCACAACAAGCTTCCTGGGATTCGTTCTGCACTATTTCTAGCTGGGTACTAGAGCGGATACAGTACCCACTCATGTGTGTGTGGTTCTGTTATGTGTAGCAGAGCTCTATAAACCATAGGTTATCAACCTGTGGGTTGTGACCCCTTTGGGGTTGAATGACCCTTTCACAGGGGTGGCATATCAGATATTTTGCATATTGGATATTTACATTATGATTCATAACAGTAGCAAAATTACAGTTATGAAGTTAGCAACAGAATAATTTTATGCTTGGGGTCATCACAACACAAGGAACTGTGTAAAAGGGTCATAGCATTAGGAAGGTTGAGAACCACTACTATAAATGTTTTTAGTGCACAGGTTTTGGATTTTATTCTATTTTTCAGTATTAGAGATAGAGCCAAGGGCTTTCCCCATACTGGGCAAGCATTCTATTAGTGGAATACATCCCCAATGGAGGTTGGGTTTTTAAGACATCATCTCACTGTGTATCCCAGATTGGCCTTAAACTCATGATCCTCCTGCTTCTGCCTCCCACAGACTGGCTTTACAGATCTATGGCACCACAGTCGGTTTTAAAGAATTAAGTTTTAAAATCTCCATTAATGTGAAGGACAACTTGGTCTCTCTTGTTTCAGTATTATAGCTTTGGTTTTCACTCTTGAGAAAAAGGGCCGGGTAGATATTTGCTAAGATGACAGGTCTCACTCTGCAGGCAGCCCAGGCATCCATGCCATCCTTCTGAGTTCTGGAAGAGAAGCTGTGATGGTCAAGCGCTGCCAAGATCTAACACCTTAGTTCCAATTGCTGTGGTGAGCAGCTTGAAAGCACCTTGGGTGCCATTTCCCCTCACTGTGGACCCCATCTGGCTGTATAGGCAAGGCCCTTATAGGCACTGGTTCCCACTGGCCTATAGGACACTCACAACTTGTACAATAGGAACTGACTTTAGAAAGCAGACTGGAAACATCTGTGTTGTTGTAAGACAACTGGCTGCCTGCCCCCTGTTTAATCAGGCATCCCTATAGTGAACTTGGCTTTTATCTATTAAAAGTGAACCTGAATCTCTAAAATATAAGGTCTCTAAATGCCAAAACCCAAATGGCTGATGCTATGGCTCTCACTGAGGGCCAGCCTCCCATATACACATGTATTAACTGGTTTGATCTTTACAACACATTCCCGTCACCTCACAGATAAGAAAATGAAGGCATAGAGAAGTCAATTAACATTCACAGAGCTATATAGTCCATAAAGGAGAGCCAAAGAGTCAAATCCAAGTGGCTAAAATAGTTAAGAGCCTGCACTTTGAACCAAGAGGCCATCACCTACTCCCTCAATGGTTCCTTGATAACCTAGCTTTCATTTTTAAGTTAAATAAAAGTCACACAATATAGAATAACTACTTAAATATACATTTCACTGTTCTTTTGTACATACACAGTACTAAGTACCCACTACTTAAATATGTTCTCAATCTTCTCACTGCTCCCTAAAGATGAACTCCAGACTCCATCCTATCAGGAGTCCTGTCCCCAACCCCTGGCATCCAACTTTCTTTCTTTGTGGATTGCCTTTTCTGGACTGGGTGTGTCATGAAGACACACGTCTCTTGAATCAGGCTTCTTTTATCGTTTATAAGGCTAATCAGGATACAGCGTGCACCAGCAAGTCACTCTGTTTCTGGCTGAATAATACCACACAGTATGGCTTTGCCTTACGTTGGACTCTTGTTTCTGTCTGACCTGCACAATTGCTTCTCACTCAGTAGACAGGAACTCTGGCCTAATGGTTGCCATCTCAGGAGTGGTTGCCAGGGCAACCTCCTTTCACAGCCCCCGTCCCCACTGCTATTCTTATTCACTAGGGAGCTGTGGATCTGCTACTGAGCCACAAAGTAGTCCCCAGAAGTCTCCACAGAGAAATCTATAGGGTGCCTAGAGGATGAAGAACAGGAAGTACAAGTATCATGCTGCTGGCTGGGTACAGGAGGAAGAATGAGTGAGGTCATCTTTGTAAAAAGACAATGACATAAGTCACTTTGTGCAGGTATCAGTAAGGCCAAATGGAAGGAACACAGCTTTACCCTAGTCTGTCAGTGGTGCTGACTCTGGATCAAATTTTCTTTCTTTTTTAAAATTTAATTTATTTATATTTTATGTATGTGTGCTCTGCATGTATACCTACATGCCAGAACAGGGCAACAGATTCTATTATAGATGGTTGTGAATTGAACTCAGGTTCATGTGGTGGCTGGGAATTGAACTCAGGACCTCTGGATGAGCAGCCAGTGCTCTTAACCACTGAACCATCAAATTTTCAACAGTCAAAAATATATACAAGGGGTTGAAGAGAAGGCTCAGTAATTAAGAGCACTGGCTGTTCTTCTGAAGGACCTATTTGATTCCCAGCACCCAGAAGATAGCTCACAACCTTTCCTAATTTCAGTCCATAGAGATTCAGTCCCTTCTGGTCTCTGCAAGCACTGTACACACACACATCATACATAGACACACATGTGGGCAAACCAAATTATATAAAAAATAAAATAAATATGTAAATCAACAAAGATGGGGAAATTCTATACCTGAACATTGACTGAGGCAAATGAATCAATATCACATTGGTAACATGGTTACCCATGGGAGAAATGACTCAAGGAATCCCACAGAATGGTGTCCTTCTTCGAATTAAGAAATTCAGCAGGAGCTTGCCTGTGTGTACTGTAGGCATGGACACATGATGCCATCATCAGAGAAAGCAAACAGCAAAAAGAAAGAGAAGGAAGGGCTGCCCCGCCCCAAATCATTCTCTATTCCTCCTCCTTCCTTCTGCTATTTGCTTCTCTTAGACAATGATATCATCTGTGGGCCTGCAGTCCACCAGACAAGCCCTGACATGTTCAATCTCTTCTCCTGAGAAGGGGACCATTCTGAGTTCAAAATTCCTTGAGTCACTCCTCCCCCACCCCAGTAGCTCTGTTACCAATCTGATAGTAGTTAATTTACCTTAGTCAGTAGTGTGTGTGTGTGTGTGTGTGTGTGTCAAACTTACCAGCCCAAACCAAATCAAAGCCAAACCAACCAAACCCACACACTGCATACATCTATGTCAAAACATAAAGCCTAAAATACTGACAGGACTGGGGTGGAACACTTGTTTAGCATGTTTAGGGCCCTGGGTTCCATTCCCAGCACCAGAGAAAAAAGACAAAAGAGAGACGAAGGAGGAGAAGGAAATTCTCTTATTGGCAAACACACTACAAGGCCCACACAGCTGTGCTGTGATGAGGCTCAGTGGCTGGCCTAGTTGAAACAGAGCAGAACTACAAGGGGATTTTGTGAAAGCCAGAGGAAGGATTCCAGGTCCAGCAAAGGAAAGTGCCTCCGGGGCACTTTTCACACACACTCACTGCACCCCAGTTTCTGTCCTCATATGCTGAGGCCCCAGAAAGTGAAAAGGAAAGTATCCTCTCCATCAAAGCTGTCCTCACAGTGCCCTGTCTCTTGTGGCCTAGGTCAGCATGGGGAGAATGGCTGGCAGGGGCTGCCCACCTTAGAGATGCCCAATTTGAGACATGCTCTAGCCATGCATCCTTAAACCAGTGAAAGAATGACAAAAACTTACGGACTGACCTCCCCTGGGGCCTGGGGCTGGATCTTGATGGCTGTTTCTGGTGTATGGGTGAACGACCACCTGATCTGAATGTCCTCTCTCTTCTCTTCCATGTGGAATTCCATCTATGAGAACAAACCACCAAGAAACAGTTATTGGGTAGTTGAGCTCTTCACTTGAGCCTTAATTAGCTCATGTGTGCATGCATATGTGCCATGTACATGCACATTTTTGTATATGTGCTATATGTGTGTGCATACTGCATGTGTGTAATATGTCTGTATGAGGTGTGCATGTATATTATATGTATATGCTGTGTGCTGTGTACATGTGTACTGGTGCTCTCTGTGTATTCATTTTTTAAGATTTATTTTTATTTTATGAGTTTGCTGGTTGATTTTTGTCAACTTGGCCCAAACCTAGGCATACTTTGAAATGCCTGCATCAGATTAGCCTATAGGCAAGCCTGTGGGGATTTTGGTTAAAGATTGATGTGGGAGAGCACAGTTCATTATGGGCAGTGCTACCCCTGGGTAGGTAGTCCTGGGTTGTATAAGAAAGCAGGCTAGTAAGCCATGAAGAGCAAGCCAGTAAGCAGTACCCCTCCATAGCCTCTGCATCAGCTCCTGCCTCCAAGCTCCTACCTTGAACTTCTACCCTGACTTCCTTCAGTAATGAGATGAAATTACTTAGTTGGATGCCTTTATTTTCCTGGAAAGACAAAAACAAAACCCTGTCCCAACCCTAACTTTGGGGAAAATTTCCTTTTTGGCAAGTTATATCAATCAAATGAAAGGCATTTGTTAGTCTTATACATTAGTTTAGATTGAATGGTCATGCTGTTTGATGAACTATTGCCTCTTTTAATCAAGAGGTCTCTCCTGTTCAAATCTTATCTTTATCAGTTTTGATGATAACCATAGCCTTTCTCCTCCTGTGGAAACAAAAGCAAAACCCCTTTCCCAACGTAATACATATCCTAGTTTCCATTCTGAGGTCATCACATCTTTAAAGTATACAGGATGATTTAAGTCAGCAGTTTTTTTCTATTATCCATTGCCTCTCTGAAACTGTTGTTCCTTTCTTATTAGCATTAAAAAATTGAAGTTAATAAAGCATTGTTCAATCTGTCTCTGGGGGTCTTTATTATCCCATTCTGTTTATTAAGCATATCTTTTAAAGTGAGATTAGATCTTTCTATAACTGTTTGCCCTGTAGGGTTATATAGTATATCTGTAATATGCTTTATGTTATAATATACAGAATGGTGTTTAATTTTACTAGAGACATATGCTGGAGTATTATCAGTCTTAATTTGTACAGGTATCTACATAATGGTCATAACTTCTAATAAATGTGTAATTATAGAATCAGCCTTTTCAGAACTCAAAGGAGTTGCCCATTGAAATCCTGAATATCTATCTATGGCATGGTGTACATACTTTAATTTTCTGAACTCTGCAAAATTAAACACATCCATTTGCCAAATTTTATTTCTTTGAGTACCCTTTGGGTTACTTCCTGCAGCTAGTAGAGTTTAGTTTTACAAAGAACAAGTAGGACATTTCCTTATAATTTCCTTGGCTTGGTGCCAAGTGATGGAAAAATCTTTTTTCAGATCACAGAGTTGTAAGCTAGAATGAACCCTCTCCTCCCCAAGTTGCTTTTAGTCATGGTACTTTATTACAGCAATAGAAAAGTAATTACAATAATGTGTATGAGTTGCCTGTGTGTATGCCTGGAGCCCCTGGAGGCCAGAAGAGGTTAGATAGCCCCTAGAACTGCAGTTATGAAAGATTGTAAACTACCATGAGGATGCTGGAAACCATCTGCAATAACAGCATGGACTTTTAACTACTGTCCCAGCCCCGTGTGTGTTCCTTTAGTCACTTGTTCTTAGAGACAATGGCTCAGCTTCTGCCTTGGTCCACATTGTTCTTTCAGAATGAATGTGAAGACCTCTTCCCAAACTCCTTTCCAGCCTCTCGTCTGCCCAGGCAGTCCCTCAGGCCAGGTGTCACTGACACTCTGCAGCCTTATTTAAATAAGGAACTCACTGTGCTCTGTGCTTCTCTTTCTGTCATGAAGGCATAGGAGAGTGGAGAGAGAAGGGACCCAGGACACTTGTCTTCAGTGCTGGGCATGGCCGGTGCCCATGTTCAAATGTCTCTGGGACTATATATGGAACCCTTGCCCCTCTCACCTGAGCCACTCCAGCAGCCTCCAGCTGGTCTCCTATATTGAATAGTCGTGCTCATGTAGAGGTGGCAGAATCATGGAAACATGGCCAGGCCTTCATCTTGGATCCTTATATATAGGGCCAGACTTAGTAAAAGGGACTTGGTAGGTGTGATTAGGGCCTGGACCTTAAAGTGGTGAGAACATCTTAATGTCTCCAGATTACCAAAAGCAATTATAACCATCCTTAACACTAAGAGAGGCTAGCAGGAGAATGGTCCAATAGGTATGGTTTGAGGACTACACCCATGGTGACTGAGCTGAAAAAGGCACAGTGACCAAGCAAAGAGTGAGGTGGTTGGTATATGAGCTCTTTACAACTAATGTATAGCCAACAGGAACATAAGCCTGCAGTCCTATAACCCTCAAGGTCCTATTGAACAAGGCTATCTTCAGAGTCAAGCTGCCACCATTTTCATCATCTGTATCTGCTTGCAAAAGATCATCAAAGCTGGGCTTGCAGAATGCTGACATTTCCTCATAGGAGAGGCAGGGTAGGTTTCAGGACCCTCACCCAATATCTAGTTACTTCTCCAAACCAGTTATACATAATTCTGTCCTAATTCAACATGGCCTCAGAGAGTATACAGGCTGAGAGGAACTAGAGAAGGGGGCTCTCCATTTATAGCTGTGGGGAGTCATCATCTATGCTGGGTACAGACTTTACATGTTCTGAGTCATGTTCATGGTGGCTTACAGTTTAAAGATGATGAATGACCTAACTCATAATTAATAAGAACATGAGACTCATAATAAGAACTCTGTAACTCAGCATGGATGAATCCTCCCTGTGTCTCTCCTATGGCAGGGAACACAAAGTTATATCTACTATGTATGGTGGTATTGTGTTCCCCAAAATATTGTGCACTCTAATAAACAAATCTGGGGTCAGGGACAGAACAGCCACAATATTAAACATAGAAGTTAGGCAGTGGTAGCACATGCCTTTAATCCTAGCATTCCAGAGGAAGAAATCCATGTGTTCAAGGATACAGCCAAGCATGGTGACTCACACCTTTAATCCCAGGGAGTGATGGCAGATAGCAGAAGGGTATATAAGGCGTGAGGACCAGGAACTAGAAGCATTTGGCTGGTTAAGCATTCAAGCTTTTAGGTTTTGAGCAGCACAGTTCAGCTGAGAGCCATTTGGATATGAGGACACAGAGGCTTCCAGTCTGAGGAAACAAGATCAGCTGAGAAGTTGGCCAGGTGAGGTTAGCTGTGGCTTGTTCTGTCTCTCTGATCTTCCAGTGTTCACCCCAATAACTGGCTTCAGGTTTGATTTTATTAATAAGACTCTCTAAGATTCCTGCTACAACCATGGATTTCCTGTGACTGACAGCATCTACACAGTCTTACCTTTAAATGAAATGGTGAAAGCTGGACGTCATACAGCTGGCATTCTGAACTGCTTGTGGAGGCAGGGCCTGCACTGACCAAGAACTGAAGGGTCTCACCCACCACATGACAGATCACCACCTGGAGAGACAGGGTACATGGAATCTTCAGAGGACAGCAAGGACAGTGCTTACCATAGACACCTTCATTTCGCTGAATAACCTAGACTTTCTATGCTATCAAGGAAAGAATTTTGAGTCTCAATCTTGGATAAATACTCAGATGCACATCTTTTCTACCATGAAACAATTAAAAAAACTAGACACTGCCTCAGACACTCAATTCCTGATGGATTCTCAAGATCTGAGTTCTGTCTTGCTTAAATCTAGTTGTCATGCTTTTTCATATATAATGAAGGTTTTTTTTTTCCCCTTTAAAAATCACTGTTATGTATTTCCCCCAGTGGCTGCTTTCAAATTCCCAAGACAGGGCCAATGAGATGGATCACCACGTAAAGGTGCTTACCACCAGGCCTAAAAAATGAGTTCCATCTTCAGGATTGACAAGGTATAGGCAGAAAATCAACATCTACTTGTTGCTGTTGCAGGATATTTGATCATACTGTGGCATCCAGAGATGGAGTTAATAAAGTTAACCTTGAATCAGGGAGCGGAGCCAGCTACTAGCTGACTGGAATTAGCCATAGAGAAGCCAGAAATATGGATAGAGAAGACACACAGGAAGGAGCAGGGAAGGACTTGGAGATTTCGTGGATCTGGGAAGTGTGTAGAGGTTAGCTGGTTACTCCTCTGCTGCTTATCTATCAGATTTTCACCCCAATATTTGGCATCCGAGTCTTTATTGGTAATAGAACAACTTAGATAAACACATCAAGTTGCCTCTGACCTACACACACACACACACACACACACACACACACACACACACACACCACACACACATCACACCACACACAAATAATAAATGAACTTATTTTTTAAGCCCTAGACATTTGTTCCCTTGTGTAGAGAAAAGCCACTTTCTGTCTTTTGCTAAAAGTAAGCCTTTAAAAGAAAATAAGTCAATGATGGACTGAGTGGGATGAGACCCACAGGTAGGCTTGTGGTGGACCACCTTGGGCTCCGAGGAAAAAGCACAGTACTGGCCAGTGCCATGACAGAGTGAGTGAGACAAGGAGACCCACACACAGGTCCAGGGCAGTCTGCCCAGTGCTCCAAGAAGAAAACATGGGCCCACCTGGCACTTTGTGGTGCTAGTCAGATTGGCACTATTATGTATGGTGTGGTATGGGAGAAAGAGAGAGAGACAGAATGGTTCATGTCCTTTGGACAGAGACATACCTGAAGAGGTAAAAGCAATGCATAATGGGCTGATGTGGGTGGCCTGATTGCCACCCAGGGCCATGTGATGTCTGGACCTGGGCTGCTGCTGGGTCCCATGTCTGGGTTCACAGCCCTGATAAAGCTATGGTCCGTGTTGATGTCCATGGCTCCTGATGCCACTGAAGGCTGAGAGGATAGAGCTGTACAGAGTTTGCTCTGTCCCCTCACTGGCAGCAACACTAGAGAGAACTGGATGGGGGACCTCACTCAACCCCTCACCAGCTGCAGCACTTGAGCGAGCAGGCCCTGTGCCTCACCTAGGCACCACAGTAGAGCTGACCCTGTAGACAGGGGCACAGGTGAGCCAGCCCTGAGGGCGTGAGAGGGTCATAGCTAGTACACCTCCCTCATCTGTGGTGCAGTGGTGGGGGCAAAGGGAAAAATGCACTCCCCGCTCACCCATGCTGCCTCCAGCTGATGAGGGAGCTGACCCTTTACCAGCTGTAACACTGCAACAAGTGGGCCCTGCATCTTGTCTGGGCAGTATAGCAAAGCTGACTGTTGAGTGAGTGTGTGTGTGCGCGTGTGCGTGCGTGTGTGTGCGTGCGTGCGTGTGATGAGCTGCCTGAGAACGTGAGCGTGAGAGATCTGGCCCTGCCCCTCATCTGCCATATGGCAGTATGAGTCGGGGAGAGCCATCCTTCCTCTACCTCTCTATACCTGAGGTGGGTGGGAGAGCTGGCCTTGAGGTCAAAAGAGCAGGAGAGCTGCCCCTGCCTCTCACCAGCTGCAGCACTTGTGACAGCAGGTTCTGCACCTTGTCTGGGCAGCACAGTAGAACTTACCCTGTTGTTGGAGGCATGGGTGAGCCAGCCCTAAAGTTGTGAATGTGGGAGAGTACTCATCTGTCATGCAGAGGTGTGTGTGGGAGGGGAGAGCCCCTCGCCCTTCCCCCCTCACCACCTGTGACAGACTAGGAAGCTGATCCTCCCCCTTATCAGCTGTGGCATTCAGGAAAGTGGGTTCTGCTCCTCACCTGGACAGCACAGTAGAGCTGACCCTGTTGGTGGAAGCACAAGTGAGCTGGCCCTGTGGCCCTGAGGGTGTGAGGGTGAGATAGTTGGCCACACCCCCTTGTCTGCCATGTGGTGGTGAGAGGGAAAGATGCCCTCCCCCTTTGCCCCTACCACCTGTGGTGGGTGAGGGAGCTGACTCTCTCCTTTATCAGCAGCAGCACTCTGGAAAGTGGGCCCTTTACCTTACCCGGGCAGCAAAGTAGATCTAACCTATTCACCAAGGTGCAGGTGAACTGGCCCCAAGAAAGTGGGCATGGGAGATCTAGCCCTACCCCTCATCTACCATATGGTGGTGTAGCCAGAGGAGAGATGTCCCCCACCCCCCACCCTTCACCGCCTGTGGCAGGTGGAAGAGCTGGCCCTGAGATCATAAGAGTGGGAGAGTGGTCCCTGCACCTCACCTGGGCAACACAGTAGAGCTGGCCCTGATAGTGTAGGTGTGGGAGAGCTGGCCCTGCCCTCTGCTTATCACTGCAAAGGGTGAGCTAGCCAGGGCAATGCTGGAGAACTCACCCTGGGGGTGAGGACAGGGAAAGCTGATGGGCAGACCAACCCTGCAACTACCCAGGCCCAGAACTAGGGTCATGAGTTGGCCCACCCCAACATTCACCCCATCTGTGATCTACTGGAGCATGTGAAGGAGCCAGTCCTGCAGACTCAAAGCTGTAGGATCTCCATAACATAGGGAAACAACAGTATATCCAAGAGGAGTCTCAGTAAGGGCCCAGCATTGGTAGTGTAGCAGAAACCAGAAGCCTTGAACCAGACCAATGACTCTTTGCAATGAACACTTGCAAGTAAAGATGTATGGATAAAAGGGTTTACTGTGTGACTCACTGTATCACACTACAGCTTCCATGATGAGATTGATTTTCCTTTTTTTTCCTCTTATTTTTTTTTTTTTATTTTTTGTTTTTGTTTTTCGAGACAGGGTTTCTCTGTGTAGCTTTGCGCCTTTTCCTGGAACTCACTTGGTAGCCCAGGCTGGCCTTGAACTCACAGAGATCCGCCTGGCTCTGCCTCCCGAGTGCTGGGATTAAAGGCGTGCGCCACCACTGCCCAGCCTCCTCTTAAATTTTATTTTATTTCATTTTGCAGGGGAGGTTGCAAAGGCAGAGGAGGGATATGAAGGGACAGGGAAATGAAAGAGATCGAGATGCACGATGTGAAAGACACAAAGAATAAATAAAAAGTAAAAGAAGAAAAGGAAAAAAGAATATAAGTCATAGGTATTAAAAGTAAAAATTTAAAAATTAGGCAGGCATGGTGGCACACACCTTTAAAACCAGCACTCAGGAGACAGAGGTAAGTGGATCTCTGAGTTCGAGGCCAGCCTGATCTATAGAGCAAGTTGCAGGACAGCCAGGGCTACACAGAGAAACTCAGTCTCAAAAAGCAAAAAAACAAAACAAAACAAAAAATATAACATGCATTGATGAAGAAAAATATTAAAGATTTATCCAGCACATAAAAATTACTTCTATACAAATAATTTCAGCATATTATTTTTAATGTTAGAATAATTTTAAAACATACATATTAAGTAATTATAAAATTATATAAGTCTAACAAAAATAGACTTACAACATGAGCTCACATGAGCTCAAATATAAAATGAACTTGTATTTTAGAACAAAGTTCTAGAAGACAGAGATAAGTAATTACATCAACAATAAACCAAACCACAATCTAATATGTCATAAGGCACTTCAGAGGGGTAATTTTTATGAACAAAATAATGCAGTGTTTTTTGGGGAGCAGATCTTATAAGTTAGACTCCAGCCATGCCTGGTAGAACCCTGGGCATGCCCAGTGTACACCAAGGCTAGATGCCAGCTAGGGGCTGCAGCAACAGGGCATGCTGGGTATTACGCAATCGGGTGGCTAGGCAGCCTAGAAGCTGGCAGTGCGCCACTGGAGTCTGAAGATAACACAGAATAGACCTCTGCCTTCCCCCAAGGAATGGTTGACCCTAACCCTGAGGCTCACTTTGGGAGACAGAAAATTTTTTAATTCTCTGGTGTATTTCTCAGAATCTAAAACACAAAGCAGAAAGATTATGAAAATAAATACTTTGCTAGGCCTGATTCACAAGGTTCAGCGCTAGGCCATCCACCTCCTCTCTCTTCTCTCATCCCTGGCCTCCCATACACAGCTCTCTTCTGCCACCACCCCCTCCCCCAACACACACACTCTAACATAACCTTGGTGTGCTCTGAGCCCCATTAAGGCAGGTTCTAGAATCTAGGAGTCCTGAGTACACAGGCCTAGCACTAGTTCACCTAAAAAAAAACTACCTTGCTTCTCAATTCTAGAAGAAACTGGTTCATCTTTCTTTCATCCATTTCTGTGACACTAGTCTCAAAAGATGGATGACAGGGACTAGTTATGTCTTCCCCATCCCCAGAGTTCACAGAGGGTTGAACAAAAAATGTTTGGATAAGAAATGTTGCTGATTCATGTTAAAAATAAATGTTCTATAAACAATCCTTTCTGGAAATTTTGATAGCAGAGAGACTCCACGGACCAATGACTGATTCAGGGAAATGTCACTGTTCCCAGGGCCTATGCCTTTTACTGCTTGAAAATAAAACAACAATAAAACAGATGAGGGCTTGCTGCATCATTGTCAAGGTCTAGAACCTTCTTAGAACTAAGAACATTCTTATTACACTGTACTAAGAACACTGTTGGCTTGGGGTGGGGAGGTGTGCTTTAAACCTCATAAGAAGCTTTGGTTTCCAAGGACACATAAAGCTGCCCAACAACCATCCCTTGAGAGAATCTAAGTACTTGGGTAAAACTAGGAAGCAATCAGGCCAATAACTAAATTCAAGGGACCTGAGGACTTCTAGAACACAAGACTTCAAAGCTCATGATTAGCCACTTATGGTGTTCAATGTTAGCTGTAAACTGGACAGGGTCTAGAACCACCTACATAGACAAGCTTCTTCTACCCCATCCCTCCCCTCCCCCACACACTCATGAGGGATTGTTTAGATTAGGTCAGCCCTTGGGCATGCCTGTGAGGATATCTTGGTTAAATTAATTGGGTGCACAGACCCATTATAAAGGGTTTCCTGGCTTGAATCTTGAACAGCATAAAAAGAAGCTAGCTGAGCATTCACCACTCTGCCTTCTGAATGTCGATGACAAATGATGCCAAACAAACCGTTTCTCCCTGAAGCTGTTTTTGTCAGGTATTTTACCACAGCCACAGGAAAAGGGACTGAGATACCACTCACCTCCCCTCGCCCCACAACTAGTAGAATGACTAATGGGACTTCTTCAGGTTAGAAAGTCTTCCCCAGTCCTATTGTAGCCCATCAGCCATGCACAATGGCCTTTGTTATTGCCTCCAGTGTATACTCTAAAAGCTCATTAAACAAACCATCTGAGTCCACCATCAGTTGTGTGGAGTAAGAAGCTGTTCTTTCCTTTTTTCTTTCTTTCCTTTTTTTCTTTTTTTCTTTTTTAGACAAGGTCTCATTCTAGTCCAGGCTGACCTGAACTAACTACATAGCTGAGGCAGGCAATGGAACTCTCTACCCTTCTGCCTCAGCATCACATGCTGGGATTTTAGGTGCATGTCACAACACCTCTCTTAATCATAATTTTTTTTTTTTTTTTTTTTTTTTTTTTTTTTTGTAATTTAAAAGTGCTTTGTAGCTCAGCATGGCTTGTAGCTCACTATGTAACTCAGGCTCATCTCAAACCCATGACACTCCTCTTGCCTTGGTCACCTGAGTAGCTGAGATGACAGGCATGGGCCACACCTGGCTTACCTCAACATTCTGATGTGCTAGTCAAATCAAACAGCTCTCAGTGGACAAACAGCCATCAGGGGCTGAACCCCTCCCAGAGTTCCACCTCTGCCACCCGAGAGCCACAATGCCTCATTTGTCAAATGGAGAACAAAATGGTTTTAAGTTGGTAATCTTCTTTACCCATATTAATGGCAATCTATGATAAGGATTAATTCCCCCCAACCCACACAGAAGGCTTCATTTTCAGGCCTCTCAACCAAACTGCAGTAAGCGGGATCCCTGTAGATGTTCGAGGGACCCTGACAACTTGCCAGCCATCTTAAAGGTCCAGAATGCCCAGAGTTGACACCTACTGCAGGGTCTATGAGGAGCAGAGACCTGGTAGAGAATCTAGAGCTCCCCCAAAGATGATAACTAGGCTTTCTAGTTAGCCCCTCAGTGGGCATTATGTGGCTCTGACTAAGCATAGTTTTTCGGTCCTTCTGGCTGGGGTTCCAAGTATTTGTTCTGGAATGCCAGTGCATAAATGCATACAAGCTTGCATGTGTGGTTTATGAATGTGTGCAGATGTGCTAACCCACCCAGGCAAGTGGGAAAGCCAGAGGTTGATGTTGGCCGTCCTACTCAACTGTTTCTCTATTTTTTGAGACGGTATCTCACTGAACCTGGAGCTCACCATTTCTGCTAGACTGGCTGGCCAGCAAACCCCCAGCCTGTCTGCTCCCAGCACTGGGTTAGAATGGACCTGACTTCTATGTGGACTCTGGTAATCTAAACTCAGGTCCTCATGACTGCGTGGTAGGCACTTTTCCCACTGAGTCATCTTCGAGCCCACCCTGGTTTTTCATTTTGTTTTATTTTGATTTTAAGGACAAAGTCTCACTATGTATCCTTGTCTGGCTTGGAACTCACTATGTATGTAGACCACATTGACCTTGAACTCTCAAAGCTCCACTTGCCTCTGCCTTTTGAGTGCTGGGATTAAAAGCTTATGCCGGCATACCCAGCTTTCTACTTCCTGTTTTGAAACAAAGTCTCTCACTGAGCCTTAGGGCTCAACCATTATGGGAGGCTGTATGGGAGGTGGCTCCTATAGCCTGCCTGTTTCCACCTCTCCAGCTCTGGAATTACAAGCACATGCCACTAAACAAAAAAGCAAAACAAAACAAAAAAGCAACAGAAATTCTGGGAATGGAACTCAAGTCCTCATGTTTACAAGGCAAACATTTTACCAATAGCCATCTCCCAAGCCAAGCAGTAGCTTTTTGAAAGGGTAAGTATCATTAGTATCTACTATCAAGCTGGCACTTGCCTCCCAGGAATGAGCTTCCTAGATAAAAATAAAATAATAAAATAAAATACACCACAGACCTGCCTGAGTCCTGAAATCTTTTCTCCCCAAAGCACCCACAGACCCTCAATGACACCATTTCAGGACAGGCTAACTACACTTCCTACTAAGTACTGTCCTTTTCAAGGGCAAGAATGGTCAAGGTGGCTGTGGTAGGCAGGTGACAGCTTGGGTAGGCACGTGTCTAGGGTACTCCTGGATGAAAGAGTGTAGCTTCCAAGGGTGAAGGAGAGAGGCATAGGTTACTGGCACCACCCTGTCACAGCAAAAAGCAAAAAGCAGCCAGAGTCTGTTCACCATCTTTTCTTTCTTTTTTTCTTCCTTCCTTCCTTCCTTTCTTTTTTTCTCTCTGGCTTTAACACCTTACACACACAAACACACACAGCTCCTGTCTGGGAAATGTGTCTTGTGTAGAAGGGGAGCCCCAGATTCCTGCCAAAGGTACTTCCAAGTCACTGCTGTTACTTGCCAACAAGGAAGTCCCAAATCCTTTAAAAATCTCACTACTGTTTAACTTTCCTTCCCAGCTCACCTGTGGTGTGCCTCTTCTCAAAGCATCTAGAACTCAAAATCATGTATTATTTTTGCCTCTAAAGGAACTAGGAGCACAGCTAAGAAAATGCATCTGAAGAGATACTAGGGGCATTTTTCACTTGGATCACATGTTATAAGGAAGGAGCCACCAAACAAAATGGAAATTGATCCATTACCAGAGCTATCAGGTCAGAGGGCAGGCTCTGGCATCTTCAATAAGCCAAACAAACAATAGAATAACATAGAAAGGAGATTTATTCGATGTGGTCATATTGTGAAGAGGAAGATAAAGGAAGAGGTTCAGTTACCCCTCAAGTCTGTCTTGCCCCCCCTCCAGTGGGGGCTGAAAGGAGGTTTAGGTTCAAATGGAGGGCAAGAGGCAGGCACAGTTAAGCAGTCCTGGGGGAGGCGTCTTTCCACCAGCCCTGCCCTGTAACGTCTTGGCTCCCTTTCCTCCTGCAATATAGTCTGATAAATTGTGTGAAACCCTTTTCAGGAGGCAAGTTCCTCCTCTAGCTGACATCAGAATTTTAACCTTTTCTTTCCTCAGCATGAGATTCCTCAGGAAATTGCAGTTACTTGAGATACATTGTTTTAGTACTCTGAAAGCCAAGGGGAGGGGCATGACTATTTCTTTCTCATTAAAGTATATTTCCTAGTGGTTAACTGATCCATTATCACCAGTTCCCAAATCAGGTGTCTTTCTGCAACCTAGTCTCACCTCTGTAAATATTCTTAAAGATGTGAGGAGGATATCAAACCCAATGTCTACTCTGAAGCAAAGGATCCTCAGTTTAAAAAGTAAAACAAGCTAGAGTTAAGCATTATCACATCTACACAATTTACTCTGTATAATGGGCAACACTGTCAACCTGATAGGACAAGCCACTGGGTATGTCTGTGAGGGAGTTTCTAGACTAGGTTAATTAGTTTCTAGACTAGTGTGTTGACTCTGAATGTGGTCAACACCATCCCCTCGGCTGGGGTCCTGGAATAATAAAGGAAAAAAGCCAGCTGAGCACCAGCATCCATCTCCATCTTCCTGAGGGCAGATACATTGTGACCAGCTGCCCCCATCTCCTGCTACCATACCTTCTCCAGCATGAAGAACTATAAATAAACCCTCCTTCCCCTAAGCTGCTTTTGTCACAGTGATGAGAAAGTAGCCAATGCATCCTGTCTGACACTGAATCACAATCTATAGACCTGAAGGCTTATTTCATAAGGAACTTTCCCAGGGTGCTAAAATGAAAAATTCTGGAAACAAGATGGCAGCCAACTCCAAAGCATGCTGGGTAAATGGGGTGTGCTTGAACCACACTGGTTCCCTGTTTTGGATTCCAACTCTCACTCCAGCCATGCTTTCTGCTCATATCAGAACAGTATAAAACTAAAAAGGAGACAAGCTTCCTGACAATACTGTAATTCAGGGGGGAATTGTGACTCTGTAAGATGGCGTCACAGAGAAGCATCTGTGTATAAGTCTTCTCCCTCAAGGATTCTACATAAAAGACACGGAGAAGATGTTTCCTTTAAAAGGAAGGCTGAAAGGAACTGGGTCTTTTCCTTGCTGGCACTTAGTACTCTTCATTAAGGGCCAAGTCATTCTGTTATCTATCCAATAAACTAACTGATCTAGCAGCTTCCAAGGGTCATTTCACCATATGTCAATACCCAATCAGTTCGTTTCTTCTGGGCAGTGACTACAGTGGCACCCAGAGGGTGGGACCTGCCAAGAGGAGCTTTCACCTGCCATGGGAAGATCCCACCTCAAAACAATTGCACAATCTATTAACATTTTAGCATACATACCAGGTTAATGGCAGGACTGGAATTTCAAGTCATACAAAGCAAACAAAAAGATCAATGGAGATTTCTGTTAGGAGAAATAAAGACAAATTCGCTGAATTCACTGCCCTTTCAAACTAGAGAGGAATGGACAGAGTAGGAGCCACAATGCTCCCCAGGGTAGAAATAAGTGCACACCACCAGCTGCACACCCTAGGTGGCTGTGGCCTTCCCACTTTCCATGCTGTTTGTTACTATGGCTTCACAATCTCATGGAATGCCTCATTTTTTTGTTGTATCTCCCTTTCTCAAATCTTCTATCGACAAATGTGGGTAGGTGCAAGAGCCACAGAGAACACTGTGCATAGTGGCCAGAGTACCACAACTTGGTAGCTCTGTTCTTTGGCCAAGTGACTTAACCTCTTGTCTCAATTTCCCCTCTGTCCACTGGCACTGTGTCTGTCTTCTAACAGAGAGTATCATGACCCTAAATGAAAAGAAACACAGCCTGAACCCATCACACCCAAAGCCATCACAAGTATGGATGTTGTAGTGCCCTATGGAATCCTGCCCCTGCTTTCAATGTCCAGCCCTACTGGGGAAGGATTTGCAAATGATAAACAGACCCTGTGGCCTGGAGTGAGGAGCAAGCACCCACCCACTCCAACCCAGCTGCCTGGCTGGGCCTTTCCTGAATGCTGGGCAGGCACACACTTTTATTTAAAACTTTAGCCTAAGTTGGTCCTTATACCATTTAGGAAGTTGGGCTTGAGTCAATTAAAGCTTATCACAGGGCACCGGACCCCTCATCCACAAAGGTGACATCATCTGCAATCTTCAGGGTTGGCTCTAAGTGTGACCACTGCTGGCACTGGTAAGTTTTCCAAATACAAGTTACAGCAGAGTTCTCAGGGTACAAGCTGGGCCAGCAGATCTAATAGCCTGACTCAGCTACATGCTCCAATACACCTATTAAAGTGACAAATACTGATAAAAAGCAGAGAAAGAAGTATCCACTGTGGCCATATTTTGAAGAGGAACCAATAAAGTGCCCAGTGGTCCCAAGTCTATCTGCAGGGTCCTGACATGAGGGTGATGTTTAAATAGAGGGCAAAGGGTGTGTTACAGCTAAAAAACTGCTTAAGGTGCTGTTGCATCCATCACTGACCCATCACTGTCTTAGCTTCAGTCTCTCCTGGCAGGAAGTCTGATAAGCTGTCAGCACTGTGTGAAATCTCTCCCTGAGAAACAAGTTCCCCCTTTGATGTGCACTAAGCTTTAGCCTTTCTTTTCCCTGAGCACTGGATTCCTGGAGACGTTTTAATTCTTTGGGCTTCATTGTTTCCCTAGACTGACAGTGGACAAGAGGGACACCAGTATCTTTTTAGAATTCCTCCTCTTCGGCCAGGGGTTGCATTATGTTTAAAGCAACACCCACCCCACTTGTTAAAGGAATGTGACTAAGTGGGTGGCCAAGGTATGGTAGGGCTGATCTTGTCATCAGGTTTTGCACCTAGATTGTCAAGACACCAGATGGGGAAGTCTCTGTTACAGCTGAGGGACACAGGAGGGCCACATTGCACACTGTGGAGGATAGACTGGCTCCAGTCCACTCTTGTATGGAAATAGAGCCTTGTGTCTCCTGGGTGGAACATTCTAGAGCAGACCTCTCCCAGGATGTGAGGAAAAAGAATGTAGTTAGGAACTAGTTCCTCTGTAAGTATGTAATTAAGTCTAGAAGAAATCACCAGTTGGTACATGCTGAGACTAGCCGAGGAGGCAGGAAGGCCTCAGGAGAGCACAGCCCAGGCTCATGAAGCATCTCTTTACAGCAGGGCCTGAAGGAAGTTTCATCTAACAGGATGCCCCTTGAAGAGAGTTACCACAAGAAAATGCCACCACTCTTCAGGGCTTGCTGTGGAAGATAAGCAAGTGTTTCTTGTGGACTAGAGACAAGTGGTGTCTGGAAGTCCCTAGACAGCTTTCAGGTGGGACTGATCAGAAAGACTAAGAGGTCAGGGAAGTCAGGGAACTGGAGGTCCAGATCAATGAGCAACTGAACAATAATCAGTCATTCGAGTGCTGAAGCCTCCATCCAAGTTCAGGTGAAGAAGGGGGGTCCTGGGAAGAGTCATATCCAGAGGGTCCTGGGGGCTATGCCTACTCCACATACATTATGTATATACATTTTTTTACTTGTCTATAGCTTCATAAACTGGAAACAGCACAAATTGTGTTACTGGGTTCTGTGTGCCATTCCAATTAACTGTCAAACTAAAGGGGTCCTGGGATGTGGGAGGCCAGCTCCCACCTTTTACAGGGTTCCTATGAGGAAAGAATAAGGAATTTGTAGATAGAAAGGTAACAGGGATGAGACAAACAGAAACACAGGATAGCTTCAAGAGGACCTGGATCAAAATCCACCAGCCCCTTCTGTCTCTTCAAAGGGGCTTTTTATAACAATGCCAAGGGGCGGAGCAAAAGACCTCCCCCTTGCTAGATCAGAGCACACTGCACAGCCAAGTGCAGACCCTTCCAAACACCTGGTAACCAGGCACTCAGTCAAGCCATCCCCTATACAGCCCTGCTAGGTAAAGCAAGCTCAGATCTCACTAGAAAATCTATGTGGGCTCCCATACTGGGAAGCCCCAATTTGTCACCTGCCAATCAGAAATGGGGTATACATCAGGGCCAGGCCTGGGATCCAGCCAGTTACACTAACTTCTAGCTATGAGGGTCAGAATTTAATTGAATGGGAAGATACCCAGTCTGTGACACTAAGATAAATGCACATGTTCAATGTCCAAAGTGCCCTGCATGAACCAGACTGCTCCAGACTCAGTGGTGAGGGCAGGTCCTGAATATTGCCCCATCCTTGGTATTTCTCTCTGCTCAAGCCTTGAGAGATTTCACGGTGGGCTGTAGGAAGGGGCTGCTAATGAACCAGTGTTTGCAAAGACTGTGAAACACAGGTGTCTTGAAAGGCTATAGGACAGAGTCCAAGCTCAAGGCCCTTTGTATAAGCTCACAAGTAGCTAGTCCTTACTCTTATTCAGCTAGGAGAAGATAATAAGCCATGGAACAAGCTGGGCTTGGTAGGACCTTCCCCCTCCCCCTTTTTCCCCCCAGAGCTGAGGACTGAACCCAGGGCCTTGCACTTGCTAGGCAAGCACTCCACTACTGAGCTAAATCCCCAACCCCTCCCTTTCTTAACACAAGATATGTAGCCTTGGCTAAGGTCAAGTTAGAAAGATGAAAACAAAACAAAACACAACAAAACCCTGAGGCCATGGAGGAAGCCGGCAGAGAAGGGCTTCTGAACACTCTTTGAATCAAGTTTTCTTTCTCTATGCCATGGACTTGGGGTCCTCAAGTTCTCAAGAATTCTGCACAGTAGGAAGACTATGTGGGGAGGCCGAGAAAGACTTCACTGGAAATTTGCACCCTATGGGGAATGGTCAAACAGAACACAGCAAAGCTACACTCAGTCCCAAAAACAATATTAAAAAGAGATTTCCATGCTTCTGGTCTTCATCTAATGGAGGAGTTAAGTAATGTTCCAACTGAGACATGTTATGAGAAAAGCTTATTTTCAGGCTCCAGTCCTTTCTAAAAATGGGTGTGTTGTGGCTGGCCAAGGCATTTTTCCAAAATAAAAGGTCACATACAGAAAACAAGTACATGAGGGGTCTTACCCTCCCAGAAGCTCAGGAAGATCACACACTCACACACACACACACACACACACACACACACACACACACACACACCACGTTCCCATAGGTGAGCACAGGTCAGGTGCAGCTAAGAGCCACCTAGGGACTCCAAAGACAAAGCCCCACCCTTCCTACACCCAGAGCCAGTAACCAATGGAGGGCAACTACTCTGGGAGTGAAGAGCAGAAGGTCTGACTACCTGCCTGGCCAGCCCACTTGACCTCAGAGAACAGCACTTGGACACATCACTATCAACCATTTCTTCACAAGGTTTGTCACGCAGAATACTAACTCTGTGCCCAGTTCCTCCCACCCACTTCTCACTTTCTGCCTGTGCACTTGACTCTATGGACCATATCCAGAACCTCACTTAATAACTCTTACTGTGTTTGTTCTTTTATATCTCAACTTAGCAAAAGGTCTTCACACACCTTAAAGGATGTGTCAGTATTTTCCTTCATTTATGAGGCCAAGTAATATTCTATGTCCATACTGATGTGTTCACATAGCTTGAACCACTTTTTCCTTTTGTCTATGGTGAATGACATAATTCTGAGTAGGATGTACAAACACTATTCACCCAAAGGATTTGGTTGAATATTCCCCCATAGATGGACTAATAGGAATGCATTTCATCTACCCACTTTGGGAGGTTGTTTTTTGGCAATATGAAGACCTTTAAAGCCGGACTGCTGTAATGTCTGCACCTCTATCCCTCCTCAGCTGCCAGGCCAGCCCTTGGCTCTACTCCATTGCCCCTCAGACTTGGTAGTTTCAGAAAACAACAAACACAAGCTGCCCACCCCCCAAGAAGTATAGCCCTTATCTGTCATGGACTTCCCAACGAGGTGCCAGGAAGGTTGGGCCCTCTGCTCTATAAACCTCAGTTTCTACCCTGTAAAAGTGGCCATAGGCTTATCTCCCTTTGGTCCTTGCCAACTACATGGAGTGTGCCAGCTTCTATATTCCAACGTCTGCCACAGGCTTCAGTTCTTTATGCTACTGTAGTATCTTCCAGAGAGTTCTCTGCACTCACCAAGAGGGTAGCATGGGCATGTGACTTCTATACTAACAAGGGTTATGGGGACGAGACTTTCCTTGGGTTGATGGCATAGCTCCACAGTAATCAATGTGGGAGTATATGGCCAACAGAATATCTTGGACCCATGTAGTCCACCCCAACCTGGCAACTTGAGTGTGCACCTGGGTAGTTGGAAGAGTAACCAGGCCCCTGCAGTATCTGTCATTCATGCCTGTGAGAAAAGAAAGCAAGCTATTTATCCATCCAAGGAAGAGTAATTAATAAGTCTGATTCTATAAGACCCCGACCCTAATGACAGCCAAGCAAGTGGGATAAACAAGCCTGATTTATTCAGACCCTGACCTGTGACAGCTAAGGAAACAAAGCAATAATCAATCAGATAAATCTCCAGTTCCATGAAGAGAAATCTTGGTACTAAAGTATGCATAGTAAGTTTACAGGAGTTAATAAACACAAACAATCCTTGCTGTGAAGGTGACAAAGGATGTGTAAGAGTGAGGGATAGTAGTACTCTCTTCCCAACCTGAGCGTCTTTCCAAGTTGTCTGCTAAATGTGCCCTGCACATTTAACTTGAAAATAAAATGGGTATAGATCTGAAAATGCTGGTCTTTCACATGCAAGGGTAAGGAATACACAGAAGGCTGGGAAGGAAGAAACTAGCCTAACTGCAGGTGGTCACTACTGTGGGTGGGAAACAAGGACAGAGGACAGGACTGTCATCTATGTCACAGCCTAGAAAATATGTTCTTTTCACAGATACACTTGCATATCAATGTTTCTACAACAGTATTCAACTATAGCTAAGTCATGAAACCAACTTAAATGTCCAACAACAGAGGAATACATAAAGAAAAAGTGGTTTAGATACACATGGAATTCCTTTCAGTCATTAAGAAGAATGAAGCTGTATCATTTATAGGGAAGTGGATACAAATGGAAAGAATCTCATTAAACCAGACTCAGAAGAACAAATATTGCCTGTTTCTCTAATTTGTGGTTCCTAGATTTTATATAGATACACAAAGTCACATATGTATAATATGACATACAAGCATAAGCTAAACTATTAAAACAGTGGGGACCAAGGTAGCAGGCAGGGTAGAGAGTCTTATCTTTTAAGAAAAATTTGTTTTACTTATGTGTATGTGTTGCATGAATCCTAAATGGTCTTATAATAAAAAAAAAAAAACCAAAGCCAAATATTGGGGTAAATGCTGAAAAATTAGAGAAAACAAGCTACAGCCACTTCTCACCTTGACAACTACTCAGCCGATCCTGTCTCCATGAATCCTCAGACTGAATGCCTCTGAGTCCTCAGTCAAAAGCTTTCTAGTTCCCTTCTCCTCGTGCCTTATATGCCTTTCTCTGCCCAGCCATTTCACTTCCTATTCACTTCAACCTTCCTAGCACTGGGATTAATTGCATGTGTGCTTCCCAAATACTGGTAGCAAACAAATGAGATCTCAAGTGCTGAGATTAAAGGTGTGTGTTACCATGGCCTGGCTCTGTTTCTTCTAGCCTGTATTAATCTTGTGTAGTCTAGGGTGGCCTTGAACTCACAGAGATTCAGACAGTTCTCTGCCTCTGCCTCCTGAGTGCTAGGATCAAAGGTGTGTGCCACCATTGCCTGACCTCCCTGGCTAACCCTGTGGCTAGCCCTGTCCTCTGATCTTCAGGCAAACTTTATTTCCTAGATGACAAAAATATATCAACCACATGTGTGCAGATATCCCTGGAGTCCAGAAGAGGGTGTCAGATCCCCTGGAGCTAGAGTTACAGGAGGTTGTAAGCTGCTCAGTGTGGGTGCTAGGAATCAAACTTTGGCCCTCTGCCAGAGCAGCAAGCACTCTCAACTGCTGAGCCATCTCTCTAGCCCAAATCTATATTCTTTTTATGTGTACAGAAGTATACTTGGAAGAGTTGTAACAAATGGCACTGACGGGGGGGGGGGGTCCCTTTTCCTCTTACAGCAAGACTTTCTCATCTAATGGCCATGGGAACCACAATGGCGGGGATGTCCCACTATCCATGTGGGGAATGTCTTTAAGTTTGGAAGATAAGCTAAATATTAGGCAAATGAGGAATTTTTAATATGGGGGCACATTTAGGGCCCAAAGATATAAAATGCATATTATTATTAATAATAATAATCATTAATAATAAGTTAGTAAATACAAGGTGGTAATGTGAATACAGCAGGCCAAAGTTAATCTTTGATTTTTGATATTTCTTTAACTCAGTATTGAGGTTTCCTTAGACTTTCTGGACAGTCTCATGTGTGCATCTGGCTTGTAAACTCTGAGCAATAGGACTAATTCTATACCACATCTCACCGGCTCAGAAACTGCCTCACATGGTTGACTTCACATACATACACACACCAGTTTTACTGAGAGGCCATAAATTTGGCCTTTTAGGCTATGCACTCAAATGCTTTTCACATATTTGTAGCTGGGCAGCTATCACCAGCAACAAACCCTCTGCTTCTTGGGAACCACTCCAGTGCCCACCAGGCCCTTCCCCACCCAGGTCCTGGCATCTCTAGCCTTGTTCTATTATATCTATATATTAGATCTATTATATCTATCTATTATATCTATAGTTTATCTGTTCTGGGCATTTCAGATAAATGGAATCACACAACACAGGGTTGCATGTGGCATGATGTTTGTTGTTTTTTTGAGACAAGGTCTTGTGTAACCCAGTTTGGTTTGGAAGTCACTATGTAGCTGAGGATGACCTTGAGCTTCTGATCTTCCTGCCCCTACCTTCAGAGTACAAGTATGCACCACCATACCTAATTTATATGCGAGGGATCAAAAGCAGGGCTTCATGCATGCTAGGCAACCATGTTCCCTATTGAGCTACATCTCTAGCTCCCAATAACATGTTTTCCAGGTTTACAGATGGTATGCACACATGTGTTTGTATTTCTGTCCCTCTCAATGCTGATTGATATTCTCTTATGTGCAGACTTTTTAAAAAAATCCATTTATCCAACAATAGGCTGACCATTTCTTCCCAGAATAATGGTTCTATATTTTCAGTAATTCAGCAATCTTGGCTTAGCTCCAGATTGGCATTCACTCAGCATGCAGGGGAAAATGGCACAGCTCAAACACCCAGCTCACCTTCTCCTGGGCCGACTTGACCACACTAGAGACATCCCCAACTGTTAGCTGCAAGGACTGTGGCTGTGGCTTCTGCTGGAAAGAGAGATGCAGTAGGCCCTGGAAGAGAAAGGCTGTGTGAGAAGAAATTCATAAATGTAGCCTGGGTTTTATTTATTTTTAAATATATACTTGCTACAAAAATAAAAATAAAAATAAAAACACCTGTAACAGAACATCCTAACAATGGTTAAATCAGTAGGTTTACACCCCTGAGAACCTGCCAGTGTTGGACTCAACAAGCACTTGACAAGCAGAATCCTGTGAGGAGGGAAGGATGGAGAGGGCAACTGACTCAAAGTGAAGCATCATGCTGAGCCCCAAGATTCAGGATGGGAGAGAAGTGCAACCTTAAGGCAGGCTGTGGGTACATCTTGTCTTCTCTGCTGTGTTTCTTCCTTACGAAGGAAGCACTCTTCTCTGAATGGAGGGAATTACCTCTCCTGCTTTATGAGGTTGTAGGGGCATTGCTACTTAAGGTACTGTCTCCCTTCTCCTCTTCCACTGCTGGGCAGAAACCCAGGACCTGGCATCTCTCTGGGATGTGCAATGACACAGAAGGCTGCTGGCTGGAAAGGAGCCTGTCTGGTGGCTGTGTCCTCAGTCTTTGCCACAGCCCTCCAGAGGTGCCTGACTCCCTAGCCACTGGAACTCCATGAATTCTCCAGTGGACACTATGTCTCTCTTGTTTTTCTTTTATTTCTTTTTTGGTGTGTATGTTTATTATGTGTGTATGTAAACATTTGTGTGTGTGAGTGCATGCACATGCCTGTCACAGTCTGAATGTGGAGGTCAGAGGAAAATGTTGGGTGTCAGTCTTCACCTTGGCTCATCCTTGTTTGAGCAGTCTACATGCACCAGGCTAGCTGCCAATCAGCTTCCAGATATTTTCCTGCCTTTGATCTCTCCATGTGAGCTCCAAGATTATAAAGACACATGCTACCACACATGACTTTTACATGGGTTCTGGGGATTCAAACTCAGATCCTCATACTTGTGCAGCAAGTGGTTTACCTATTTAGCAAACCTCTCTTTTTCTGGGGTGGAGGAGTCTTACAAGTTAAAAATTTCCAAATGAGGGCTGGGAATATTGCTCAGCTGGCAACATTCTTTTTTTTTTTTTTTGGTTTTTCGAGACAGGGTTTCTCTGTGTAGCTTTGCGCCTTTTCCTGGAACTCACTTGGTAGCCCAGGCTGGCCTCGAACTCACAGAGATCCGCCTGGCTCTGCCTCCCAAGTGCTGGGATTAAAGGCGTGCGCCACCACCGCCCGGCGGCAACATTCTTATTTAGCATACATGAAGCTTTAGATTCAATTAGCATGGTGCTCCATCTCTGAAATCCTAGCACATGAGAGGTGAAGGCAGAAAGATCCGAAGTTCAAGGCCATTCTTGGCTACAAATAGAATTTGATGGCATCCTGGGTGACACAAGATCCTGTTTTTTTTGTTTTTGTTTCTTGTTTGTTCTTTAATCTCCAAATGGTGCATATATATATATATATATATAATCAATATGACTGTAAGGCAGTAAAATTGATTCTTTAAAAAGTAAATATGGGCTTAGACAGCAAGCCAAGGACTATCCTCTTAAAATGAGTTCTCTGGAAAGTCCCAGCTTATATACCAAGATATTCTTAGAGTGAAACCTTCTTTAACTTTTCCTGCCAGATAGTCTTTCTTGTCTAAAGTTCTGACTGAGTGTCAAGAAGCTTCTGCCTTATGTGTGTCTTGTAAGTGAGGACTCCATGGCAGTGAGCTAGTTACCTATATGGGTATGAACAAAGATAGGAGACAGAACTGGCATGTAATGGGACCAGAGGTGCTTGGGCAGGCCTAACACAGAAGAGTAGTGACATAACTCTCTCTATATATCTCTTAAGAATTCTCAGAGATCAAAATCAACCATAAAATACATAGTTCATTTTTAGCTAGGATTTAGAACTCACCCTGTGCTAACAGCACCCACCTCACTCCTTAAACATCATGAGAGGTGGTAAAATCTACATTGTGGGAGGGATGAAGTCACCATCTTTAGGCTATACTGGCAGAGTCTGGGACTGGAGCTGGCTTTGGTGGCAGCAGCTGGCTAAGGACCCTATGAACTTGCTGAAGTCACTGCACTATGAGCTGACCATATGTGGCACAGAGGCCAGTGCCAAGCAGGTGCCATCAGCAGAGTGCCCAGATGCTGAGGTAAGCCAGCAGAACAGAGCACCCCAGAAAAGCCTGGAAGCACAGGGCTGCCTTCTTTCCACTGGACAGACTATGTCCCAGAGCCACAGCAGGGCAGGCAGGGTGGACACTCCTTCTTATGGTGCCTTCTGGACAAAACCTTGGAAAGATCTTTAATGTCCAGGCATGCATGCTCTTACAAAGGACACACATTGTAAGTTAAAATAAGGATGGAGGAGACTACCTTTCTACTTCTAATCCACCTGCCCCTGTGGACTCAGGAGTAGAGCGAGACCACAGCTTTCAACCAATTCCTGCACTGCTGATGTTCTGCCCGAGGCTAGGAACATCAGTCCACAGTCATCTGCTCTGACTAAAGGAAGACTCTGAATACACACAAGAAAACTCTCATGTAAGAACTGCCAGAAAAACACATATTTACACACACACCATTACAAACACACATATACACACAACAAACAAACAAAAACTGGGAAGTAAGATGGGTGACCCTTAGACCCTGACCCATATTACAGAGCTTCTGTGATTAAAACTGTGGCTCTGAGCAATGAGGGAAAAAAAAATCCAGAACAGACCAAATGAAGTAGAAGCTCAGCCATAGGGCCTCAAGTGGAAAACTCCACACCATAAACCTTTGTTTCAAGCAAAGGATTGTGCTTGAAAAAAAACCTGTGTCAAATTACTTTCAGTATGTGCTGGCCCGGGCACCATGCACACTCCTTAAGGTGTACATGAAACAGAAGAGAAGTTCATATTAGGCTCAGGTCCCATCCCTGAGATATCTAATTATGCATATGAAAATATTTCAGAATCAGACATCAAGAACACTTCTGGCCCAAAAATTTCAGATAGGAATGTTGCATGTAGCAACAGTAACAACCCAAGGCACTGGGAAGGTGGGGTTAATTTTAATATTTAGTTGCACTTGAAGAAGTCCTCTATGTGAATTCCAGGGGTTGAACTCTGGGCATCATGCTTGGCAGTAAGCATCCTCACTCCGAGCCTTCTCTCCAACTTGATTTTTTTCCTTAGTATTTTATTTTCTTATATATATTTTTAGTGTAGGAGAGGGCATGTGCATGCCTTAGCATGCATGTGGAGGTCAAAGGACAATTTGAGAGGGTTCTCTTCCACCAAGTGGGGTGTAATGATTGAACTCCAGTCATCAGGCTTAGCTACAGGCACCTTTAAATCAAGATGTGAAAGAAACTAGACAGAAAAACAAACACTCACAAGGAAGCCTAGCATGACACATGAACTATATAACCACTCAAAGTGGGTAGGAGGATGGATATTAAGAACATTCAGAAGACCATCCTGACTGTGCACAGAGTCTGTAATCCAGCACATGTGTTTCTACAGGGTTAGCAATGTGTGAGTTACCCATGTGATCAAATAACTAACCAAGCAAAAAAACTAAAAGTGAAGAAGAGACTGATGTCTCAGTTGGTAAAGCTCTTGCTGTGCAAACTGAGCACCTGAACTGCATCCCTAGTGCCTAAGCAAAACGGCCAGGTGTATTGACATTTGCTCACAATCCCAATAGTGGAGGTTGGGCTGGCAGACACAGGAGGATACTGGAGGCTAACAGTCAATGAGTTCTAGGCCAATGAGAGATCCTGTCTCAAAAAACAAGGTAGATGGCACCTGAGGAATGACAGCTGAGATTTTCCTTTGACACAGGCAAACATACACATAAGGGTGGGGGACATGTACATACACACAACAGAAGAAAGAAGACTAAGATGAACCCTGCTGTTGAACTAAAAAGCAGAGTACTGATATGCATTCATGATTTAGAAGTCAAATACTGATAGACATGAAAACACGCATTTTCATGCCCACAGTTATGCTGAAGCTCTGTTCACTGGAAGGGTCTAGAACACTGAGAGCTAAGTAGTGGTATGCATACATCCTTTTCCAAATAAATGGAACTGAAGTTTCTCAGAGAAGTAGTTTGATACAGGTTCAGAGGAGGAGAAAATACAAGGTGAGCAACACACACGTACATGGCCTTGTGGGACCATAAAGCAAGAAAAGAAACACAAGTGTGGTCTGATGAAGAACACAGCTGGCTAGAGAAACACACAGCAGCAATTTAGGCAGCAAAGTAATATAATGGGACAGGATTAGGACCCACAGAATAATTTAAAGAACAAACAAAACACAAGTCTACAGTGATGTACGATCAGCTGAATATACGTGGAGGAGTGACCATTCCCTCTCTCAGCAGAGGTCCAGTTAATAACATAAAGGAGGAAATAGCAAATCACCACTAAGGAAGCTCCATGTAGGTAGTTGTTGCTGGTGAGTCACACGGAGGGACACTAAATTGAGAACAGAAACATCCAAGGATACATCTCCCAAGACATGGTAACTGTAGCCACATGTGGAACCATCTCACAGGACCCACATTCCTAGTAGCAAGTTACACCAATACCATGACCTCCTCAATACTGAACAGTCATGGGGTACTGTTTCTGTAGGTACAGCCTCAACTCAACAGCAGGGAAAAGCAGACCCGAGGGGGCCTTGAGCAATAAGATGATATACAGAAAAAACTGCCTAGATTGAGAAATGCTTTGTTTTTTTTATTAAAGGGATTGTGATAATGTTAATGTCTTGTACTGCCACAATGTTAATTTCACTGTTTTTAGTTGTAGCTACAGTAGTTCCAGCTGGTAACATAACTGTGCCCAGGCTAACACCTTGTTCTATACAATGTTAATTTTATTGCCTGTTTGGTTGTAGTTACACTGTTAACCTCTTGTTCTACCTGAATTTTAAGTTATATCAACCCTATACCAACAGTAATTCTGCTCTAATCATTGAGTGATAGTTATGGGAGGCTGGGTGAGGAACGCACAGAAACTCAATTATTTTTCCGACTTTTCTGCAAATTCAAAAAGCAAATCAAACAGTTTTCAAAGGAGAGTTTACAAAAGAGCAGCCCTGGCTCATGACAGGCATTGCTCACAGCTTCATACAGGCTCACAGATCTCTATGGCATCCCTTTTGCAGAAATAGAGATCAGACTTATCCAAGATCACATAGCTAGTGAGTATAGAGTTGGGATTCAAACTCCAGCAGTGGCTCACACATATCTTCCACATGGTTAAAGAACCCTCTTCCCTTCTCAGCCACCAGAAGTGGGTTGGAGTTAGCTTTGGCTAATTCTGGTTGGTCTGGATAAGACACCCACTCTTTCCTGAATTCCTGTCTTGTTGGGAGCACAGCTGAGTACAAAGATCAGCTCCACTGGCACTTGTCCTGGGCTTCACACTGGTGATCTGCACAGTCACAGGCTAGCTTCCTTTCACATTTCTTTTCTTCGGAATGATAAAACAGCACATTAAACACCATGTTGTTCTTTTGGGGGCCTGTTGACTCCCAAGTTTGAGGCCTGCATCCAGACATCATGGTGTACATGGCCACTCTCTTCTCCTTCTACCAGGTCTATCATTTACACCACTCAGGCACAGGGCTTGTTTCCAGCCACTTCTGAGCTGAGCATGAAGTCCACCTCTGTGTGGACAGAACCAAGCTCTGCCTTAGCTCACAGTGCAGAGAGCAGATGGAGCAACAAGTGACGAAGAGGGGGAACAAGTGCAGACTGCTGAATGTGTGGAGTAGGGCAGCATCCTTACAGAAGGGGAGGAGTCAGGCATTTCTGAGATTTCAAGAAGTTAAATAAGGAGAAAGGGGATACACACTATAAGGAACTCTGGGGTGCCAAGAAGAGAAGAGAAGAGAAGAGAGGAGAGGGAGAGGGAGAGGGAGAGGGAGAGGGAGAGGAGAGAGGAGAAGAGAGAGAAGAGAAGAGAAGGAAGAGAAGAGAAGAGAAGAGAAGAGAAGAGAAGAGAAGAGAAGAGAAGAGAGGGGAGGGGAGGGGAGGGGACGGGAGGGGAGAGAGGAGAGGGAGTAGGGGGAGGAGAGACAGAGAGAGAGAGAGAGAGAGAGAGAGAGAGAGAGAGAGAGAGAGAGAGAGAGAGAGAGAGAGAGATGGGGGCATGGTAGAGTTCACAGAGGTGCCCCAAGCCCATTTTCCTTTTCAGTGGGGGGAACAAGCTGACCCAGGGTCCTTACATGGAATGGCTGTCAGAGTCTCACTACTAGCCTTCCTGTGTACCGCTTCTGCCACTGGTTTTTGTAAGCACAACTGAAAGTCATTAGGTGATGGGAAGACTGCAGTTACTAGCCACTATTTATATGCAAGTTGCAGAGTCTCAGAGAAATCAGTGCTATTCAGAACATGTTCTAAGTTCACACTGACTCCCTATCCTCTAAAGACTGCAAACTGCCCAGCAGTCTTAGTCACTTGTTTGAAGGATTACAGAAATGAACAGATCTGAGAATCTTCCTAATCTAGGGTCACTGCCAGTTGAAAGCAGGGAGGAAACACCAGAGAAACCCATAACACCAGCAGCAGAACATGGGCTCTGAGACCAGCACGTGCTCCACAGAGCATCACAGTGGAAGGGAAGCCCTGCATGTGAGGCTACATGCTATCAGCATGACAGCATCCCAAACCAGGGCTGTGGAAACAGCAACCTTAGGTAATCTTGGTTGGTGTAGGGGTATGGGCCATCATGGTGTAACTGATTATTACCACAACCAAAGTGTTCATGTGACTGTAGGCCAGTCACAGGGTGATCCTGAGCAACTACCTTCAGACAATACAGTACTTTCTGGGTTCTCTGGCTCTCAGTTACAGAAATCCAGCCCCATCAAGGTGCATGGTTTTTTTTTTTTTTTTTGTAATGTCAAACTCGGTGGAGAAGCAAGACTTAACACTAAAACCACCATCTGGGACGTGTTGCTGGGCATAGCAAAACTGACTGACAGATGACTTAGAGATAGGTGTGCACAGTGTCTTCTCACCCACGGGGAGGAAAGTATCTCCTGTTCTCTACTCTTCAGCTAACCCAAGCCAAGGCAATAATTCTAATGATTGCATAATTTCCACACACTGGAAGACAGCTGACCAGCTTCTGGGACAATGATGGCTTCTCCTCTTTCCCACCCAACTAATCACCCTATACACTACTTCTGGAGTGATGGTTGTAACTCACACAGCTATACTTATAAGAGCACAAAGAAGCCACCATGAGTCACAGCTTAGTTCTTGGATCACAGGGATTCAGCTACATCACTCAGGCCTTCCTCACTGGACCTGCATTCAGGAAAAACATTTGGGGCTCAAGGATGACTTTGCTTCCCACAGGGCATGGCTGTAGCTGAGAGAGGAATATGAAGAAGCCAGTCCAGGCTCCAGGCTGAGCTTGACCTCTCAGCTCTCAGGCTTCAGCTCCTCACTTCTAGAGAGAGAAGGGGTTGGGCAGAAAATTTGAGAGTTTATTTCCATTTTAAAACAACTGTGGGGCTAGGAAGGTAACTCAGTAAGCAAAGTGTTTGCTGTGTAAGCATGAGGATCTGAGTTTGATTTCCAGAACCCAAGAAACTAAATTAGGTGTGGAGGAGGAGCATGGCTGTAATCCCAGCACTGTGAAGGTGGAGACTGTAGAGGCAGAAACAGGTAGATTCTTGGGGCTTGCTGACCAGCCAGTCTAACCAATCAGTGATCTCCAAGCCAATCATAGACCCTGTCTCAAAATACAAAGTGAATAGTGTCCTTGAGTTTGTCTTCTAGTCAACACATGTACACACACAAGTCCATGTGCACCTACACACACATCACACACACACAACACACACACACACACACACACACACACACACACACACACAGATACAAACCTAGGGTAAAATCTAGAATGGGACAGGTTACTGTTCCTTCCCACTGGGTAGAAAATTTCCCTTTTCACGGAAGATGCTGAATATGATCAAATACTACTAGTGTCTCTCCATTCCACTCTACCAGTGACAGACCAAGTATTGGTTGACTTCCAAGTATTAGCTGCCTCCCTGGTTAGGGCAAAGGGATTTCAGGAGAGAGTGGGGGCAGGGGACCTCTAAGCTATGGCTGTCTAAGCCTAAAGCAGTCTGGGAATGTCAGCCCTAATCAGGGATTAGTGGCATTCGAAGTTGGGGGAGGCAGGAAGAAACTCCAGAAGGCTTGGCCTCTGGGGTCAGGCTCTCACTAGTATAAATGCGAGTATCTGTTCCCTACATATCATCACTGTAATAACAGCAAATGCCCAAGACACTGGTGGTAGAGAGGCAAATTACTGACTTCCTCTCTGCTGCAAAACCCTCCATTTGAATTCAATCAGGCAGCATCCCAGGCATCTGCCAAGCAAGTACAACAAAAACCGTGGCAAGAGATACTCCAACACCAATTCCTGTGCAAAAGTGCACATAAAGCCCCTGCAGGAACCACCAGTTACTTTGAGCTTAAACCCAGTACAGTACTGGCACTTTCAGGCAAGAGCTCTCTTGGGATAAATGGATGAATGTGGGAAAGAGCAGAGCACAGACATGACCATGCAAACAAGCTCATGTCTTCCAGCCCCTGCATGTCCTCCCCAACAACAAAGGCCAGGGTTACAGGTGAGAGGCTTTCACCTGCCACTAATTCCACAGGAATTCACTTGCCCAACCAAGAACAGTGCTAAGGAGGGGCTTCCTCTTTCTGGCCAACTCTCCAGGCAAAAGGATCCCTGGGAGCATATCTAGAGTGATCTTAGGAAGTCAACCAAGAAATGACAGGAAATAAAACATCCAAAATTCACAGAAGGGAGGGTCACTGACTCTGGGCCACTAAAGTCCACCTCCTACAGATCATTAACCTGCACACCCAATAGCACCCTACAGAGAAAGAGAACAAGACTGGCTTCAGCTCAGACAACTCTGTTTTCTCCTTGCTGAGACCAGGCTTCTGACACCAGATCAAGTGGGGGGTCAGTGACAGCAGCTTCATGGTGGGATAGTGTTTACACCTACATATGAGGACACATAGCTTGTGTGCTGACCCCTGGGTAGAGGTCCAGCTCTGATGACTGGCCACCTATTCTTGGTATCAAGACAGATGTCAACTGAACTTGTAGTCTTTGCATCCAAAAATCTTTTTCCAAGAGTCCAGAGCAAAGTCTCTTGTACTGTTGGATTTGTGCTAATTTATACTTAAAGCTTTTTTCTTCTTCTTCTTCTCTCTCTCTCTCTCTCTCTCTCCTCTCTCTCTCTCTCTCTCTCTCTCTCAGTTCAATGGCCACATGTGCCAAGCTCATGGCACAAAAACCAGGCTCAGGGCCCACTGTGGAATATTCTGAAAGTGGGTAGGTTCAGCCATGAAAATGACTGAACATTGTGGTAGTCACTGTGTCCAAGGCTGGTGATGTGGGGCTTCTTTACTGGGATGTACAGCAGGTATGATTGCCTGTGTACCGGAAGTCGAGGGACAGATACAGTGCTGACAGGTGCCAGCTCTGTCCCACCAAGCTCCTAATTCTCCTGTGCAATGCCTCCAAATTGTAGATGCCAGGAACTTGTCTTTACACTAACATCTCTTAAAAGTAAAAATAAGTCAGCAAGCAATTAATAACGAAAGAAACAACCTCAGGAATGTGAGGCACAGAGCTGGGTAATAAGCCCAAGGTGTGAGGTCAGTACATTTGTGTCCATATCCTGGCCTTGACACCAAAGGCTATGAAACTCTAACCTTCCAGACATCAGTTTCCCCAGTTGTATGATGATGAGGATGTCATGCTGATTTCCAAGTGACATAAGCACTTACAGTCCCCAGGGCCACATCTGGCAAGCAGTGATATCTCAACAAATGGTCATTCTTCTGTAATATACTCAGAAATGCAAACCGTTTAAGCATTGAGAAGCTCTAGGCAGAGGGCAACAGATTCGAAATGGAAGCATATTTGTATCAGAGCTATCCACAGTTATCGGGTTTAAAATCAATAAATGTCCACCCAGAGTCCACTAGAGACCAGCTGGGTGGGCTCAGGTTCTCTGAGCGGTTCTCCCACAGACAGCCTACTCCAGGGAGCCAAGGATGTTTGGTGTGTGAAACAGTCATGTTGATTTCCCACCGCAGGTGCGGCACTCTCCCTGGTCCTAACTTCAAGGATGAATGCCTTGCCTCTGTAGGCTTAGGGTGGCGGGTCAGGGGCGGCGGCGGCCTCCAATCCACAGGGCTCTTTCTGATGGCCCCCTCACCCTCAAACACCACGCCTTCCTAGGAACTCACCCCTCTCCTTTCGGCCTCGTAGTTCAGGGCGGTCACCCAGGCCGTTTGCCACTGGCTCCCCCAGCTATCCAGTGTCAGTATCCAGGACAGGAGTGTGTCTGACTCCCGGCGCCGTCGCTCGTCGGGCTCCACCCGCCGCCGTGGCGGGGGTCGCGCCCTGGCCAGCGTCCATTGCGCCAAGTACAGGCCCACCGTGCCCAGGCCGCGACGAAGAGCGACACCAGGATGAGCCACTGTACCTCGCCGAGCCACGAGCCCATGCTGACGGCGCATACCCGTCTTGCGCGCCCCGACTTCCCCAGCAGCCTTGGCCCTGGGGCTCGGAGCGGGCGGGTGGCGACTCAGGACATCCGCCGGGGCGCAGGGGCGCGGGGTCCGGGGCCTGTGTGGCCGAGGCCGCGGGGAGGGCGGCGGGGACTGGTCTGCGCGCCAAATAGAGCGCTGTGCACCTAGGACCGGAACACGGGACAGAGGCGGCCTGTCCCTCACGCGCGTCTGGGAAGTGCGGGACCAGGCGCTTCCTCTTGGGTCCCAACCCTGGGCGTCCGGCCCGCGGCCCGCAGTAACCGCAGGAGGACGGGCCTGGGGGCGGGCAGAAGCGGAGGCTCCCTTCACAGCTCCGCCCCCTTAAAGGCCCCGAGGGCCGCACAGTTAAAGCGCTCAAGGCCTCTCCCACCACAATCCTGAGTGGTGGCAAGATGGTGACCTCGTTAGGGTGCTGCGTTTGGTGCATTAGACCCCAAAGGCTACGGCCGGGCGCCCTCGCTGGGTTCTGTGTGCTCACGCGCGTTGGTAAGAGATGCCCCACTGAAGTGAGAATTCCAAGACTTTCCCCACCACCAGGACTGGGTTTCAAGGCTAGCCACAGCTAGCTGTCACCCTAAAGTAGGCTCATGGGCCGCCTTATGGGGATGACGCCTGTGCTAATGCAAAATCTTGGAATGTGCTTGTCAAACCCAGGCCCTCATTCAGGATGTGGATGGATCATTGATATTTTTGAAGCGCGCGCAAGTGTACATGTGCGATATGGTGGGATGTGTATCTGGCAGTGTGTGTATGGTGGTGAGATATGTGTGTGCCTTGTGTCTGTGTTTTGTGCATTTGTGACACACTTCTGCAAGCTCACCTCGAGAAAGGAATGTTTAGGAAAGTTGTCAGAAACAGAGTAGCCAGATTCTCCAAGACCTGACACAGCCTTATCTCTTAACATGGTTCAGCTGTGGTTTTTGCAGCTACTTCAAAGGAATTTGACATCAAGTTGGGCTAAGTGGACCTACCATTCAGCCTTCTCTTACAATGTAGGAGTCTGCAAGCCAAAACAACATTGGAGATTTGGGCCAAGAATCAGTGTCCCCTCCAATTGGGTGGCAGTTGGACAGAGGGATTTTCTAGTCAGGACATGGGATTAAAAACAGCCCTAGCTACCTCTTGTAAATTACCATAGGCTGATGAGCACTGATAGTCCACAGGCTAGAGTAGAGGCTCAGACCTACTCCTCTTTCCCCTCTTTACATCTGGTATTTTGAGAAAAAAAAAAAAAAAAAAAAAGGAAATCTGTTTTTGTTTGAAGAAAGGATCAGTTATTTTCTGACCTATGGCTCTATCTATGCAATTGAGTGATGTGGGTCTTACCAGGCACCTGAAAGTCTAGACTATATCTATCTGTGCCCAAGTCCACCTGTGTTCATGTGAGTTCACATGTATGCTGGCTGCTACTGTGTGGGTGGTGATGAGGAACTCATCCATCCTGTGTGACTGGTGCAACCAGTCTCATTCCTCCAATGACATGTCTCAGGGGCTGCTCACTCCACTGACACAGCGACAGGCTTGGAACAAACTGCAAATTAACCACCACCCCTAGTCTGGAATGCATCGTATTTCCATATGTGTCTGCAAAGAGACTGTTGACATGCAGATATGTAGGGTGTCAATATTTGCTTCTAGAAGCAAATTGTGGGGGAAATAATGACACTGGCTTATGGGACAATGCAGGTGATCAAAACATGCTTGCAACAGAGCAGAAACACCCTGTAGGTTCATGAAGCGATCAGGCCCTTCTAGTTTCTGCTTCCAGTGGATGACCCAATGACTCTGGGCTACTCACTTTTCTGGCAAAAGCAGCACACACCTTCCTCATCATGACATTCCTCTTGGACCTGGGAAGCAGACTACAGTTCTCCTGTGAGGAGCACCACCTCACAGGAGTGGATTTTAATAGGTTTAGTTCTCAGTCACATTTGGCTGTGGCTGTTTGTGGGGTTTAACCACTGTGGTGTGTGTGTGTGTGTGTGTGTGTGTGTGTGTGTGTGTGTGTGTGTGTGTGTGTAATATGCCCATGTGTATTTCAGGTACATGCACCCATGCACAGCAGCAAAGGCTGGAGAAGGATACCAGGTGTCCCACTCCATTTTCAGCCTTACTCCCTTGAGACAGGATCTCTTTACTGTCTCTGGAGCTAGGTTGGTGACCAGCAAGCCCCAGCACTCCTCTATCTCTGCCCCCTTCCCACCAGCACTGGTGTTACAGGCAGGCAGGCACCTACATCTGGCTTTTAACATTGGTTCAAGGGATTTAAACTCAGGTCCTACACAGCAAGTACTCTTACCCACTGATCCATCTCCCTAGTCCAGGTTTAAATACTCTTCAACTCAAAACTGTGACTCTGAGTTTCTATGAATATGTGGGGTAGGAGTCTGTACATGGAGGAGGACCCTAGATGTTCTGGCTGCTGTCACCAAGTCTACTCCCCCCTTTGGTAGTTAGTGGGTGATGAAATATCTCCCAGCTGCCTAGCCTGAGCTTCAAGCATTTTACATCAATCCACAGGAGCCACCAGGAGCAGCTGCCTACCTGGAGGACTTCCAAGGGCATCACTCTAAACTTGAACCAGATCTTCCTGCATTAGTAGGCTGGATATAGTAGTAGAGTGGAGGAAAGCAGAGAACCCATGTTCTGAATTCCTCTCCAGCATGCTTCTAAGAGCTAGCTTCCAGAGCCTGAAGCAAAAGGCTCCACTGTTCCAATTTTCATTTCAGACATGCTCATTTCTGAGATGCTCATCATCCAGTCAAGAGTTGCCTGTTGAATGTTTTATGCTGACTCACCCTGTTTCAGGGCAATTTCCTCATCTGTATGTCAAGGTTGAACATATTTTACTATCTTACCAATCAAGTCCAGAAGATACGAATGATGCTATATTTTCAGAAATTAATAAACATATCTAATGTAATAAGTTTTGTGTCTGTATACAGTTATCCTTATTCATGTGAGAAATTACTCATTATTGTTGAACAGATATTTTGTGGGGTTTTTTAGACAGTCTCATTTAACCCAGACTGACTTTTAACTTGCCATGTAGCTCAAGATAATTCTGAACTCCCGATCCTCTTGCCTCTACCTCCAAAGTGCTGGGATTATAGATGTATACCACCACGCCCAGCTTTATGTGATACTAAGTGATAGAACCTTGGTCCTCATGCATGTTAGGTAAGCACTCTACCACTGGAGCTACATCTTCAATTCACTTAAAGGTTTATAAATATACAAAGAATTGGGACTTTTATTAAATTTCCAATATAATTATCTTAAATGTTCGAACAAAAGGAAAAGGGGGTTCCAGGAACTCTCCAATTTATCTCTTCTCCTGGAAGTGGTTGTTGGGATTATCAAGTTGTGCCCAGCACCCTGGCAGATAACAGTTGGGGTGGCTATGATGATTGCCTCCCAGGCCAGTTAAACTAGCAGGGCCCATACTCTGATGCCCTTGTCACCCCAAGAATTCCCTTCCAGCTGATTTAGTGGTGCAATACTCAGGGCTATGCTGGGGGAGTGACCAGAGAGTGTGGGAAGACATTTGGCTCAGTATCATGGCTCCATCCACTTCAGACCAGTTTCCTGTCATGCCTGTAGAGCCCAAGCAAGGAGCCAATAAACCAGGAAAGGTACACACATGCAGACATACACACACACACACACACACACACACACACACACACACACACACACACACATTCACGCATGCACAGCCCTCCTGTCAGAGCTAGTCCCAGTTGAAACATCCCTTACTTTCATCATGTCACTTTCTGAGCTTGTGGCTCGGTACTTTTTCCTGTGGCCTTCCTCGGGGGTAACAAATGTCCCCAGCACTTTCAGTAAGAAAAAAGGGGAGCCTCTATGAGTAGAGAGCATCCAGCCAGCTCCCTTCAGTGTGGCCAACAGAAACAGTAGTATTGCGAAGCAGGACCCCTTCTCACAGGGATGGCACTTCAAGACCCAAAGATACACCAGCTAGATGAGACATTTGGTAGGCACTCATGAAGGTCACCTCAGCTGCCATCAGATCCTTCCCAAGACACTGGGCTTTTATGGACTCACTTTTTGCTCCTGGCAACACTGGAAGGAAAACATCGTCCCATTTTAAAAATGAAACTTAGTTCAGAGAGGAGGAACTTGTCCAAGGCCACAAAAAGAAAATGGCTGAACTAATGTTTAACCCCTTTGAGTTCTTTGTGATCATACCCAGCTTCCTGTCCTACTTTATAAAGACAAAGGCAAGCAACTTTTGTCTTAAAGTTTCAAAAGCTGGAAGTAAAGGAGTCCCCTTTCTCTTGATCACAGGTAGAAACTTGCCTAAAGGAAACATGTGGGCTCTTAAAGCTAAGAAATCAGTCATTCAGGAACCCACTCAAGGAACAGTATAGAGTATCTGTAGGTCTCAAGCCTGTTGTGGGAAATCCCTAAATGAAGCCAGTCCCAGCACCTCTGTGGAGATGATCAGACAATCACATGATCATCTTGAGCGGACAGCATCCTAGTGCAAACACCCATCAAACAACAGGACATGCCCTCAGCCCCCACTTAGGTGATGTCTGCTGATGAGCCTGAGTCACAGAAACATTGAGAAGGTGTTATCAGGAGCTGAGCAGGGCCACATGCCCTGGGCAGACTGAGGAATCGCCCATGATTCTGTTGAAGCTTAACATGGTTGGGTGACAGCCTGTCTCTGTCAAGTAGCTTGAGTAAGCTTCCTACAGGATTTCTCCTGAGCAATTGCTTGTGTGATTGGATGGGATCACCCTTAAGAGCAAAAAGCAGGAAACCAACATATTGAGATAATTCTCTAGAACTTTCTCTTTACTGTGGGTTTTCCCAACTCCAAGGAGTATTGGCCCCTCCTGTGCATGTACATCTAATGTCTTATGACAGAAGCTGGCCTGGAAACTGACACCAAGCTGGGTTCACCATTAAAAGTGGAGTTTGTAGGGGCTGAACTACAAATTAGAGCCAGTGAGACCCATGGCAAAGGGTAAACTGAGGATCAGAGATATTAATGCATAGCCAACAGATGTGGTGATGTATTGTGTCCCCTAATATATTGTGCACCCTAATAAAGTTTATCTGAGGATCAGAGGAAAAAGCCAACCACAATAGTAAACATAGAGGCCAGGCAATGGCAGCACACACTTTAATCCTATCACTCGGGAGGCAGAGATCCATCTGGATCTCTGTGAGTTCAAGGCCACACTGGGAACAGAGCCAGGAAGTGGTGGCACTTGCCTTTAATCCCAGCACTAACCATAGAGGTCTGGAGGTCTGTACAGACAGACAGGAAGTGATGTAGCTGGGCAGAGAGAGGAAGTGAGATGCAGAACAGAAAGGCATATAGACATGGGTATATAGGAAGTAGGTCTCTTTGGCTGAGGATCTCCAAGAGGTAAGAACATGGCTGGCTTCTTTCTGCTTTTCTGATCTCTCAGTTTTTACCCCCATATCTGGCTCCAGGTTTTTATTAATAAGACCGTTTAGCAATTTGTCTTACAAACAGATATTCCTCTCTTCATGCACCCTTGATGGGCTTCATGTAAAGGCTCCATTAGATGTAGTCCAGGGTCCTTGCTTGCTGGGAAAGATCTTGAGGGTCAGCTTCTCAGAGCCCACTAGATCTGCCTCTGTGGCCCAGCTGCCATGGCTATTCCAGGGCTGATGCTGTGATCATACTATGCTAGGACTGTAGATGGGCATGCTTGTATCTTTCCACAATATCAGACTTTATTTAACATCAATATTTTAATTAATATTTAATTAATAATTAAATTTAAATAAGTTTAGTATTTAATAACAAGGTTTAGTGGTTTCAATAGTGGCAATTTGCCAGATAATCCCATCTACCTTAGTATTCTGGCCCAGGCAGATGCAGGTCCTTTTACCTAATTTTAATTACTAATATTAACTCTAATATCATACAGTCTACAGTAAACATACCTTCAATCCCATATATGTGGTTTATATAATGGATACAAGTTAAAGAGGCTATAGCAGAGTTCAAAAGTAGATTGATAGAAATGTTAATAAAATTTGTTATAGATAAGATAACAGGCATGAACCCAGACCAGCTGCAAGCAAGCTGTTAGTTTAGAGAGGTCTTCTGAGAGTTAAGCTTGAGAGCAAGGCTCAGGGTGGAATTCAGATAGCTGTTAGGTGAAAGAGCAGAACAGACAGAGCAGTAAAACAGTGGGTTCAGATCCAAATCAAGTGAACAAATGGATGGGCAGGCATTCAAGCATGCTATATCAACAGCTGGGGCCAAAGCGAGCTGAAGTTCCAAGGAGAGTCAAGAGTTTCCCATCTGTCTGTCTGTCCCTGACACACAGTGGGTATCAGCTTGGTGGGGTTATGCCATCCTACTGTTAGGTGTCCATCTTTGTGTGGGGTCCAGTCAAGGGAGTTACACTCCTTTTCTGCCTGGCATGTCTGTAAGTTCTTGGGCCTGGTTTTCTTGATATGATTCTGATATTCTCCCCCCGTGTCCCTACAGTCTTAACTCATTCCAATATATAATCTGGACTCACTTTCTGTAGGGTACAGCCTAATCTCAGCAGCTGATCTTACAATAAGACCTTGACTGGATTTATTAAGCAAGCCTAATGGCTCTGTTAGAATGGAGTCAACCCTGCAAGACTAGACAACAAACTTGGGGCATGGGGCAGCATCTCTTGCCAGGGAATAGTGTACATTCCTTATCATTGATGTTTGTCCTGAGTTCTGGCCTAATTTTTTTCTTTATATGTTTTTTTAAAGCCTATTTGAATATAGAAACAATCCAAAGAGAAAGTATTCTCTTTAAGAGTTAAGGGATACCAGGTGTAGTGGTGAACATCTTTCATCCTAGCACTGGGGAGCCAGAAGCAGGAAAACTGTTGCAAGTTCAAGGCCAGCCAGAGCTTTCTAGTGAGACTGTCAAACAACAACATCAGAAGGAGCTGTGGTGGTACAGCTTATGTTATGTTACATAATGATGATCCCCAATAGGACAATTAGACAAATTGCTGGCCCAGAAAATACTAAGCACCTGTTTGATGGCACTTTGCAATTACTCTACCCCCAGTCAGAAGCATGAAGCACCCCTGCACTAGGGAGAAGGTGGAGGCTTAGGATACTTAATCAAAGCAAGAGTCTGGAGCTGGGTCATGCTTGAAGCCAGTCTGTGTCTCCCTGTGCAGCAGAGACAGCAGCCCCTTGAGGCACAGGCACACAGATGACCCATAACACCTCATCTTCCTGGATGTTGATGGGCATCTCCAGGGCAGGGTGTGACCACACATGTGAGTTCTGGAGTCAAAGGCCATCTCCTGCAGCATCATTCTGCACAGAGGCATGTGCCCTCTGGAATGTGCCCAGGGGAAGGAAGAGCTTTACTGAGCAGTCACCACCTCCAGGTCCTCAGGTCTTCAAGCCATCCCAAGTTTCTCTTACTGCGTCTGCTGGACTCTCCAGAAGTCAGGAGTCACAGAGACAGGAAGATGGTGTCAGGGGTAAAGTGGTCCAGTCTTCTGTCCCCAGGCTCTTCCTCTAGGCTGAAGAAACACCAGGCATCAGGAAGGAGGTAGCTGGGGTCACAAAGGGAGAGGAGGAAATTGTCCTCTGTCCTCCTAGCCATGAAAGCCTACTTCTAAGCAGAATTAAGGGCTGCATTTCTTTTTATTTTTCCCTCCATTGTTTGTACTCTAGATCTATATGTCCAGAAGGAAGAGCCAGTATAATCTGGGGTGAGCTATACTCCCACCTACCTGTGGAGGGGCTTGGAATCCAGCCAGTATCCTCTGGCTAAGTCCCAGGGCTTCCCAAGGAACAGGAAATAAGCAAGCAGCTGGGAGCTTGTGCTCTCATTGCTGTGAAGCAGGCACAGTAGTTACTTGTCACTAAGAGCAAGTGTGTAAAGCCACAGACGAGCAGATAGTACCAAGATCCTACCCCCAACAGACCCTTCCAGAAAAGTAAGAGAAAGGATGCTGTGGAGACTTAGGTCACAGTCGAGGGTACTGCTCTGGTGTCACACCCTCACCAACTCACAACCTCAAAAATCTATCAGTCAGTCTTGTGAAAGGAAGTGTGTAAGCAAGCTTTATTGGGGTACGCAATATATCACCAAAGAAGTGTCTTGGGTTGGGGTGTCATAACAGAGACTAGTGGCTGATGAACCAATGTCTGTAAGTTTGGAGGCTGAGGTCCAAAGCTGGGGTGCAGCATAATGTAGTACTGGTGAAGGACCTCTTCCAGTTATAAACAGTCAACTTCTCAGATGTCCTCATGTGGTAAAGAGAACTCTCCAGACCCCTTGTTTATTTAATAATTTGTTTATTATATTTTTGTGGTGCTGGGGATATAAACTGGGACCTAGAGCATGCTAGGCATAATTCTACCTCTGAATTATATATCTCCAGGTCTCTGGGCCCTTTTTATAAGAGCACTAATTATCAGACCCCCATCACCACCACACTCCTAGTTAACTTCCAAAGGTCCACCTTCTCAACTTATCACATTGGGTTGGGATTTCAATGAATGGATTTGGGATGGGGGAGAGAGGCATCCAGGGGTGTCAAACTGAGAATCCTTGGCATCTCTTTCAGAAGCCCCTTTAGAAGTCAATTTTGTTGGTACCCCAGAGACTCCTTAGCTAAACTATCCCATAAAATCAGGTTCAAAGATACAGAAGCTCAAGGAAAGCCGGCAGGCACAGCAAAGAATGGTATTGGGGTCTCTGGCCAAAATAATTGATTTTGGACTAGCCCATAAGTAAACTGACCAAAGATGCTTTAAAAGGAATTAGAAACACTGAAGGAATCAGATGCTGCAGGTTCTGAGTTTAGAAACAGTGTGGTATGGAAAAAACAGATGTTACTATCTTTCCTTTGTAAGTAAGGAACATGAAGTTCAGAGATCTGGGCTGAAGCAAGAATCCTGTGGTTCTCAACAGTCAGGTGAGGTTGCAACAGGTGTGTCCAGGCTCTGCCTTCTCACAAATAGTCCTTCACCTTCACTGGCTGCAAATTCACCTTTGAGAGAGCAGCTGCAATGGCTAAGCCACTGTTCCGACAGTGTCTTGAGGTTTATATTGCTGTGATAAAACACCACAAAGAAAAGCAACTTGGGGAGAAAGGGGCTTATTTTGCTTACAGTTCCACACCACTGCCCACTTATCAAAGGCAGTCAGGGCAAGTATGGAAAAAGGACAGGAATCTGAAGGCAGGAACTAAAGCAGAGGCCATGGAGTAGTGTAGATTATTGGCTTGCTACTCATGGCTTGCTCAGGACTACCTGCCCAGGGGTGGTACCACCCACAGTGAGGTGGGCCACTCTGTCCTGGGAAGTCCCCTGTCTGCTTGAGCCCAAGGCACCACAAGAAGGAGCAAGAACCTAGGAAGAAATGCCCTTGGTCCCCCAGCTCACTGGCATTCACATTAGGAGCATGGCTGTGGCTGGGGCAGTGCCAGTTTTCAGGCACCTGCAGAACACACAGGCACCTGTGGAGGCCTTGAGCCTTATGTGCTTCATGCTAGGGGAACATGTGAGCTGAGAGCTCTCTTGCAGATCAAGAGTCCTAGAGGTGAAGTGGGCTTCTGTCTGTCTGGAAAGAACTGGAATCAGAGCCTTAAACTGACTCCTTGAAACACTGATGGGAAATGCTACACAAAATGTGCCCCACAGTGAGTTCTACAGGACTGTCATGAGACTCTGAGGCACACCTGAGCCAGCTTCATGACTCACCTCTCTCAGGACAGCTAGCCACTCCCTGGGCCTCAGCACAAATCCTCACTGCCTCAGTCCTCTTAAGGCCCATTGCCAATACTGTTGCATTAATGATTGTTTCCAGCATGGGAATTTGAGGGGACATGGTTTCTACTGAAGCCATAGTATCTGAGGTATCTAAAGGTATCTGAGTTTAAAGTGTCTATTAAATGCCTTCCATATCAGCCCAAATAATATGTCATTGTGCTTGGCTGCTTCCCAGATGCCCCTGATCTCAGCAAGTTTCCTAACAGGTATGCCCTTGACTGGCTTTGATGTTAATTGTTCTGGTCTGTATTCTGTTTATTACAGTTCCTTATATGAAGGGAATCACACTAAGGTATGCAGATGAAAGGGGAAACCTGTGAACTAAAGCATGAAGATTTATATGAAAAGAACAATCCAGAGCTACGTATTGTGGCTTGTGCCTATAATGGCAGCACTTGAGAGACTGAAGCAGGAGGATCACTGTGAGTGTAAGGCTAGCTTGGGCTACAATCTAAGACCCTATCTCAAAGAAACTAAGTCTATTAGTTCTTTATTGTTACTGTGACAAAATACTTAAAGGCAGCTAAAGGAAGGGAGGATGGGCATAGAACTCATCAGCTTGGGAAGCCAAGGTCGCCAGAACAAGAGGCAGTGGGTCACTCTGTGTCCATGGTCAGGGAGTGGAGAGCACTGAATACTGGTGCTCAGCTCTCCTTTTTACTCAGTCTGGGACCCAAGCCCACTGGATGGTACGACATTAATTTATCTAGAAACTACCATCACAGACATGCCTAGAAGTTTGTTGCCAATTCTAAATCCCATCAAGTTCATGATTGAGATGTCATTAAGTAACAAGCTGGATGTGTACCAATAAAGATGGTGTCAGGGCTTTCTGGCTCTTACTCACATGCCCTGGGTCCTCAGGGATCACATGCCCATGGTGGAGGCTGGACATTGGGTTCTGATCTCTGCTTGTCACCTCAAAGAGCAAGGAGACCATGGGCGCTGGTAAGGGAGTCAGAGAACATTGTAACAGCATTCTGCAAAACAAGATGTCTTTGCAAAACAAAATGTGTATGGAATAAATTTTTAATTTTTATTTGTTTTCACTTCTCATGTTCTCATTTCCATCTTTTGTTATAGAGTCAGTGTTTGTTTCCTTCTGTTTTTATAGTCTGAGTTTGTTCCCACACACCTATAACATCCCTGTTTTGTCCCTATCCCTGTCCTATATGCTTTCAGGCCAATTTTCCCTTGCTGTCCCCCAAGACTTCTTCTCACTCACCTTGGAGAGAGCATCATTACCTGATTGGAGGTCAGGCAAGGATTCTGGGGTCCCTGCTAACCTCTCACTTCCCACTGGTATGTGTTCTAAAGTCTTCTCTTTCCTGTCTCTCCACTGTTCTTTGTCTGTCTGTGTTCTCTTCAGAGAAGGCTTTACCACTCCTCCAGCTTTGATTTTATCCTGCAAAAGTAATTGGCATCAGGGTGACTTCAAAGCCTTCATCATGTTGGTAGATATTGGTGGTAGAGGAGGCGTCGAAGATGTGGGAGAGAAATTGGTGAGGGAGACTGGCCCTGGGCCTGCATTCTGAAGGCTGGCTCCCCATGGAGGGTCCTGTGCTTGGTGCACACAGTTTCATCCTGCCCACAAGTAAGCCTGATTCTGAGTGCTCATCTGTGGTTCCTTCCTTGTATACCAAGCACGTCACTGAATGCACAAAGAAAACAAAGCTATTTGTAACACACCAGCTTACCTCTACAAAATCCTCAACCTCAAGAGAGTGAGTTCCTGTTTCCTCACACATTATATACCTTTCTCTGCCCAAACATCACTTCCTGGGATTAAAGGTGTGTGCCACTACTGCCTGGCTCTGTTTCCAGTGTGGCCTTGAACTCACAGAGATCCAAAAGGATCTCTACCTCCCAAGTGATAGGATTAAGGGTGTGTGCCACCACTGTCTGGTATCTATATCTAATCTAGTGGCTGGCTCTGTCCTCTGATCCCCAGATAGGTTTTATTGGGGTGCACAATATATCACCATAGCTATTTGCTCCTGTTCATTCTTCATCCAACATTCTAGAGTCCATGGCCTATCAAATACCAGGTGTACAGTCCATGTTCTGAGTCATACCTGAGAAGAACTGCAATGTGCCTAGGGTTACATGACTGAGGCCACATGCTGGTGTCCTCTTGACCTACCTTATACCTCAGCCTTGCTCTGGCACAGCCCTGGCATCATTCTGCCTCAGATGCACCCTTGCCTGACTCCTGCCTAGGTTTCTTTACTGACTCTGGGGGAAGCTGGTGCTATGCTATGCAGCATTCACAGGTCTTGAAGTGACATACATTATCCCTGGGAGCTAATGGGTGTGATGACTAATGGGTGCCAGAAAGTGGAGGGTAACTGACAAATGCTTACTTCTGTGTCTGTGAGATTCTTTCCAAATCTTCAGAGTGTAACCATCCTTACAGTAATGAAGATATTTAAAAAGACACACACCTGGGCCCTCACTTTGGATGTCAGACTATGGAAACAATGGTTCCCAAGGAATTAGAATTTCTGCAGGGATCTTATGCTTACAGAAGGAAAAGCCTGAAGGCTGGGGCCAGAATAAGGAGGAATCTGGACCATAAAGAGATTTCACTCGGTTCTGACAACTGTGTGAGACCACCTTGCAGAAGTGATTAGAGTTAGGACAATTACAGGTTAGTGATGGACAGGACCATACCCTGACCAGGACTACTTAGCTATGTATGCCTTTTGTCTTCTGTCTAAACCTAAAACTCATACACAAAGCCCCCAAATGGCATTTGTGGTCAGTGGCTGAATTGACTGCATCTTCTTTCTCTGCTTTTCACTGTTACTTGTCATTTAAGTAGCCCATTGTGGACAGATTGCTGAGTCTGGCTTGTCAGGGCCATCAGGGCCCAGGCTCTGACCCTAATAACTCCTGAAAGGAGAAGGTCCCTACAGAAGGCAGCCCTACTTATGCACAGCACAAGCAGCTCAAGGGCAACCTGGCATGGGCCCCTTTATTACCTGTCTTGCCTCTTTTTTTTGGCCCTGGGGCAGCTTCCCAACATGGACTAGCAGGGAACAGCTCTCACTCTAATGGGAAAGCACTAAGGTGGGCCACAGAGCCACATCCCTGAAATAGAAATATGTGTGCACAATTACAAAACAACTCGGTGAATCCCACAGTAGCAATTCTCCATATTTTAAAAATAGTTTGTTTTCTTTTAGAACATCAAAGTAGCTGAACATATTGAAAGGTGGGAAAAATGGGCATCGCATGATATTACTTAAGGATAAAATAGTTTACCAACACCATCATCAGAATTTATTTTTTCTTAATGTGCCTGCTTGTTCATTTACTCTTTTTAGTCCTACACAAGTGTGTCCATCAACTCATTTCCAATTCACCTTCAGAGCTCCAATGATGTCCTCTTACTTGTCCTCCTCAGTGTGTATCCTTTCTTCTTCCTGATGCTCTTCTTTTCTTTCTTTCTGACCAGAGCTTATGTAGTCTAGGCTGACCTTGAATTCACAATGTATGCAAGGATTATTTTGAACTTCTGACCTTCCTGCCTCTACCTTTCAAGCACTTAGATTACAGTCATGGACCACCACGCTGGATCATGCTATGCTGGGGATTAAACCCCTACAGCAAGATGGGAAGTAGAGACTGGAGAACTTGACAGAAGCTCTGGGTCAGATAACCACTAGAGTACGGAACACAGCAACAGAAAAAGTAAAGACCTTATCTTCAAACAAGGAGGAAGGAGAGAATCAAATTCTAAAATGCTTCTTCTGACCTTCCCATTCACACTGTGGCATATACATGACCAGACTCACACACGCAATAAATAAATATAAAATCTTTTGCCCTCATAGCTTAGGCTCCAGTCCTCACATCTGTCAGGAGGTTGTCATCAACGGAAAACTTTCCATTCCTCTATCTGGGAATCTAGTTCTCCTGGCCGGCCTGTATAACTTCCTCCTTCAATCCTGCTTGCCTCATTTTCCCCTCTAATCAGGGCCAACTTGGCACTTTTAGGAGCACAGAATGTTCTTCCTCTCTGTTAGCTGTGTCCTGAAAAAACGCTGACCTCCAAGAACAGAGTTTTTAAATAATGCACATTGTGAGGCTGAGTGGAATTCTAGCGTCACTCTGGCCAATCAAAGTATGTCCAGAGAAAATGTTCCTTGCATCACAAACCTCCCTGTGGTGGCAAGTATCACCATGCCCAAATTCTCATCCCTACAAGGCAGCGACCACCCCTTCAGTTCTACAGCAGTTTGCATGGTGGTGGTGATAGGGTTGTGGAAGAGAGCCCAGTTCTTCTGAGACACAACAGCCCTAAGGCAAGTACTTTTGTGCTAAATGAAAGAGCTAGCAAGGTGTTTCACACTATATGTATAAAGAAAACAGACAGCAATAGCACCCAACTTTGCACACAGTTCAGTAATCCCCTGTGATCTCTGATCTGGTGGACAGCTTTTTCCCCCTTTTTGAAAAACAAAAAACAAAAACAAAAAAACACTACATTTGTGTGTGGGGATGGAGGGGGTGTGCTCACTCGTGCATAGGCACACATACCACAGCACACATGTGGAGGTCAGAGCACAACTTTCAGGAGTTGTCTCCTTACTCTGGGCCTTGGAGATCAATTGAACTCGGGCTATCAGGGTTGGTGGTCCTCACCAAGCCATCATCTTTTTTTTTAATTAAAGGCATGTTTCATGTACTCTAGTCTGACCTTAACTAGATATATAGCAGAGGAAGACCTTGAACTTTATTTTGAACTTCTTGCCTCCACCTCCCTGAGTGCTTGAACTACAGGTGTGTGTCACTGTGATAAGGTTGTGGTGCTAAGGAGCAAAACAAGAGCTTTCTCATGCTAGGCAAGCACTCTGCTGAGTCTTTTGATGAACTCTACAAAATTAACTTGTAGACCCACCTCAATGATCATGAAGTCTCACAGAACAAAACCTCTGCCTCCTTACATGCCGAATGCCCTTTCCCAGTGCACTGACAAAAACTACCTATCATTACATCAGGCAGGTCAGCATGCTTGCTTACTCTTTTAACTACATACCACCTCTGCTACCAATGGTGGGGAGAATCCACAGGGACTTTCTTCCCAGATGAGCAAGTCAGATGCCATTCCATCCTCCTCCTCTAGGGTGTAGCCTTGCACCCAATACACCTGAGGAGCTGGGCACAACAAAAGTTGTGCTCTTACCTCCACATGTGTTCTATGGCACATGTGCCTATGCTCATAGACAACACACACACAAACACACACACACACACACACACACACACACACACACACACACACAAATATGCTGTATTTTTTTTTCAAAAAAGAAAAGTAAAGGCTGTCTAAAGGTAGGGTGGCACCCATTGTCAAGGTTATCAAATTCAAGTGCTAGGCTGTGGTTTAGGAGATCACTGGAAGCGGAAAAACATGGTCACTCAGGTTTACTATGAAGACAATGAAGTGTCAGGCTCCTATATGCATGAGCCACTTCCAAGCTAGAAGTATCTGTGACCACACATATACCAAACATTAGAGAGGTACCGGTTTTCATTCCATTCTCCCTCCACCCTAATTAGCTTTCCTATTCCTTTTGTTTATAAATATTTATTCTAAATATACATATGCCTGTGTGTTTATGTGTGAGTATATGCACCGAGTACAGGTGCCCTTAGAGGCCAGAAAATGGCATCACATTCCCTGTAGCTGGAAGTACAGGCAGTTCTGAGATGATCAGTGTGGGTGCTGGAAACCAAACTGAGGTCCTCCGAAACAGTAGTAAGTATGCGCTCTTAAACACTGAGCCATGTCTCAGCACCATCCTCCTTCTCCTCATGTGTATATATGTGTGTATAGGACAACCTCAGGTGTTATTCCTCATATGCCATCCATTTTGTTTGTTGAGATAAGAGTCCCTTGCTGGCCTGGAGCTCACCAGGCCTGGAGCTCACCAGGCCAATAGACTAAGCTGGCTGGCTAGCAATTCCCAGGGATCTACCTGTCTACCTCTCTGGTGTTGGAATTACCATGGTAAGCCATCATCTGACTTTTCCATCCTCAGCTTTTAGGTACTTATTTATTCATTCATTTTTGACACAGGGTTTCAGCCTGGAACTCACTATGTACCAGGCTGGCCTCAAACTCACAGAGATCTATTTTCCTGTCTCTGATCTCCAAGTGCTAGAATTAAAGGTGAGTGTGCCATGCCATGCCTGTGCTAATATTGAAGCCATTTTGTTATTAAAAAAAAAATAAAGTCGCTAAGGGATAAAACTCAGGTTCTTGAGTTTGAAAGATAACTGAGTTATCTTCCCAGCTCAGTGCATGTGTTCCCCTTTAAGCTGGGTTGCTGAAGGACATAGGTAGGGTATCCACATTTGAGTGCCAATTGAGCATCATGCTTCTCCTTTCTGACGCCCACCCAAAATAACTGAATTTCCTAAGGAAATGGCTAGTTTCAGACATCTGGGAGGAAAGAATGCCTTAAGGTTATGTAACATCTAATACCTCAAAGCAAAATACATGAAGGGATATTTAGACTAATTTAAGCATTAAAGACTGCAGGCTATAGGGTATAGCCAGTTGTATAGAACAGGATCAGTGACTCTACAGCACACAAGAGTAGACAGGGAAGTCAGAACAAGGAGCAGGGAGTGTGGGACTGTGTTGTTTGTTTGTTTTGCAGAAAAGAAAATCCATAAATAACTGAAGCAAGGGTGAGATGAGAGAATACCCATTTGGCAGTGACTACAAAATAAAAATAACTTTGTAAGATGAATTGCTAAAGGTCTTATTAAATAAAATACATGGAGCCAGATGTTGGGTGAATTCTGAAAGATCAAAGAAACAGAACAAGTCACAGCTAACCTCCCCTCAACAACTCCTCAGCGGATCCTGCTTCCACAAATCCTCAGACTGAAAGCTTCTGAGTCCTCACCCAAATGGATCTCAGCTGAACTTCTGCTAAAAGCCTAAAAGCTTAAAAGCCTCTAGTTTCTGGTCCTCAAGCCTTATATACCTTTCTGCTTCCTGCCATCACTTCCTGGGATTAAAGGTGTGTGTCCTTCCCAAGCAAAGACATGGGATCTCAAGTGTTGGGATTAAAGGTGTGTGCCACCACTGCCTGGCTCTGTTTCCAGCATGGCCTTGAAGTCACCGAGATCCAGGTGGATCTCTGCCTCCTGAGTGATAGGATTAAAGGTTTGTGCGCCACCATTTTCTGGCCTCTATGTCTATCTAGTGGCTGTTCTGTTCTCTGACCCCAGATAAGTTTATTAGGGTACACAATATATTGGGGACACACAATATTACCACATAACTTAGGCAATGGTTATTAGCCACAACTACAGGATAAGGTTGAGAAAAAGGAATGAGTTTTTAGAGTCTCAAAATGTCTTCCATAAATTATGTTCTGGCTGAAAAGGGAGAAAGTACAGAGAAGATGGGCAGCATCTGCCTCAGGCACAAGACTGAAAGGAACACAACAGAAACAGGACAAATACACTACAATTGTGTATATGTTTGTGTCCCCATGGTGGGATGTGAAGAGAATATGGTTTCTGAGTTATGCTGGTGAGAGAGACAAACTCCATTTTTCCTAAGAGCACTAAGATAGAAACTGAACCAAGTTCCAGAAACACAGCCAGCCAGCTAAGACTCTGGGTAAGGGGACCCCCACCCCCAGGATGGGCAGGTTGCTGGCCAAGAAATAACTAAAACAAAGGCTTAATCCATCAAAGTCTCTAATAGTACTGAGGGAGTCTCCAACTGTATTTTGTCTTCTGCAGTTCTTCTCTTCGCTAAATGTTCCTGTTAACTGAAGTATGACCCTGAAATGCAAAGGCTTGTACCCCCTAGCTTTCGGTTTTTCCCTTTAAAAACCCTTCACTCTGAGAGCTCAGGACCATCCTCCTTCACCTGGCTAGCCAGTGTGTTGGACGATGACCAAGGCCGGCCTTGCTTATTATTAAACCCCTTTGTACTTGCATTGGATATTGGCCCTGTGGTGGTCTTGCTTGGGGGTCTCTCAACATGGGCACAACACTGGTTCTAAACATATGCATGGCAGGGGCTGATCCAATCAAAGGACACTCTACCAAAGGACCAGCTCATAATTGTCCAAACAACCAAGGCTATGAGAATCATAGGTTAAGGAATATCCACGTGGAAGACGACTGGGTTGCCTAAGATTGGAAACAGAAATAAAGTGAAAGCAAGCCCAGCTCTGGTGTCTAACAAGCACTTGGTGTCAGCTGTTACATCTCTTCTTAGGGATACTGATGATCTCATTTGAGCTGCACATTGAGAAACACCAATGACTTGCACCTAGCTTATCTGTGTTGGTAGCACCTAATGGTATTTGAGTATGAGGGGCTTGCCTGTCTAAATCTGGCCATTCCTTCTGGGGCTGCAACTCATCTAAAAATGAAAATACACTGAATAGCTGAATGTAGAAACTCACTGTTTTTACTACTAGCTGAAAATAAATTGACTTGGCTGTCCCTTGCTTGTGACCAGATTTGTTGTGAATTTATCAGATATCTAATAGGCATCATTCTATGCCAGGCATGGGAATACTGAAAGATACAATACCATGTCCTGGGCCTGCTTCACCTAGTAAGGTAGACAAGAAATGGGCATGACAGAAGGTAGCAGGAGAGTAGCTCTCAGAGCTTTATGGGGGCCATTTAAGAGGAACAGCTACTTTGGGTTGGCAGAAAAAAAAAAAAATGGGTGAAAGAGGCCAGGACATTCTTCCTGGAGGAAACAATGCCACCCACAGCAAATAGGGTTCCGGGTCCTCAACTGAGCAAAATGTAGGCTTGGGATCCCCCAGAGTGGATGAACTGAGGGATCTGTTATGGTTTCCATCTGAAATGTCCTCCAAAGGCTATGTGCTGTAGGCTTGGTGACCAATCAGGGTCCCATTGGAAGGTAGTGTAGTCTTTGGGAAGGAAATCCAGTTGAAGTAAGTCAATGCAGTTATACCTCAAAGGGGACCACAGTGCCTAGCTGTGAGGTGAGCAGCTCTGCTCCACAATGTTCTCCCCATGGCATTCTGCCTTGCCACAGGCTCAAAGCAATGGAGCAGTTCACCATAGACTGCAACCTCTGACACTATGGGACAAGCCTTTCTTCCTTCAAGCCTCCTTAGGGTTTTGTCATGATGACATGGAGCTAACACAGCTCCAATGTGGAAGACAGGGTGGACAACCAATCACATAATCTCCAAATCAAAGCTATAGCTGGGACTCAAGTGATTATTCTGTAAAGCACTATGCATCACTGGGATATATTCTCCAATGCCCTTGCATGAGTAGTACCTGCCACCTGGTTCTTCTGTCCCCTATAGCCCATGTCCATAAGAACCAAGACATAATGTAGTCTCTTTGGAAAACCATTAGACATTGGACATTGGTTTTTGGCAGCATGGCACTTAGAGATTTTGTGTGTGATGAGGACTGAGGAGGTGGCAGAAGAGCAACAAATCCAAACCCAGAAAGCTGATGGCTGCTAAGAATGTTCAAATTCTTTAGTTCAAACTCGGTTCTGTGTTGAACTGTTGGGTAAGCAGGGGGAGGGAAGGGGTTAACAAACGGCATCATTGGTCCTTGGTGTGCTGAAGAAATTTAGGCACGCACACCCAACAGACTGGCTTTGGATTCTAGCAAGGGAAGCAAAGTCACTGGAGAGAATGCAAGCAGCTCCATCCATCAGTGGAGGAGTTTGCCCATTCTCTCTGTGCCCTGTTACCTTGGTGACATACCCACAGCCAGGTATTTGCAAAAATAAAGTGGGACTATATCTCTGTGATGGAGGAGCCTCATTACAGTGAAAAATGTTACAGCCAGGAAACGAGACTAGCTTATCAACTACTCTGCTGAAACATGAAGGCAGGTGCTCAGACGTTATCATGTATTTACACCCTCCTCACTAACACAAGATCATCCTTGTGATAGTAAACGGTGGTTTCAAACTGAATCTGAACAGTAATGACACAAAGCAGACAGGCACAGATGCCCATGCATCTAGTCTTAATGTTTACATACTTGTGGTACCCCACACATCTGAGAGCTCTAGCAACTTAATTCCAGAGGCAGCTTGGAATAGGGGTAGAGAGTAAGAAAATCAAGTATCTCCAAACTCTCCAGTGCTGCTCCAATCATCCTGACAGGAGAGTCCCCGTTCACTGTCATTAATACCAGTGGTGATTTTCAAAGCATAGAGGGTACCAGTGATACAACTCAGAGCACAGTACAGATTTACTGACCCATCCATTTTTGGTACCATTAAACAAAGGAAAGACTACAGAATTAAATAAGCAATGGAGCATCATTACATCCCTATATTACTATGCCATTTCAGTCCCCAAAAAGTTATTTCTAAAAAAAAAAAAAAGCCAAGCAGTCTATTCTGCAAAGGCATGTAACAACCAAACTTGTACACAATTATAAAACCCATTTGTTTTCATTTAAATAGAATTTGATGAAAAACTGCTCTCAGTGCAGTTTGGATTAAAGCCAGCCACAAATAGTCACCTTCTGAGAATCAATATTAACCAAGAACTGTGGCAATTCAGACAGTATGCACAAATGACCCAAGAACATGGAATCCAATTATTGTAAAGATTTACAGGAAAATACTTTGGATTCCCCAAAGTCTGTTTCTAAAAGGAATCTTTAAAACACTAACTTTCCTTTCTTCTCTAGAATCTGAATCCCAATTGAGCTCCCTGCCCCGGAGAAAAGCCCTCAGGCTGGAGTATTCACAGAGGCACTGAAAAGCATGCTAAAAATCACAAAAATATCAAATGTCTTAAAGCGCTAAAGCCACAGCAATACTTGAATACTGTGACTTGTTTTTTAGAGACAGTCTCACTATGCTACTTGTGGGCTCAGCTTCTCAAACAGAGAATACAGTGATGATAGGTATGTACCTGGATTAAAATCTATTTTTAAAGAATACTTAAGAAGGTTATGCACTGGTATTATTTGAGTCGTTAATGCATTTCACAACTAACCCCAAACCACTAATCAGATATTAGAAATTAACAAATTGACTTTGAATTTCCAATAAAGGTTAATAGATAGGATTTATAAAGAAATCTGAAGGAATGAAAGCTACTCATTTTGTACTAAGGAAATGCACCAACTTCACACACACACACACACACACACACACACACACACACACACGAGCCCAACCACAGGGAACACAGCTTCAGGCCCTGTCTTCCAGCCCACTAGGCCTGGGAAGGTGGTATTCAGGCCTGTCTCAAGGAGAGGCCCATCTTACCATCTCAGTCACCACTTTCATTAGTGCCAGCACAGGCTACATGTAGGTTCAGGTGGTAAGCAACTGAGTACAAGGCAATCTTTTTAAAGAGAAGGACACATTCTGAAACAGAAAAGCAGAATACACACAGCCCTGGCCAGCTGTGTATCTGGCAGAACCACAGACGCATGAACTAGTTTTAAAGGGAGAATTTGCTTAACAATCTGGAAATGCTAACCCTCAGATATAAGAATCTGTTACCTTAATTTTTTACTCTTAGTAGGGAAAACATGTTTTAGGTACTCAATCCTCCCCATATAAAGAAAACAATTCAATAACAAGTTTTTAGGTTAACAAAGAATATATTAAAACAGTTTACATTCTTTCCACAACTGCATAAAAAAGCAGGCATCTTAAATAATTACAGAAACAATGTGCTTTCTATACTTGCAAAAATTAATTACAATCAGAAAAACATTTACAAGAATATCTTTACTATCTAAAGATTTACAATGGTGAAAGACCTATTTATTTAATACACCAAACATCTGCCTGCTAGCTGAGATAGACATTCTCTAAAAAACTGTTTACTGGATACAGTGATTAATGTCTTTCATTATTTTGTTTCTTAGCATTTAAAATAGTTACATGAGTGGAAGGATAGTTTTTGACACCAAAATAAACTCTTTCAGCCTGACATCTTTTAAGATACAGTATAAAAAAAGCAATAGAAAAACCACAACTGCATTATAAATGTTTTTGGTTCAAAATTTTATTTGAAGTCTTATGCTTTATTCCTAGACAAAAAGGGTGACAAACACTGGTAATTTGTAAACTCTAACAGATATGCAGACCCTACATTTAGATAAAAAATACTTTTTTTCTTTTTTTTTTTTGTAATAATGTTATTTTATAAATCTTCAAAAATGTAGCATAGGTTCAAGTCCTGGAGCACTGAGCTGGCAATGCCTGGTTTGGAGATTATCGCTCTGTAGCTACAAAGGAGATGACCATGCATGGAGATGGTCTTAAAAAAAAGTGACACTCCGAGGTGTTTAGAGACCAGACACTCACCATAGGGAATGAGTGCAGTGGACAGCTACATAGCCTGGCACTAGCTTCATTCACTAAAAGGTGGACACTTTTAGTTCATCTCTAAAATGCATAGTTCAAAAAAGCAGATGGCAAGAATCAGTAACTGCAACCTAATTTTATTTCCCTTCTCTGAAAAGGAACAAAATAGGAAATGCAGACATATTTAGGGATTTTCAATAGCCTTTTCAAGTGAAAGGATAAAAGTCAAAATTCCACATACAGCTTCCATAGTATATAAAGTCAATTAGTATTTTATAAAAATGTTTGTTTTAATATAAAGACTGCCTTTGCTACCATGGGTGTAGAGTGCTGGTGAGCAGATGGGTGGTGTCTAAGCTAGAGCACACCTTGAAAATGTAAAGAAACAACTCTTGGCGAAAGTAAATAGGGAATTTGTCTCCCCCTAATTTCCTTTCCAGGTATGATACTCCCTTAGGGGAGTAAAATCAAAATTTTGCCTTTTGAAAAACAGTGAACTGTGGATATTGCCTATGGAGAGGCTTTTAATTATAACCTACATGGAACAGAAAAAGAAAAAAAAAAAAGAAACCCAAGCCCTAAGTACCAAATCAAGTTGTTAAAACTAATTTTGGACCTTTGCCAGTGCTTTAATACACGTTTGCATGTCAGAGAGTGACATTTTCACTACTATCCACTTCAATACTCCCATAGACATCCTCACAAAAGACAGGCAGAAATGTGTATGTTGTGCATACAGTTCTTGGAAAATACATGGAAGCTGCAATGTGGTACTTCCTCCAACCTCTGAAGCCCCTAGAAGAAATGGTGGTGGTCCAGGGTGTGGTGAGGCTATGTACCAATAACTTCATGCTGGCTAGCACTGCTTATCCCAACGACACCCGAGTTTCAAGCTGGCGGAGACAAAGCACTGTCAGTTCTAAAGTGCCCACTGAAAGCTGCTATAATGCAAAGGGCATACCACAGAGTTCAGCGGCTTTCACAACTAATCTGTTGCTGCTGACTGTTGAGCACTTCACAAACATGCTTCCATTTCTCTGCCCTCCTTAGCACATGGCCATTACTGATTATATGAAGTGATTGACAGCTTGTCATAAAAAAATCTAATTGTGACTATTGCTGATTTAAATTCTCACAATTTTCATACAAAAAGAAAGTTTCAAAGGACCACAAAGTACCAAATATTTGTCTTATCAAGTGTCAGGATAATTTACTAAAGTTGGGGTTTGTCTTTTCTTATTGCTAAGGTATTCTAAAATCTGACTCAATACTGCACACAACTCCCTTTCTTCTTCATATGTTTTTGGCCTTAGAAACATGGCTAAGGGTTACCTCAAACTTAGGTGTCTGAAATAATAAATTAAAAAACCCAAAACCAAAAACCCAACAATACCTTAGTATCCCACTACCCAGAAAACAAAAACCTCAATCAAGTCATTATAGTGACACCTTGGAATGAGGAACCATGCAATTCACCAACATTAACCCAACTTCAACAGTAACAGCATCAAATCCCTGCTGACTGAGGTCCAGAACCACAACATTTCAGAGTTTGTTTCTGAAGCTATAAGGACATTCCAAGCCAATATCAATTTATCCCAAACCTAAAATTCATACAACAATTTCCAACCTTTATTTTTTTAAAAAAAAAAAAATGTTGTCTTAGGACACAGTTCACAAGCCAAGGGCCTGCTGTTTTCTGACAGGTGAGAGGGGTAAGTCATTTAATTGTGTGTCTGCTCATGACTCCAAAGACTGAAGGCGGTCTTGAATGTCCTATGGCAGAGCTTGCACATGAACTGTCTTTTAAATGTGATTGCTGAAAGGGGAGGGGCGTGGTAGAAGAGGGTGTCTGACTCCTGGGGTGCAAACAGCTTCTCTGTGGCTGGGGTTGGGTTCTCAGGAAGGCCTGTGGGGCTGTCGGGCTCCAGGGGCTGGATCTTGGGCAAGGGTGGTGGAGGTGGCAGAGGTGGTGGTGATGGGGAGTTTGTGGGCACAGGACACACCTCAGCCTCTTTCTGTGCAGGCTCCTCTGTGGCCTGAGACATGTGGGACTGGAAGTGACTCCAAAGCCGGAAGTTGGTACGGAAGGCTTTGTGGCACACATGGCAGATGAAGGGCTTCACGGAACACAGCAGCTCCTGGTGTCTCTCCAGCTGCTTGTGTGCTGTGAACATCTTCCCACATTTCTCGCAAGGCCACAGACCAGCCTCCTTGCTGGGGCCAGCCTCCCTGGGAGCTGCACTGGCCTCAGGAGCCTCCTCCTCAGCCTCCTCTACAGGCTCCTCTTTGACTTGGACTTTCAGTTGCTTTGAAAGACTCAAGTCTTCAGGGAGGCAGGAGGAATCCTCAGAATCGAAGTTCACTTGCTCTGAAGAGTCACTAAACGCTGTGTCCTCTTTTGGAGCAGCCGCATGGTTTACCTTGGTAGGCTCAGCCTGAGGCCTGGAAGCAGCTGCCACTTCACCGTTGTGGTCCAGGGTGGGCAAGGAGATGTTCTCTGCTGAAGCCATGTTGTTCTGGTTGTGCACTTCCACCTGGTGCCGCCAGATGCTGAAGGAAGACTTGAAGGTGCGCATACACTCCAGGCAGGTCAGCTTTTTGTACTCACACCTGTCCTCATGCTCCTGCTTCAGCGCGGGGGAGAAGAACCTGAGGCTGCAGTAAGGGCAAACGGTGGCGTTCCGGCACAAGCGCTCGTGGTTGCCTTGCTCTAGAAGAGAAGAGAGCTTAGCATTACAGAGGCGGCACGGGTAAACCTCCTTGCTCTCTACCGCGCGTGCCAGAGCCCGCTCTTTCGGCTTAGCAGCTCTGCTTACTCCGAGGGGCCTCTCTCCCGGGTGCATCTTTATGTGCTGCTTAAACTGAGAGAGAAAACGGTATGCCTTGCCACAGTAGGCACAAATGTAGGCCCCTTTGGCTCGGGAGCGCAAGTTCCTCTTGATGACTTGCTGTGCTGGGGAGCTACTCTGTCCCTGGAAGCCAGGCTTGCTGCGCCTCAGCTTAATGATCAGGGCCTTCTTAATCTCCCTCTCTCTCACTATGTCAATCAGTTTTCTTTGGAATTTCTCATCCAAAACTGCATGGGAACTAGAGGCTGGCGATGGGTTCTTCACTATGCCGTGTTGGGTCTGACAGTGTGTCCACACTTTGAAGTTGGTATGAAACCTCTTGTGACAGATGTCACAAGCGTAAGGCTTCTCTGGGTTATGGTACATGTTAACATGGCGGTGAAGACCCGCGGTTGATCTAAAAATCTTAAGGCAATGTTTGCATTTAAATTTTTTGTTTGGTCTCGTCCCCTCCAACTCACCAAACTCCTCTCTGTTTAATTCAGAATCTGGGAAGTTGCTGTCAAGGGAAGGAGGGCTCCTGTCCTCCTCACAGTTCTCTTCTGAGACAGAAGGCCCATGCTCACTTGCCCTTGCTTTCTTCAAGGGTGACCTTCTGTCTGCCTGGAACCTTCTCTTTGCTGGGAGTCTGCTAATATCCCTCTGGTCTTCCTCTGCTTTGAGGGGCAGGTCTCTTGTAGCCGTTGCTGCATCTCCCACGGTGACCCGGATGATGTCTGAAGGGTCCGACAGAGGGCTGCTAGGCTCAGTCTTAATGCGCACCTCAGTCACAGGGGAGGTCCCCTCCCTGTCTGTTGACTGAGAAGCACTAAAGGACCTGAGGCGATGAGGCTGGAGAGCTTGAGGCCTGTCATCCAGGGCTTTTTTTTCACTGCCATCTTTTAAAGATGACTTTTGAGACACTGCACAGAACACACTGCCTGGTGCCTCATTTGCTGCTGTGGATGATCCCTGGGATAACTTCAAATCTATAGAGGAGGAGTAAACAGGAACCTGGCTGTCCATAGAAAGTGACCGCCTGAGGAGGCTTTTCACTAATGGGCCACTTCTGTCAATGCTCTGGTTTGCAGAAGCAGGCCCACTGGATGGAACCACCAGGCCTAGCTTAGAGTAGTAAAGCAAGTTCCTATCCTCCCCCTGACCACCTCCTTTGCTAGTTTCTTTTAAGAGATATGGAGTCTCTGATGAGCTACGAAGAGACAGAACAGGTGGCCGTGGTCTCTTCAGAGCCAGCTCTATAGCCTTCCCCTTGGGAAGCTGGCTGCTCACCCCAGGCTTATCGTCCGTGGCCTCCCTGTCTTGTGAAGGCTTTGAGGGTAGGACTGCATTTCTCTTAACCAAACTGCCCCTGTTAGGATCATCCAAAGCCCCAGGCTGTTCCAGAGACTTTGCATATACCGCAGCACTATCCTTCGGCCAACTCTTTTCAGTTAAGGACAGACTGTGAAGCTGCTCTGGCGGCTTGGCCACATGTGGCTTATTGGTGCTGGTCTTGACTGCACCACTCGGGGAGGACCGGGCAGCAAGGCTGAGGTCCTGCACGGTTGGACCACTGGCTTTCCCTGGCACTTCGCTTCTGCCCTGACACACGATGACACTTCGCTTTTGAGAGCTGGTCTCATCATCTTCCACCGGCACTCTTTTCCTGTTGGGACAGGCTGGAAAAGGAGCCTGAGGGGCTTTGGCAACGATGTTGGTCAAGAAGGAGATACCAAGGCTATACCCCAGCTCCTGCACAGCAGCAAGGCTGCCCTTCTCCACAAAAAGGGAGGAAGAGTAAATGTAGTTCAGAACGTTGTCAAAAGCATCAGGCTCACAGAAGTCCAGCTGAAAGACAGTCTGTGCCTCGTTCTCCTTATTCGTGAATAAACTCTGGAAGTACTCACTGCTGGCAGCCAAGACGTTCTTATGAGCTCGGAACTTCTGGTCCCCAACAATCAGGAGTACATCACACAGCTGTCCCTTGAGGCGCTCCTCATTGAGGGCGCTGAGCAGAGAGATGGCATGTGCTGGATTGATGTAATGCAGCAGTCCCTCCATCCTGCAGTTTATCTGGAAGACAGAAAGTGAGACCATCAGCATTTGTATTCCATCAAAGGTCTACTCGAACTTAATAGGTATACACAGAGGTGACACTTGAAAATGAGGTTTATCATTTAGGGTCCTTACCAATTTGATGCTTGGTTACATTTAGTTTATTTGATCGTCAAAATTCCTCAAGTCTATAATTCTACTTTAGTTTTATTACTATCTTATATTTTAGGTTTTACAAGATATATACTTAAAATCAACATGACTGCTAAAAATTAATAATGGACTGTGGACTTATAAAAATGAACTTGGAAAGGGAATAATTACTTGCTAATTACTAGGTCAAAGTGTTCAATAAAGGTTAGAAGCTTTAGAGAATTAAAAGGTAGTTTTCCTTCTTATACTAATTGCTGTTTTCTCACTACATGCCATTTTCACCAGAACAGAGAACTTTAGCCTGGCTGTAAAGCTGATTAAAGAGTTTGAACTAAAGGGTCACTGAAATTCTGTTCAATCCTAAAGGTGAGAGAAGGCAACTTGGTGGGTGAGTGTGAGTTTTGGGGCCAGACACTTGGCTGAGGTACTAGCTCTACCCTGTAAGCTGATGCCCTCTGTACACGGGTCCGTGTGTGAAGTGAGGTAACAACTGTGCCCTCTTGCAAGTGTGTGGCAAACATTAGATGAGCAAGCATCTATAGCAAACACTCAATAAATGTGCAGATAACTGTCAGGACTGCAAGAATAGGTTTAACTTAGTATCAAAGAAGAAGGTCCAGGTTACCGCTCCCTCCCTGGTGCTCTAGGGAAAAGCAGGCTTCCCATGGGACATGATGTATGAGCACCTCCTCTCTGTGGTCTAGTTTTATATCACTGACTCCTACTAACAGTATTGTCATGGAGCTAGGGGGATGTAGCTTAGTGGTAGAGTACTTGCCTAGCACATGTAAGGCCCTGAATCCCTATCACCAGCACTAGTGTGTGTGTGTGTGTATGAGGGAGAGAGACAGACAGACAGACAGAGACAGAGACACACACAGAGAGACAGAGGCAGACATTGATTTTTACTATTAGAATGTACCCACAGTGACTAGATACATATTTGACAGGCTTATTCTAGAGGGATTGCTAACAAGAACCATACCCAGCCCCAGATGTAACAAGTCCCCAGCTCCCAGATCTCCAGGGTCAGCTTTTACTGGTCACTTGGAGACTAGGCTCTTTGGTTTTCAGAGAACAGAATGCAAGATGTAGATGGGGTGTGGCTCTGCTACTAGAAATGAATCTAGCACCCACCAGGTTTCCCTTCATTCTTGTCTGCTTTTCTTTAAGAGTGACATGTAGCTCGTTTACTTATAACAAGGTCTTGGATGAGATCCTTTTCTTCTGCCAGCCATTTCCATTTCTCCCTCACTCCTAGTAAACTGTAAGAACCACACATCTGTGTAAAGACATGTCTCATTTTTTACAGGGGTCAGCAGAAAAGCATTGAGCTTTTACTGCCACAAGACTGACTCAGCCATGCACTGGCAGTCTGTAGCACTGAGAATTTCTCAAGATGTTAACACAAGGGAAACAGCAAACCAGAAGCAAAGGTTGGACAGATATTTGTCAAATGGGTTTTTTTTTTTCTCCTAAACTCAATTTAATGGTTTGAAACCAGCAATTAAAAACAGATAAAGCACTAACAGAGAAAATGTCAGAAAGTAGTAAATGTGTCAAGCACTTGGGAAACCAGTTTCAGTTACAGATAAACATATGCCCTGTGTGCAAGTATGCATCCAGTTGAGTTGTCAAAGAATTTTTTTCTTGGAGGTCAGAGTCACCTGTGTTCTGGGCAAGTCAGTTACTCAAGTCTTAGTCTTTCCCTTGCACAGAAAACAGGGACAGTAACAGTTTCCACACAATGCTGCGGAGGGACAAATGGGATGATTATTCCATCAGTCGGTACCTACAAATAGTGTCTATCTACCTACCATCCATCCATCCATCCATCTATCAGTCATGGAAGTACATTTGAGAAGTACACAAGAGAAGAGAGCATGAGCCTAGGGATTATGAAGTAAAGACAATACAACAGAGGAAAGAACCAAGGTCATGTAGAACTGGAGCCAAAAAAGCTGGGAGTCATGGATGATATCATCTCAGGAGTCAGACTGTAAGGCTGGGTAGCTGGGAGGGGATTTTACTATGTAGAAAATGGGGGGGGGGCAATTGGAGGACCACAGGGAAGAAGCCTGAGTCATGTCTTAATTATAACATTTCTAGCTTTATTGTGGACAGCAGGTAACAAAGCAAAAGACATCGGAGAAGTCTACTGCCATGATGGCTTGGTGGGGCTAGCATTGGATGTAAAGGCAGAGCCATTAGGCTTTCTAATGGAGTAACTACAGAGCAATGGGAAGAGTCAAGGATCCTGCCAGGACAGGGAGAAGGGTGGCCTTTGTTGAGATGGATTTGGCAGAGAAATCAGGCTGCTTCTCTCCCTGCCTCTCCTTTTCTAACGGATTCAGTTCTGACACTCTACAAGCAAGTGACAACTTATCAATCTTGCCTCCGCATCTTTCTATTTCCTTTTCTGAGCTTTCTGAAATCTCTGTCCATACAAACATCTATATCTAGATCCTTGTTTCAGGCTCTACTTTTGAGAAAAAACCAAGACACCAAGATAATCTAAAACCACAGGTGTAAGCTAGCATCTACCTAGAATGTGCTAAAACTCTAACCACAGAGGATGTCAACAAGACAAGCACAGCCTAGCTCCTGGAGTTCAGTCTTGCATAGGAATAGCATACAGCAATCTGTTAACACTGTACAGTTATGCAGGTACAGAGAAATGTCTATGGATATCATAGAAGATGCAATACAGGTGGCAGCCACCAGACTGAGGTGAGAGGTAACCAGATGAGGGACCAAAGCATGGGGAAGAGACAGGCAGAAAAGGTAAGGTAACCCAAATGGGGACAGGGCAGTATGTGCAGCATTACAAAAAAGAGAACAAAAGTCATCCTGGAACTATCATGACACTGATCTAGATACTCATTTTGGCTCTGGGAACCAAAATGAAGACACTGGAAATCATAAGCAGAAGAGTGACACCTGTTCCTACAGTCTCTGGAGAGACTGAAGAGAAGGCCAGGTGGTATGGATTCACCTTCACTTATGGGTTGCTTTTACACTTTAATTCAATTATAAGGACTTGAAAGCAATAGTCCCAGTCCTGGTCTACCTGAAAACTAGGACTATTTGAATTCTTGCATTTTGATTACAACAAGTGTAATAGCTTATTGAGTTTAGCAACTGAAGTATAAAATACTATCTTGAGAGAGCAAGCAAAAGGGAAAAGCAGAGCTTCTGTCTGTTGCTTGGCAATCCAGCACACTGTAGCTGGGGAAGTGCAGATGAACCCCCTGGACTTGACCTGTTGACATCTCAGCTGCTCAGCCCTCAGAACAGCAGTTGTACTGCTGTGTGTACTTTCTCAATGAATGTTAAGGTATAGAAGATTCATTTTCCTGCATGAGCTAACTACAACTCACAACAGCAACAAATCTCATGTACCAACCACACAGACATTGCTGTCCCTGGCCTGCTCATATCCACCTGACTCATTAATGCAGAAATCCCATCACTTAACCATGGCAAAAAAGCCTGGAAGGTGCTCAGCTGTGGAAGAAAAGGCCCATTTAAGAGCAGAAGCAGCTAAGAGAAACTCCCCTAAAAACTAGATTCTGAAACAGGCTGACTTCTGCATCACTTGGATCTCCCTACAAATATCTTCCCAAACTCTGCCTGAGATGGTTCTACTTAATGTTGTTTCCTGGAGATTCAAAGTGGGGAAAATGGAGAGAATTATTACAGTAAAAAGCTCATGGTAGACAGCTATCCATGGGGAAGTCTTCGGTCTACTGCCATCTATCAGGAATGCAATCTTGTCAGGACTGCTTGTCCTTTCTGATACCCTACCTGTACCATGTGGAAATCTCATGAGGCACAAACAAAACAACTTGTGAATGGTTCAGTCTGCAGAGCAAATCCCACCTGGCAAGTACACATCTTCCTTCTCTCTTCCTCTCCCGAGTGTTTGGGAGCCCGCTGTACACTGTGCATCGTAAGAGGTGCTGATGATGGGAGGTGAGCTTGCTGGCTGGCTTCCTGTTCTCCTGCACCTCACATTCCTGTGACTGGGCAGACAACAATGTGATAAAGAAGGCACAGAGTATGGAAGAACACTCATATCAGGAGGCTATCAATGTGGCCAGGAGGTGGGAGGGTGGATGAGTGAGTGACTGGTGGGACATCAGAGAAGGCTTGGGACTCACTTGATATTGAAGTTAAAACCAAAGGCTCAGAACTTCCAAGAATATTATCTGATTGACACAGGCTTAAAATCTTTTAAAGCTTACCATGGCCTCAAGTCAAATCGCACAGCTAGACTCAATGAAATTACTTCATCCCATCACACAAATGCCTTTAATACACTAGATGCTGAAGTGAGACATCTATATCTTAATATAAATTAATTAAACCCAAGTATTTCCGTTCTTATGTTACACATAATGAGGACTTTGGGGCTTAAGGAAGGCAGGCAATTTTGGAGCAGAGTATTCTGGGGATAGATGCATAAGAAAGGGAAGCACACAGTCAGAAACTCAACAGATACTACAAAGGAAGGGTGAGAAGGAGATGGCGATAATTCAAAAATGATTTCCCCTATTTCAATTTAAGAAAATGGTTCCATAACTAAAGATCATTACAAATGAGCTAGGCTCTGGGACTAGTCCAAAAAACTCACAGTAACAGCTCTGTGGGAAATGTCCCTTTATGAACTTTAGGCTAAGCTCTGTAAACACTGCCCCTTTGCAATGTTGGAGAATGCTTACAAAAAACTAACATGATCCTGGAACTCTAGGGATGCTGGTGACACAGGTGAACATCCAACATCTGACTACATACACACAGCTCATCTCCAAACTCTTACTTCTGGATTTAGCCCTCTCTCTCTCCACTTGATCATATCATCACTCACCTGGTAACATTGCAGATACCAGAAATTATCTAAAGTGCCTCAGGTTTCAAAGCCAGATTGGCTAAGGGGATCCTTCATGGTATCAAGTTACTGTACTCTACTTCAACACATTTCAGCCTCCCTCTCTAGTTCAAATTTGTTTCAAGGGCAGATTGTCAGCCTCAGCCAGGACTGCAAACAAGCATTCTCTGCTGATCTGTTCTGGCCACCCAGCAGCTATTGCTCCTTCTGCAGTGACCCTCTATGTTGCTTTGAAGAACACTCTTGCCTAGCAAGTGCAAGCTGATGGTTATAGGCACATACCCAAAACCAGGCCAACTAGAAACTTTCTCCCTAAACTATGGTTCATGACAAGACAAAGGCAACAGCTGAGTGGAACTGACTGATGGATCTCAGTGTGGTCTGAAAATGCAATGTGCTAGTGCCTGACTCATACATTCCTGCAAGTGGTTTGGTTTTGTCCTTCGTGGTCCAAGGTTTTTTTGTTTCTTTTGTTTTTTTAAGATTTTCCTCAAACCTCTAGAATAATCATGTATTGTTTTCAATAAATTCAACCAGTTAGCCAGTTTTTATTCTGGCATATTTCTACATGCTGCCTGCTCCTGTTCTGCCTTTCATGCTCATTCTTCACATGCTAGATTTCTCAAGCAAGGCTTTCATTAGTGTCCCAGCACACAATCTCTTCCATGAATTCAGTTTGCTCACTGGCTCTTTCCATGCACAAAGCATGGTTAAATGTATCTGAATACATGGGTACTCAAAACATAAAGCCCCAGTGTCTAGAGATAAGGAAACCCCAAAAGTTGATTTCAAAGTGCTAAATATCTTGATGGAGAGAGAAGTGCGATGTCTGGTGTAGTCCTCAGGAGTGCAGAGGGAGCTCAGGAACCATCTTGATGTAATGTTTCGTTAAGATGAAAAGACTGAATAATGGTATAGTTCCCTCTGTCCTAGTTAAAACAGGCTACAATACAAAATCTTTAATAAATGGCCTTCAAGCCTCTATAGACATCTATATTCAGACTACTTTTAAAATTCTTTAGCTACCTACTCTGCTTTTTCCTGTTTCTGTCCCAGAGACACAATCTGCCCACCTGACCTCCTCCACCACTCAACCTGAACCATCCTAGATTGTGCCAAACTCCTTTTCCAGCTCATCTCAAGTTCTAATCCTTTGGGAATCCTTTAGGGCTGAACATTCTCAGCCAACACCCCTAGTCTGTATGCTGAAGTCCTAACATCTGCACCTCAAAAGGCAATCATATTTGTTTCTTTTGTTTTGTTTTTTCGAGACAGGGTTTCTGTGTACTTGCGCTTTCCTGAACTCACTTGTAGCCCAGCTGCCTCGAACTCACAGAGATCTGCCTGGCTCTGCTTCCCGAGTGCTGGGATTAAAGGCGTGCGCCACCACCGCCCGGCTCATATTTGGAGCTGAAAATTTTACACAGCTTATTAAGTTAAATTGTGCTTGAGTCAATAAAACATTATCTTTAAACAAAGAATTAGAACAGAGACAAACATGGAGGAAGATGCTATGAGGACATAAGAAGATGCTGTCTATAAGCCAAGGGGGTAGAGACCCCAAGAGAGACCTGGCCTTTACCTCCAATTTCCAGCTTCTCTAACTATGAGAAAATAAGTTTGGGCTGTTTAGGTCACAAGGTCTGTATGCTAAATTAAAGCAGGCCAATAAACACAGTCCTTAAGCTTAGAACAAGTAACAAAATACAGTGTGTGGCACATGTCTACAATGCCAGCATTTGGGAGGCTGATGGAGGAGGATTATGAGTCCAAGGCCAATGCACATTGCAAGCCCTTGTCAAAAAGAAAAAAAAAAAAAAAAAAAAAAAAAGCAAATGCCTCCTGCCAATTCCTTTGCCACACAGAGCAGGCATACCACTACATTGTGTTTATTCACTGTCATATGCTAGCTGGTTTCAGGTCCCACCAGGATTGCAAGCTCTTTAAGGTCCAATACATTACTTTTGACACTCCTCATGATGCCCAATTTGGGATCCTACACAATAAATATGTGATTACTTTCTACTCTCTATTAAATTAAGGAGTAGAAATGAAGCTCTTTGATTACTTTCTCTAAATAAAGTTGGCCACTTTACTGCCTTGTTTTAGAATACAGTTTGTTTTTTTAAATTATTATTTCCTAGAAAAACCCAAACTACAGACTAGCACACAGGCTACTCTGACTGATGTCAATTCACCTCTGTACCATATCTGGGTGGCACTCCTTACCATGTAACCCACAAACCTGCGTTTCCAGTTTCTGAAACCTAAAAGTACCTTCTGCCTCTCCTTTACTTGGCCACTTTGTATAGAAAGATTCAACTGGAACTATAAAGCTTTTGCAATTTGCCAACAGCAACACTTTATCTCTCTGCAATTACCCCATAGTGATTTCAATTCATCAGCTTGTATATGTGGATCCATCAGAAGATCCCCCACAAGCTCCCCCATAAAAGCCCTGTTTTCTCTGTGAATTCCTAGCACAAGGCTTGGCAGGTGTAGGAAAAGCTCACTAGACTTGAGGATTTAACTATTTAGAGCCTTGTAAAGCACAGCACAGCACATTTTCTCTGCATTTTCTGAGATTTTGTAGCTGTACTAACAATTGGACTATGACACCCTCTGTATCTCTGCTCAGACTTCTTCAGACTCCAATCCCTGGTTGTCTTCTGAACAAATACATCTCAGTGAACCCACTTGTCCTACATGGTACTTGTAATCCACACTGTCACACATGCTTGTCTTCATACATTGCCTCCTTAGGCTGAGGTGAAGCCAGCCAGGTGTCCTCAGGCAGAAAGTTATTCTCTTTTCATTGCCCTTTGGCCCATCTCTGATACCTGTAAATCCAGCCCTCAATTAGTTCTAGTACAGGGACAACTAAAATGGCTTCTCAAGTTATCTCCTTGTCTGGAGACCTCTATGTTAACTCTTTTGTTGCTTTTAGTGTTCCTATACCTATTTTCACCCACTACATAATACCGTCAATTTCTGAGGGTGAGCTTTTATCGACAATTTCTATTTCTGCAGAACGATGTTCCCTATACTTCCACTAAATAAAACCCTGTACTGTTAAGTGCATGGGCTGAATTAGAGCCATTTTTAAGTAAGCCAAATTTCTCCTTTAATGTCAATATTTAGGGATTTGATTAAGGGTAATGATTAATTACCAGACGTGGAGGAGGGTTTTTGGTGGAAACGCTAAAATAGATTAACCTATTTTTCGCCCTCTTAAACAAGGTGGGAGGATCATGAAACAAATCCAGGAACTCATGACTCAGGGTCATGCTGATGAACAATCACCGGACTATGCTGTAACACAGATGTCCGAAGACATAGAGGCAACTGGAGTTCATGCACCAACACAAAAATCCCAGGCTTCGGAGGACTGCTCAGTGTCCCTCAACACCGCCCCTGTGTCGGGCAACCTCAAGGAGAACCTAAGGCCCCCTGCAAAGTGTTACAGTGTGTAGTTCTCTAGTACCCAGGGCCTCGGGGCCGCACAGTGCACGGTTCTTTGATTACACGGTGCGGTCTCTTTAGAGGGGCACTCGAGATGCTCCTGATAACCAGGCCTAGGAGACGGGGAGACCCGGACGTGTGGGCTGCAGTAAGGTCTTCCGCGCTATGTCCCTGGGCGAGGAGGGTCTTTCTCGGGGGAGGGGGGACGGACAGGCAGGGTCTGCATGGGCTCAGGAGGGGTCTGCAGAGGGGCTGGCCGACAGGCTGTCACGTTCCAGCCGCGGCAGGTGCGGGGTGCCGCCCAGCTCCCCGGTCTCTCGCGCGCGTGCTGCCAGGCCCTGAATATGCCCTTGCCCGCAGCGGCATCTCAACGGCTCTGTAGGGGCGCGCGTCCCTAGACTCCACTCCCTGGCTACCCAGGCCATCCCGGTCAGGGTGAGCAGCTCAGCGGGCCCGGAGGCTGAGCATGCGCAGCAGTGAGGGTGAGGCCAAGTGCGGGCACAGAGCATGCGCAGTGTAAAGGCACGCTAGGCTACGTGGGAGTCTGAGCATGCTCGGTGAGGACCGCGGCCCCGCGCACGCGTAGAAGGGCCGGGCGCCCGCAACCCACTGGGGGAGGAAAAAAGAAGAGAAATCACCTCAGAGTTACGTCAGGAAAGGCCGCGTTTTGCGGGGAGGCCGTAACCCCCAACAGGGCCTGACGTCCTTCGAGGGCGCGAGACGTGACGGTTACTCACCACTCTTCAGCCCCGGGGCAGGCGCCTGGTCCCTTTCCTCTCACACTCGGCTAGCGCAACCCGCAGCCGCCGCTGCCGCTGTGATTCCATCCATCTTGAATTTGACGTCATCCCACACCAGGGATGAGGTCATCGCAGGCAGCGCTCGTCACGTGCGCGGCGGTGGGATTGGGTGCCGGGCGGCGGAGGGCGGGCTGGGGGCGGGCCTGCGGGAGCGTGGGTGCTTCTCCGAGGAGGCGCGGCCACGAGCTGTGGAGTTCGGGGACGCCCCAAGGGTAGGTGGCGATGTGGCTGTGGGAAGCCCCTGAATGCGGAGCTATCGGAAAGTGGCTTCTTTCCATTTCTTTCTCCTGGAGAGAGCTGTAGTGAACAAAATGAGCTCTCAGGCTCGCCTCCCTTCAGATCAGCAGTTCCTCTTGCTCGCTCTGTGGCATCTGCCTGTCAATCACAGATCCAAACCTCTCCCTTTTAAAACGGCGTGGAAGCTGGGCGGGATGGTTCACGAATGTACTCCCAGCACCCTAGAGGCTGAGGCAGAATTCCTGTTAGCTAGTCTGAACTACAGAGTGAGACCCTGTTTCATTAAAACAACAACAAAACAAAACAAAAAACCCACACAACTCTTCTTCGGCAACATCAATTCTCTTTTAGCCTCTTTGTATGAAAATTACAGTTCCATTTGTCAGATGATTTTGTATTCAGCCAAACCCAGACAGCTAGGTAACAAATGCCAAACTGCAAATCCCAGCTGTGTAAAAAGGGTCTCCGGGCCACAGGACAGTCGGACAGTTCTCTAGAGCCTGGAACATAGCAACAGACAGTCTCACCAAGCGAAATCTCTGTAACAGACCTTAAAAATGCCTAGATCTTAAATTAGGTGTCCTAAATTTCAAGAAGCCCGTGGTTTTCAAATCTACTTCAGAAGGTGGGTTTTAGCCACATCAGTCAAGGTAAAATATGAAGTGTATGAGGGATATGTGGGAGAAGGAATCTTACATTAGGTTGATCCAAATGGTCAAAACAAAACAACAACAAAACCCAACTTCAAATGAATAGCTCTGAATTTTTAGTTTCTTTAGTTTCAAGACTTTAGAATTCCACACTTAAAGTTTTCTACAGTCATTCAAGTCATTTTTTTTTAAATGTCTTTGTATTTTGAACTTGGTGGCAGTTAAAACAAGTTCTTGTAAGAGGCTTTCAGAGGGCCACCTGTGATGAGGCTGTGAGTATGCACTATTGCCCTCTTTTTACAGGCCAGAAAAATCAGTATTTTAATGCAGAGCCTGAGGCCCAGAGAGAAGCCAGATTTGTTTTTTATAACCACATAGAGTGCAAAGCAGCCTCTCTCCAACTATCCCTCAGCTATCTAAAGCTCATTGGCTATGTCTCCAGTGCCTGCTGCCTGTACACTAGGCATCTCCATGTTCAACCATGGTTGCCCGTTCTCCTAACTGCCAAACACAACAGAAACTTTTGGATCTTTCAGGTGACCTTTGGCATGTGATATTTTATCAGTTCCTTCTTCAGAACCAATGGCAGTGCTATGCCATTTTGCCCTGGGCTTCCTACCCTGGCTTGCACCTTCCTGGACTCCTGTGTTGTTTCCCTGCCCATACCCACACTTTGGATTTCTGAGGGCTCTGGCCTTGCTTGTCCTGTTACATTTACTCTGCTCCACTTCTTCCATTCCAGGGAAGATGCTCTGACAATGCAGTTACTTTAAGCACCACCCCGTCTCACACACACACACACACACACACACACACACACACACACACACACACACACTTTCTAACTGCTCTCCCAGCCTCCAGGTTTTACTCCACCCTGGCTTTGCAACCGAAAAAGTCTTTTAAAATGTTCCCTTGCTCCCATGTTAACACTAGGTTCTCCATTGCTTTTAGACGAGAGTTGAACTTCATTCTGCAATAACCTGATAGCTTGGTCCACATCTATGTAGACAAGCCTTACTTATCTCTCCTCTCAGCTCACCTCTGAGCTTCAGGTGTATTGGTTCCTCCACTGGAGCGAACTTGTACCTTCTACCCTGTCCTGTCATCTGTAATTGCTCTGGGATTCTGACACTTCTGCCCTTCTGCGATAACTTCAACTTTGTTCTGGGGTTGATGCTGCTACATCTTTGTGCTCATTAGTGTCTTTTGTAGGGTTTGGCTGTTGCTACCTGTATGTACCATTGGATTTGCCTCCCATAAACTTCATGTCTGCCTCTGGACTGAAGTAGAAGTCCATCATGATTCTACCCCTTGATAAGCACAAAGCAGGATCTCTAGCTCTGCCTCCATGTCAATGTTTATACACACATTGTTTATTTAACCACCTCATTAGCAGTTATCACTTGGACGACCCCCAGCCATGGACTTCACAAGTCCATGAAAGGGACTCAGAGCTGAATTTATCTGCTCTGTCTATCCTTAAACCTGTTACTTGATGTCCTGTCCTACTTAAAGGGGCTGCTACCTGCTCTACTACCCAAATTGGAAACTTGGGATTACTCTCAATTTCTGCCTTCAGCTGTCACTAGGTCTTATCAGGTTACCTCTCAGGTATCCCTTAGGTTTGTCCTCACTGGCTCTAACTCTTCCTGGGCTCCAGTCCTAACTCTGGCCAATCTGTGGCTACTCGACCAATTTCTGGTTCCCCTTTCCCTAGTGGATTCTGGTTTTAGCTGGATGTATCCTTTTAATTGAATGTCTCATTAACTTGTGTCCAGGTACTCTCTCTTGTGGCTTCCAGTGGTCTGCTGCCTCAGCAACCCCAAGCATGGCTGCTTGGCGTTCTGCCTGTCCTAGACCAGTGCTCACAACCCTCACCAAGACCTCCTTACCAGCTAGCTCCCTCTTCCCTCTACATAGCAGACCCACATTCTCTCTCATGATCAAACTGCAGCCTCCTTCCTTATGCTTCAGTTGGCCTCTGTAACATCTATGCCATTTCTTTCTTGCTGTTTGAAGGCCTTTTTCTCCCCTAGCATGAATGTTCCTTTGGTATGGAGACTGCCTAGTAACCTGAATGTTCCCAGACCTTTGGGCTCGTTGCTAGGGCTGTGTCTTGGCCCAGTTACTCCCCATGGCTAGAGTTTTCCCTCAGAAACTGGGTTACAATGTCGTACAATGCTGTGGTGTTATAAAATTCTGTCTGAATTTCTTGTGCTAAACAAACAATTCTCCTAGTAAGCTAGAGAGGCATTTCTAGGGATTTGAACAAGTTTCTGCATGTTTGCAAATGAAAGTTTTACTCAGCTGTGTGTCTCTTAAATATTACTTCACTTTGAACACATACCTGGACATCTAAGTTTGCCCAACTTGTGGTTTAAATGGTTGTTCCTTTAAAGAATTAGGCTGGGGTAGAGGGTAGAGGTTGTCATATTAGTGTCTTATAATTGCTGTGATAAAGTACCCCAACCTTTTTTGTCAGTCACAATTCAGTAGGCAAGTGTCCGAAGTTAGTACCACTAGGCTAGAGTCTGGTGTCTGCAGGGTCCTGTTCCCATGGAGGATACTGGCACAGTATCCCTAGCCTCTACTTCTGGTAGCTGCTGGCAACTCTGTCTATAGCTGTGCCATTGAAGCCTTTGCCTCCACCATCATGTAGCCTCTCCTGTTTGCCTAGTCTTCCTCTGCTTCTTATAAAGACATCTGGAGAGGAATTCCCCCATCCCCATCTCCCAGCCTTCTCAGCTCAGGTCCAGGTAGGTTCAGAACCCAGGAGACTTGCATCATCATGGTCCCCTTGGCATGGGTGAAGTTGGATTGGATTAAATGTTTATTTCACTGCTGAGAAGCCTGGTCATTAAAAAGAGCATAAACATAAAAGGGGCTGGAGATATGGGTCATCGGTTACTACCCTTGCAGAGGACGTGGTTCAGTTCCCTTTACCCATATCAAGCTTCTCACTATAACTCCAGTTCTGGGAGATCCAACACCCTTTGGCCTTAATGTACATTTGCATGCATATAGGACACATAAACTTGCACAGCCACACATACACATAAACAATACATCTTTAAAAAATATGATAAAAGAAAATGGATGCTAGACTGAAGGACAGCACCCTAACAGAACAGTAGTCACTACTGTGTTTTTCTCTTCCCCTCAGCATCCAACCTGCTTCTTGTTACCTTGAGACCAGCCTTGCTGTATCTGCAAGTCAGCAAATGGCACAAGTAATATCTGGATTGTGTGGACCACCTTCTGCATTTAGTTAAGTAGGAAGTAGGTGTAGGTGTGTGTGTGTGTGTGTGTGTGTGTAGTAATTCTGGCATGCATAATCACCATGCCTAACGGATTATGGACTGTGCACAGTAATAAGACAGGTTGAGATAGAAGGAAAGAGGATGCAGAATATGGTACCTTTGAACTATGCACCACAGGGGTTAGGGATGGCAGCTATAGTTTAACAGTATCCACCCTTGCCCTCAGCTGTGACTATGTGTACAGACAATAATACTTAAGGGTAGTAATTCCTGTTTCACCCACTGAGAAAGTGAGGCTCACAAAGATGAGAGTGAGAACATCTAGTGAAGTCATTCAGGATATTCAGTTCAAGCTACTCTGAGATCATTTCAGATTCATGAGGTTGAATCTGTTAAACAAGAAGCCCATAGCTTAGTTTTCCCTTGATGGAAAAGGGTGAGTTTAGAGCACATCACTCTGGTGCAGTGAATCTGGAAGGGAGAAATATGTGCATGCCTGAGAGCAAGCTGGAATGAAGCAGGAAGCATAGAGCTTCCCACTGCAGGGCACGTGTTTGATCAGTGACTTGTGGATGAACTATTTTATGAAGAGGTATATGGGGACATGGAGCTAGCCCTCCTTTGCCAACACTCTCTGAGGTGATATATAGCTAGAGTTTTCCTGCCTTGCCCACAGTCAGGACAAATCTTTGTCACCTGCCAGTCCCACAGCCATTCAGACCCAACCAAGTAAACACAGAAACTTATATTGCTTACAAACTGTATGGCCGTGGCAGGCTTCTTGCTAACTGTTCTTATGTCTTAAATTAATCCATTTCCACAAATCTATACCCTGCCATGCAGCTCGTGGCTTACCAGCATCTTTTCATGCTGCTTGTCAGGGTGGCGGCTGGCAGTGACTCCTTCTGCCTTCCTGTTCTTTTATTTCTCCTCTCTGTTAGTCCCGCCTATACTTCCTGCCTAACCACGGCCAATCAGGTTTTATTTATTGACCAATTAGAGCAACACATTTGCCACACAGACCATCCCCTCAGCACAGCCAAGTGCAGACCATCTCAGACACCTGCACTCAGGCCCGTGGTCCTAATCATCCTCTATGCGGACCTGCTGGGTAAAGCCATGAGGAACCCGAGAACGGGCTCCCACAGCAGTGATATTTTGTTTGTACTCTAACAAGTAAAGCTTGCCTGGAGATCAGAGTGTGGAGCTAGCCACTAGTTAACCATAGAGGCCAGGCAGTGGTGGCACACACCTTCAATCCCAGCACTTGGGAGGAGGAAGCAAGATCAGGGGTTCAAGGCCACCCTGAGCTATACAAGATTGATCCAGTCTAAAAGAGAAACAGCCAAGCGTGGAGGCTCAAGCCTTAATCCCAGCACTAGGGAGGATCATGCCTTTGATCCCAGCACTTGGGAAGCTCAGGCCTTTAATCCCAGCACTAGGGAGGTGGAGACAATAATATAAGGTAGGAGGAGACGGGAGCTCAGCCCCCTTTTAGTCTGAGGATTCGGAAGAAGTAAGAAGTCTCTCTAGTGGCTGGCTCCTTTACTTCTCTGATCTTTCAGCATTTATCCTGATATCTGACTCAGGGTTTTTTTTTTTTTTTTTGGTTTTTCGAGACAGGGTTTCTCTGTGTAGCTTTGCGCCTTTCCTGGGACTCACTTGGTAGCCCAGGATGGCCTCGAACTCACAGAGATCCGCCTACCTCTGCCTCCCGAGTGCTGGGATTAAAGGCGTGCGCCACCACCGCCCGGCTAGGGTTTTTTATTATTAAGACCAATTAGAATTTGTGCTACAACTCTCACTTTCTCTCTGCCTTCACTTTGTTTACTAGTCTGTTGGGCTTTGGTACTATGAAAATGAATACCACGAAAATGGTTTCTGCTATCGGGGAACTGGTGTCTTCTCCAGAAAATCATATATGAGCTGAGGTCACAGTGACAAACACCAGAAGCCTATGCACTCAGGGCTGTGAGTCACAAGAAAGAAAAGGGTCTGCTTGTTGGCAAGGGTCATACTGGCTCCTGGCAGACAGAAAGAAGCTGACCATTGCTGCTCTGGGAATGTAGTAGAGTCCGCAGAATGTGGGGCAAAGCTAGCAGACTAGAACACATATTTAGTCACCTCCTTCCTGGCAGTCTTTTGGTCAGCAAGGAAGTCACTTCAACCATCAGCATATACTGATGCTAAGCATCCTTATCCCAGAGCAGCTTAAGGCCAGAAAGGAGATTGGCTTTGGTTTAGCTTTCTGGCTTTGTTTTTAAATCTTGGAGACTTTAGTGTTTAGCCTCCCCTGTGGTGAGAATCATCTGGCTGACTGTGGTATTATTGAGAAGAGAGATGGTAACTACTGAGTTTCATCTTCACCAGCATTCATATTCCAGCTTGCATTGCTTGCACTGTAAATATGATGTTTACAAGTTTTTTTGATATAGCCCCTAACATTGTACATCTTAGCACTAGACTTTTTTTTTTTCATGAAGCTCATTCTTGCCTCAAATTTGCTATGTCACCAAGGAAGATGACCTTGAACTCCTGATCCTTCTGCCTCCACCATCTGAGTGCTGGGTTTATTAGGTACTGGGTATTGAACTCATAGCTTCATGTATGCTAGGCAAGCACTCTGGAGCACTTTCACTGAAACCAGGTCAAATGACTTAATCTGTTTCCTATGTTAGTGAACAACCTTCACTTCTTCCCCCCTCCAGGATGTGACTCAGTTGATCTGGCATACTGTTAGGTCTACAATATGTCTGAAATGACTTCTAAAAATAGGTGAATGCCCCTTTCCCACTTAGCTCCCCAGGCAGGCTAATAGCCACGCTGCACTTTGGAAATTGTTAGGAAGAAATGCCTGGTGAGTGGAAACCATGGTGACATCATCTGTGGTTCTACACAGTCTGCATGTTGAATTCATTTGACATGCTCTTGACTAGAAGAAGTCTAGAATATCCTAATAATACTGGCAATATTCCCAAAATTTTCCCCCTTATAAAAATCAGCTAAGATTTTACAATGAGATGGTGCAAGCATGTGCCAGGTCTGTGGAAGGAACAAGACTTAACCTCTTGACAAAACCTGCTTTCCTGTAAATGTTCAATTCTCTCACCATCAGTGGACAAGAGTGATCACTTGATTCCATCATGATGGCCCAGCTTCAGGAAAAACAAACTCAAATTGATTTTCCTACTCCATTTTTACCCAATGACGTGATTCTTGCCACAGTTATTGGGGCAGGGGGTGTCCATTTCCCGAAAATACTCACAGAAGCCAGGCTGTGGCAGTATTATGGGAGTATTCAGGGTCAGAGCCTGGGCCTTGGCTGCCCTAACAAGCTTGATCACCTGTTCTCAAAATCCAATTAAAGAGGCGAGTGTAGAAAGGAAATTTATTCAGTGTCACTTCTCTGGGAGGAGAAATAAAGAGGTACAGTGAACACACACACACACACACACACACACACACACACACACACACACACCTCTTTAGAGTCTAGACAGGCTTAGGTTTAAGTAAACAAAAGTATGCATAGTTGAGCAATCCTAGTCAAGGTGTAATCTTACCTCATCGGCTCATCATTGTTTCAGTTCCAGTGTCTCCTGAAAGGTGGTCTGAAAAGTTGTCAGAACTATGTGAAGTCTGTCCTTTCTCTGGCCCCTGGCTTCAGGCTTTTCCTTCTCTCAGTAGGAGACTCCTGAGGAAATTCCAGTTTCTTGTGGACAATTGTTTCAGTAGTCTGACAGACAAAGGGTAGGACACACATCTCTTTAGAACACCAACATTACTTCCATGATGGTGGGTACCATCTGTAATTCTCTAATTTGAACACCATCTACCTGGGACTAGCACATAATTCCTGAAGTCAGGGGCTCTGACGCCCAATCTTCTCCCCATTTTCAACCAATTGCAAGCCCTAGGTTCTGACCTATCCTTCTGATGGCTGGTAATATATTGGGGTTCCACATCCATGTCCTAAGGTGTGACTGGTGGAATGGCTCATAGTACCCAGAGGAATACTTATTTATATTTGCAGTTTATAGCAAAGGCAATTACCAAGGAGCTCTGTATGGTTTGGGTTTTAATGAATGAGTTTTAAGTACAGATGAAAGTCCAGCTTCCAGTTCCCTCTGTAGGCACTTTTATATTATAGGATAAACAATGGTGATGTTGTACTCAGAGTCCCCGAAAGACCACCAAGAGACCGAATCCAGTGCAAAAGCAAAGAGTCTTTGTATTGTGAGTTAACTCAGGACTCTCTGTCCATCTGACACAGCAGCAGAGCAGGAAAGACCCTGAGTAGCAATGGGGCAGGGTTTTTAAAGCAAGCAGGGCTTGGGGTCTACAGACTACATATCAACAGACTCAGTATTGGTTTATGCAAGTGTCAATCATGTTAGTAACTTTTAATTGGCTAGAGTTAGTTGGGGGTTACAGTTATCCATTTTTGGGCAGGCCTGGACAAGTCCCAGGATTTGCCCTTGAGCTGCCATGGAAGATGGCTGGCCTAACACATATTTTTTTGTGGGGGCTGTCTTAGTGGCCCAGGCTTTCACATTGGCCCATACACATAGCTCTAAGTTAGTGATGGGTCCCAGACAGTAAACAATTGCCTGAATCTTGAGCAGTCAGAGTACATGCAGAAAGGGAGCTACTGCAAGGACTATTTCTTTTGTTCATGGCCCTCCTAGAAACTGCTTGCTCAAGTCTCAGGAAACTAAAATTGAGGACTGATCTCTGAGAGAAGACTGAGCAGCCTGTTATGACATCTCCTTGGTCCTTTCAGTGACACAGCAACCTCAGTTGGATAGGACTTACCTTGTAGCTGATCTTAAGGCCACATTATTTTTATCTGCTGGCTGTTTTTCCTTCTCCCCATTACAGATCTGGAGCTGGTGGGCTGATCAAGGACAATAGTTGAGGACGTTTGACATAAACATGGTTATGTTTAAATGAGGGGGAGAGGGAGCCCAACTTCCAAACTCAGCTTTTCAGTGAGTTCAAACAGTACTTGACAATTACCAATATAATGTTCCTTAGAAAAGGGCACAGAAGAAGAGAGGAGTGGGGTGAGGCATGGGGGAGCGTAGACACTTAGCATCTAGACAACCTCCTGAGGCCCTACCTTCCAGGAAGCTCCATAAATCCTCACCTTTTGGGTTGGTATGAAGTCTTCTTCATACAGGATTGACTAACTCAAGAAGGTTTATTGTAGATATGAGTGAGAGCACAGCCAGAGGCATTTGGAAGAATCCTGACTGAACATAGCCAGCAGAATAGACTGGGCCATGAGAGAAAGGCAGGGGAGAGCAAAAGAGGAAGAGAAAAAAGGGGAACCAAGGACCAAGAGAAGCACCAAGGACCAAGAGAGCACATAGGCAAAATGACTGGGTTATCTAGAAGAAAAGATAAACTGAAGAAAGGGAAGCCAAGCTCAGGGAGCTTTAGCATAGGGGTGTGAGTGAGAAGTTCTGAGAGGGGCCAGGACTCAGGTAATGGATGAGCCTGGCATCCAGCATTTGCTTTGGTATGTTAACAGGCACCCCAGTTAGCCATTGTCTGGGGTTGGCTGTTGCGCCTCAAGCTTCAATCCATCAGATCTACCTGGAGATTGGTGCTGAAATTCCACACCCTCTGGTCCTGTCTTGGCCTTTTTGTGACCTGCCTAAGCCCCCAAGCCACCTAAAGACTGCTAGCTAGCATTCTGCTCACAGTTTACAGAAAGATGACCTTACCACTTTGAAATAGGGATAAAGACTGAGATACATTTGATTGTTACATTTGAATATTAAGATCACATTGGCATTAAGCAATATAAGTATCTGTGTATGTGTGTGTGTTATATATTCATATGTATGCATTCATGTAGTAGACGCCAGAGTTCAACCACTTTCCATCCTTTTTTTTTTTTTTTCTCTTTTCTCTTCTTTGGTTTTCAGTAGTGGTGAGCAGTTTCTCTAGTGGCTTGTTCCTTTGTCTTTCTGATCTTTCAGTATTTACCCCAGTATCTGGCTCAGGGTTTTTTTTTTTTTATTATTATAAGACCTTAAGGAATTCATGTTACACCAGCACACTCTTCTTTCTATCTTATTTTTAAGACAGGGTCTCTCTGAACCTAGAGCTCACTAATTCAACTAGACTGTCTGGCCAGCATGCTCTTTCTGTCTCCACCACCCCAGCATTGGGATTACAGGTGTACACTCCCACACTGGGTTTTATGTGGGTATTGGGATCTAAACCCAGGTCATCATGTCTGCACAGAAAGCATTTTATTGAGCCACCGTCTGGCCCCACCATAATCTTTTCAAAGTAAATCCTGCATTCTCTCTTCTAGGTTTGACGTTAGCTCATCATAATTCAGAATTAAAATGAAGGAGAGGACACTGTAGCTTTAAGTATCTTCTGGCCAGTTCAAGAGCCCATCCTGGGATCAAATGCCAGAAGAGTCTCAAGTGGCTCTAAAACAACCACTACAGTAAAGACATGGTTGAGGTTTGAGTGTGAACTGTTTGAGCACTTAACCCTCAGACAGTGACCGTTTTGAAAGGTTGTGGAACCTTCAGGAGGCAGAGCCTTACAAGAGGTAGTTGATCACTGGGGATGAGCCTTGATGGTTTAAATCTGGGTCTCACTTCCTATGTACTCTTTTCTTCCTGTTCTGCCAAGATGGGAGGAGATTAGGTGTCCCAGCTGCAAACTCCTGTCACTGTGGAGTGTCCTGTCACTGTGCCTTTTCACCACAATGGACTGTATCCCTTCAAACTGTGGCTTAAATATGCCATCCCTTAATTCACTTCTTATCAGAAATTTGACCACAGCAATGAGAAAGGTAACTAATGAGAACACCAGCTGCTTGCTTGTTTAGTGCTGGAGACCAAATCCAGGGCAGCACATAGGCTAAACATAAAGTCATGCCCAGCCTTGGTTGTCCTAGCAGGTGAAAAATGGTGTTCTGAACAGCCCAAAGACCAAACAGACCAAAGTGTGAAGAGCACAGACAAAACATATATGAACATTGCATCAAGTATAAAAACAAATTGTTAGAGAACAAAGATACATGACAATGAAGAATGTTTATGAAACTGGAAAGGCCTCCAGGCCTTAGGACTGATACTTAGTGTTCTATAAAGAAGCTTCATTTGGAGACTGAGAAATTAAGGAAGAAGAACAATGAAAATAGTTATGTTAGGCACAAGTACTGTGCCTGAAACACAGACACACAAATGTATGGTTTACATCAAAAGGCAGAATACACCATGTTGGTGTTGGGCTACTAGTCTCTGAGTTCAAATGCCGGCTCTTCAGCGTAGCAACTGGGTGACCCTGGGAAAGTGCCATGACCTATGCAGTGTCATCATCAGTGAAAGGGGAGATTGACAGTCTGCCTCTTGGCTTGTGAATGAAGACTGGGTGAGATGACATGGGCCAGGGACTTAGTACAGAGCAAGCACTGAACTGGAGGCAGTGATTGTCTTCACAACTTCTTCCTTAGAGTGTGACTTGAGGACTGAAAGACATTTTAAAAAAGTGATCAGATCTGAAACAAGTTACCATCAAGGTGGATGTGATAATGATGCACATGGTAAGAGTAGCAGGGGTATGTGTGTATGGAGGGGGAGCTGAATCTGCACATGCTCATTCCAAGGAGATTCTGATTTTTGGTTAGAAAATGGTGACTACATTAATTCATGGCTGTAAGATAAAATGGAATACCTTGTGTGAGATAACTTGTGTGGAGATAAGTTGGTAGATACAATGTAAAATATCACATTTTGGGGCTGGAGAGATGGCTCAGAGCACTGGCTGTTCTTCCAGAGGTCCTGAGTTCAATTCCCAGCAACTACATAGCGGCTCTCAACCACCTGTAATGAGATCTGGTATCCTCTTCTGGAGGGCAATAACAATAAACAAATAAATACTTTTTTTAAAAAAAATCACATTTTCACATTCATAAAAGCTAGGAAAGTAGAACATAGTACTTACAGAAAAATTCAAAGAAATTCCACACTAACATATAATATTTTAAAGTTGGATGCTAGGAAAGTGTGATGGTTGACTTCACTGTCAAGTTGATGATGTTTAGAATTATTGAGGAAATATTCATCCTCCTGTGTCCGTGTTTCTGAAAAAGGTTAACTGAGAAGGGAAGACCCACTTGGAAAATAAGTGTCATTACCCCCTGGGCAGGGGCTTGATGATGGAATGAAATGGAGAAAGTGAGCTGAGCACCATCATTCCTCTGCTTCCTGACTGCAGAGGCAGTGACCAGCCACCTCATGTTTCTGCTGCCTGCCATGATGTACCTTCCCCACCATGATGGACTGCACTGCACCTTTAAACCCTTCCTAAGTTCTCCTGTCAGGTATTTTGTCACAGCATGAGAAAAATAAATGATAAAGTAAGGCCGATAAAGAGGAATTAAATTTGGTCAGGTTGAATAGTTTCTTAAAGATCACAAGAGGCCATTGTCTTAGACTGGGCTCCTGCTCTGGGCCTCAGCAAGTTGGCTAAAATATCAAAATGGAGTCACTCATGCTAAAATTCCAGGTCACTAAGCTGAAACTGGCAGTTAGCATTAATTAAAGAGATAACATTCTTCCCCAAAGAGGCCACTTCAGGGGTATGATAACCCTTAATCCTTACACAAAAAAGGTAACTCAAAGTAACTCAGTGTCAGTTGGTTCTCCTATGGCTTTTCTCCCTGTTACTGCCAGACATGGAAGTGAGTTTGAAATGAGACATGTACCTTTTGGGTTTTGTTTTTACTGTCTTCTACTTTTTTCTGTTGGTTCAGTGGGATGCTCCAGGTCTCCTATGGAATGAGGAGCAGCCCGATTGTAGAATAGGAGCCAGTTAAGATCTATAAGCCAAATTGCTGTGGTTTTGACTTTTGACTAGATAAATGTGATAAAGGAGGTAACAGAGATTATCAGAAGATGCTCAGTTTCCTCTCACAGGGCTGTACAAGAGCTGTCCTTCTGTAATTTACATTAACTAGAACTGGCTTTTCCTTTCTCCTTTGGGGCACATGATATGTATGTGTAATGTTGTCCTGTCCTGGACAGGAGAGCTGGAAACCTTCATCCACCTCCCAGCCAGAGTCACACCCCCAGCACTTCCAACAAGCATCTCAAATACAAAGAGGTCCCAGGAAAAGGCAGTGACACTTGCCTGTCTGCAGCTTTTCTTCTTGAGTGAGTATTATGTTGATGCTGCTGCTGCCGTGGCCACCATCCTCCATCGACATCAGACTCCAGCTTTTTCAGTCTTCCAACAGAGACTAAACACCAGTGACTCTCCAGAGAGTTTCCAGGTTTTCAGACTAGGCCTTCAGTAGTAGATTGAGACTGCTGATGTATTCATCTTTGTGGAGTGGGTTTCTCAGCCTCTCTGGCTTGCATGGCTATTGATGGGCTAGCCAGTCTCTATAGTATATATGTATTCATTGGTTCTATCTCTCTAAAGAACCTTGCCTAAAACAATGTCCAATGGAAGAGAACACCAATACCAAATGGTTGGCCCTGAAAACATACATACAAGTAATATTATACAGACTGAGCGGGTTGTATTTAGGAAAAAATATGCATATACATGGAAGGGTATATGGGAGAATTTGGATGAAGGAAAGAAAGAGGAAATGATGTAATTATATTATAATATAAAAATATAAAAGAAGTAATAACAAAGAAGGGAAAAAGAATGGAGATGCAGAAAAATAGGAACTAGATATATGGTAGGGTTTCAATTTATAACCCAGGCTGCCCTCAAACTCACATTAACATTACTCCCTCAGCCTACTGACTGCTGGGATTACAGAGCCACCACACCCAGAAAAAGATTTTCATTTGAACAGAGTAAAAAATATATGTGTTAGAGATTACCAGTACTCACTTGGTTTTATTTGGGACAGCAATGTGCTTCACTAAATAACTGCCCTTTCTAACCCCTTGGCTCTCATTTGATGTTCTATCCAAGAGATATCCATAGAAACATACTTCAGGGGACTGTGGGATGTTCTGCTCCATTTCTCTTAGACTGGCTGCCTTAAGATGGTTTTTCTTATCAGAATTAAGCCTGCCTGCATTCAGTGGTAGTTCAGTCCTTGTATTCAGCTGAACTGAATCCTAACATCTACCATGATTTAAGGTGGAATGAAGAGATCTTAGTCCATAGAGGTTATTTAAAAAGTACATGAACACACCCAGTACCCAGAAAGATTTCTGTTCTCTGTGTGTGTTTCATTCATTCTATTAGGCACAATACCTAACATTTATTAGGGAAGTGTTCTGGTTAGCTTTTTGTCAATCAAGGAAAGGCCTCCATCAGACTGGCCTGTGGACAAGTCTTTCAGACAATTTTTTTTGATTGATGTGGGAGGGCCCAGGCCACTATGAGCAGTGCCACCTGTGGGCACATGGTTCTGGATTGTATAGGAAAGCTGGCTGAGCAAGTCAGTAAGCAGTATTCCTTTTTGGCCTCTGCTTCAGTTTCTGCCTGTAGGTCCCTGTCTTGACTTCCCGTCCTGACAGCCTTGAACAATGGACTACATGTTGTAAGCCAAAAAATAATAATAATAATAATAAAAACAAACAAACAAACAAAACAAAACAAATAAACAAACAAAAAAAACCCCTTTGCCTCTCCAGGTTATATTTGGTCATTGTGATGGATAGTTTTATGTCAATTTGACACAAACTACAATCATCTGAGAGGAGGGAACCTCAATTAAGAAAATGCCTCCAGGGGTTGGAGAGATGGCTTGGCTGTTAAGAGCACTGGCTGCTCTTTTAGAGGACCCAGGTTCAATTCCCAGCACCTATATGGCCCCTCACAACTGTCTGTAACTCCAGTTCCAGGGAATCTGACACCTTCACACCAACGCACATAAAATACATTTAAATTAATTATTTAAAAAAGAAAATGCCTCCATAAGATCAGGCTGTAGGCAAGTTTGGAGGGCATTTTCTGAATTAGTGATTGGTGAGGGAAGGTCAAGCCCATTGTGGGTGATGCCATCCCTGAGCTGGATGTCCTGGGTTCTATAAGACAGCAGGCTAAGCAAGCCAGTAAGCATCACTCTTCCATTGTAACATGAATTGCTAAATGGTCTTATTAATAGAAAATCCGGAGCCAGACATTGGTGTGAAAGTTGAAACATCAGAGAAGTAGAGCAAGCCAGTCACAAGTTCTTACATCTATGAAATCCTCAGCCTAAAGAGAGAGAGTGCCTGTTTCCTCGCTTCCTGGGATTAAAGGCATGTGTCACCACTGCTTGGCTCTGTTTCTCTCATGTAGCCCAGTGTAGCCTTGAACTCACAGAGATCCAGTCAGATCTCTGCCTTCTGAGTGATAGGATTAAAGGTGTGCCACCACTGCCTGACCTCTATGTCTAATTTAGTGGCTGGCTCTATCTTCTGATCCCCAGCAAGATTTATTAGGGTACACAATATATCACCACCTTCCATGGCCTCTGTGTCAGCTCCTCCCCTGTTTGAGTCCCTGTCCTGACTTCCTTCACTGATGGACTATGATGTGGAAATGACTTCCCTCAATGATGGATTGTTACCTGGAAGTGTAAGTGAAATAAACCCTTTTCTTCCCAAGTTACTTTTGATGATGGTGTTTTCATCACAGCAATAGTAACACTAACTAGGACAGAAGTTGATAACAGGATAGTGGGGTAGACCGCTATCCTGTGGTCTATGACAGACCTGACCATGTCATTTTGGGGAGGATTGTGGAAGGACTTTGGAACTTTGGACTAGAAAAACCATTGAATATTGAGATCTTAGTGAGCTGTTCTGTAGGAGCTTGGAAGATAAGAACGTTGGGAGCAGTGCAGATGATGGAGGCTTGGCTTGTGAAGTTTCAGAGGAAAGCAAATACTCTACTGAGACTTTTGTGTGAAGAATCTGTGGTGTCTGGTTAGCTGGAGCCAAAGGATCAGCTGTGATTAACAAGAGACCAGAAACATTAAAGTAAAATCTTTGCCTTGCTTAGACAATGAATGCTGGTCAGCTGGGGCTGAAGAATCAGCTCTGATTAAAAAGAGACCAGCATCACTGAGGTGAAGTCTTCTGGGAAGTGTTTTCTTAGTGTCAGCATACAGAAGCTGTGTTCCAGAAGTGGCCGAAGTTGTATCTTATCCTGGTAGCTGAACTTAGTGGTATATGAGTATCACAGGTGATACTGGTTTTGAAAGCATGAAGGGGTCATAGAGAGCAGCTGAGGCTTGGCATTGTGAGAGGCCATTGGTGAAGGTACAGCTTGAGTAGCAGTGGAAGTCCTAGGATTGAAAGGGTCATGGAAAAAAGTTGAGACTTTGGACCATAAAGAGAGCATTATTGGTGAGGCTACTGGTGAAAATGCAATCCAGTTGCCACAGAAGACACCAGCATTTTAGAGAAGCCAGAATCATGGAATGACTGCCAAGAATAGCAGCAGCCATAGAGTGGAGCCTGTCTATGTCTAGAAGACAAGCTTTATGTATTGCAGAGGGTGGATATCGGTGACTATGGGGGTCCAGCCCCTCGATAGTCCCCTCCCAGGGTCTGGGAAGAATCTACAACCTGATTCTACAAGCTGATAATTAATCTTTGATGAAATGAAATGAATCTATGTACACAAAACTCCTTAGTCCATATACTTTATTATTCTGTGACAGCTATAAGCTTATACTCTGCTCTCATATTTAGGTCATCTTTAGCCTGATTTCTCTCTACACTTGTCTATGATCCCCTCTAGGTTCTATCTTAATTCCTTCATCGAGTTCTGCCCCTTCTAGGTTCTCATCCATTTTGTTCCTTCCCATATCATCTCCTCTCCTGTCTCCTCTCTCCTCTTCTCGTTCTACTTTATCTTGTTCTTCCCCATCTGGCTCTTTCTCATCTTCCATCTCGTTCCTCTAGTACTCTCCTGTAGCCCTTCAATCTACTTCTTCCCCATCTCAGTTTGTTCCTCTCAAGTTCTTACCCATCTAGTTCTTCCATTCTCTTCTCTCTTCTCCCCTTGTGCCCTGGAAGTCCCGGTATATAAAAGGGAGGGTCCGAGCTAAATTGTGTAAAGCTATTAACGTCCACCTCTCCTAGGCGGTGTCCCCTTGTGGAATTTACCGTAAGTCAGGAGACTTGCACGTGGGCTGTTACCATTGTTAGTCCACCTGGGACTAACAATGGGCGCCCACCTGGGTGGTGTTTCCTGTAGTCCTTGAAAGTGGCCAAGGGAGATAGATAATCTGATTCCAGAGAAAGCCTTTCCTGAGGCTGTTCTCCAAATACCTGGAATGTGTATGTCCAGAGAGTGATCAGTCTACACTGTTAGTCCTTCTTAGGGGAAAGTCAATTGGAAAAACTATGAAGGCACACATGATTTTCATAACAGAAGACAGCTGATATATAACAAGCCAAGTAACACCAAAAACTCCTTGGGATTTGGCTTCCTCTGGAGGAATTCCATGATCCCTCCAGGTAGTGACTTTGCCATAACCAGCTGAGTTCTTATGATATATTCCTGCGGCCCGCAGCAGGTGGAGCCTGAAAAGTGCCACATGCCCTTTTGAAGAATGCAGAAGATCCTGAGTGATTCCCAGGTATTAGAAGTTGAGTGATATACACTATTTGATTTTGCTTTGATCTGATTGTGACTATGTCCTGTTTCTTCTCTCTTCAAATAAGAACATATTTAACTTATTTTTTTTATATTTTTTGGAACCCACAATTGAGACTTTTGATTCTAAAAGAGACTGTAGATTAAAAAAATCCCCAAATATTGAAAAAAGTGGGACTTTTAAAGTTTGTAAAATATTTATATTGTAATGTTTAATTACAATTAAATACAACTAATATTAATTGCTGTGGGATGTTCTGTATGTTCTGTGGGAGCCCGTTTTCGTGTTCCTTGTGGCTTTACCCAGCAGGTCCGCATAGAGGATGATTAGGACCACAGGCCTGAGTGCAGGTGTCTGAGATGGTCTGCACTTGGCTGTGCTGGGGGATGGTCTGTATGTCAAGTTGCTCTGATTGGTCAATAAATAAAACACTGATTGGTCTGTGGTTAGGCAGGAAGTATAGGCTGGACTAACAGAGAGAAGAAATAAAAGAACAGGAAGGCAGAAGGAGTCACTGCCAGCCACCACCCTGACAAGCAGCATGAAAAGATGCCGGTAAGCCACGAGCCACGTGGCAGGGTATAGATTTGTGGAAATGGATTAATTTAAGATATAAGAACAGTTAGCAAGAAGCCTGCCACAGCCATACAGTTTGTAAGCAAAATAAGTCTCTGTGTTTACTTGGTTGGCTCTGAGCGGCTGTGGGACTGGCGGGAGATAAAGATTTGTCCTGACTGTGGGTCAGGCAGGAAAACTCTAGCTACAATTAATGTGTGATTTGGGGAATGAACAAGAAAAGGAAAGGTTGTGGCTTTACAGTAATTTGCTTGTGTGTCAGGTTGACAAGGGGTCAATTGTGCTGGATAGTTTTATGTCAACTTGACACAGCTAAAGTCATCTGAAAGGAACCCTCAATCAAGAAAATGTCTTCATAATATCAGACTGTAGGCAAGCCTGGAGGGCATTTTCTTAATTCATGATTAATTGGGAGGGCCGTTCCTATTATGATTGGTGCCATCCCTGAGCTGGAGTTCCTGGGATAGGAACTTTAAGATAGCAGGCTAGCAAGTTAGTAAGCAGCACTATTCCATGGCTTCTGCATCAGCTCCTGCCTCCAGGTTTCTGACTTCCTTCATTGATGGACTATGATGTGGAAATAAAACAAACCCACTTTTTTCCCCCAACTTGCTTTTGGTCATAGTGTTTCATCACAGCAATAGTAACCCTAACTAGGACTTTCATGGAATTTTATAACAGCAATGGAAAGTCATTCTAGAACATGATGATTCTCAATCAAGCTCATGTGAAAGAAGACAAGAAGGTGTAAACACATCTCAATGGGATTTGTTTTAAGTAAAGACAGTATAAGCAAGAATGCACATTTCCCTGCAGTGGAAGGTCTGGGTCTCAATATTTTGAGTGGTCATGTAGGTATGGGAAATTCTCCAGGTTATGCACACCTCCAGGTTTAGTTGATGGTTATGAAAGCTGATATTCACATCAGGAACACTAACACTGTGTGGTGTTGAGCAGGGCACCTAAGATTTAGCCTTACCCCTTAGCTGTTATTGAGCACTGACCACATGGGTGAGTCAGGGTTGGAGGCTAGTAGGGAGAGGTTTGATGACTCACCTCATAATCTCTGGGATAGTGAGATGAGTCTATGGTTTGGCCATGTGGTGAGCGTGGCCCATTGTAAACGCTTAAAAAAATGTGGACTATTGCACAGCACTGTCTGTTTCCCCCTATTTTCCAGCCAGAAGCATTGATCAGTTTTAAGATTGGGAACATTGGTAGCTTAGTGGGAGCTGGGTGCTCCTCACCCTCCACAGGATGTATCATGGAGTTGACTACTCCCTCTAGTTTTTCACCACATTCTTTATGGAATTGAGTGCTCCTCACAGCCCTTCACAGGATGCTTCCATGGAGCTGGGTATTCCTGAAGTAATCCACAGAATGCACCATGGAACTGAATGCTCCACACAACCCTTTGTAGGGGACAGGAGAGACATCACAGTGCCACCATCAGTCTGGTTCTAAGCTGGGCAAAGGTACCTTGCCTTTATCTACAAATACAATTCTTCCATAAGAAACCAGAACTCAGGAAGCACCAGAGCACCTCAGCTGGTTAGGGACGTGACTCAGCTCAACACAAGTTTTATGTTCCAGACTTGACTGTCGACTTTGTACCTATACTGGTCTGAGTATCTCCTGGTAACTCTGCTGGATCCTCAAGACTTGTTTTGACTTGGAATCCTGGACCCTCTGACTCCAAGACCTCAATCTTAGAGCTAATTCAAGCACTGTTTTATTGTGTGTACCATGCATGAAAAACAAATCCATTTCTATTCTTTCATTTTTTGCTTTGAGACAAGGCCTTGCTGTATATGTTTAGCTGGCCTCAAATTACCAGAAATCCTCCTGTCTCAGCTTCCTAAGTTAGGTGTTATAGGCATTGACCACATCATCCTGGTCCCTTTTCAGTCCTAAGGACTATGGCAAACATATGGATGCTGTTATAATACGGATGTAAAATATCCCCAAAGGCTCCTGTATTGAAGGCTTGGTCTGCATCTGGTAGTCATAGTGTTGGACTAGAACATGGGATTGCAAAACACTCGTCAGAGTATTTTTTCACAGCAACGTAAATTAAACAAGAATACTCTTAGGTTGTTCAGGATTTTTGTCACAGCAATGAAAAGTTGGGTAACACAGATATCCTCCAAGATGTCCTCAACCTCCTCTTCAGACCTGTGAACTAGTATCCTTACTGGGTAAGGCACTTCACAGATGTGTTAGGGGAAGACTTTGAGATGGGTAGCTGACCTTGGGTTTTCCAGGTGGGAAATTAATATCTTCACAGGGTCCTGATCAGGGTGTGATCAGGAGTGGTAGAATAGGAGCTATAGCAATGGATGAAGATATCAGAGACAAGCCAGAACATGTTGCTGCTGCTGCCACTGGCCTTGGTAACAGTAGGAGGAGACATGAGCCAAACATGTGGTGCCTCTAGGTAGCACATCAGTCTGTTTTGACTATGATAATAGAGTGTCACAGCCTAAGATACTATCTTAGTTAGGATTTCTATTGCTGTGAAGAAACACCATGATCACAGCAACTCTTATAAAGGAAACCATTTAATTAGGGCTGACATACAGTTCAGAGGTTTAATCCATTATTGTCATGGTGGGAAGCATGGTGGCATATAGGCAGACATGGTGCTGGAGAGGTACCTGAGAGTTCTACATCTGGATCAGCAGGAAACAGGAAGAGAGTGAGACACTGGGCTTGACTTGAGCATCTGAGACCTCAAAACCCACCTCCAATGATACATTTCATCCAAATCCACACCTACTCCAACAAGGCCATACCTCCTAATAGTGTCATTCCCTGTGTACCTATAGGGGCCATTTTCATTCAAACCACCAAAGGCCTGAACTATCTTCCAGCCATAGGCAATGCTGAGGTGAGTCTTGCTGTCCCACAAATCTCAGTAGGACCCAAGTGCCTGCCTTCCCCCTCCCTTACTGTGCTCCTGGATTACTCCCCAGGAAAACTGCTCTGAAATCATTCTTTGTCTTATGCTGTTGGTTTTTTAAAAAGCATTTACCTTTATTTTTATTTTATGTATATGGGTGTTTTACCTGTACTCATGCTTCTGTTCCATGAATGTGCAGTGCCTGCGGAAGCCATAAGAGGGCATCAGATTTCCTGGAACTGGAGTTACAGATGGTTGCAAGCTGTCAACTAGGTGCTGGGAACAGAACCTGAGTCCTCTACAAGTGCACCCAGCACTTTTAACCATTGAGCTGTCCCTCCAACCTCATGTGTTATGTCCTTTGAGGGTGAGGAATAGTACCACCTAGGCATAAGTGAAAGCCTTTATGGAATATGCTAGATTATGGTTATTTGACTGAAAAATGGATGAAGGCATACTTGTTATTTTAGGAGTAAGTGTTCTGATAAATTTCCCCGTGTGTGTGTGTGTGTGTGTGTGTGTGTGTGTGTGCGCGCGCGCGCGCGCGCGCGTGCACTCACGCTATGTGTCTTTATGAATGTTTGCATGTATGTGGGTACAAAGTGGATATGTGGGGGTGCACATGTACATGTGGAAGCCTGAGGTTGATGTCAGGAATCTCACTAGCCATCTTGCTCTGGGCATCTATTGTCTCTGTGTTCTGAGGCTGGAATTACAGGCCCCCCATTTACATGGGTTCTGGGGACTTGAACTCCAGTTCTCACACTTGTGTGACCAAGTACTTTAATCACTGATCACTAATCTATCTCCTGTTGTGGAGTAATCTTTTTGTACATTGTGATGATGTGTCTTTGCCAAGGTGTCTTTTTATTGACTTAATAAAAAGTTAAATGGCCATTAGCTACACAGGAGGTATAGGTGGGATGGACAGACACAGAGGACTCTGGGAAGAAGAAAGCCAGGGTCACCAGGAGATACAGAGGGAGCAAGACATGCTGGAGTATGCGTAAAGCTACAAGCCATGTGGCAATATGTAGATTAATAGAAATGGGCTAATTTAAGTTATAAGAGCTAGTTGGTAACAAGTCTAAGCTATATAGGCCGAGGTTTAATAATTAGTAAGAAGTCTCTGATTTGGGAGCTGACAGGTGGGACAGATTCACCTATAATCTCCACACCCTGGGGTAAAGTGTTTTGTTCTTATATTTAATTTTTTTTGTCTAAACTATTTTGTCTATAGAATGGACGCACAACTACATAGTGCCTTCCATCTCTGAATCAGAGAAAGTGGAGGAGAAGAAGGTGGTGGTGGTGGAAGAAGAGGAAGATGTGTGATAAACCCTACAGGGCTGTAGTTTATGCAGCTTTAGATCCCACATGAGGCTCTGAGGTAGGTTTCAGCCCCAGCCCAGGCTGTGAGCCCACTGTCTTCCCCCATTACACCTGATCTGTTCTCTTGCAAGGTAAGATCTTAAGACAGACAAACACTGGGAGCTGTCTTGGTGAAAAGAGGGTGCCCACAAGCATGAGCCTGTAGCTGGGATCCACAGGTATTAGACCTCAGATAGTTTTCACTGATAGTGAGTGAAGGTGAGCCAAGTAGGTGGATGTCTTGCTGTGATCCAATACAGGGACCAAAGTTAGCTGAGAGGATCACCAGCCAACCTGTGTCTATTGCTCCAGGCTTATGATGTAACCACAGCCCCGATATGAAGAAGCCTAAGCTGCTCTACAGCAGGCAATGAGAGTTATCTCTCTGGTCATAGGTCCTGATGGGTGCAGGCTTATTGGACCAGCCATGGTCCCTATGTGCCATGGAAGACTGATGGCTCAGTCATGTGCTCTAAATTTAGTCCAGCCTAAGTACTCAGAGCCCCAGTGTGGTAATCCTGTGCTGGCTAACTTGTGTGGAACAAGGGCTGGGACTTCAGTCTGAATCTGTACAGAGGTGAAGGTGGAAACTTCAGGGTACCTCCTGGCACTGAGGAATGGGGGTCCATGTAGAATCCTAACCTTCCAGCAATGGGCTGCCAGCATGGTATCTACTTTAATACCCATAATTGAGGTTTCTAACATTAAGCAATAATGAAAACAAAAGCATTTTATATTCAACAAGGGCTTTCACAGATGAGGTTTCATTTGCTCCTGATAAGAACTTGTATGAGCTGGGGATTATTACTTGTATGTGTGGAGTACGTGGAAGTCAGAGACCAACATCAGGTGTCTTACTCTATTACTTTATCACTATTATCATTATCTTCATTACTATTTTATTATTATTAGAGACAAGATCTTTCACTGTACCAGGAGCCCACCAAATTGCCAGATTCAGCTAGACTGGCTGTCCAATGAGCCCTTGGGACCCATCTATTATACCTACTTCAGTGATAGGGTTACAGGTGAACACTGCTGTACCCAGCTTTTAGTGGGTGCTGGGAATCTGAACTTAGGTCTTCAACCTTACACAGAAAGCCCTTGGCATTATTATTTTTAAAATTAATTCCTTGTCATTTTACCCAAGATAAAACAAAGGCTCTGAGAAGTCAAGGGTGTTGAGTAAAGGATGTGTCCGGACAGCTTCACTTTCTGGGGCTCATGACTCTGCTCTGGCTGGGATGATGGTTCTTCTCTGGACAGTTGTGATACACAGGAAATCAGCCATCTGGGCTTGGACACTCTCCAAAGCATACACATGCCTCTCCAGTGGTGCAGCACTTTGGGAAGATGTCTTCATCTGGCTCTCCTCTTGCTGCCTCTAAATGCTAACAACAAAGAAGCCACGGCCATTTTAGAAGATTCAGGCCATAACAAGAGTAGATAGAGTCTTAAGTCTTTAAAAATTGTTGTTGATCTCTGTGAGTTCGAGGCCAGCCTGGTCTATAGAGTGAGTTCCGGGACAGGCTCCAAAAACTACACAGAGAAACCCTGTCTCAAAAAACCAAAAAAAAAAAAAAAAAAAAAAAAAAAATTGTTGTTGGCTTGGGGAGATGGCGCAACAGTTAAGACAATGGCTGCTCTTCCATAGGACCTGATTTTGATTTCAGCATTCACATGGTGGCTCACAATCATCTGTAGCTCTAGTTCCAATGGGTCTGACACCCTCTTCTGGCTTCTCAGGGCACCAGATGCACTTATGTGGTACTCAGATATATGTGGAGGCAAAACATCCACACATATAAATTTAGAGGCAGAGAATGAAGGAGGAGAAAGTGGTTGGAACCTGCAATGGGAACCTGTATCTGACCTCCTAATTTATCCTAACACCCTTGATGAAAACTTTTGCCTTTCCCCTTGTGCTAGTAAGTTTTAAATGTCAACTAGCCACAGCCTAGAATAACCTGAGGGGAGAGGTTTGACTGAAAAATTGTCTAGGTCAGTTTTGCCTATGAGCATATCTGTGGGGGATTATCTTGTTAAATGGTGTAGGAGGGCCCAGCCCACTGTGGGTGGCATCATCCCTAGGCAATGAACTGTAAAAGCAAGTTGGTAGAGCACCAGCTGGCAAGGAACATTTTCTGTGGTCCTGTCAACTTCTTTGGCTGTGAAATAAGTTCCTGGTCAGAGGTGATGCTATGTGGCAAAGCAAGTAAGCAAGCCTGCCTTTGAGACCCTGCCTTGAGTTCCTGCCTTGATTTCCTTCAATGAAGGAGTATGAACAGGAAGTGTAAACTGAACAAACCCTTTCCTCACCTAAGTTTCTTTTGTTCAGAGTGTTTTTTTTTTTCACAACAGAAAGGAAACTAGACCACTAACATTTCCTGCTTTCCTTTTGGTTCCACATAATTGACACCCCTTTTATTTTCCTATCATCTGTGAAGCAAATCTCATCAGGAGACCCCACCATATTGTTCATCTGGACTCGGTTCCCAGGTAATGCTGAAGTTTCACTACAGAGATAGAACCCTGCCTCCTCTGACTGTATCCAAGACTGGCTTGCTAGCCTTGTGTTGCTGTGCCTGTCCTTGGTGTTGGGCACATTTCTGTACAGTCATTGCAGGTTGGCATGGAACTGACCTTTCTCTGGTCTGGTGGTGACAACATGAGTATGGATATGAGGTAATTTTTTTTCTAATTTTTCTTTAATGAGAAGCTAAGTAAAGATCAACTTAGCCATCATTGATAAGTATATGGATAGGAAACTATAAGATCTAAGGAGAAGAGTGAACCCAGGATAAAAGCAAGACTATAAGAGGACCAAAAGGGTTCTGTGCTATGATATGCATATGCGTTTAAAAAGAGAAATTTGAAAAAAACCTTTCATGATTTTTTTGTGCTTCTTGTCTAACCGTGAATATCTAGATTCTTTGTGGAAACATTTAGAAACTGTTCTAGAGCTGGGGAATGACTCAGAAGAGTGCTTGCTATACAACCAGGAGGACAACAGTTCAGATTCCCAGTACCCCCCCCCAAAAAAAATCTGGGTATGGTGGCACACACTTGTAACCCCAGTGCTGGTATGGGGTGGGGTGGTAAAAGGTGAATCTCTGGAGCTCCATGGCCAGCTAGTCTAGCCAAATAGGTGAATTCCAGGTTCAGTGAGATACCCTGTTTTCAAAAACTAAGGTGGGGAGCAATTGAGGAAGATACCCAATGTCCACCTTTTACTTCCACATGTGCATGTGCAGCCCCCACACACTGTTCTCAGCATGGGCCCCACATTGCATTTTCCCATGGTGCATTGCAGGAAATCCCATTGCCTGACAGTGATGAGAAATAAAGGATATTCTAGAACACTTGTCTCCCCCTGAATGAGAGGAAGGCAGAGTACAGAGGGCACAATCAAGCTGCTGGGCTGGGGAAGAGCCAACTGGATTAAAAATCACCTAGCGCATTGTGAGAAATACCTCTGGATGTCATAAGGACATTTCCAAAGAGGTTTAATTGAGGGGGAAGACCTGCCTTGAATGTGGATGGCACCATCTCATGGGCTGGTGTTTTGTACTAAATAAAAAGGGAAAAGGGAAAAAGGGAGCTGAGTACCAGCATATTTCTCTTTCTCTGCTTCCTGACTGTGGACGTCATGTGACAGCCACCTCACATTTTCCACACTGTGACTGTGGACAATATGCCCCTGAACTGTGAGACAAAGAAAACTTTTCTTTCTTTAAGTTCTATTTTGTAAGATATTTAACTTACAGCAATGAAGATATACAGCCTATGTCCTAGAGGACCTCAGAAGTAACAGTTGAAGATCTCATCCACAAGTCATTACTATAGAGGTCACCAGTTTTGGGGTCACTACAGTGTCACCTTACTCAGGTCACTGACAGAAAGCTCTGAGATGGGACTGTGGGAAATGACAGTGCTCTGGGACCACTGTGGCAAGCAGCCACAGCATCCTGCATGTGGGAATTTCACCTTAACTGTGACATCTCAGGTGCCATCTTGCTGTTGATTGACATAGTTTATACAATAAAGGGGGCCTTGTGGAGGCATGTAAAAGTTTGAAGCAAGTATCCTGGCCTTAGGTATTGGCACCTTTTCCTCTTGACACCGGGTATAGTTTTAAGGATTACACAAAGGAAAGCCACACACAAAAGGATCCAGCAGTTTGCTTGGATTGTGACAGGTACCCAGGAGAAAGAATGGATTATTACGTAGGAGAAAAAAAAAAGCAGGACATAGGAAAGTGTAGCCAGCTCTGTGCTTTAGGCAGCAGCTAGAATTTTCTTCTAAATATTGCAGGCTCTGTTATTCTGTTAGTCACTTCTGTACGCCTATCCATTGACCATGGTCTCCTCTTTCTGACACCACTCTTTGTGACAGGATCTCACTATGTAGCCCTGGATGGTCTCAAACTCGTAGATAGCCTTCTGCTTCTGCTCCTAAGCACTGGCATCAAAGGCAAGCGTCACCACACCCCGCTGTTTCATTACTCTTACCATCCATCAACTCAGCATTTGCAGCTCCTGGTTTTTCTCACTTTCTTTGTGTTTCTGGCCCCAAAGACTTTCCCAGTGATGCATCTATGGGCAAAGAATCTGGGAAGGCCTCAGCCCATCTCAGCTGGGGGGAGGGGAGGGACATGCTATCCTGCTCTCTTCCACACTTAGCTTCCTTTGGGGGTCTTCATGTGAATGTTGGCCTTTGGACATTTTGAAGTATCACAACTGTGACTGTCTGCTGCTGTCCCCTCCCCCAAAGCTCCCTTTCTACTCTGGACATATTCTTGTTTCCCCCTGTGCTTGAGTACTCCATGTAGACCATTGCTGCCCAGCTGTCCTGTGAGAATGGCTTCCTGATCTGGAGATGGAATGAGTCAGAGGAAAAGAAAAAGATGAATTTAGACAAAGACCTTGAATGGGGACAGGAGGAGCAGGTGAAATGCCACTCAACACAGTGGAGTAGAACTTCTCTGCCCAACTGCTCACTAGCAAGCATGCCATCGTGCAAAGAGTACAACCTCAAATGTTCCTGCGGCAGGTAGTCAACTCAGGTCCCCGGTACTTGGACTATTCTGTGTGATGAATGCTAGAGGATGTCAAGCAGGCCATTGAGAAAGGCCTTTGTTCTCCTTCCTTGAGTCACTGGAGTGTCTGGCTGGCAAGGGGTGTCATTTTTTAAGGTTCCTAAGGCAAGAGGGCAAAGCCATAGTCATTCTTTGCAGAAGCATCTGCAGACACAAGACCCACAGCTAGACTCACAATTAAAGGCAGTTTGAGCTCTGAAGTGGGGTGGAATGAATGTGCAAGAAGATAGCCTGACCTCCAAACATCTTCCCCTCATTCTCTACTCTTTAATCTTGTTTTTCCTTTCATCTTTCCTTTCTTCCCCTTTCCATTCTGTTCTAGGAAGTACATTGCATTCTGAGGAGGATAAATTGGATCCTTATGAACGATTTTATTTCCCTCTTATAACATTAACAAAAATGGGGAGAACTCAAATCATTTCATATCTTGTGTTTCTACTCTGGAAGGCCCCTGGGCCACAAACTTGGCCCCTCCCTTGGCTGAGTAGACTGAAGGTTACCATGGTTACATGATTACAGCACTGGTGCTGGTCCCTCAAAGCAGGCCTGGCTGGCTACTTAGGTCCTGACTCCCAATCTGGAAGTGAAGCTGGAGGAGGATGGGGCCTGGAAGTCAGGTTGGGGATGCAGAGGCCTGAGTGGTGTTTATGCCCATCCCAGTGTGGCCATCAGGTGGTTTCTAATCTCATTTTTCTCAACATCTAGCAGATTATATATATATAATTTTTTTTAATAGTGTCTCTCTATGTAGCTCAGGCCAGCCTGGAACTCAGCTACTCTGCTTCAACCTCCTAGATTCCTACTGTGTTAGGATTACAGGCATACACCATCATGCATAGCTTAAGCAAGGCCCTTGAAATATTTGTGCCATTACTGGTGTCCCCTTCTATGGACAGATAGACCTTGTTCATACATAAGTGATCTCCCTGTTTGTGCTTGGTGATCCCACAGTATTCTCTCCTGTTTCTTCCCGATGGCTGCTGGTGTTCCTTTGCTTCAGGCTAAGTAACATGCTCTGCTCCTCTGTGTGTCCTTTCCTGTGTCTTATCTCCAATCCAGATCAACTTCATCCACTTCCTTGTCTTAGTCACATCTGCTAAGATTCTTTCCAAATATGAAAATTGTAGCCTCGGATCCTGAGTGGGTGTGAATTTTGAAGGGACACTGTTTAAATAATACAACTACTGCCCTTGTTTGGCAGCTCTTCCTTAGAATGCCCCTCTTCCATTCTATTCACTTTGTGGAGATTCCTGCAGAGGGCAGAAATCTTGTTACTAGTTGGCAAGTTCAACAGGTCACACTATAAGCTGGGGCATAACTGGGCAGTGGTGGTGCACGCCTTTAATCCCAGCACTCGGGAGGCACAGCCAGGTGGATCTCTGTGAGGCCAGCCTGGTCTACAGAGTGAGATCCAGGACAGGCACCAAAACTACACAGAGAAACCCTGTCTCAAAACAAACAAAACCCAAACAAACAAAAACCAGGCTGGGGTATAGATACTTTTATGCTGAGATATAGATGCTTTTCTCATAGATATGACAAAACACCTGATGAAAACAAAGTGTATGGAAGGAAAAGCTCATTCTTTAAGGGTATTGTCCATGGTGGAGGGGAAGGTATGGCAAGACAGATGGCTACACTGTAGCTATAGTTAGGAAACACAGAGTGATGGATACTGATTCTTACCTCACTTTCTCCCTTTTATCCAGAAGTTCAGCCCATGAATTGGTACCACCCATATTCAAGATGGGTCTCCCACCAGTCAGTCCTTCCTGGAGTCCCTTCCACATACTGCCCAGAGGCACATCTCCTAGGTAATTCTGTCAGACTGACAAAACTAACCTTCTCAGCTGGTTGTCTTTTGTCTCTGGGGATGGAAAAGGTGAAAGGACCCAAATCAGCACAGAACACATCAAGACCAATTTCTCTGCACAAAGGAGATTTATTTGCTCCAGAGGGACAAAGGGCAGGGAATAAGAGACAAAGATGGGAGATGGAAGATGAGGTAGAAGGGATATTTGCCCTGGAGGGACAAAGGACTGCCTCTGGATATGAAGGAGACAGATGTGGCCCACAGGCAAAATGACAGTTTATAAGAGAAAGGCAGAAACCCTGTGTTAGGATGAGGTCTTAGCTAGGGTTTCTATTGCTGTGAAGAGACACAATGATCAGAGCAATACTTATAAAGAAAAACATTTATTTGGGTCTGCCTTGCAGTTTCAGAGGTTTAGTCCATTATTGTCATGGTGGGAAGCATAGTATACAGGCAGACATGGTGCTGGAGAAGACGCTGAAATTTCATCTAAATTTGCAGGCAGTAGGAAGAGACTGCCACACTGGGCATGGCTTGAGCATCTGAGACCTCAAAGCTTGTCCTCCAGTCCTCTCTTCCTCTAACAAAGCCACACCCACTCCAACGAGGTCACATTTCCTAATAGTGTCACTCCCTAAGAGCCTATGAGGGCTATTTTCTTTCAAACCACCACAGATGAGTTGGTTAATTTTGACTGGGCATCTTAATTAGGGTAGCAAAAAGGGGGCTTTTAATACTTTGGTATCTGGGCCTTGGTGGTCAGCCTCAGGAGGAAGAAGTGGCCAAATTTAGGAATGTAATCTAACAGTTTTTGACAAGGGAGCAAGGGAAAGGTGAGGGGCAAAACCTGCCAGAGCCATGTTTTCTATGCTCAGGCCTGCTAGAGCCCTTCAAAGGGGTTCTTTGTGGCTCCATCCATCAGTGAGATGTCTTGTGTTAGTCTGTATTTGGGCTTTCTTGTCTGTCTTTTGTTTATATAAGTTCCAAACCACAGAACCCTCTTGGTAAACAGCAGATTATAGCATCAATGCCCCCATGTTGTCTCTTCCTCAGGAGAGCTTTAAGGTCTCATCTCACATACTTTATAGTTTGAATAAATGGTCTGTTTCTCCTAACAACACTTAAGTATATTTCTTAACAAAAACTTCCCAGATTTTGGGAAATGAAGATGTTACTCATCTGGAAGGAAATTCTTAGTTTTAAAACCTGTGACTAAGCCTGTCAGTGTTACTGTCTCCCCTATGGCTGAGCATCTATGATGACAGAGGTATACATTTTCATTCTGGTCCAGGGGCTTTCAGTGGGAATCTTCTCACCCTCCAGCAAGGCCCTGTGAGTCATGTCAGCTCTGCATCCAGCTTCTTCTGCTGCTGCATTTTCCCACTGCCTGGAAATTCACAGGGGGGTAAGCAAGAGGGCCAATCCACTCTCCAGTGAGTCACCATTTGGCTTCCTGGCACAATGGCTAGTGTCTTCCTCTGCTAGTAATTTGCAGAGTAGTCAGCTCTAGAGGGAATGGTCACTGTTGTGTACCTATTTCTCAGTTGGAAATAACAACCCCACTCATGGATTTTCTTGTCAGAAAGTAGGTGTAAAAAAAAGCTTCAGAGAGCCACTTTCTCTGTGAACTCCTTAGGAAAGGTCATGCTAGTGAGCCTTAGGGCTAGGGTTAGAGATGGGGGTTAGGGTTAGGGTTAGGGATTAGTCTTTAATTGAAATAGAATTATATTGCTTTTCCTCCTCTGTATCTTCCCTCCTGCCTCTCCCTAGTACACTCTCTAGTATCCCTTTTATTTCTCCCGTCTCAAGTTGATAGCTTCTTTTTTGATCATTATTGTTACATATGTATATGTATGTATGTATGAATCTATTTATGCATTTACACAAATATATTGAAATACAAACTGCTGACTCCCTTTTTGGTGTTGGTGTGTATATGGTTTGAAGGCTGACATTCTGCATTGAACAACCAATAAAAGTGTTCAGTTTGCAGAACAGGATGCAAGGAAAGAACCTTCTCACAGCCAATAGAGACCTTCATAGAAAATCACAACTGTGTAGGCAGACTTTTCTTTCCCACCCACCAGTTCCCAAATAACTGACACAGACTTAACATTAATTGTAAATGTTCAGCCAATAGCTCAGGCTGGTTGCTAGCTATCTCTTACATTTTAAATTAACCCATATTTCTTATCTACCCTCTGCCACATGGCTGCACCTTCTTTCAACAGGACATGTTCATCTTGCTTCTCTCTGTGTCTCTCATAACTCCTCTGACTCTGCCCTTTTTCTTCCTAGCATTCTCTGTTTGGCTCTCCTTCCAACTTTATCCTGTACAGCTATTGTTCAGTCAGCTTCTTTATTAAACCATTCACAGTGATATATATATTCACACAGTGTAAATAAATATTCCACACAACTGGATCCAATTTGTAGATCAACGTGGGAATGATCTATTTGTCAATATTATGAGTATTCTTAACGATAACTATTCCAACTGGGGAGAGATGGAATCTAATCTTCAATGTGTTTTAAACTGCATAGATCCCACATGGCCTCTGATAACAGCAGAGACCATGAACATCAATACCTCCCTCTGCCTCAGCACAAACATCACTATAGCCCCAGTGGCAGCACAGGCCAAGGACACCAACATGGCCTCTGATGGCAGTGCTAGCCCTCACATCAACATGGCTTCAGGCAGCAACACAGACCATGGACATCCACATGGTCTTTGGTGGTAATGGTGGTAACAGGTCATGGATATCGACATGGCCCCTGGCTGCAAAAGGACCATGGACCCAAACATGGTCCATGGCCACAGACATCAACATGGCCTCAGGTGCTGCATAGGCCACTCACATCAACATGGCCCATGGCCAGATGATGATTCTTTATATAGTTAACTTTCATTATTGGAGGAACATTCCAAGTTTTATGAGTTGAAGCATAAGAAGTTAGAGATAATTTTGAGGCCTCTAGTTCAAACAAATCACCTTTCTTCTCATTCAACTAATCTTGCTTTTCAATTATGTGTCTTTAAATTTCATTTCTAAAGAATTTTCTGCATTTACTCCAAGTTTCTACAATATTTGCTGTGGCCATTAATATCAGGAGTGGTAATAGTTTCAAGGTGGTGTGAAACAGGAAACTCCCACCCTTGAGGAAGAAACCAAAAACTAGACTCCAAAACCATCTCACAGATTCAGCATCAGAGTAATATAGCTGCTAGGAAGAAACAAACTCTCCAGTTTGATAGGCTGCATAGACTCATTAATGCTTATTTCTGGAGCAACAACTAGTTCACTAATCAAAACTTCAGTGTGAAGGCTGAAGACTGAACACAGACAACTAGTTATATCATATAATAATGAAATCAGGATAAGCCTCTAGAGCCTAACTTTATAAGTCATATGTTAGTCTCCCTTCAAATTTGTAGCCACCATCTTCTGACAAACTATGACTCTTTCAATTAAAATTTTACATTAAACAGGTCTCTCTAACATTTTCCCTGACTTTGTTCCATGAGTATAACTTCAGCAAGCTTGACATACTAATTATGACCTTTAGACACACTAGCTTCCTCCTTTCCTTCTTCAGTTTGCCTATCTTTAAGTCTAAAAATGATTCCCTCCTCTACTGGGCACCTTCTTGTAGTAGAATACTATTTTAAGCTGTGTTACTTTTGTTTACATTGCATTTGTTTAACTCTATGAAGCTGTGTTACTATGCCTGCGTAAAACACCTGTTGGTCTAATAAAGAACTGGTCAATAGCAAGGCAGGAGAAAGGATAGATGTGGCTGGCAGGCAGAGAGTATATATAGCAGGAGAAAACTGGGGTTGGGTAATCTAAGACAGCCACCCAGCTATACAGCAAGTCACAGAGTAAGAGTAAAGCTTACAGAAGTTAGAGAACAGGAAAAGTCCAGAGGCAAAAGGTAGATGGGATAATTTAAAATTAAAAAAAAAAAAAAAGCTGGCTAGAAACTAAGCCAAGCGAAGGCCAGGCATTCATAATTAAGAATAAGATTCCATGTATGATTTATTTGGGAGCTGGGTGGTGGGCCCTCTCAAAAAAGAGTAAAACAACCAACAACACCTTGTCTATCATCCAAACCATTTCTCCACTTATCACCAGATCTCATGATGCTCAAGGCACATAGATGAGCTAAGTTGACAGTTCTGTTAAGTATTATACATAGAAAATGGTTTTGAAAGTTTCAATATTTTCTAAGTACAGTGGAAGAATATCAGTCTTCATCCTTAACAAACTGTGTTCCAACAACTCTGAGTTTATACAGTCTTACAGGTAAACTGGGTAAACTTACATGGAAACTCATGTAAAAATCCTGAAAACACCAGTACAAATTGTACTACAGGAAAGCAGTAGTGACATTTGATCCAAAGTGACTCCCAGCATCAAGTGCTCAAGGATACTATCAATTCCTTGATTTCTGTATTGAACCATAAAGTAATCTGCCATCTACTTAGGTAACAGCACTGAAACTTAATCAGGCTGCATATACCATGCATTTTCTAATGTGGATTCCAATGTGGAAGCATCATCTCCTTATCCTGATTCTTGGCCCTGTCATGGACATAATGTATGAAGGAAGCACCCACATAAACACACAGACACAAGCACACACACACACACACACACACACACACACACACACACACACAGAGAGAGAGAGAGAGAGAGAGAGAGAGAGAGAGAGAGAGAGAGAGAACTCAAGATAGATTAAATTGGTCTCTGAAACCTTTACCCAGAAATCAAGGAAAACACCAAACATCATGCCCATGATGTTTATCTTAAACTTAAGTTTATCTTAAAGTTTGCTGTTAAGTTTCCCTCATTGAAAATTCCACCTTGGTTAGAAGATTTTCCTTCTTTCCACGGACCACCAGGAACACAAAGTATTTTTATCATGTGGGCAAACACAGTTTATGGGGCATGTATTCTGTCACATCTACCCAAATTTATTTACTATCTTAGACACCTATACACAAATAGTTAAACTAAAGTACACGGGCGTGGCAGTTTTAAAAAAGTCTACTGTTAAAAGCTCATGCTAGTGCCTGTGAATCATACTTTGACTAATCTTTCAGATTCTATGCAATTATCATTCATTTATCCAAGCAAAAAATTCTTCTATAATCTCATATAAAAGAGAAAGTCTCATTAATTTAACATAATTATCTGAAAAGGATACATACCATGAATCTATCTGCATCGTAGCCTTAATAAAATTAAATAATTTTAGCTATAAAACTATTTTATAAAAATATAATCCACAGCAAAAAAACCAATGAAAATATTTTTAATGTACAGAATTCAGTGGTATTTTGATTTTTTTTACTATTATATGTTAAAATATTTATATATCAAAGCAAACTCATCCTTGGAACTCTCCATTTGTCAAGGAAGTCACATAATATTTTGATTTTTCATTCATTAATTTTCAAATGCTTTCAGAAGAATGAATTTTGGTTACCATATATAAAACATTTTAATGATTTTTATTTTATATTATCCTTAAATGCTCAGGGAAAAAACTGTAAAATTTAGACTTTGCTATCAAAGAAAATCCTTATAATCTACATATTCAATATAAGATTATGAAACTTAACAAAACTTTTATATTGTGACTTAATGAAAACTATTATAATTGTTCTAGTTTGCTTTGTTGCTTCAATGATCACCCTGACCAAAAGCAACTTGGGGGAGTATTATTTCATCTTACAGGTCATAGTCTATCATCCAGGGAAACTAAGGCAGGAACTCAGGCAGAGCTTGAAATAGAAACCACAGAGGATCACTGCTCGTTGTCTTTCTCTTAGGCTCAGGATCAGCTTTTTATTGCAGCTGAGACCCAGTTGTCAAAGGTTGGCAAGGTTCACAGTGGGCTGGGTCCTCCTGTATCAATTGGAATAAAGGCCCAAAGACCAGTCTGTTGGAAGCAGTTCCTGAGCTGAATTCCCCAGGTATATCAAGCTGAAATCCAAAATTAGCTATCATGTTACCATAACTATGCATTACTTATCTTATAAGTTTCATCTCCCTGAAATATTTGTTTTTGTTCCACAGACTAAATAGTGGTGCATATTTAAAAGTTGCAGGTGGCTGGGCGGTGGTGGCACATGCCTTTAATCCCAGCACTCAGGAGGCAGAGGCAGGTGGATCTCTGTGATTCGAGGCCAGCCTGGGCTACAGAGTGAGTTCCAGGACAGACTCCAAAGCTCACAGAGAAATCCTGTCTTGAAAACAAACAAATAAACAAAAAAAGGTGCAGGTGTACCACTTTTAATTGTTTAAGAAGTTAGTATTATATATGTTTATATAGTACAATGGTATAGTTTTATTAAAATCTATGAACAGTTAAATTATGATTGTGGAAGAAATTAAAGTAATCTGCTTTTATTTAAAGCGTTTATTGTAAACCATATTACTACCTGTTTTAGAAACCTCTATGCTGGTAAGTAGGGCTTAGGTTTAAAATGACACATTGTTTTTCTTCAGTCAGAGTTAACCTTTGGATGTCTGCATTTCAGGTACAGCTGGCTGAAATAAATATATTTAATACTCAGGATAAGGAACAGGAAAAATAACTAAAGTTTTAAATTTTTCTTTAAAATATTCACATTAACACACATGCACATACATACATTTCAAGTTAAACTATAAAAGAAAGCGCTATGACAACACAGTTAATTTCAAATTCATGGATAAACACAAAAAAGATACCTAAAATAAACTTTGTTAATTAAATGTAAACTTTGAGATTGCAAAAGGATCAGTTAGCTAGCCTTCTTCTTCTTCAATGTTACCAAGAAAGCATAGACAGTATGCCCCATGCCTACACAAATTATTAATGAGATTTAAAATTTTACTCAGATGCAAATGAAAAAGACAAGTTTCTGAAAACTTTAGCCCATTGAATCTTTATCACATAATGCAACTACCAAAAAAATAACTACTCAGAGAATACTACTTACCTCATAAGAACTAGGGCTGCAAAGTGACCCACAATGAGCCTAAATGGTTGTCACACTTTAATATAGAGATAAAACCTAAAGTGAGTCCTCAGCAGACGAGTGCTATGCTGGCATAGGCAGAATGTCAAATAAAGTGAGCACTGTTCTAAACAAAGTCTGCACAGTATTGTCACAATAATGACTCAGGAAACATCAACTATGCCCATGAAATGAGAGATTTCAAATGTGCCTTGTTTCTCTCAAAACTTCTTTGCAAATCAGAGCCAAAAACAAACAAACAAAAAACAAAAAAACAACAAGATCAGGACAAGAATAGTTTAGCCAAGATTCCACAATCATAAATCAAACAACCAGCATACCATCTTTTCCTGTCAATTCATCATTATGCAATAATCCTATTATAAGATACTATAAAGACACATGTGCTTGGCCTTATCTTTTTCAGGACCTTCAAGCTGGGGAAGGGAAAGGCTGAAACTCTAGTGTTGGAACTTGCCTCCAAGGAAAAGTTTTCACACAGTTCTGGCATCCAAGACTACCCAGAAGTGCTGAAAACGTGTGGAGGTCCTGTAGTGTCCAATTTTCTCAGGCTGGATTCAGGAGGGCAAAGCTGTCTGTGTTTCCTGATTCAGGAGTAGAAATAGAGAGTTAATTACTCAAAATCATGCTCTGACCTCTATATGAGTGTGCAATAAGCAGATTTGACACAAAAACAAATAATTTATTAAAAGCTGAAGGTCTGGTACAATTCCATAGTGAAAGTGGAATATCCTGGGAGGAGACTTTTACTTATTGCTTCAATCTGTCTAATCTCCATGGGTCCATTAGGATTGTGTATATCTTCTTGGTTTAATTATGGCAGCCTGCATATGTTTATGAATTTACTCATTTCTTCTATATTTCTCAACTTTTGGGAATATGTTTTAAAATATTCATTAATGCTTCTTTGAATTTCACTGGACTCTTTTCTATTGACTCCCTATTCATTTCTGATTTTATTAGTTTGGGCACTCTCTTTTGATTAGATTGGATAATGATTTATCAATCCTATCTCTTTAAAACCCATCTTTAATTAATTTTATGATGTACTATTATGAAATTTTTTAATATGTTCTGTATCTAGATTTTAATGTTGATTCTAAATTGCTGTATTATTTAAAAATTTTTACCATATTTTGTATCTTAATTAGTTTTACCATATTTTGATTTTTCTAGCACATAATTATAAAGTCTCTTTGTTTAATAATATTGTTACAGTTGATGGGAATTAACAGATCAATAAATATTTAACAAAGAACAATTCATCATTAGACTAAAAGCTTTGCCCAGGCATAGACAATATTCAACAATGCAACTGTGGAAAAGCTTCTAAAATTAACTTCATGAACATCCTGCTAGTCATGTAAACTCCAGCTGTTCAGATCTGGTAAGCTGTGATATCTATAACTGATAACTTATATGAAATTCATTTTGTTCTAGTTTTATCCTATGAATTTATATTTTCTAATATCTGCAGGATTGATTCAACAATTATGTTCTTAAGCTCCTCTTGCTATATTTTTCCACAATGAATAATTATATTCCTATCTTTCAACTCTAAAAACAAATTCCATCTTTACAATGCCCTATTTGACAAAATTTTTCTTCTCTTATGTGATTAACAAGGATGTTACAATGACTAAGAAATTTGCATGTGAAGCACAAATTATAATTATCAAAAAATAAATTTTGAATATTTTATGAACTTATGAATAAATTAATGTGCCTGTTTTCATCTTTAATTATTTGTATTTGAATATCATCCCTCAATAGAATAAATGTGAATAATAGAAAGTAAAGTTTCATATGGTGAGCAATGTCCAAAATAGCAGCATATCTTTGTTCAGAAGAATGTGTGTTTTGTATGAAGAACAATGAAACAAACTCATAGTTTATTTATCCTGTATTTTAAAAATGTTATTTTAACCCCAAGCCGTCATTTCCATCTCATCTTTCCCATCGACTCTGTCATGAATATTTAGTCTGAAGGAAAGACACATGCACACACACACACCCTCAAGAAAATGAAAACACAACCCTGAAACACAGTAAAATCAGTCTTATGAGGAAATTAATAGGTCTAATTGACCACCTTTAAAAAAAATCTAAGAGCTCAAATAATTGACTTCAGCACAAAATTAAAAAATTTTGAAAAAATATAAACAAATAAAACACAAACCCACTATAAAGAAATACCTTTGCTACACCATTCAAAAATTAGGAAAAATACAAACAAATCAAACACCAACCAACTAGATGGCAAATAATAACAACCAAAGCTGAAATATAAAATGTAGAGAAAATCTTTGATGAAATCCAACACGCCTTTGTGATCAAAGTTGTACAGCCAATAGGACTAGAGGGAACACATGTCTATCAAATAAAAACTAGAGTCTTAAATCATCGTAAAAGATGGGAATCTCACAGCCAGCATCATCCTAAATACTTGAAGCAATTCAACAGGAGACAGGTTCCCAGTGAACTCTTGCTCTTCTCCACACCCCATTTAAGGGTAAATTTTGTCTGAGTGTCCCTGAGGATTTAGGAACTCCTAAAAAACCATTTCCTTTTTTTTTCAACCATTTGATTTCCCTCATATGGATATTTGAAAGGATTTGTTTTTGTTTCTTGTAACTAGGAGGGAGGCTCCTCATACATAGCTCTGAAACACTAAAATGGAATCGCTTGCTTCTGTTCCTTCCTGTCTGTCATGTTTCTGTCTTTTGTGGGTTTGTGTCCCACAACTCATACGGCAGCCAACAAGTGGGCAGGCAAAATACCTAAACACAAAATAAATGATAAAATCAAGTCATCAGGCTAGTTGGCCAGCAGCTGTGCCCTCTGATGCTGTGGGATGTCCTGTATGCTGTGAATATGTTGCTATGATTGATAGATAAATAAAATGCTGATTGGCCAGTAGCCAGGCAGGAAGTATGATAGGTGGAACAAGCAGAGAAGAGAATGCTGGGAGGTGGAAGGCTGAGTCAGGAGACACCAGCCTGCCATCCAGGGAGCAACATGTAAAGGCAACAGGTAAAGCCATGGGACACATGGTGACATATAGATTAACAGAAATTGGCTGAGTTTAAGTGTAAGAGCTAGACAATGGTAGGCCTGAGCTAATGGCCAAGCAGTTTAATTAATATGAGCTTCTGAGTGATTATTTTATAAGTGGTTGTGGGGTCTGTGGGGCTGGCCAGGACTGGAGAAAACTCCAGCTACACTCTGAGCCATCTCACCAGCCTCTGAAATTTTTATATTGAGTTTGTTACAGCAGCATATCCATATATCTTACCTTCTATATTATCCTGGAAGATATCCTTGGTGAGGTTATTGCATGACTGCCATATGCTCCCTGAGAGACCTGCACACTCCTTCCATGAGCCTTCAGTTGATCATGAAGCTCTGAGTAGAACCAACCAGATGCTGCTGCACATGTTACTGACTGGTAGCATACTTTGATGACATCTGTTGATAACTTTGACCTGAATGACAAAGCAGGTCTCACTGTGATTGCTTAGTACCACCCCATTAACAGAGGAGGGAGTGGTTTTCATGAGTTTATTGACTGTTGTTGGAGGTTTTTGCTCTTTTAGCTCTTTGGGGGCCTGCCACCCAGCTCCCAAGTAAACCACACACAGAGGCTTACTCATAACTATGAATGCCCAGCTTTAGCTTGGCTTAATTTCTAGCTAGCTTTCCTTAACTTAAATTATCCCGACTACGTTTTACCTCTGGGCTTTTCCTTTTGCCTAACTTCTGTAAATCTTACTCTTACTCTGTGGCTTGCCTTTCTCCTGCTTTGCTATTGGCTAGTTCTTTATTAGACCATTACATGTTTTTCAAAGGCACAGTAACACAGAGTTAAACAAATGCAACATAAACAAAAATAACACACCATAAAATAATATTCTACATTTCCCCCTTTTTGTCTAAATAAAAATGAAAAGGTTTTAACCTAAACACAGTAAGACTATATGTTAGGATTCTGACCCCACTCTAGCTGCATGACCACACATGTGTAGTTCTGGAGCTAAGCAAAGGGGTCTTGCGCCTTAGGTCATCAGTTTGCGCTGGTGACTACGTGCAAGTGGTGTGCTGTGACGAGACAGGCTCTTCTGGCACTCTGCATCTGGGGCTCTGCATCCGGGAGCCTGTGTGGTGGTTTATTGGACCTGTGACTGCCCACTCCATTTTTTCATTTGCCCAGCTGCTGGGACCACTCCATACAACCAGCCACCAGGACTGCTCCACACAACACACATGCTGCCAAGATTGGTGAATTCCCCACCATTTCTCATGACTGTAGCCTGAAATATATTCCTTGGACCCCCAGCAGATCCTCAGCTGAGTACCATGACACATTCTCTCTTGACGAAGTATTGAATGCTGTCTGGACTCCCAGGGAGTCCTCTGTTATGTATGTCCAGACCTTGCCCTTTTTGTGGTAACAATTGGGTAATCTGTGCTATTAATTTATGTCGATCCACAGACTACCTATCTTGGGGATGTCCAAGATAGGAGCCTGGGATCCCATTTGTTATTTTAATTTTTAATTTTTTTTCTCTTAGCTTTAGTCATGGGACATGGAGGCTTCCTCCTTGCAGTTCCACTCCTCCTCTGATAATTGCCTTAAATATCCCCAGATTCCAGTAAATTTGGCCACATAACGGCTGCTTCAACCCTGATATTTCAAGGGAATTATTTAACTTCCTCTTGTGGATGGGCAAATGAAAAGAGTTACTTTATCCCCACACTTTTACCTAAGTTCTAAACCCTCCCTTTCTGATTCTTTCTCCTGACCACATGCATTCCTAAACCTAAGGAATCTCTGACTCCAAAGAACCTTATCTTATCTGTTCTCTGCTCTCTTCTCCAGTACCGGGTGGGCCGCTAAGCATGGACAGGTCTGAAAGCAGGCTAGGACACATGCAAATACGTTTTTGATCAGGACTCACATGGGGATCACAATAATCTGGATGGCTCTCTAGCCAGAGATCAGTTTACAACCTGCCTCCTGGTGGGTCTTCCTAAAGCTGTCCTCAAGCCAGCAAACTATCAAAAAAAAAATTTCAAGACATGGAACAAAATCCACCTCTTGTCTCCTATACCTCCCTGACATGAGGCCTAAAACTTAAACATCTGGAGAGCAAGGCTCCTGAACCCACAGGCAGGAGTGTTAGTGGTAGCATTTAAATTATACCATGGGAGAGATGAAAAAGCCCCCCCAAAAAACTGTCAAATGCTAGTACACGCTATCCGACCAGCTCCCTGAAAGCCACTGGATTCTGTTTTAAGTGCGGGAAAGAAGGCCATTGGGCTCGGGCTTGCACCACTGCCCCACGGGGGACACCAATAGGGCCTTGCCCAAAGTGCTGCCAGAAGGGCCACTGGTCAGCTAACTTCCCCAGTGCACCTAGTGGCATGGGGACATTAGATCAGGACCACCCTCCAGCTGACTTCCTAGGGTTGACCGGTTCCCAGCCCGGCCACTCCCATCTCATACAGAGAACCCAGGGTAGTAATAATAATATCTGGGTGACCCATCTCCTTCCTTCTGGACACTAGAGCCACTTACTCAGTCCTGAGGGAGATTTGGGGTCCCACCTCTCCTTCATGTTTCCCTATTGTTGGGGTAGGGGGACAGCCTTACCCACCTCACCAGACTTAATTGTACTTTTAGGGGTACTTAATGGGAAAAAAATTCCAGCTAAGGTGGGAGCTTTCATTTTATTTGCTCCCTCCATGTGCCTCACTCTAGACCTGTCAGAAGTGCTTCTCATGCACAGTGACACAGACAGGGCCCACCTCTCTCCCAAGTTCCAGAGGACCTCAGGATCCACTGCCTTGTCACCAATTCCAGAAGAATGAGGTCTCACCCCACAAGTTTTTCTCTTCCTGGTTCTCTCTTCTAATTAACTACTCAGCTAATTGTTACAGAATCACCATAGAGCCAGAATCCAAGGACCATCAGATATATCCAGGCAGTAAGGAAAAGAAACAGCAACAATCAAAAGGTATTTACACCCCCAGACCAAAAAGGGTGTGGGCTCTGCAAAAAAACAAAAAACAAAAACAAAAAAAAAAAACCCAGACTTTAAATATAACCATCTATTACTGTATGTTTTAAGTAATTTATTTAATTTTATTTATGTGCATTGGTGTGAGGGTGTCAGATTCCTTGGAACTGAGTTACAGACAGGTGTGAACTGCCATGTGGGTGCTGAGAATTCAACCCAGATCCTCTAGGAGGACAGCCAGTGCTCTTAACCATTGAGCCATCTCTCTAGCCCCCATTTATTACTGTTAAATGCCCTCAGCAATTGATCACCTGTGTCTCCTGAATGCTAAACTAATAAAGGAAACAGGTGCCTTAAAATAATCTGTCTCTGATAAAGCTTATCTCAGGTAAAAATTAAGAACATGTTTCTCTCTCTCTCTCTCTCTCTCTCTCTCTCTCTCTCTCTCTCTCTCTCTCATTAACATTAACCAGCAGAGTACTAAACACTACAATGGTTACCAGCCCAAGACTTTAATTTTCTCATGGCTGCTTCTTAATATGTTTAAATCTTTTTCCAAGCTCCAGAAACCACTTAAATCCATCCAACAGGTCAGATCTACTTCAAGATAAGTGTCAAACCCAAATTTTCCTGGTCTTGGGACCCCCACTATCACCCTGGGAACCCCCCAAAGGAAATAATAATAATAATAATAATAATAATAACAATTATTATTATTATTATTATTATTTCTTCTAAGCTTTTCTTTTCTTTTCTTTCTTTCTTTCTTTCTTTCTTTCTTTCTTTCTTTCTTTCTTTTTTTTTTTTTTTTGGTTTTTTGAGACAGGGTTTCTCTGTGTAGCTTTGCGCCTGTCCTGGAATTTGCTTTGTAGACCAGGCTGGCCTTTAACTCACAAAGATCCACTTGTCTCTGCCTCCTGGGTGCTGGGATTAAAGTTGTGTGCCTTTAATCCCACCACCCAGCTCTTCTAAGCTTTTCTTTATCTCACCAGCATCCTGTCAGACACAAGCAGCCAGAGTGACAAGCCAAGAAAGATGACCAGCTCTGAGGCAGCAGTTGACAGCCCATCATCCCAAGATACCTGTCTACCTCAGAAGCTCCCTTCCCTACCCCATCAAGAGTCAACCAATGCCCACCAAGTTAGCTGGAAGCAGTTTTTTCTGGGAGAAACGACACCCCTGTTCCTATTCACCCACTTTAAAAAAAAATAATAAACAAAAAGTCTAGAATGTTAGGATTCTGCCCTCACTCCAACTGCATGACCACACATGCACAGTTCAGGAGCTAAGCAAAGGGGTCTTGCGTCTTAAGTCATCAGTGCATGCTGGTGATTATGTATGTGCGGCTCCTCCTAATAAAGCTCTGATACTGGGTTTTGTCGTGGTTCATGCCTCATGACCTTTCTGCATGGTAACCAGTGCCACTTATCATTTAAAAAAAAAAAAAACAACACTATATACAATAACAATTATCAAGTAAAGATTGCATTCACTGTATTCTGTCCATTTGTAGTTAGCATATTCAGAGAAAATAATGCATTATCTATCCTATCTTAATTAATCCAAAGTTTTACACCTAACTTACTTTCTCTCATAACAAAGAAAAACTGCAACTGTAACTATTTAGTCTTTAACTCAACTCGGTTGCCCAATGTGGAGCAAGAGTTTTCACCTAAAACCTGAGAGAATTTAATCAGAGATTCTAAAATGGAGCCAAAACATTGCAGAATTCAGGCTTGAGTGCAGCGTGGTGGATATATGACTTCTTATAAAGAGGAGAGAGGTGGCTCAGTGGTTAAGAGCACTGACTGATGTTCCAGAATAACCAGATTCAATTCTCAGGTTGTCTGGAGTCTGATTATGCCAGGATAATAAATAAACAAATAAACAAACAAACAAACAAACAAGTGGAAGAAGGCAGCAGGGAGAAGGGACCACATGACCCCTCTCTCCTTCCCTTATAAGAGGTCACATACAACGGTAGGAAGCACCACCTCCTTGGGTCATGGGCAGAGCAAATGCCACTACAACTGACAGTCCTTTAAAAATAGCTTCTGGGCTGGGTGCAGTGTCCATGCCTTAATCCAAGCACTGAGGAGGCAGAGGCAGGCAGATCTCTGATTTGCAGGCCAGCCTAGTGTGCTTAGTGAGTTCCAGGAATGCTGGGGCTACATAGAAAGACTGTGTCAAAAACAAAACAAAAAAAAAAGGCATCTGGGCTTTGCATGGTTATGCAGGCTTTTAATACAGATATTAGGGAGATAGGCAGCTATGTATGTATGGTTTAAGACCAGATTTTTATACCTAATAAGTTCTAGGACAGCTGGGAATGCATACCTAAACTGTATCTTAAACAAACAAGCAAACAAATTAACAAATCACATAGAGCCAGTGAGGGCAGACCATTTTGGGATAAAAGTGCTTGCTACTGAGCCTAGGAATTTAATTGTTAGAAGAGAAAAGACACCTGCATTTGTCCTCTGACCTTCACATACACACCTATCACCCCCCAACCCCCACCCACTTCCCCCAATCCCTGCCTCTACCAGAATAGAAATGTGCTCTCCATAGCCCTGAGTCATGTGTAAAGAAGGTCCCAATTCAGGGTTGGGGTGGTGGTACACAACTTTGATCCCAGCATTCAGGAGGCAAAGGCAGGAGGAACTCTGCATTCAAAGCCAGCCTGGTCTACAGTGCCAGTCCCAGGACAGCTAGAACTACACACAGAAACTGAATCTCAACAAACAAAAACAAACAAAAGGGAGGGTCCAATGCAAAGGATGGAATCTAAAGATGGTGTTTTGGCGACCTCTTTTGACAAATCAGTTTTTATGCATTTTTCATGGAGAAATAAAGTGGTTCATAGAGGGCTGGACATGCTAGCTATCTTCTGTCCTTTTTGTCAAATGTCATTGGTCAATTAAAAAAAGACAACCTTAGAATGGTTCCTAGGTGTATACTAACCAGTGCATAGCACCACTACTTCCACTTGCCTCCCTCCTGTCATTGGAGTAAGTTATGAGGGAGCCCAGGGTTACAGAAATGTTCCTTTGTTTGTTTGCTTATTTTCTTAATTTAAATAGATGGTGTAATCCTGGAAGTCATTTTGTTATGGCAGGTGGAGTCAAAAAGGTTACAGAAAGACTGAAGTGTAGAGGAAGAGCTAAGGGTATTAGAGAGCAGCATGTGGGTGGAGGCTGGAAAGATACTTCAGCAGTTAAAAGCACTTGATGTTCTTTCAGAGGATCTGGGTTTGGTTCCTAGTATACACACAAAGGCTAACAGCTACTTGTACTTCAGTTCCAGGATAGGCAATGCTGTACTCTGGACCTCGCCCACACCTGGCAAGCACATGGTACACCTACACATACAAGCAGACAAAACACTCAGAGACATACAATAATAAAATGAGAGATGAGGGGGAGAGGGAGGGAGAGAAAGCACAGATAGGGTACATACTCACGTTTTGACTAAGTTACAAAAAGCATTCCTTAGGCAGAAAACCTGGGATCCGCTTTACTCAACTAGAGCCACAGAATGTCAGAATCATGCAGCCAATCAGAATTGTCTGTAACCAGATACCATAGAAATGGCCTCATTTGCATGGAAAGAATTGTTTGATGGGAAATGGTAGGCAAAGTTGCTCACCCTACCATAAGAAGATCTTTCTGAATGGATACTCAGAGACCAGCAAACTTTGGAACAAGCTTATTCTCTCTCAATGTTATCTCTTTCAGCTTTGAATAGCAGTGGTGTGTGTGTGTGTGTGTGTGTGTGTGTGTGTGTGTGTGTGTGTGTGTGTGTGTATGACTTAGTTTGAAGTTTTATTTAACGAATAACACTGGTCTTAAAGACCTGGAACTGATGGGATACTAAAACAGCACAGTTTAAGACCACAGCTGTATTTTTAAATAAAATAAATGTAGACTTTCTAGCCTACTTTTTTGTTTATTTATTTTAATAATAGTACAGGACCAGCCACTTCCAAAAGACCCAATGTAAAACTTAGTTTTAGCTGGGCGGTGGTGGCGCATGCCTTTAATCCCAACACTCAGGAGGCAGAGGCAGGCGGATCTCTGTGAGTTCCAGGCCAGCCTGGTCTACAGAGCTAGTCCAGGACAGACTCCAAAGCTACAGAGAAACACTGTCTCAAAAAAAAAAAAAAAGTTAGTTTTACCCTGTCCCCAGGCCCTTGATTTTTATGAGATGGGGTTTCTTTGTGTGGCCTTGGCTGTCCTAGAACTAGCTCTGTAGACCAGGCTGGGGTGGAAGTCAGAGTTCTGTTTGTTGGGGTTAAAAGGTATGTGCCACCATCACCTGGCTACATTTTCATATTAATGTTTTAATCACTTCTGTTCTTATCTGCCTGGTTGCTCGGGTTTCTGAGTTTCTCATGAATGTTCTCTTGGCATGATAAAGTTTGATCTTACACTCTGCATGCAGAAGGGACACACCCTATATAATATCTGCAATAACATGTTCATTTTGGTTGCCAGTTACTGAAAATCGTATTTTTGGAACAGAAGATTTCTTTTGTGTGTATTTAGCCTGGAGCTATTTATGTGGACCAAGATGTTCTACTCCGTGATATCTTCCTGCCTCTGCCCTCCTCCTTGAGTCCTCTGACTAATAGTGGGCACCACCAGGGCAGGCAGTTTCTTCTTGGTGTCCTACAACCACAAACAATTAGGTTACTATTGGCTCATTATAAAATATAACATTTGTTTGTGGGATTCAAGATAATGACTAGCTTTCTACCATGACATCTGACATGGCTTGTAGAGTATGAACTTTTAGCTGGATATGGAGAGCAGTGTCCCATTGGACTAGACAGAAGACACTGAGTTGTCCAATGATATTCAGTGACCTGAGCTCCCTAGAGTTATCATGAGTCTGAAAGACCTTTGGACTTTTGCCAGATAGAGGAGTGAGTATGAATCTCACTAGAGAACAAGTAAGCCATTCTGTTATGACTAAGGTTGGGTTTCTTTTTGAGAGAAAACATTTCACCTGCTGATCCTGGGCACTCAAAACAACACTTCCACAGTATTTTTTACCTATTACCACAAACGATTAAAATTCCACTTAGAATATATCAACAGTTTACAAGACACATTTTACTAAACATACTTAGAAGAATGCCATTACAATTATTTCTAAGTTCAATTGTGTTTATCAATCATATTATTCAGTTATAGCCAGATCTTCCTGAGACTGTGATTTACAACTCACACAATACATATGTATCTTAACATAGGCAAAGCTCAGTCACTGTAAATTTCACATAAACCCTAGGTCTTGCCTATAGAATGTTGTGAAATATTAGTTTAAGATGTGTTACATGTGTTTTTGCTGTGAAATATTTGTTTAATGATGCAAAGATGTGTTGCATTCTTTTGTGTTGCATTTGTTTAACTCTATAGAGCTGTGTTACTTTGCCTGTCTAAAACACCTGATTGGTCTTTATAAAGAGCTGAATGGCCAATAGCTAGGCAGGAGAGAGAAATAGGTGGGGCTGGTGGACAGAGAGACTAAAGAGGAGGAGATAGCTAAAAATGGAGAGGAGTGAGAAAAGGAGAAGAAGAGGAGGACACAAGGGGCCGGCCACACAGCCACCCAGCCACCCAGCCAGCTACAGAGTAAGAAGGAAAGAAAGATCTATAGAATAAGGAAAGGTAAAAACCCAGAGGCAAAATATAGTTAAAGAGAAATGGGATAATGTAAGTTAGAGAAACTGGCTAGTAACAAGCCAAGCTAAGGCTGGATATTCATAACTAAGAATAAGTCTGTGTATTTATTTGGGAGCTGGGTGGCATGTCCCCAAAGAGTGTAAAAAAAAAAACTTACTAATTTATGCACACACAAAAATCCCTGAAACATAGCAAATATTCCAAACATAAAACAAAAGCAAATGTCAGTGAATACTCATTAATAACAAGTTTTTGTGTGAGAGAGAACATAGTAGAGATTGTGTTGAAGATGTCTAAATTACTATACATTTTCAAAGTAAAATGATATGTGAAATAAACTTCATTATTTTATTCACTTCCAAAAAAAAAACCCCAAAACTTTTGTGTGCATATTGTTTTGTAGAATCTAACTTCATTATTAACCCATACTTTTAAAGATTTAATGTTGTAATTTTATGTCTTCAGGTTTAGCAACTAAAGCATATAAACATACTTCTGGGAAATCTGTTAAGTCAAGATGATATAGAATAAGATACCTCCATTTAGAAAGTGGTGTTAAATTTCATTCAGTACTTTAAATTTATTTATTTTTATTCTATGTGCATTGGTGTTTTGTAGCTGGAGGGCACTCTCCAGGTTCCCCAAGCCCCGCAGTCCCACAATCCATGTATAAAATAATCACTCAGACGCTTATATCACTTATAAACTGTATGGCCGTGGCAGGCTTCTTGCTAATTGTTCTTTTATCTTAAGTTAACCCATTTCTATAAATCTATACCTTGCCACGTGACTGGTGGCTTACCGGCGTCTTCACATGTTGCTTCTCCTGGCGGTGGCTGCAGTGTCTCTCCCTCAGCCTTCCGCTTCCCAGAATTCTCCTCTCTCCTTGTCCCACCTACTTCCTGCCTGGTCACTGGCCATCAGTGTTTTATTTATATAGAACAATATCCACAGCAGTGTTTTGTCTGCATTTATGTCTGTGTGAGGGTGTCAGGTCCCCTAGAACTAGAGTTACAAACAGTTGTGAGCCACCATGTGGGTGCTGAGAATTGAACCCAGGTCCTCGGGAGCAGTCAGTGCTCCTAACCACTGAGCCATCTCTCCAGCTCCATCATTCAGTCCTTTAATTACAATTCTAAATGGTGGCTTTAGAAATGAAGACAGTTTATTTTCTCCTTCCTTGGTGATTGGAGCTTTGATGATGGTTTTTCCCCTTTAAGCATCAATTTACTTAAATTTTGAACTTTAATAGGTTTAAAGAATGAATGCCTACAAGATTAAATTAATAAATGAATAGATTCAACTTGATGAAAACAGATAACCAAATCTTGCCATGTATCTAATGACTCATACTGTTCTATATTTTTTTTTAATCAGAAATAACACCCATCCCTATGCTTCACTGTTTCCCATATTCTTTAGCTTTATACAATAGGAAAGGATATTTTCTGCAATTGTATGTAATGTGGTACTGAGGTGTTTCAGATGTGTAGAGTCTAAATAAAAAATTAGGACCTAAAAGTATAGAAATTTAATTGACTGGAAATCCTAGTGAGTCACAGAACTTACAGAATTATACATATACATACATACATACATACATACATACATATATATGGCACATACATATAGAATTTATTGGAATGAATAAATGCAGTACAAAAATGACTAGCTGCGAATGGAAATTCCAAGAACCTAGTAATTGCTTAGTCCCATGAGGCTGGGTGTCTCAGCTGGTTTTTTGTATATGCTGGAATCCCAAAGAAGTCAGCTTCAATGTCAGTGAAGGAATGGATATGCTGATAAGGTGAAGGAAAGAAGACAAAGAACTAACACACCACCTTTCTTCTTCCATTGTCCTTCCAGCAGAAGGTGTGACCCAGATTAAAGGTGTGCCTTTCAGCCTCAAGGTCTGGATTAAACGGTGTGTGTCATCCAGCCTCAGGATCTGGATCAAAGGCATGTTGTCTTTTTGCCTTAAGGTCCAGATCACATAGTCAAGTTGACAACCAAGAATAGCTATCACAATCCACCCTTTGTCAACTTGGCATGCAATCATATTGCCTTATGTCATGATTAATTTCCAAATGAAAAACAATAAACAGGTCATAATTATGCCTAAACATACCACAACTATCCCACATACAATTGCAAATGCATTAAATATTTAGAATAATGGCAATATCCTTTGGGGGAACATCTTTCTAGTTATTTCAAACTTACATCTGATAACCACTGATACTCTCTTAATTGATATTGTAACATATGATAAGCAAATGGAAAGAACATACAAATATCTGTACAAATACATTATTAACAAAATAAAACAGAAGCACTCATGTCAGTTATAATCATCATTTCTGCAACTGGTCACATGGCCTTAGATGGTATTTAGAACTACCTTTCTCTATGACCCATTCTGTATTTCTTCTACGCTCTGCAAGCACTTCAGAAGGTCTTGGATCTTTTCCTAGAGAAGTGACCCATACCTTCATTCCTGATGGGTCAGTACCCTTTGTCATCCTTCCTGGATTAGATTGTTGTAGTTTCCCATTAACTTTAATAACAGGGAACAGTAGTGCCAAAAGATGCCCTAAATGATCTCCTGCACTCCAGACATAATCCTCCTTACTTACCTCCATTGTGAGAGGCAATCCAATTTCCCCATTGTAATCTGGATACATCACCCCTCCTAATGGTGTTATTTCTTTCTTAGTCTGTTGGATTAAGGACATTTGAAGCCCAAAATAACCAGATGAAAGTCTGAGTTTCCAGTTCAATGGAATGCTGTGGCTCCTAGCAGAAGCACTCCTCTCCTCTCCCTCATGCCCAACAAAAACTTCTAGGCCAGTAGAACTTAGGGTTGTGAGAACAGGAAGCAAAAACTTTCCTAGTCAGTCACTAGGGGTGATAGTGAGTGGTACTATTCCCTTTTCCACCCCTTGATTCCTGGACCCATGGATCCTGGCTATAGAAGAAACCATATCATATATTGAACACTGATTCAGAGCATATACTGCCTTCTGGAGAACTTTGCCTCAGCCCTAAAGATTCTGCCACCTAACTGGTTCTGTGACTGTGTCTTCAAAGGACCAAAGGCCATTCCATCTTTCTATCAGGGCAGCTTCTTCAGGATGCTGGAGAACATGATAAGAGTGGATTCCATGATTGTGGGCCCACTGTCATGCTTCTCTGGCTGCGGAGTGAGTTCCATGGTCAGAAGCAATACTGTGTGGAATACCATGCCAGTGGATAATACATTCTGTAAATCCATTGATGGTGGTTTTGGCAGAAGCATCACATGTAGGAAAGGCAAATCCATAACCAGAATAAGTATCTACTCCAGTAAGGACAAAAAGTTCTCCTTTCTATGGAGGAAGTGGACCAGTGTACTCAACCTGCCACTAGGTTGCTGACTAATCACCCTGGGGAATGATGCCATATCTGGGGCTCAGTGTTAGTCTCTGCTGTTGGCTGATCTGGCACTCAGCAGCAGCTGTAGCCAGATTAGTCATGGTGAGTAAAAGTCCATGTTGATGAGCCCATGCCTAACTCCCATCTCTGCCACCATACCACTTTGTTCATGGGCCCATTGGGCAATGACATGAATGGCTGGGAAAAGAGTCTGACTGTCCACAGAAAGAGTCATCCTATCTACTACTTGGTTATTGAACTCCTCCTCATCTGAAGTCACCTTTTGGTGAGCATTTACACGGGATATAAGTATCTTCATACCCTTAGCCAATTTGGAGAGATTTATCCACATGCTTATTCCCCAAATGTCTTTTCTCACCAATTTTTCAATCATGCTCTTTCCAAGTCTCTGACCATCCAGCCAATCCATTGGCTATAGCCCATCAATCAGTGGATAGTTACACATTAGGCCATTTCTCCTTCCAAACAAACTGTGTGATGATGTGTACTGCCTGAACTTCTACCCATGTTGAAGATTTCCCTTCACCAGTATCTTTCAGTATGTCCCAGAATGGGGTTGTAATGCTGCAGGTGTCTATTTCTGGGTGGTACCTGCATGATATACAGAACCATCAGTAAATCAGGCCCTAGTCTTCTCTTCCTCAGTCAACCAATCATAGAGAACACCCCATGAGGCTATAGGTGTGTGCTTGGCAGCAGAAGGCATTGTAACAGGAGTAGAAACTGTAGGCTTTTGGACAACTTCTTTGTGTAGCTTGCTTGTGCCTTCAGGACCTGCTTGGGCCTGATCTCTTATGTACCACTCCCATCTGATAACAGATTACTATTGTGCATGTCCTACTTTGTGACTTTGTGGGTCCAATAAAACTTGGCTCATGATGGGCAGTTCAGGTTGCATGGTAAGTGAATGGCCCACTGTCAAATATTCAGTTCTCTCGCCGTGGCTGGGATTTATGATATGTGCTTACATGCTTGGCCATATTTCTTTTTGAAAATGATTCTATGGGCACCAGTGGCAGACACTTGAAGTGATTTTAAGAAGTATTGTATTGTCCTAATTCTCCAGTGCTCCTTTTCTTTTATGTTATTCAGTTTTCTTCTTTTTCAGTATGTGTGTGTGTGTGTGTGTGTGTGTGTGTGTGTGTGTGTGTGTACTATGTAGCACATACTTTAAAACTCATAGTGATCTTCCTTCCTCTGTGTCCAGATTCCAGATTGCTGGTACTAAAAGAATGCACTACCACACATAGCTTGAACAATAATTTTTATGATACAAGTCTCCTCTTTTTATGGTGGCCAGGAAGGCCAGGAGGTAGTTTCAGAACCCCTAATACTGGAGATACAGATAGCAGTGAGCTTCTATGTGTACTAGGAATGGAAGCTGGATGCTCTGAAAGAATCTTCAGTGCTCTTAACCAGTAAGGTATTTTCTACCCTACGTATTCTATTCTTGATTATGTTTCCTGTCTAAGGCAGCCTAGTCAAGGTCAGACACCTGATGCTGATTAAAAAGTAGAACTCTCCTCCATTTGAGTGAATTAGCCTTAGGCAGGGATGAGGTCCCTAATTGTCTATCCAATACAATGTGGTCAGCCCATTATCCATATATATACAACCAACAAAAATGGATGTAGCAGGCTGTATTCATGTATATCAGAATACTTATTCATGTATATTTAACAAGGAAGTAGTTGGAAGGAATTGGGGAAGGGATAGAATAAAGAGATAAAAGGGGAAAGTGATGTAATATCTTTTAATTATCAATTTATGGAAATAAATTTTAAATAAAAAAGAGGGACTAGATAGACAGCTCAGCAATTAAGAGCACTGGGTGTTTTTTACAGAGGACCCAGGTTCCATTCCCAGAACCCACATGGTAGCTCACCATTTGCTGTAACTCCAGTCCCAGGCATCTCCTGCCTTCTTCTGGCCTCTGTAGGTACTATGCACAGACATACACAGGCAAAACATCATGTAACTATACTTTTAAAAAAAGTTAGAAAAAGTAAAGAATGAAATGCTGAGACAGACAGCAAGCCAGGGATATTTAAAATGAACTCCTTCTGGTCTTGCATGGAAGCTGTTGTGACCTTCTGCTGAGCCAGCCTGCTCAGAGGCAAAAGCAGCTTTGTTCTGAGGTTAATAGAGATCATCATTACTGCTCATCTAGGAGCAGAGTAAACAATGCTGTTAAGTGACTTTTCCTTGAACTTTTCTGTATTTTGTTCTTAATCTTTTGTATCTGTGAGAATTGTGGCATTGATAGTTATCTTTTAGATCAAACATCAAGATTGACAGGTCACATAGACTCCAAAGAAATCTATTTTTCACGGTGTCATTTATTTGATTTTCAGCTAAGGCCTTGTGGTACAAGATGAACATGCCAGAGACATTTCTTTCCATCATTTTTACAATTTATATATGTTCTTGTATGATTTTGAGGTGAGAACATCCCTAAATGTCTCTGCTTTTACATTGTGATCATGTTCAGAAGTGGATTTGTTAACTGAACGTGCTTGGTAACAGGAAAAACTCTACATGAATATGTCCAGACTCCCTAAGTAATATCCACATGCTTCCTTTGTTTAGGAAAAGCATTGTTTTGGAAACAAGTCCCATGCTCTCCTTGCCTCCTGTAGGTAGGAAATCTTTTTTATTTCTTCTGTCTTGGCTGTTGTGATGGCTATTCTTGGTAGTCAAACTTACTACCTCTGGAATTAACTACTATACAAAGAATTGGGTACACCTATGAGGCATTTTTCTTAAAGGTTTTGAAATTAAAGACTCATCTTTAAACTGGATCATTTGAGGTGCTAAGATCCACCTTTAGCTGCTTGGTAGCTGTGCACACATTTAACTCCAGCACTCAGGAGGCAGGGGCATTGGATTTTCTGAATTTGAGACCAGCCTGGTCTACAGATGAGTTCCAGGGCTACACAGATAAACCCTGTCTTGAAAACACCAACCTCCCCCCCCAAAAAAAACCCCAAAACAATCAAAGAATAAGATCCACCTTTAATCTGGTAGTCACTGATATTGAAGAAGGAAGCTCTCTTTGCCTGTTTGCCCTAGCTCTGGCTACCAAGCTCATTCCTTTACTAGCATTTGAGCCTACTTCTTTGGTTTGGTGTATATTGAAAACTAGCTGAGATATACAGCCTCATGGGCTGAACAACTACTGGATTCCTCAAATTTTCACAGGTAGGCAGCCATTGTTGGACTATCTAGACCACAACTTGTGAAACATTCTAATAAATCCACTTTCTACATACATGAAGAGATTCATTCTACCAGTCCTGTTCATGTAGAGAGCCTTGAATAATGCAGTTGTGTTTTGTTTGTTTGTTTGTTTTGGTTTGGTTTGGTTTTTCATCTGCCCACTGAAAAAGATGTGCTGGCTAACAATAGTGCTCGTAAAGACATTCTTCCTAGCTCCATTGTTCTCTATTCAACTTTCCATGAAGACTACATTTTATTATTATTCATTTGCCAACAGTTTGCTCTGAATTTCAGGAATAAAACCCCTAAAGCAATGGAGCCATCATCCAGCTTTCTGATGGGAGAAAGACCACTATGATCTAGTTCCTGCTTTTCTTTCTTGGTGTCTGAAGTCCCTGTGACAACCAGGTAAAAAGTACCTTCAGTTCATCTGATCTCTGCATGAAGCCACAGATCAAACATCTCCTTTTGTGTCCTTAAATCTCTCTTTAATTGTTAATGTTCTGGGCACCCTTCCACCCATGGGACAGGGAATCACTCCACCTGCATAGTATAGTGGGGTGTGCAAGCTAGCTAGCTGCATTGTGTCCAAGAGAAAGAAGAGGAGTGCCCATGGAGTGCAGGAAGATAGCAGGGTCTGTTATTGGAGCCAGGGGCAAGTGCTATTGAAATGCATATCTCTGTAGATCTGGAAAATGTGTCTGGGTGGAAGGCATGACCAGAAACCATTGTGCTGTGTCTTTAAGCGTACTGTAACCCTATGGGAGGTGCTCTTGTCACTCAGACCTCAGTAGCCAATCAGGCCCTCTAGTCGACCTGCCAGTCAGAAGTGGTGCAGTTCTTCCGGCACCAGGCTTCAGGCGTGGCTTTGAAGAGGAGCTGGCGCCTGCAGTTTTGTGTGCTGTGCTGTAATTGCTGCTGCTGGGAGCTGAGTGGAGAGCTTGGGTGAGCTGTGAAACCACGACATGGTGAGTTAAGGGCTGCCGTCCCCAGATAGGGAGGTGCGGGAGCCAGTGTGGTGGGTCCTCCCCGGATCTGGGTGGGAACCTGCACCAGATTCCATGTCTAGTGAGGTCCGGTGCAGACCTTGCAACTCCCTGGACCCAGGGGCAGACCTCTGAATAACTTTGCTCTGTGGGCTCAGAGCATTGGGAACAAGGAGCCGTGTGTAGAAACATCTTTCTAGTAAATCTCTACATGCTTTTGGTGCATCCATGGAAAGCAGGTTGCCAAACTTGGAGAGGCCTAGTTTCTCCAATATCTTCTAGACATTCAGCACTTTGCATTTAACCTTTACGTGTAAGATCCATTTATAGTTAATTTTGTGGAGGTTATAAAAGGCATCTCATATGTTATGTAGCCCTCCACTACTACACAGTGATGTAGAAGAGTAGAATTGGTGATATAAAGAATTTATATAAGTCTCACAAAGCATAATTTAGCTGAGGGAGGACTGCCTCTAAATACCCAAAAGGTAAATATATGCTAACCAGGCCTATTAGAGATTAGGATGCTAGAATACACATTTGTTCACCAGGATTGTCCAGACATATGGCTCCAAACTATTTCAAAGAAGCCACCCCTGTTTTACAACCAGCCACTAGGCCCATCCCCATATCGAAGAACAGGCCTCTTAACAAACTGCTCTAGGGGCATTACAGGGTCACAAGCAACATTCAGGCCTGGTGTGCCATAAAGGTTCAATTTTCTTCTTGAGAAAAGCTAAGTACCGATAGATGGGCAATATGACATCAGGTGACAGCTATTTGAAAAGGAAAACACTGTTTTGTTGAGGGCTGGCCTGACCAACAACTTTTCCTTTAGGCTCTCACACAAGGAGAAGGAATGTGCTTGGCAGAGCCAGAGATGGCCTGGGACCTAGGCCTTGGGAGTTATTCCTAAGGGCCTGATGTATTGACAATAAAACAGAGCTCCTTCTTAAAGCCAGGAATATGCTTGGGAGAGCTGGAAATGGTTTGGGGCCAGGACCTTTGTGGAGGGATTTCTTCAGATCCTGAGAACCCAACTCTTCCTACCACATGGGGCTATGATTATCAGTTCCAAGGCCACTGTGGGCTTAGTAATGTTTTGAGATATCCTATGTTTCCCTTGTGTAACATTGTTTGATTAACCTCCTTCTGAATTTTTCCCATTGTATATAGTTTCTGCTGACTTCATCAAAGTCTCCCATTTCCTTCCATTTTCCCCCTGGAACTAGTATACAAGATGCTATTTTTCTTAAGCTTACTTGGCTTGTGACACAGCTTGTGCAAGACCTCTCTACCCCAGCTTTGATCTTTTCTACCTTCTACTTTTTCTATCTTCCTCATCTCCTGTGACCTTCACCTCAGGACCCTGTCAATGAAGAAATATCTGCTGTTTCAGTTCACTGGTGTATTTAAGAAATTATTCTGGGAATATCTTTGCTGTGTAACTCTCCCATCTGCCTAAGTGTCTAGACTGGCAAGTTGCCTGTCTTTATTTAAATTGTTCAAAGTGTAACCTGGAGCATGAACCTAAGAGACACTTAAGGATGATGATATATGTGGAATGCTAAATCTGTCTAGGCTGGCTCCTCTTTGAGTATTAGCCAGAGATGGATGCATACCATCCTTACAGAGGTTTTTCTTTATTAATCTCTTAAGTTTGTGGAGTGATTTCTCCCTGGGAAGGCATGTTAATTCTAGAAGAGCTGCATTTCCATCCTGTTAGAAAAAATGATTCTAAGACAAGCTCTCTTATTTTGACCCAGCTTGTCTTGATTCCAGTCTGTTGCTCTCAGGGCAATCCTCTGTATTATACCTTCAAAATTCTTAAATTAAATGACTGTCCCATCTCAGAGTTTTAAAATTATCCATTTGAGTCATGTAGTTGACCATCCAATGTGGTCACAGGAAAAGGATTTCCATGTGGAGCATTGCTTCCGCCTTTAGATCAAAATAGGAGGAATAGTTTCTTGTGTACACCTCAGGGGAAACAAGGTAGGCAGTCAGCTGCTGGAGTCACCATTATGAAGAAGGACCTGACTGTGGTAGAGAGAGTGATTTTGTAATTTCCCAGCATGTTTTAATTCGTGTCTTGTGAATGAAGACAGACCAGACTGGGTGATGTACAATTTGGGAAAGTTGTCTTGCACCAAAGAATATTGAATTTTCAATTAGGCAATTCTCTTATGGAGATATATTCAATCCTGCTTGACACAGTTATGTCAGCTCAGAGGTTTGAGAAAAAAAGCCATTGACTGTAACTTTGTGTATCAGGTTACAGATCTCAGCAGCTAACATATGCATAAGGGCAGCATCAATCTCTGTCTTATTAATGACATTTCCTCTACTAGGGAAGGGGGCCTATTCTTTTTCAAAGTAAATATAGCTAAGTTTTTTTTTAAATTTAAAAATATATTATTTTTATCATTTAAAAAATCACCCATTTTTAAATATTTTCTTTTAAGTGCATTACTGCTCTTATTTCTATTTGTTTCTGTTTCCTAATGTTTCTATGTCATTAATAGTTTCATTCCTTTTCTCTCAAGTGATGGTGATTATTGATTTCTGTGTAGAGCAAAGTCTTCTATAGCTTAGGCTTGCCTCATGGTATGTAATTGAAAATTGCCTTGAGAAACTAATCCTGCCTCTGCTGCCCAGTGCTGGGAAGACAGTCCTGAAATTCCCTCCAGACTGGGCTGTGACTAGTCAGTAAGAAGGAAAAATAGACCAGTTAATGAGTGACCTCCAATCTTTTTGGCTTTTATTGGGGACTTATAAATGAAGAGTGTCCTGTGCAAGAAATGAGTTCATTGACCAACTTTGAAGCTGGTAGAATCACAGTGCAGAAAAGGAGAAGCAGGACTGTGGTTGAGATTAGCAGTGATTGGCCATTTCTCACGGTTCACAGATCAAGACAATCAAGAATCTGGGTAAAGGACACTGACCTTATCATGAAACCAAATTGCTATAGTTACAGTAATTAAACCAAAATGAAGATCTGGGTAACATGCCGTGGCCCTGCCTAACAGGATTGTTGTTTTTCTGGTTTAAGATGTTAATCCTTAGAGAAAAGGTGTGAGAAATCTTTGATGTGCTCTAATACAAATCTCTAGTTTCTGGAGCACAAGGCCACAAAAGTCTGTTTCAACTTTTCAAAATAATCTTGAGATTATAACTATATCATATTCACATTCTCTTTCCTGCCTCCAAGCCCTACTATGACCCCTCATTGTTTTCTAATTTATGACCTATTTTTCTTTAACAACAGTTACTGTGTGCATATGACCTGTGTTTGTCTACAGGATTTCCCAGCTATGAGGCAATGTGTTGGCTGCAATGGACATTGAATGTGTAATGGAAAGTGCACACAAAGGACCCTGTATTTGGATGGAAAAGGAAGTGTTTTGTGAGAGTAGAAGAATGTCTACTAAAATACAAACTTTCTAGACTATGGCCCTGTCTGCTGGGATGGAAGGGCAGAGCTGGAAGGACTGTGCTATCTGAGTCATTTGATCTCTGATCACCCAATAGAGGAGCTGCTAATATTCTAAGGCCCAGCTGGGTGGCACTAGTCAATGAGGGATTCTGGGGAACTGTAGCAATCAGAAGTAGAAGTGGCAGGTGTCTTGTGGGTTCTTTTCAGGATTCTCCTCTGCTTCTGCTTTAGAGAGTTGTATGGAAGACCATAAACCATGCCATGGTGGGTGTAGGGTGCTCAGAGCAGGTCTTCTGAGCTGTCATTTCTGCTGGGATTTGGATGGACCATGAGCTAGACTGTGGTTTTGTTGGTCCATGTGGTAACCTGGGCAGTGGCCCTTGTCCTCGGCACCTCCCTGTGTATGGATTTCCTGGGGTAGGGGAGACTCTGCAGCCCTGGCATGGGAGGATATGATGCTTATAGTACCACTGTCCAGTGTGCACTTACAAGCACTGTTTTTGGTGTGCAGTAGGAAGACAGATTGGAAAACTAAAGGTCTAATTTCTAGAAGTTCTGAATATTGCATTCCACATTCAGGTTTTTCTTATAACTATTACAAATAGTTTAGAAACTGGTAGAAAGATGATGTGGATCACCTTTCAGCAATACATCATTAGAATGCTTTTAAATTTCTGCTACCACCAGCTGCAATGATGTGATTCAGTGAAGTTTAGTTCCAGGGGACAAAAGGAGTTTCTGGTCTGCAAATTACTCTGTTGTGCATAGTGTTGGGCAGGTAGATAGGGCAGAATCCACATCTTGTGCTGTAACCCATGTGTCAGAAAGCAGATTTTAAATTATTCTTCTATGTTATTTTGGGATTGAGGATCAGTGGGGCTGGGTTTACCTGAAACCACATGGACACATAAGGGGCTGCAGAGCCATAGCAAGAGATTATCTGCATTTGTAGAGAGCCCTAGATCATGAGCTTCTGTCTTTGGATGAAATATCAGTAGCTGGAGGGTCAAAAACAACAGTTTAAGGTCACTTTGAGTAGATTTTATGAAAGTTGTGAAGTCTGTGTTTGTTTAATTTCTATACACATTGAATCATAGGTAATTGGGTAGCATTGGTTAAGATCACAATTTTCCTGGCTAAATTTCCTCTGGTCTTTTGATTAAAAGTTGTCTATATTTTCCTGCATTTGTTCATGGCTTTTTTCTCCATCCCCTTTATTCTTTCACATTGTATTGTATTGTATTGTACACATTCTTGATTGTTGTATCTTTGTGGTAAGTATAGAAGTCATATTGTGTCAATCTGTGTGTTATTTTTTCATAATCCCATTGAACATTCTGAGTATTTCCACTGTGAATGTAGCTTTGTAATCAACTTCCCTATTATAAATTGTTGGGCCTTGTCATTGGATTGTATTCATTTTATGGTGTAAATTTACCATACACAACATCTTAATTTTGATCCATCATGTTCCGAAGGATCATTTCTTCACTTTATTTATTGAGGTTTTGTTGTTCTTGTTGTTAATCTGTGAAAGACTTTTGTTTTATTGGATAAAAGGTATTATGGGTGGCTCAGCACATATTCTTTTTGGGGATGACCTGAGTTCAGATACCTACATTGAAGTTGGGAGGCTCATAACTCTCTACTATTCCAGATTCAGGTGATCTGACACCCTCATTTGTATGTCACCTGTACACATATGGAAGACATTCTCTCTTGCACAAACATATGCAAAAAACTAGCAGTAAACTTGTTTTTAAAAGTGATTGTGACTTATAAAGCAGTTAGAGTAAAACAAGTTGATTTAGGCGTATACTGATTCTTTAAAAATCTGTTATCTTGCATTTTGTTTTAAAAGGCTTTCATTTCCTCACTTTGATATAGGCTTATAATCATCAATCATAAGAAACAAAATGGTGTCTAAGTGATCCTAAAAGACATCTGTTTCTTTATCATAAGAGAATGAGATACTTTTAATAGTCAAAACTATTTTCTACAAAGTTAAAACATCAGAGGGCTTCAAGTGAATCCCTCCAATTTTGTTGGAACAGCCCTCTTCACCCAACCCATTTTCTGTTACTGGTAAAGGAGACAACCAGTATACAGGATGAGTGCTGGTCAGTGATTTCTTGGAGTTTGATTTTGATTAGAACTTTGTAGTTCTTGTTTAAGGGACCATAATATATATTTGTAGGTCTGTCTTTGTGTTTTGTTTGTCAGTGGTGCCATCTATGTTGTTGATTTTATTAATTGTAATCTAATTATATTGTTCATTTCCTGGAAAATGATGGACCTTCACCAATTCTGTATTCAGAAAATTTCTTATGAGTTCCTTGAATTTTTGTTGGTTTGGGAAGTTTATGTGAAGAGATAGTTTTAGTTTTTTTCTTGATAATAGAGGCTTCCCTCTTCCCATTTTCTAGCATATCTGTGTTTTCCAATTGCTGCTATCTTCATGTTTGTGTTTTTACTGCTTAAGTGATTGATATGATTAATACATTGGCTTTGGATCTTTAAAACCTTCTCATATATTATTGTCTCTTTTAATTAGCCTGAGTTGTCAATATGACATAGAGTCATCTGAGGGAACATCAATTGAGATTGTGCCTAGATCAGAATATCTGGTTACTCTGAGAGAGATTGTGTTGATTTTGATTGATGTGGGAAGGCTCTTCCACTGAGTTGGCAATATCTCTGAGCAAATGGGTCTGGGTTGGATAAGAGAGCTAGCTGAGCATAAGACAGTGACAAAGCAAGAGAGAAAGCCAGGAAACAATGGTTCCACATGTTTTGCCTTCAGTTATTAACTTGAGTTTCTATCCTAAGCTCACAAGGAGGAATTGTGACCTAGGAGTATCAACCAAATAAACCTGTTTATTACCTGAGTTGCTTTTGGTTAGATAATTTTAACCCAGCAACAGAGAAGGAAGTTAGAACAGAAAAAAATGGTACCTCAAAAGCAATTTTGTTGCTGCGAAAGACCTGGGAATGTTGAATTTTGGAAAAATGTTGAAGATATTAGGACTTAAGATGGCAAAAGCCATAGAAACCTAGACACAGAGCTTAATTGGCTGTTCTTGCAGGTCCTGGAAGATGGGTATATTTAAAGTAATGGCAGACAGTGGAGATCAAGGTCATAGAATTTTAATGGGCAATAGACTCTGCAGGGAACCATGGAGTTGTCCTGACCTATACCCTGAGAGACATGAGTCATAAGTGTTTCAGGTTAAAGTCCATGGCTTGTGGGTCACAATGTGCCTTCTAGTTCCTGACAGACTGAGGCACTCCCTCAGGCCGTGAAGCATTCAGGCTGATTTGTGTTTCTCTGTATGATCCTTTAGTAGTCAAGGAAACATGGAAACTTAACAAGACAATTGGTCTTAGACATTAATCTTGTGTACCCTGTATAGCTTGCAAACTTCACTGTATCTTGGCAACTACAACTGTATTGATCCTGGAAATTGTCATTTTGTTCAGTTTCTGATAAAGATATAAAAAGTCTGATTGCTCTCAATAGAATAGTCACAGCCTTGTCTTGCTGCGGCCCCTCCAGCCCAAGCCAGGCTTCATTCCTTGTGGTCCTATCAGGTGATCTTGACCTGGTAAGTAAGCTCAGGTACTTAGAAGCCTTCATGAAAAATTTAGCTACAGTTAATTTCGGTGATATTTTGGCCCCAAATCTTTCTTATTATCTCCATGTCCTGAAAAAGTGAGTAAGGCAAATGGGCTGATATCTTAGACAAAATATTGCTTCTGTTGGATGGTTATTACTGTTGACTCATTCAGGTCTTCAGTGAAAAAGAAATACAAGTAGAAAGAAATGAAAACTCTGTGTTTTGTTGAGAAAAACAGCACTAGGTAGTTTGAGATGGCAGTCCAGTTGTAAAAAAAGATGTATGGATTTTAAAGGATTTTAACACCATTAAAGGAAGGCCCTTACTCTGCATTTGAAGCCTAGGAAGGTGCCCCAAGTGTAAGACTCCATCCAGCTAAGCCCTTAATTTATGGAAGGTATATACAAAATAATTCCTTGTCCTAGGAGCAACATCATACAGAACCTGGAGTAAATTTGGTCCAGGCTAGGTAGGGTCCATTAAATCTTGGCAGGACCACCTATGTTGTACTGATTCTGGAAACAAGAAAGATGCAAAATGTAAAGGTTTGCATCATGGATTCTTCTGTGGTCAGTTTATCACTATTGTACCCATCTATGTTTGGCAGAGTCAGAGCCCCAGTGAAGAGATTGTGAGAGTTCATTGCATGAAGTGGTGAGTGAAGCTGGGTTGCATTTGAGACCACAGGATGTTGAAATGTCCAAGCTAAGACATCTGCCATGGAGAGCTGCATACGGGAATGAAAGTAGCAAAAGAGTGAGATATATGAGAAATGCAGGGTGTTGTGTGATACTTTGATAATAAAGCTTGTTTGGAGTCAGAGAGCAGAGCTAAATACCATAGAAATTTGGAGGACTGTGGACAGATGGGAGACAGGAAGCAGTAAGGAAGGGACTGTAGATACCATCAAAATTGATAAAGATTAGATTCAAACAAAAAAAATCTCTTGTGCTCGCTTCAGCAGCACATATACTAAAATTGGAACGATACAGAGAAGATTAGCATGGCCCCTGGGCAAGAATGACACGCAAATTCGTGAAGTGTTCCATAAAAAAAAAAGAATAAAAAAAAAAAGATCTCCTGAGATCAACAACCACCTTTTATTTTTTGATCCCAGTAAAATTAAAAATAGAGTGGTATTTGAAAAATTTCAATACAATACTTGGAAATTTTCTAACTATTTTAGAAAAACATTCTTAAAATTCACTGGGTAACTGGCAGCTCTAATATTTACTTTAATAGTCATTGTTTCAGCTTCCACAATTGGAGTCTTAGTATTAAACAAAATGTGCAAATAACTCATTTTACAAATAAACTAGTTAAAATGTTTCTAAATTAGAAAAAGTTCAAGAAAAAGTTTATTGATTTCATAGAATAATTGGATGGAGGAAAACAACCTAGGAATGTAAACAGTATAAAATTTCTCCCACTTTCAGTTCTCTTGAAATATAAGTAAATATGAAGATGGTTGTTTGGAAGCTCCCTCTTGTATAGAAAACTGTCATGCTTTGAATAATGAGCCAGTGATATAAAATGAAATGTTTAATTTGTTTTAAAATATTCAATATATTATTCATTAAATTATACAGTGTGAGTTTTAGGCTAGCTGGAGCTTTCTAATGAGATCTTGTCTCAAACAACAAAGCAGAATTATATTCAACTATATTTGTCAGTGTGTGTTATTGAGGAATATCTTACTATCATATTCACTATGTAGATCAAACTGGTTTGAATTCAAGGAGATCTGCCTGGCTCTGCTACTATACTTGGCTATGTTCATTTCTTTCTTTTTTTATATTAATTTTTTAAAAATTTATTTTATCTACCAATCATAGATACCTCATTCCCTCCTCCCACCTCTCCAGCCTTTCCCCTAACCCACAACCCACTCCTTCCTACAAGAAGGTAAGGCCTCCCATCCAGGTCAGCAGAGCCTGGTACATTCAAGGCAAGTCCAAGCCCCTCCTCCTGCCTCAAGGCTGTGCAAGGTGTCCTACCATAAGTAGCGGGCTCCGAAAAGCTAGCTCATGTATCAGGGATGTATCCTGATCCTACTACCAGGGGGTCCCTTAAACAGATCAACTGTCTTGCTTATGCAGAGGGGCTAGTCCAGTCCTGTGAAGGCTCCACAGGTGTTGATCTAAATTTCATGAGTTTCCACTAGTTTGGTTTGGTTGTCTCTGTAGGTTTCCCCATCATGATCTTGATGCCCGTTGCTCACAGAATCCCTCTTCTCTCTCTTCAACTGGACTCCTGGAGCTCGACCTGGTGCTTGACTGTGGATTTCTGCATCTGTTTCCACCAGTTACTGGAGAAAGGCTCTATTATGACAGTTAGGTATTCACCCATCTGATTACTGGGGTAAGCTAGTTCAGGCACCCTCTCTACTATTGCTAGTAGTCTAAGCTGGGGTCATGCTTGTGGGTTCCTGGGAACTTCCCTAGCTAACCCTATCCCCATGAAGTCTCCCTCTATCATGGTATCTCTTTCATTGTTTGTCCACTCCATCCCTATTCCAGCTTGACCATCCCATTCCTTTATGTTCTCATGCCCCATCCTCTACTCTCCATTGCCCTCCCTCAACCCCTAGTTTACTTATAGAGATCTCATCTATTTTCCCTTACCAGTGATCTATGCATCCCTCTTTGGGTCCTCCTTGTTAGCTAGCTTCTCTGGAGCTATGTGTTATAGTCTTCTGGGAATAATTTGACAGGGACCAGTGACTGACACAAGAAATGATATTGTCCCTGAACCTCGGGACCTCTGCTGAGATTAAGCTGGGACACTTCAGTGCATTTTGGAAAGGGATTTCAGGATGAGTCAATACAAATCAGAGTTGGAATTTTATTTTGAGACAGGGTTTCTCTATGTATCTCTGGCTATCTTTGAACTCAGAATGTAGATGAGGTTGGCCCCAAACTCCCAGAACTCTGCCAGCCTCTGCTGCCCACATATTGGAATAAAAGGTGTATGCCACATCATCTAATTATAATTTTATTATTAATTTAATTATGTCTGTTTGTATGTATGTGTTGAAATATAAGGTGTTGATCCTTTCTCTTCAGGATATTTGAGACATGGTCTCTAGTTTGCTGTCACATGTAAATAGACTTGCAGGATTTCTCTTGTCTGCCTTTTATCTTGCTTTAAAAGCATTGTGTTATAGGCAACTGTCTTTATAATGCAGAAGTAAAAGGATAGTTGCAAGGTGAGTATTTTACCTGTTAAACCATTTTCACGGTGTAGATGTAACCAACCGTCTTATTAAATAAGAAACACAGAACCAATGCAAAGAAGAAAGCCAAGAGATCAGAGCTAAGAGCCTTACCCACCTGCTGCAGCTAGCCTCTTAAGCCAAGAGACCTCTCCGAAAGGGACCTACTTCCTGTCTGTTTGTCTTTATATAGACTTTCTGTTCTGCCTTCTCATTGGTTGTAAAACCAATCACATAACTGCCTTGTCACTGTCTTTTGTACAGCCCTCCAGGTCTTCTATGGTATTGAGACTAAAGGCATGTGTCTCCAATGCTGGCTGTATTCTTGAACACACAGAGATCTACCTAGCTCTGCCTACCAAGTGCTGGGATTAAAGGCTTGCACCACCAACGCCCAGCTTTTGCTATGGCTCTAATAGCTCTGACCCCCGGGCAACTTTATTTATTAACATACAATTAAAATCACATTTCAGTACAATTAAAATATCACCATATCACAGCCCTAAAGTTTTTTTTAAGTAGAGATTTTTGAAGTGACTCTGTTTTGAGACACAGTCTCACTTTCTAACCCTGTCTGGCCTGGAACTCACTATGTAATATATAGGCTAGGCCTGGAACTTGAAGAGATCCACTTTCCTTCACCTCATGTGACCACACCTGGGTAAGAAGATGTTTATCATGGATTTAGCACAGATAATAGTAGAAAGAAAGGACTTTGGAAAAGTATGGTCCTGTGAGGCAGAGCTGCACTTAAGAATTGATACAAAGCCATGTTGCAGTTTTGGTGACTTTGTATGTTTTATTTTAATAGGTTCTTAGGGAGTCTCTCTGTGTGTGTGTCTCTCACTCTCCTCTTTGTCTCTCTCTATCTCACTCTCCTCTTTGTCTCTCTGTCTCTCCTTCTCTTTGGTAACTGGATCATAGGTCAGTTCCTGAGGAGGCTTGTGTAGGATTCTGATTTAAAAAGGTAAAAGCATGAGTCAGAAGAGTTCTGTACTGTGCCTTACATGAGATTCATTATTCTGTCCTGGCAATCATCAGAAAATTGCTGCTTGCATCTGGCAAAGGAGTAAGTTCATACTCAAAAGGTTTTGTATGCTTTGGCCTCAAACATGGGTCATTGGTATCTGAGATACCACTTTTTTAAAAAAGGTTTTTCTCTCTCTACATAGCAAATTTTATTAATTTTGTGTGATGGTTAATATTGATTTTCAACTTGATGAGATCTAGAATTAGCCAAGGGATACTCCTCCAGACATACCTGTGAGGGCTTATCTAGATCATGTTATTCTCTGGGGTGTACTTATGACAAATTAGATTGTATATTGAGTTCATTGAGAAGAGAAGACTTTTCCCCCCCACCCCAGAAGCAGTAGCATCATTCCATTCCATGATCTTGTTACTGGATTATGTAATAAGGACCAGCATTTATCACTCTCTAGCTCCTGACTGTGGATACAGTGTGATCAGGTTAATAGTAGAATCAACATACAGTAGGTTGAAGGAGTAGAAACTACCCTTGCTTGCTATCTGGCCCAGACTGGGAGTTTGTTGAGATTCTTTTACTTCAATGTCTTGACTGCCAATCCAAAATTGAAGGGCTCAGGGAGAGCTGTTGACCTTGTAACAGACTTGAAACACCTGCAGAGAGGACCTGAGAAGATACTGATTACAGTGGGCACATGAAGGTGTAGATTCTAGACCCATAGGATAACAAAGAATAGATAGCTCCAGATGTGGAGTAGAATTGACATGGTAGGAAAGCTGTATATGCTAGAGATGAGAAAGCCTGAAACATGGAGCTTTCCCAGTCCACGAGAGCCCAAAATATCATTAAGAATCTCAGAATTTGCACAATGTGGTACAGAAAGCTGTTCCAAAGGGGAAGAACACGAGCATAGCTTACTGTTTTAGTTTTCTTAAATGTGATTGATTATTTGCTATGCTCCTGTTCTTCCCTTTTTGAAAACAGTGGGCTGTTACTCATTTTTTTTTCACAGAATATACATTAAGGAGACTGTAGACTTTTTAAATGTTGAAATTTTTCTTTTCTTTCCTTTTTTTTGGTTTTTCAAGATAGAGTTTCTCTGTGTAGTTTTAGTGCCTATCCTGGATCTTGCTCTGTAGATCAGGCTGGCCTCAAACTCACAGAGATCCACCTGGTTCTGCCTCCCAAGTGCTGGGATTAAAGGCGTGTGCCACCACTGCCTGGCAAATGTTGGAATTTTTAAATACTATGGACTTTAAGAATTTGAAAGTGTTTGATGTTATGATTTACATGAGACTTTGGGGACCATAGATGGGAATGTCTTGATTGATAGGGATATACCATAAAATGATGAATTAAATGAATATATTTTCCCCAAAGTTACTTTGAGTCAAGTTATTTTATCTGTTTATTAGAAATGAGACTACTCCACTGTTCTGTTAGCTGCTCAAAATAAAAAGAATCTGGATATTAATTCATGGACATCTGCACAGCCTTCTACTGAAACACACTTTTTGTTTTGTTTTGTTTTTGAGAAAGGGTTTCTCTGTGTAGCTTTTTTTTTTTTGAGCCTGTCCTGGAACTCATTTTGTAGACTAGGCTGGCCTCAAACTCACAGAGATTCACTTGCCTCTGCCTTCCAAGTACTGGGATTAAAGACATGTGCCAACACCTCCCAGCTGAAACACTTATAATAGTGATCTTTGACATACAAGTTTGAATCTTCGTCTGTGTTACTATGTATAATCTCCTTACTGCTCTCTATTTTATCATTAGCTCTGCAACCCATATACATAAAACCAACAAAAAAAAAACCCCAGACTTAGCAGGTTGTATTCATATCTTTCAGCATACTTATTCATACATACTTTACAAGAAAGAAGTTGGAAGTGAATTATTTGAGAAGGGATGGAATGAAGAGAAAAAAGGGGAAAGTGTTATAGTATCATTTAAATGAAATGTATAGAAATAAATTTTAAATAAAAGGAGGGACTAGAGAGATGGCTCAGCAATTAATAACACTGGGTATTTTTACAGAGGACCCAGGTTTCTTTCCCAGAATCATGGTAGCTAGCCATTTGCTGTAACTCCAGTCCCAGGCATCTCCTGCCTTCTACTGGCCTCTATAGGTACTGTGCACAGACACATGCAGGTAAAACACCCACATAACTAAAATTAAAAACAGTTTTTAAAAAAAGAAAAAAGAATTGAATTTTATTTCCTGCAGTGATATCACAGGCCTGAGACAGACAGCAGCCAGGGATAGTTAAAATGAACTCCTTTTTGTCCTGCATGGAAATAGCTGTGGCCTTCTACTGAGCCAGTCTGCACAATGGCAAAAGCAATCTTATTCTGAGCTCAAAATAGCTCAGCAGAGCCATCCAACTAAGAGCAGTGACCACAGTGCTGATAGGTGACTTTTCCTTTCTGTATTTGTGTTCTCTGTCCTCTGTTATTGTGAGAATTGTGGCATTGATACATCTATCTATTATATTAGATGAAACATCATGATTGACAGGTATTATAGGCTCCACAGCAATCTAATTTCACAGTACCATTTCCTTGATTTTTCAGCAAAGACCTTGTGTTACAAGATGAACATGCCAGAGACATTTCTTTCCATAATTTTTATAATTTATATATGTTTCTGTATGACTTTTGGGTGTGAATGTCCCTAAATGTCTCTACTTTTACATTATAGTCATGTTTAGAAGTGGATTTGTTAATTGAACATGCTTAGGAAGAGAGAGAACTCTACATGAACATGTCCAGATTCCCTAAGTAAAATCAACATGCTTCTTTTTTAAGAAAAAGTATTGTTTTAGAAATAACTCCCATGCTCTCCTTGCCTCCTGCAGGCAAGACATTTTTCTCATTTCTTCTGTCTTGGCTGTTCTGATGGTTATTCTTGGTAGTCAAACTGACTACCTTGGGAATTAACTAATACACAAAGAATTGGGTATACCTGTGAGGGATTTTACTTAATTAGAGAGTTTGAAATGGGAAAACCCTTTATTAGTCTGGATCTTTTGGGGTAATAAGATCCACCCTTAATTTAGGTCAGACTTTCTGGTGGCAGTCTAAGTATATAGAATATATTGAAGAAGGAAGCTGTTTCTCTTCAACTGATTGCCCTGGCTGTGGCTAGAAAGGTCATTTCTTTACCCTTTTTAGAGCCTGGTTCTTAGTAATTGTGATGTATACTGAAGATCAGCTAAGACATTTAGCCTCATAGACTGAATTCTTCAACTTTCCATTGGTAGACAGCCAGTGTTGGACTAGCAGGACCACAGCCGGTGAGACATTCTAACAAATCCACTTTCTAAATACATACAGAGATTTATCCTATCAATTTTGTTCCAGCAGAGAACCTTGACTAATACTGCTGTGTTTTTTTTTCAGCTGTCTGCTGAGTGAGATATGCTATCTAACAATAGTGCTCATAAAGGCATTCTTCTTTGCTCCATTTCTCTCTAAATATTCAACTTATTGTGAAGACTACACTTTTTATTGTTAAATTGTCAAGAGATTGAAATGAATTTTAGAAGAAAACTCCTAAAGCAATGGAGCCATCATCCAGCCTTGTGATGGCAGAAAGACGTATCTTGTTTGTGATCTGGTTCCTGCTTTTCTCTCCTGTTTGTCTGAAGTCCCTGGTATCACTGCCTGGAGGGCCAGCCTGCTAGCAGCACTTAGGTATACAAAAATATCCATGAATGCAGCAAGGCTAGACTTTTCTATCTGAGGGGTAACCAGGAAAAATACATATGTTCTGATGGTAACTTTCTTTTTTACTTCATCTTGAAAAATCCTCTCTGAAAATCTCTGTCTCAACACAGCTACATTCTCCTCACAGCTATACATCTCATCTACACAGTTCTCTCTTCTCTCTACAAATCTCTCTTCTGCATCCCTCCTTACAGCACAAACTCTGGACAGAGATGAATTACACTTTCAGGATCACATAGCATTTCTTGAATAAACAATAAGAAACAGAACCATGAGAAATAACACAGTTTCTCTCAGGATGTCACACTGATCAGCTGGAAGTAAGTAACCATGACAATGCTTGGCCATACAGATGAGAGGCATGTAGCCTGTGAGACATTATGGAGAGTGACATTGAAATTCAGGACCTAAGCAATAAACAGTTAGTTGGCTGAACCTTGAGCCTTATATCATAAAAGTGAGGTTAGGAGTATGTGCAGAAAGTCAATTGCGGAGAGGATTTGTACAGGAATTTTATATCTTTAATCTTATCTGCCAAGCTTTTACAAGTGAAAAACTGGCACTAAAGTTGTTTCATGCCTGACCTTGGTTCCACAATTAGACACTTGGGATTTGTCCTTGTGCATTTCATTTGCAGGGGTGACTAGTCTGCTTTGTTTGTTTTGTAGTCTAGTGGTGTAAAAAGCTGTCTTTGTAACTGAGAATATTGCTATTTTCCTATATCAGTCTGAGTTATGAAAAATATCCTAGTATTCTATTCATCATAATTATACACCTTAAGAAGAGATCATCTTCCTGACCATGCACAGATACATATATGTGTGTGTCAAATTGATGGAATATATACACAAGATTAACACACAAGCAATGGGGAAAATACCTATGGCTGTGAGATGGTCTGTATGTCAAATTACTCTGATTGGTCAATAAATAAAACACTCATTGGCCAGTGGCTAGGCAGGAAGTATAGGCGGGACTAACAGAGAGGAGCAAAGAAAGAATAAGAAGGCGAAAGGTATCACTGCCATGACAAGCGACCATGTGAAGATGCCGGTAAGCCACGAGCCATGTGGCAAGGTATAGATTTATGGAAATGGATTAATTTAATCTGTAAGAACAGTTAGCAAGAAGCCTGCCACGGCCATACAGTTTGTAAGCAATATAAGTCTCTGTGTTTACTTGGTTGGGTCTGAGGGGCTGTGGGACTAGAGGGTGACAAAGATTTGTCCTGACTGTGGGCAAGGCAGGAAAACTGTAGCTACAAATGGCATCCAACATGGGGCAAGAGTTTCCACCTAAAACCTGAATAAAAAGATTCTAAAACAGAGCTAAAAACAGTTCCTAGTTGTTTCTCTCAAGTTAGTGGCAGCCTTCGTGTTTGAGGTACTATGGCGGGTTCCTGGCGTGTGTTCTCGACCTACAGTTTGGCGGGAATGAGGCTTCTGCAAGTGGTACATTAAGCTGCATCGTGGATTTAGCCTTTGCTGGTACAAAACAAAAAAGAGGTTTCTGGGCTACATGCTGCTTTGATAGAAGCATAGACCCACTATTTCTGAAAGTTGATGGCTCCCAGAGCTTGCGGAAATCGTACCACCGCCATGTTGGGAAGCTGAAGTGGGCAGCGCCAGCAGCCACAGCGCCAGTGCCTGTTCAGTCTTAGAATGCTGCAGTTTAAAGCAATGGGCTCAAGGTAATATATAAAATAAGCCACATAAAGATGGCTACCACACAGAGAATCTGGATTATGTTCTCTTTGATATTTGTAACTGAAGAAAAATATTTGATTGCAAAAGCTGTTGAGTTATGCCAAAATGTATATTTTAAAGGTTCCTTGACTTCAAAATTTGAATGTAAGGATATGTTGCTTTAGAAAAGAGGCTCTGCTTTTGTTTCCACAGAAAGCCAGAAGTTATGGATTTGTTCCAGATTAAGATACGTCAGGTTTGACCAGCCAAGAACCCCTGAAAGGTCTCCAATGACACCAAAGCCCAGATGATCCAACATCCAGAACCGTTTCAAGGCAACTGGCTCAGATGATACACCCTCATGGACTACTCTATAATCCTAAAATTTTCTTTGTGTCCACATAAGATACAGCACTCCCCCCACCCCCCAGCAGGAAGGAGTAAGAGACGCTACGCCCAAATTCCCAAATATATCAAGCTGGCTTTGGAGATGTGTAAAAGTTAAAACCTTCCTCTTTTTTTTTAAAAGAAACGGGGAAGTGCTGTGGGGTGGTCTGTATGTCAAATTGCTCTGTTTGCTCAATAAATAAAACACTCATTGGCCAGTGGCTAGGCAGGAAGTATAGGCGGGACTAACAGAGAGGAGAAAAGAAAGAACATGAAGGCAGAAGGAGACACTGCCAGCCACCACCATGACAAGCAGCATGTGAAGATGCCGGTAAGCCACGAGCCACGTGGCAAGGTATAGATTTATGGAAATAGATTAATTTAAGCTGTAAGAGCAGTTAGCAAGAAGCCTGCCATAGCCATACAGTTTGTAAACAATATAAGTCTCTGTGTTTACTTGTTTGGGTCTGAGTGGCTGTGGGACTGGTGGGTGACAAAGATTTGCCCTGACTGTGGGCAAGGTAGGAAAACTCTAGCTACAACCTATAGCTGTTTTTAGGGAAGAATGTACTGGCACATGAGAAAAGTTACAAACAGAAGCAACTGGTTTTCAGAGTCTGTAGTCCTGTAAGTCTTGATTAACAAGATTCCTCCACCAGGGAGTTATTCATCTGGTTGGTCGATACCTGACTTATTAATTGCTATCTGTTGTATTTATGTCATGGCCTGTGACATCCTGGGACAACCAGATAAAAAGTACCTTCAGATAAAAATTACCTCAGTGTGAAGCCACAGAACAAGCATTTCCTTTTTTTGTCATAAAATCTCTTTTAATTGTTAATATTGTGGGTAACTTTTCATTTAAGGGAGAGGGGAATCATTCTTCTCCACATTGTGTAATGGCTGTGCAAGCTAGCCACGTTGTGTCCAGGAGGAAGAATGGGAAATGCCTATGGAGTGCAGGAAGATAGCAGAGTTAGCTATTGGAGCCAAGGCAAGTGCTATTGAAATGCTTATCTCTGTAGATTTGGAAAAGTCTGGGTCTGAAGTGGAAGGCATGACCAAGAACCATTGTGCTGTGTCTTTAAGCACAGTGTAACCCTAAGGGAGTTTCTCTTGTCAACCAGGCCTCACTAGCCAATCAGGGCCTCCAGTCTGATCTGCCAGTCAGAAGTGTGCAGGGCTCTTACTGGGACTAGGACACAGGCTTGACTGTGGAGCAGAGTGGGCTTCAGTGTTTTTCTGTGCTGTTCTGCTCAGTGTTTTGAGTGCTTCTGCAGGGAGCTGAGTGGGGAGCATGGGCAATCTGGGATGCATGACATGGTGAACAAGGGGCTGTTGTTCCCATATGGGAAGAGCAGATGGTTAGCCTTGAGATGGTGTGGTGCTCCCCTCTGAGGTTGGGTGGGAGCTTGCAGCCAGATTTTGTGTCCTGTGAGGTCCTGTGTGGTCTTTGAAACTCCCTAGACCCAGGTGCCTGCCTCTGAATAACTTAATTCCACAAGCTGCCTCTGCACACAGCATTGTTAGCAGGGAACTGTGTGTCAAAACATCTTTGTAGTCCAGGTAAACATGCTTTTGGTACATCCATGGAAGCAGGTCACCAAATTCAGAGAGACCTAGTTTCTCTAGCATCTTCTAGAAGTTCTGCACTTCACATTTAACATTTAGGTGAAAGATCTATTTGTGTTTAATTTCTTGAAAGTTGTAAATGGCATCTCTTATGTTGGGTAGCACTCTACTTCTTGTGAAATAGAAGAATAGAATTGGTGATACAAAGGATTTCCAAATGCTTAGGCAATACTCTCACAAAGCATAATTTAGCTGAGGGAGGACTGCCTCTAAATACCCAAAAGGTAAATATATGCTAACCAGGCCTATTAGAGATTAGGATGCTAGAATACACATTTGTTCACCAGGATTGTCCAGACATTTGGCTCCAAACTATTTCAAAGAAGCCACCCCTGTTTTACAACCAGCCACTAGGCCCATCCCCATATCGAAGAACAGGCCTCTTAACAAACTGCTCAAGGGGCATTACAGGGTCACAAGCAACATTCAGGCCTGGTGTGCCATAAAGGTTCAATTTTCTTCTTGAGAAAAGCTAAGTACTGATAGATGGGCAATATGACATCAGGTGACAGCTATTTGAAAAGGAAAACATTGTTGTGTTGCGGGCTGGCCTGACCAACAACTTTTCCTTTAGGCTCTCACACAAGGAGAAGGAATGTGCTTGGCAGAGCCAGAGATGGCCTAGGATCTAGGCCTTGGGAGTTATCCCCCAAGGGCTTGATATTTTGATAATAAAAAACAGCTCTTTCTCTAAAACCAGGAATATGTTTGTGAGATGGTAATGATTTGGGCTCAGGGCCTTTGTGCAGGGGTTGTTTTAGATCCTGAGAACCTAATTCTTCCTACCACATGGGCCTATGGTTATCAGTCCCAATGCCACGGTGGGCTTAGTCAGTAATGTTTTTGAGAAACCCTGTGATCCACTTATGCAACAGTGTTAGATCAGCCTGCTGAATTTGTCCTATTGTATGACACTTTCTGCTGACTTAAGAGAAGTTCTCCATTTCTTTCCATTTGCCCCCTGGAATGTATATAATATGCTAATCATTTTAAAATGCTTTCTTGGCATGAGACATAGCTTGTGCAAGACCTCCCCAACCCAGCTTTTATATTTTCTACTTTATACTTTTCCTATCTTTTTCATCCCCTGGGCTCCTCCACCTCAGGATTCTGTCACTGAAGAAGGTCCTACTGTTTCATGTCACTGGTGTACTTAAATTATTCTGGGTATATCTTTGCTATGCATGTCTCACATCTGCCTGAGTGGCTAGACTTGCAGACTTCTGTAGTGGGTAGCCATTCCAGCTTTGGTCTGGAAGTTCCAACCACTACAGACTTCTGTCCCTATTAAAATTGTTCAAAGTGTAGCCTGGAGCCTGAACCTAAAAGATACAAAGATGGCAGTGTATGTGGAATGCACAATCTATTCTAGGGTGGCTCTTCTTTGAGCATTAGCCAGAGATTATTAAGATCAACTCACATGAGTCTATTTAATGGGTAATAGGGATTTATTAAGATATAAATTGAGGTAATACACTCATGAATACAGAACAGAGTAGACAGCTGAAGTCATCCTCTGCTCTGACCAGGAGTGAATCCACCTCACAGGGGGAAGGGACTTGTGACTCTTCTCCTTTTCCTTTTAAGAGGTCACATACAATGGTAAGAAGCACCAACTCCTTCAGGCCTTATAGCCCAAGGTCATGGGCAGAGCAAATACCACTACATTTCCCCTTTTTGTCTAAATAAGAAGGTTCTAAACTTAATGAAAACTATATACAATAAGAATGATTATCAAGTATTGTTCAGGAAAAACAAAGGGTGATAACATAACCAACAAGAACAACATCAAATAAGAAAGACATGCTAAATGTCCATGTCATAGTTAAATAGAAAATTACTGAGATTACTTCAATAGACAGAGATAACTGACAGCCTGGACAGTCACCTAATGTTCCTTTGTAAAGTTGGGTCATCTGTCATTAGCTCACAGGGCTAGTCTCTCCGTCATTTTTTTTTTTTCAGTGTCCTGTAGAATGTCTGGCAGTTTTCTCTGTGAAGCAGGAACCTGAAGGACCATCTTGTCAAGCAAAGTTCAGTGAGAATCCTTCCATGGGTCTTGCATGTCCAGTCGATCAAGCAGACCAGGCAAAAACAGTTTCTTGCCCGAATGGCTATCTTTTCCAAGGTGAAGATAAACTCCATATGGAGTGTCTTTGATGCCCATCATCCTCTCCAAAGTAAATCCAGTGCTGTCAGGAGCAGACATGTCTCACTGACCAGAAAGTCTAAATTTTTAAAACATTTTAAATGCCATATTCTGTAGGTCTTTGAAGTGTTTAAAGACTACCTACTATCTGAAATATATCTATGTATACCTAGAAGACTTAACTAACATGGCTATAAATATGATTATCATAGATGACTAATTATTAATCTATTTCTTAATTATCTATTACAATTTTAAATGAGTTAGATAAACATAATACCTCAAACAAGAATAGAAATATATATATATATAGTATAACAAAATTAACTTCATGTTTGTATCAATAAACTAAAATTTGTACCAATGTAAAACATTTTAAACATCAACTAAAATCTATACCAATGTAAAACATTTTAAACAAGTTGTTCTTTAAAAGTAGGTTTATTAATCTACCCTTTTATCTTATCTCTATATCCTATATATATCATATCCCTTTTTCTATTTTAGAAAGAGATCCCATTTATAATCAACCTGTTTTAATTAAAAATAATGTTTTTTTTTCTGTCTCTCACCAGAGGGCTCTTCTGATTTGGTACACAAGAATCTTTACCATTTTTTAAAGCAATATGTCTGGTTTAGAGGGGAGTGAGCAATTCACCTCTAAGCAGTTGTTATTTGAATTTGGCATAGCATCTCTTACTATTCCTGCTGGAGAGGGGCGCTGTATCTTACGGGGATGCAAAGAAAATTTTAGGCTTATGGGGTAGTCCGTGAGGCTGTATTGTGTGAACCAGTTGCCTTGAAACTGTTTTGGATGTTAGATAATTTGGGCCATGGTGTCATCAGAGACCTTTCAAGGGGTCTTGGCTGGTGAAACCTGATGTATCTTAATCTGGAACAGTTTGCACACATTATTTCCAACAGTTTTTACACAAAACATTGTAATTTACACAAAATTGGCACAGGGTAGGGCTATATGACATTCCCTACAGGAGGACCTTCCATTGATAGCTTTTGACTAGCTTGAAGTTATTGTAGGTAGATACTGTGAAGGCAAATTTTTCTCTTATCTTTTTTTTGTAGGGGTATGGTAAAGAAACAGTCTTTTAAGTCAATAACTATAATAGGCCATTCTTTAGGTAACAGAGAGGGCAAGGGCATCCCATTCTGTTGGAAGCCCATAGGCTAAATTCCTTTATGGCTCTCAGACCTGTCAGCATTCTCCATTTACCAACTTTCTTTTTCATAACAAATATAGGAGAATTCCAAGGGCTGGTAAATTCTTCAATGTGTTGAACATTTAACTGCTCCTGAACCAACTGTTCTAAAGCTTGTAGTTTCTCCTGTGTCATAGGCCATTGTCCAACCCAAACAAGTTTACCAGTTAGCCATTTTAAAGGTAGGGCCATTGGTACTTCTGAGAGTTCAACAGCAGTTGTGCTCTGTTTATATACAGCCTGAATGGTAGGTGGCTTTTTTTTTTATTTTTTATTTTTTTATAGTATCTTATAATACTATTCTCAGAAACACGAATTAGTCTGCATTCCACTTCTGAGATTGGAGGAATGCTAATCTGGGTATTTCATTGCTGTAAAAGATCTCAGCCCCAAAGATTCAGCCTTACTCTTTGTCCTTCTGGTCCTATCCATTCAACCCACCTAGAACTTTGTTTTACTTGAGATATGGTTCTAATCACTAGAAGTTGGACATGTTACCTCTTGAAGAGGCCAATTCAGATGCCATGATTTTGGTGTAATTATAGTCACATCCACAACTATATCACCAGTCCTTCCAGGACAATGTTGTTAATTCCCGCTCTAAGCTTTGGTCTTTGCCCATTTATGGAAGTCTGCCAAAATATTCATTTTATAGTGTGTAGCTAGAGTTTTCCTGCCTGGCCCACCGTCAGGACAAATCTCTCTCACCCGCCAGTCCCACAGCTGCTCAGACCCAACCAAGTAAACACAGAGACTTATATTGCTTACAAACTGTATGGCCATGGCAGGCTTCTTGCTAACTGTTCTTATATCTTAAATTAACCCATTTCTATAAATCTATACCTTGCAACGTGGCTCGTGGCTTACTGGCATCTTACATGCGGCTTGTCATGGTGGCGGCTGGCAGTGTCTCTGCTCAGCCTTCCACTTCCAGAATTATTTCTCCTCTTTGTCCTGCCTATACTTCCTCCTGCCTGACTACAGGCCAATCAGTGTTTTATTTACTAACCAATCAGAGTAACACATTTGCCATACAGAACATCCCACAGCAATAGTGTTTTTTTGGGTGGGATTTTTGACCCATCTATCAAAGTTGTTCTATCATCCAGTGCAGTATCGTTCTTTATATTAGGCACCAGGTTATTTAATTGTCTTAAAGTGATTAGAAATGTTTGAACCACGTTTGATTTGGGTGCCTGTGCGAGGCACCCTGAGGTGTTTCCCACTGGTAAAGGGTTGCCTCATATGTCTCTTGTTGATCTGCATTCTTGGTCCAATGTCAGTGTTTATCCTATCTTCTGCATAATCTAGAAGGTTGGGGTCTCCTGTTTGGGTTATTTCTAGAAGAATCATTGCTTCTAGGAGCATCCTGTATACAATTTCTTCTTATATAACCTGGTGTACCACAGTTAAAACATTTGTTACCTCAATGCCTCCTTCCACCTCTGGAAATCACCTTTCCTATCCAAGCCTCATTACCATAGTTAAGAGACTTAACACTGTTTATATGTTCAATCCATTCTTCCAAAAGTGCTGACTTAACCTTTAAAGGTGTAAGTATGCTTTTGCATTCTGTATTAGCATTATCAAAAGCCAAAGATTGAGTTAATACTTGTCTTAATTGTGGATCTGATATTGACTCATTTACAGCCATGGTCAGCCTTTGTAAAAAAAAAATCAGTGAACATTTTTGGACCCTTGGAAAACCACTGTATATAGCTCAGTTGTTTTCCCTGGTTCTGGGATTGTTTTCCCCAAGCATTTAAAGCTGCTGTATGACATAGGGATAATGTATGCTCATCAAAGGTAGCTTTTACATTTATATCAGGAAAACAGCCCTCACCAAGAATTGAATCTTGGGAAATCTCAAAACTTCAAATTTTTCCTTGTGGCTCAAAGGCTTTAGTGTAGCTAGAGTTTTCCTGCCTTGCCCACAGTCAGGGCAAATCTTTGTCACCCGCTAGTCCTACAGCCACTCAGAACCAACCAAGTAAATACAGAGACTTTTATTGCTTACAAATTGTATGGCTGTGGTAGGCTTCTTACTAACTGTTCTTATAGCTTAAATTAATCCATTTCCATAAATCCATACCTTGTCACGTGGCTCGTGGCTTACCGGCATTTTCACATGCTGCTTGTCATGGCGATGGCTGGCAGTGTCTCCTTCTGCCTTCTTTTCTCCTCTCTGTTAGTCCTGCCTATACTTCCTGCCTAGCCACTGGCCAATCAGTATTTTATTTATTGATCAATCAGTGTAATTTGACATACAAATCATCCCACAGCATTTCCCCTTTTCTTTTCTTTTTCTTTTTTTTAAAAAAGGAAGGATTTAACCTTAACATAGTAAAATTACATATAATTTGGGAATTTGGGCGTAGCGTCTCTTACTCCTTTCTGCTGGAGGGGGGTGCTGTATCTTATGGGGACAGAAAGAAAATTTTAGGATTATGGAGTAGTCCATGAGGCTGTATTGTCTGAGCCAGTTGCCTTCAAACCTTTCTGGATGTTGGATCATCTGGGCCATGGTGTCATCGAGTCTTGGCTGGTCAAACCTGATGTATCTTAATATGGAACAAATCCATAACCTCTGGCTTTCTTTGGAAACAAAAGCAGAACCTCCTTTCCAAAGCAACATATTCTTACATCCAAATTTTGAAGTCAAGGTACCTTTAAAATATACATTTTGGCATCTCAACAGCTTTTGCAATCAAGTGTTTTTTTTTTTTTTTCAGTTACAAATATCAAAGAGAACATAATCCAGATTCTCTGTGTGGTAGCCATCTTTATGTGGCTTATTTTTTATATTACCTTGAGCCTATTGCTTTAAACTGCAACCTTCTAAGCCTGAAATGGCGCTGTGGCTGCTGGCTCCGCCCACTTTAGCTTCCCAACATGGTGGTGGTACGTTTTCCGAGAGCTCTGGGAGCCATCTTGGGTCTATGCTTTTATCCAAGCAGCAAGAGCTCAGAAACCTCTTTTGTTTTGTACTAGCAAAGGCTAAATCCATGACACAGCTTAATGTGCCACTTGCAGCAGCCTCATTCCCGCCATGTTGCAGGTCGAGTGAGTGCACATGCCAGAAACCCGCCATAGTAGCTCAAACACATAGGCTGCCGCTAACTTGAAAGAGACAACTAGGAACTGTTTTTAGCTCTGTTTTAGAATCTTTTTACTCAGGTTTTAGGTGGAAACTCTTGGCAACACGTTGGGCGCCATTTGTAGCTAGAGTTTTCCTGCCTTGCCCACAGTCAGGACAAATCTTTGTCACCCTGTAGTCCCACAGCCCCTCAGACCCAACCAAGTAAACACAGAGACTTATATTGCTTACAAACTGTATGGCTGTGGCACGCTTCTTGCTAACTGTTCTTATAGCTTAAATTAATCCATTTCCATAAATCTATACCTTGTCACGTGGCTTGTGGCTTACGGGCATCTTCACATGCTGCTTGTCATGGTGGTGGCTGGCAGTGACACCTTTCGCCTTCCTGTTCTTTCTTTTCTCCTCTCTGTTAGTCCTGCCTATACTTCCTGCCTAGCAACTGGCCAATCAGTGTTTTATTTATTGATCAATCAGAGTAATTTGACATACAGACCATCCCACAGCACTTTAGCTTCTTCTCTCAACCAGTTCTTCAATTGTAACTGCTGGCTATATTCTAACACAGCTGAGATGAAGTGATTCCAGTCATCTGGTATAATTCTATTTCTAGAAGATCACATATTTAACATCTGTTTTATGTATGTTGAATATATTCCATAGGTGACTACCACTTCCTTAATATTTTTTAAATCTCTTATATGAATAGGTTGCCAGATATATTCCATATATTCTTCAAGATGTGTATCATCTGGTGGCTTCTCATGTATGGTGACAGAATAAGCCATTTTATAAGAGCCACCTGGTGATGTTATTACTTGCATGGCTTTGCCTGTCTGCTTATTAGTTTCTTTATTATCTTTACTGAGGGACTTCTCCAGAGCTTGAAATCAATTAATTGCCACCTCTTGCAGTGTTTGAACCTCCTCTGTTGTAAAGGATTCTAGAGATTTCATGGAATCATAATTTTTTATGTTCATCAGAAACATATGATTCCAAAGACTATTTATCAATTAGCGATGAACTTTCCTCTTTAGAAATTATCTGAATGGCATTAAGGTTGCTCTAAAGACTTATTGTTTTATCCATTAAGTATTTATATTTATTATCAATAAAATTACATCTGATTGTCCAGTTATTTTTAATGGACTGAAGTTCTTGTGGTAAATTAGCAGATTACATAGAAATAATCCTTCTATTTAAGTCCTCATTACTGCTTTGTAAAGCCTGTATCAGTCTCATTAGTGTCTAATTTTTGATGTTATTATTAAGCCAATTTTTCTATAATATGAGATATATCACTTGCTAATTGCTATTATGGTGAACATTGTATACATCCCAGGTTGGTTGTATATTGTAAAATTTCATTCATAGTAGAAACAAAAGTTTTTAAATTCCTAGTGGTGAAATTGCCTGCCATTGTTTGAGAAATATTCAAAATTTGTAAAGAAAAATTTTATTTTTTATTTATCAATCGGTTTAATATGTAAATATTGAGTAATTTTACCTCAAATGAAATCCTTGATAGCTGGTCCTAACAGGTGTTCCAGATGTCCCAGTTCGTGCAATGGTTCTTGAGTGTAGTAGCGATGTTTGGCCAGCAGGTGTCACAGGTGTAGTGTACAAGGCAAGTCTGGTGTGAGCTGACTCATCTTCCTGAATGGGCTCTGTGAATCAAACACTAAATCGGGCAGCCCCTACCAGCTAGTACTGGGCAGAGCTGCCTGGATCACAACAGATGAGGCAATATACTGAACAATTAGAAGCACTTCTGGGACTTCTGCAGACAGCCTACAGGGCTGGCTGCATGAACTGCAGCCACTGTGCACAAAATGCTGGTGACAGCAGCAGCAGGAGTTTCAAAAGAAGGAGTTGGCAGCCGCTATGCTGAACAGTTTTAAAAGAAAAGGAACAGTCTGCTGGTAGTCTGTAACCAGGTGGGGGTCTGTGACTCAATCTGGCCACTACAAACCCAGAACTCAAAAGGCGCCTAGCATGGGCACCTTTCTCTCTGATGCAGTGCTCTATCCACCACAGATCACTTGTGCTTCTTGTAAGCTGCATGAGCCGCCTGGCCTATAGGCTCCCCGCACAGTCACACTGTATGCAGGCAGTCACCAGTCACCTGAGCAGAGGTATCTGAGTTCCTGGGTGGGGGTGGGGGGGTGGGGGGGTGGGGGGTGGTGTTGGACTGCATGCACACAGGCTCTGCAGGGTGGAGAAACTCACCAGCAGCCACCTGCATGAGTTAGGGTTTGGTCACATGAGTAGCCCTAGTGGGGCATGTGGGGCTCAGATCCATGTGGTTGGGACTGAGCAGCTTGGGGTGCTAGCAAGGCAGGCTTGCAGTGAGCACATGAGCCTCTCAGCATACCTGCCACCACTGCTGTGGAGGCTGTGTGCAGGAGCTACAGGGAGTGTGGGATCTTTTTTTCACATGGGGGCCACTTATTAAGATCAATCCATGTGAGTCTATTTAATGAGTAATAGGGATTTATTAAGATATAAATTGAGGACATACACTCACCAATACAGAATGGAGTAGGCCACTGAAGTCGTCCTCTGATCTGACTGGGAGCAAATCCACCTCACAGGTAGCAGGGAGAAGGGACTTGTGACCCTTCTCCCTTTCCTTTTAAGAGGTCATGTACAATGGCAAGAAGCACCACCTCCTTTGGGCCCTATAGCCCAAGGTCATGCATGGGTGGAGCAAAAACCACTACAAGATATGAATGCATGCTATCATTAAAGATATTTTTCTTTATTAATCTCTTAATTGTGTGGAGTGATTTTTTTCCCTGGGAAGGCATATTAATTTTAGAACAGCTATACTTCCAGCCTTTTAGAAAAATGTTTCAGAGACAAACTCTCTTATGTTGACACAGGTGGCCTTGGTCCCAGTCTGTTGCTCTGCAGGGCAATGGCCTTGCTGTCCTTTATATTGCACCTCTAAAATCTTAAATGATTGTACCACCTCAAGTGTTTCAAAATTATCCATTCTAGTCATGCAATTGAATGTCTATTTATCTTCAGTAAAAGGAAAAGGACTTGCTATGGAGCATGGTTTCTACCTTCAGACCAGAATAGAAAGAATAGTTCATTGTGCACACTGCAGAGGGAAACAGAGTAGATAATCAGCTGCTGGAGTCACCATTATGAAAAAGGACCTGATTGCAGCAGGAGTGATTTTGTAATTTCCCAGCATTTACTAATTGATGTCTTGTGAATGAAAACAGACCAGACTGGTTGATATACAATTTGGGAAGGTCATCTTGCACCAAAGAATATGGAATTTTCAATTAGGCAATTGAACTTTCCTATGCAAATATGCTCAATCCTGCTGGACACAGTTTTGTCAGCTCAGAGGTTTGAGAAAAAGGCCACTGACTATAACTCTGTGTGTGAGGTTACAGATCTCAGAAGCCAGTAAGTGCATATGGGAAAAATCAATCAGTCTCTTATTAATGACATTCCCTCTACTAGAGAAGGCCCTACTATTTTTCAAAGTCAATATAGCTAAGTTTTCTATCTTCAAAATACATTGTTTTTATCAGTTTAAAATGTCACTTATTGGTATTATTTTTTAATATTTTCTTTAAGTGTATTAACTGCTCTTATCTCTCTTATGGGCCATAAGAATATATCATAGAGATTCAGCTGTGTATTAAAGCTGAACTTTGACTGGCCAAGGGTCTGTCAAAAGGCAAAGGCATTTATTATGAATATTTGGTGTTACCCAGCCTTTAATATTTCAGCTGTCTTCTGCTATGAAATCCTTGCGTGCCCAGACTAATTGGTAAATAGTTCAGCTCCCCAGACCTGCTGAACCTACTAAGTTACTCACTGCCCTGCTGAGCTTAGGAGACAAGCTGGCAGGAGACACCTAGCTTTGTTTCCTGTGCTAATGAAGCTCAGACCATCCCTTTGCCTTGAGGAGGCCTAGTGGTTCTCCAGAGCACTTTGACTAAGAACAAAAGATGTTTTTACATATCAAGGTGAGAGATAAAACAACATTCCTGAGGAGGCAGGGAAGGAGAGGCCCAGGGAAAGAAAAGGCAGGTATGTTTTGTAGACAGGGACAGAACAGAGATGGAGAAAGAGGATACAGAGGACGAAGCTGAGGCTGAAAGCATAGGAGGTAGTCATTAACTGGACTATGAGCTAGGGAGCTGGACAGAACTGCAGTTATGGAGACAGGATTTTATCCCAGAGATATAAAGTAGATGGATATAGAGCTTGGTATGTCTCGAGTTGTTCCTGCCTTGAATACCTGGTAGAGCTATAGCTGAATTGATGTAATTTTGTGTTAGAGGAATAAAGTTAACAGACATAAGAACATAGTGTACATAGATTTTTTTCCCCTGATATCCCATGCTGGACATAGCAAAAGCCCCCTTGGACCCTGGGGAATCAATATATCTCTATTTGTTTCTGTTCTCTAATGTTTCTAGGTCATTAATAGTTTCATTCCTTTTGTCTCAAGTGATGTTGATTATTGATTTCTGTTTAGGGCAATGTCTGCTATATCTTAGGCTTGCCTCATGCTATGTAATTGAGAATTGCTTTGAAAACCTAATCCTGCTTCTGCTGACCAGTGCTGGAAAGACAGTCCTGAAATTCCTTCTAGACTGGGCCTTGGCAGCTCAGTAAGAAGAAAAAAGAGACCACTTAATGAATGTCCACCAATTTCTTTGGCTTTTATTGGAGGATATACAAATGAAGAGGTACCTATGCAAGAATTGAGTTTGCCAACCAACTTTGAAGTTGATGTAGTGATGGTGCATAAAGGGAGGGCCAGGAAGGTGAGTGAGAACTTTCTTGCTTCAACAGTAGTTGAGATTAGCAATATGGAGTCATGTAATCAATTTTAAATGATCCATAAATAAATTGACTGGCCATTTTTTGGGGTCCATAGACCAGAGCATTTTATAATCTGGATAAAGAACTGACTTTATCATGATACCAAATTATTGTAGTTACACTAATTCAGCCAATATAGAAGATCTGGGTAAAATGATGTGGCCCTGCCTAACAGGACTGTTATTTTCCTTGTTTAAGATATATCACCTCAGATTTAAAAAAAAAAAAAAAGATATAAATAATCCTTGGTTTGCTATCATACAAATCTCTAGTCTCTGGAACACATAGCCATAAATTGCTTCAACTTTTCAAAATAGGTCTTTGAGATTATGACTACATCATATCCATAGTCTCTTTCTTGCCTATGAGCCCTACCATAGACTGCTAATTCATGGCCCATTTTTCATTAGCAACAGTTACACAGTAACAACAGTTACTGTTTGAATGTGACCTGTGTTTGGCTGTAGTACTTTCCAGCTATGAAGCGAAGGGTTGGCTGCACTGGACAATCAGTATGTATTGTGATTTGTACAAAAAGGACTATGTGCCTTGGAAGAGGAACAGGAAGTGCTCTGGGAAAGTGGAAGCATTTCTACTAAAATACAAATTTCCCAGGTTAGGGCCCTGTTTGCCCCTGGGGTGAAAGGGAAGAGCTAGGGAGGCTTCTGCTGTCTGTGTCATTTTATCTCTGATCACCCAAGTAAGGGAGTTGTTCCTATCCTGAGTCCCAGTTGGGTGGCCTTAGCTAATGTGGGACCCTGGGAAGGCTTAGCACTTAGGAGTACCAGTGGTAGGTAGCTTGCAGGTTCTTTCCAGGATTCTCCTCTCACTCTGCTATAGGGAGCTATGAGGGAAAGCACAACCCATGCCATAGTGAGTGGCATAGTGAGAACAGACCAAGAGGAGCAATTCTGCTGAGCTGTCAGCTTCTGTGACTAGGATGTACAAGAGCCAGATTGTGGTTCCTTTGGTCCATGTGATGATCTGGGCATCTTCTCTAAGATTCCCTGAATGTGGATTCTGTCAGGAGAGGGAGGCTCTGCTGCCCTGACTATTTGAAGCTTTGATATTTGTAATATATGTGTCCACTGTGCACACACAGGCATTGCTTTTAGTGTGAAGTGTAAAGACAGATTGGAAAACTGAAGGTCTGGTTTCTAGAAATTCTGAACATTGCACTTTGCTTTCAGATTTTTCTTATAAATGTTAGAAATATTTAAAAATGGGTAGAAAGAAGTATTGGGGATCATTCTTCAGCAATATGTGATTAGAATGCTTTAAAATTTCTGATATCAGTCTCAATCTGATACAGAAAAGTTCAGTTCCAGGGGAGAAAAGAAGTTTCTGAGCTGCAGAGATATTTAAGATTTGCATGTTGTTGGGCATGTGGATAGGGCAGATACCACATTATATGCCTTAACCCATGTAGTAGGACATAGACATTAAATTATTCTTGTACACTGGTTTGTGATTGGGAATCAGTGGGGCTGAGTTTGCCTGAAACCACAAGGGGACATGAGAATTTGCAGGACCATCACATGAGATCACCTCCAATTGTCATGAGAGTGCTAGAGCTTGGGGCCTCTTTGTTTGGATGAAATATCAGTAGCTGGAGAGTCAGAAACATAACAGTTTAAGGGTCACTTTGAGTTAATCTTGTGGGAATTGTGAACTCTGTGTTAATTTCTATACATTTAGAAGTATAGGTAGTTGGGTAACATTGGTCAAGATCACACTTTTTCTGGGTCATGAGTTTCCTTTGGCCTTTTGTTTAAGTTGACTATTTTTTTGGCTTTTGTTCTTGACTCTTTCTATTTTCTTTATACTTTCACAACTATTGTACATATTCTTGATTGTTGTAACTTTATGGTAAACATAGAAGTCAAATTGTGTCAATATGAATATTATTTTTTCATAATCCTCTTGAATATTCTGAGTGTTTTCATGTTGCATGTAGCCTTGGAATCAGGAATTCTGTTATAAATTTTGAGTATTCTTTTGGATTGTATTCAATTCATGCTGCTAATCTACCATACACAATATTTTAATATTGATGCATCATGTTCCATGGGTCATTTATTTATCTCTTTGTTTATTTACATTTTGTTGTTGTTAATCTGTGAAAGACTTTTACTTTATTGAATAACATGTACTATGGGGCTCGGCAGGTGGCACAATATGTATTCTTCCTGAGTTCATATCCCAATATCCAAGTTGGGAGGCTCATAACCACCTGCTACTCCAGATCCTTTGGATCTGATATCCTCTTTTCTTGTATGTCACCTGTATACACATGGAAGATGTATTCCCTCACACAAACATATACAAAATGTAAGGATAATCTTGTTTTCAAAAGTTCTTGTGACTCATAAAGCAATTAGAGGAAAACAAGTTGCATTAGGTGTATAATACAAGTCATATATTGTTTCTTTAAAAATCTATTGTCTTGGGCCTGAGAGATTGCTCAGAGGTTAAGAGCACTGACTCTTCTTCCAGAGGTCCTGAGTTCAATTCCCGCAACCACATGGTGGCTCACAACCATCTGTAATGAGATCTGGTGCCCTCTTCTGGCATGCAGTCATACATACGTGCTCTATACAAAATAAATAAATAAATCTTTAAAAAAAAAATCCATTGTCTTGCATTTGATTTGGAAAAGCTTTCATTTTCTCACTCTGATCAGATTTACAGATAGTCATCAATCATAGGAAACAAAATGGTGCCTAAGTGACCCTAACAAATATCCTTTTCTTTATTATAAGAGAATGAGATCCTTTTAGTAATCAAAACTATTTTCTACAAAGTTTAAACATCAGAAAGCTTCAAGTGAATCTCTCCAGTTTTGGTGGAATAGCTCTCCTTGCCCAATTCATTTTTTGTTACTGGCAAAGGACAGAATCAGAATGCACAGAATGAGTACTGGCCAGTGATTTCTTGTGGTTTAATTTTGATTAGAATCTTGTCATTCTTGTTTAAGGGACCATGATCTATATTTTTAGGTATGTCTTTTTGTCTTGTTTGGTCAGTGGTGCCATCTATGTTGTTGATTTTATTGATTATCTAAATTTTTTGTTGTTTCTCAGGAAAATGATGGCTGTTCACTGAAGACAAATTGCTAAACAGTCTTATTAAATAAGAAACATGGAGCCAGAAATTGGGGTTAAAGCCTGAGATTAGTGGAATAGGAAAAGTGATAGCTAACCTCACATCATTAACTCTGCAGCTTCCAAAGAGAGCTACTTCCTGTATACTCACACCTATATGCCTTTCTGTTCTGCTCTCTCATTGGCTCTCTCAGTTCAGCTACATTACTTCCTCTTCTGCCCAGCTCTGTCACTTCCTGTCTATCTGTACAGACCTTCAGACCTCTATGGTTAGTGTTGTCACCATGCCTGATTCTGTTCCCCCGATGTAGCCTTGAACTCACAGAGGTTCAGACAGATCCCTGCCTGCCAAATGATAGGATTAAAGGCATATGCTACCATTGCCTGACTTCGGTGTTTACTTATAGTGGCTATCGTGGCTGACTTATTTCTCTGATCCTCATATAAATTTTATTGGGAGACATATGTATATATATATATATATATATATATATATATATATATATATATATATATATATATATATATAAATATTAGGGGACACAATACATCACCACAGTTCACCTTTTTTATTTTTTTTCAGAAAATTTACTATATTATGTTATGGGTTTCTTGAGTTTATGTTGGTTTGGGAAGTTTTTGTGAGAAACAGTTTTAGTTTTCTCTTCTTGATCTTAGAGGCTCATTTTGTAGATGTAACCAACCATCTTATTAAATAAGAAACACAGAATCAATGCAAAGAAGAAAGCCAAGAGATCAGAGCTAAGAGCCTTACTGCCTGCTGCAGCTAGCCTCTTCAGCCAAGAGACCTCTCTGAAAGAGACCTACTTCCTGTCTGTTTGTCTTTATATAGACTTTCTGTTCTGCCTTCTCATTGATTGTAAAATCAACCACATGACTGCCTCTTCACTGTCTGTTGTACAGCCCTCCAGGTCTTCTATGGTATTGAGATTAAAGGCGTGTGTCTCCAATGCTGGCTGTATCCTTGAACACACAGAGATCTACCTAGCTCTGCCTACCAAGTGCTGGGATTAAAGGCCTGCACCACCACCACCCAGCTTTCCTATGGCTTGCTAATAGCTCTGACCCCTGGACAACTTTATTTATTAACATACAAATAACATTTTAGTACAAAATAAAATATCACCATATCACTTCTCATTTTTTGATGTATCTATGTTTTCCAGTTGTTGCTCTCTTCCTGTTTGGGTTTTTACTGCTTAAATGATTGATATGGTTAATATATAGGTTTTGTGTTTTTAAAATCTTCTCATATATTATTGTCTCTGTCTTAATTAGCCTCAGATGTCAACATGATAGAGCCTAGAGTCATTTGAGGGAACATTAATTGAGGCTTTGCTCAGATCAGAATTGCTAGTTATTATGTTTGTGAGAATTGTGTTGATTGAAGATTGATGTGGGAAGACTCTTCCACTAAGGTTTCAATACCCTAAGCAAGTGGGCCTGAGATGGATAAGAGATCTAGCTTAGGATAAGACAGTGACCATTGTATATTGAAAATACTTAATTTGTTTCTTGATTTTATAAGATATGACAGTCAAGAGATTGTCTTGAGTGTCAGAAGAGACCTTGGACATTTGCACTGTTTGAGTTGTTACAGATTATGAGGATCATTGAACTTAGACTAAATGCATTTGTATTTTTTATTTTTATTTGTATCTATTCTTATCTCATACAATGCATCTTGGCTGCAGCTTTCCCTTCCTCCACTCCTTCCAGTCTCCTCCCCAAATTCCCATTTCCCCAGATCCACTGCTATTCTGTTTCCCTTCAGAAAAGAGCGGGCCTCCCAAGGATATCAGCCAAACACATCATAACAAGGTGCAATAAGACTAGGCACAAACCCTCATATCAAGGCTAGACAAGGTAACCCAATAGGAGGAAAAGGGTTCCAAGAACAGGCAAAAGAGTCAAAAGATACCACAACTCCTACAGTTAGTTCCCACAAATACCCCAAGCTAAACAACCATAGCATGTATGCAGAAGACCTGAAATAGAGCCATGCAGGCTCTATGATTGCCACTTGAGTTTCTCTGAGCCCCTATGAGCCCTGCTTAGTTGATTCTGTGGGCCATGTTTACCTGATTTCCTCAACCCCTCTGGATCCTCCAGTCTTCAACCTCCCCCTTCCACAGGATCCTAGAGCTCAAGCTAAAGTTTGGGTAGGGATCTCTGTATGTGCTCCCATCATCTGCTGGAAGAAGCTTCTCTGATGACAACTGGGCTAGGGACCAATCTATGATTATAGCAGAATATAGTTATGAATCATTTCATTAATTTTTTTCTTGGTCAGTTGTATTTGGTTCTACCCTAGTTCTCTGAGCCATCCAAGTTCAGTGTCAGGCATGGGCTTTCTCTTACAGCTTGGACTTCAAGTTAGACTAGTCATTGGTTGATCTCCTGCTCCATGTTGATTATTTTGAGCAACATTTACATTGCTATTGTTTTCATCTGCTCATTTGTAACTGTTTAAACATGCAGTGAGTGCCTTTAGTAAAATCTTATTGATGTTACAGTTTAAATTAGGGCCCTTCAAGTTTCTGGAAGATAAATACAAAACTGGAGTGAATATATAACTCTTTGTAGGAACTTTAGTAAAAACCTCTGAGTTTTTTTTTTTTTTAATTTTTTTTGTTTGACTGATTTTTGTATGGGAGGCATGGTCTTAATATGTACTTCTGGCTATCCTGGACCTGATTGCATAGACTAGGCTGGCATTTAACTCAGAGACAGATTTATGTGCCTCTGCCTTCTGAGTATTGAGATTAAAGGTATGAGTCAATACATCCAGTTTGTCCATCTTATTTTTATTTTTTGTAGTTAGTAGTTTTACATATAATTTATCTCATGTATACTTTATTTTTTTCTCCCCTCCCCCTCATGTATACTTTATACTGTTACTTCTCTCTCTCTGTTAATAGTCATTTTTCTTGCAAGGTGATATCCTATTCAAAGGGTACAGAAATGATAGAGGTGGCCCTCCTATTCAGTTTCCTTTTAAAGCAACTTGGTGATTACATTATAATGTCCATGTCATGGAATAAATGTGGGGGACACCAGAATGATATGACTATACTGTCAAAGAAGTATACATTTACAGTGTTGTCAGTACCATGCATTTTGTTTTATAAATGTATGACATATTTTAGGATGCAGTGATCTATAATGATGTGCATGTTGACTTCACTTGGGAAGAGTGGACTTTGCTGGATCCTTCCCAGAAGAATCTCTACAAAGATGTGATGCTGGAGACCTATAGGAACCTCACTACTATAGGTAAGACTGAATTTTCCTTCAGGTTTTAAAATAAGGGGACAATTGTTCTTGGTTATTGATGCTCTTCTGTAATTTAATTGAGAAAGAAGGAGGAGGAGATAAATAAATCAGTTATGCTTCTGAAGTTCACTGAAGATTGTAAATTAAAATTTTGCATAATTTTCAATAATATAACATAAAACTTTCTGGTACTACATTTTAGGATATAATTGGGAAGACCATAATACTGAAGAACATTGTCATAATATTGAAGAACATTGTCAAAGTTCTAGAAGACATGAAAGGTAATTTTCTTGTGCAAGATGATACAAATGTGCCTCTAAAGAAATTCTAATATTTCCTGAAACTTTTAAACAAAAGCAACTGTGTAGATAAGGACAGCTTAAAGTTAATTGATGATTATTAAATTCTCACAAAGCCATATACCTCAGTTTCAGGTAGGTGAATTGCATCTGCAAGGCATTCTTTTAAGAAAGAAGAAAAGAAAAAATGCCTTTAACAGATATCACCATTTGAATCATAGTGCCATGAGAGCTATGCTGTAGAACTGTCACTCCATTTATTTCATGCTACTCATATTACAAAAGGTATACATATTGAAGAGGTGATAAGTATATCTTCAAAACTTTCTAATAAGCAAATAGTCCATAGTAAAGCTAGTGTACCTCTTATATTTTTTGCAACTGTGCTAAATTTAGTGAGATCAGGGGCAGTTAAGAGTCAAGAGTCAAGGGGCAATTGTTGTGGACTAACCCTAATCCCTATATCACAAGTCCATGAGGAACAAAAGTCAAACTGTGAGAATTCAGTGTGGAAACCTTTTATTTGTTATTTTTCCTTTACTAGGTATATCATATGTTATTCTGGACACAAGCCCTATGAGCATAAGGATATGAAAAGACATAACAACCCCTCTCTCTGAACCATTAGAAGATATGTAGCAGTCCTCACATTGAGTATTCTTGTTGAATTTGATTCAAGTATACAAGTAATTGGTTTTTCCAGCTTCATTGTTAATGTATCAACAAACTCACATTGCAGAAGAGTCCTATGAGTACTAGGACTGTGTAAATACTTTTGTTTGTCCTAGTTCACTTAGCAAATGTAGTATGACTCAAAGTACAAGATAATTTATAGATATAATAAGGGTGATAAATCTCTGAGTTTTTCCAGTTCTCTTCAAATATGTGAAAAGTCTCATATAGAAAAAAGATGCTATAAATGTGAACCATGTAATAAAGGATTTTACCATCATAAGTATCTTCAAAGAGGCAAAACAATCCTTAATGAAGAACAACACAAGTGTAAACACAGTGATAAAACCTTAAGATCTGATTCCTCTTTATAATTGGACCAAATTGTAAAATTAATTTATACAGCTATAAACATTCAACAGTGTATTAGATGTGGTAAAATGTTTACATATGCCAATTATCCTTGCAGGCATGAAAGAAGTCAAGCTGAAGAGAAACCTTCTGCATATACTCAATGCGTTAAAGCCTTTGCATATGACACTCATCTTCAATGGAAAGAAAGAACACATACTGGAGAGAAACCTTATGAATGTAATCAGTGTGGTAAAGCCTTTGCAAGTCACAGTTATTTCCAAATACATAAAAGAATACATACTGGAGAGAAACCCTATGAATGTGATCAGTGTGATAAAGCCTTTGCACGTCACAATAATCTTTTAATGCATAAAAGAACTCATACTGGAGACAAACCCTATGAATGTGATCAGTGTGGTAAAGCCTTTGCACGTCACAATAATCTTCTAATGCATAAAAGAACACATACTGGAGACAAACCCTATGAATGTAATCAGTGTGGTAAAGCGTTTGCATTTCACACTTCTCTTCAACGGCATGAAAGAACACATACTGGAGAGAAGCCATATGAATGTAATCAATGTGGTAAAGCCTTTGCACAACCCAGTAATCTTCAAATGCATAAAAGAACACATACTGGAGAGAAACCCTATCAATGTAATCAATGTGGTAAAGCCTTTTCACATCTTGGTCATCTTCAAAGGCATGGAAGAACACATACTGGAGAGAAACCCTATGAGTGTAATCAGTGTGGTAAAGCCTTTGCACATCTCAATACTCTTCAAATGCATAAAAGTGCACATGCTGGAGAGAAACCCTATGAATGTAATCAGTGTGGTAAAGCCTTTGCACAGCACAGTCAACTTCTAATGCATCAAAGAACACACACTGGAGAGAAACCCTATGAATGTAATCATTGTGGTAAAGCCTATGCACATCTTAGTACTCTTCAAATGCATCAAAGATCACATACTGGAGAGAAACCTTATGAATGTAATCAGTGTGGTAAAGCTTTTGCAAGTCACAGTTATTTCCGAATACACATAAGAACACATACTGGAGAGAAACCCTATGAATGTTATCAATGTGGTAAAGCCTTTGCATTTCACAAAAGTCTTCAGCGGCATGAAAGAACACATACTGGAGAGAAACCCTATGAATGCAATCAATGTGGTAAAGCCTTTGCAGATCTTAGTACTCTTCAAAGGCATGAAAGAACACATAGTGGAGAGAAACCCTATGAATGTAATCAGTGTGGTAAGGCCTTTGCACGTTGCAGTCATCTTCAAATGCATCAAAGAACACATACTGGAGAGAAACCCTATGAATGTAATCAGTGTGGTAAAGCCTTTGCACAGCACAGTCATCTTCAAATGCATCAAAGGACACATAATGGAGAGAAACCCTATGAATGTAATCAGTGTGGTAAAGCTTTTGCATGTATCAGTAGTATTCAAAGTCATGTGAAAAAATTACACTGCAGAGAAACCATTTAAATATAGTCAATGTGATAAAGTTTTGCACTTTATATAAGAGTAATAATTCTTGTGTGCAATCAGTCTGTTAAAGCCTTTGCATATTGCAATAGTCTTTGAGTACCTGAAAAAAGTATTTGGTAAGATCTTTAGTCAACACACATTCAGTTACACAAGTGTATTTATTCTGGAGAAGAAATTTTTACAGTGTCAACAACTTGTTCAAGTATTATGATGTCTGTCTATTTTGTTTGCACCTTCAAACTCATGGAGAAAAAAGCCCTATGAATTTAAATGAGAAGATAACCCTTTGGGAAATTCATATTTACCTTCAATTACATGAAACAGCTAGTTCAAGTGTAAAACTTTATGGATGTGTATTAGTGCCTTTTCTCTGTTGTGATATAATGTCTATGCCAACTTATAAAATAGTTTAATTTGGCCCTTTATTTCAGAGGGATATAAGATCACCATGAAAGTGGTATGATAACAAGTGTCAGACATGGCAGCTAAAGCAGGAGTCTAGGATTTCACATCCTTAACCTGCAACATGAAGCAGAGAGTGAGAACTGGAAATGGTGTGTGGATGCAAATTCTCAAAGCCTACCCCAAGTGATATATTTCCTCCAGCAAGGCCGCATTTAACCCATTTCCTAAATCTTTCCAAGTGATAACACCAACTGAGAAGGATTGATTTCTCTAACTTCAATCTTACATGTTTGCTTTCTGTTACATGAACCAATTCATGATGAAGAAAAACTCTGTAAGTAATTCTTTATATGCCTCAACACCTGTGTAACAGGGATGAATGCTTACAAGAGAAAAACTGTCATGAGTGAAAATTTGTTTTTTTAGATTAATTTTAATTATAATTATGTGATGTTAGTGTTTGTGTGGGTATGTGTGCTACAGAATGCAGAAATATGAAGTAGGAATTCAGCTGACTATGGCAAAGCTATTAGCTGGAAGATTCAAGGATTTTTCCAGAGAAATCCAAGACTCAAGGAGTATTGGTATTATTTGGTTTTTGAATATATCAGCTGTTTTCTTCTATGAATGTGAACTATTATAGATTTCCCAATTGATTCTTTTTTCTAAGAACTTCTAAACAGTGTGGATTGATCATTCTTTGGGCATATACAATTAAGATATTTGGATGACAGTCACACAGGTAAGGCTTCCTTCTTCTAGGCTTTTTGTTTCTCTTTTTTAGTATTAGAATCAAATATCTCCTCTAGCTATCATCCAAGGCCAGGGCCAGCTCTGGACAAAAGCAGTTTTATCTGACATACCTCTCAAACAGCCAAGGACAAATGACAGGCAGAATAAGCATTCCAGACCACCTGCTAGTCTCCTGAATTAAGGTAAATATCCATATTGTAGCTAGAGTTTTCCTGCCTTGCCCACAGTCAGGACAAATCTTTGTCACCCACCAGTCCCAAGCCGCTCAGACACGACCAAGTAAACACAGAGACTTATATTGCTTACAAACTGTATGGCCATGGCAGGCTTCTTGCTAACTGTTCTTATATCTTAAATTAACCCATTTTTATAAATCTATACCTTGCCACGTGGCTGGTGGCTTACCGGCGTCTTTACATGCTGCTTGACCTGGCGGTGGCTGCAGTGTCTCTCTTCCTTCTTCCTGTTTCCCCAATTCTCCTCTCTCTTTGTCCCACCTATACTTCCTGTCTAGTCACTGGCCATCAGTGTTTTATTTTTATAGAGTGATATCCACAGAACCATATGGAGACACCACCTAGGCCAGGTGGATGTTAGGTACATAGCTTTGTTTCTTGCTCAATTAAGCTCAGATCCTCCTTTCCTACACAGCCTTAGTGGTATCTCTAGACTTCCCTTTTGACATTTAATTTAGAAGAAAAGGGCTTTTTGCACACCAGGTACATCAAGCTGTGACACAGCTGCCTAGATGCCCCTGCCCTGCCAGCAAATGGTACAGCTGAGTTATACTGAGACAGACAGAGCCCTAAAGAAATACAGGCAGTTTTATCTTACTTATGATTTATACTAACATTGTAAACTCCTAACATTTTTTCCTAGCCACTTGTAAGATTATAGTTTGAAGACATAAATTCCCTTTTCAGTATCTCTCAACTGATTTCAGCCTTCAGTTGACCCCACCTCCTTTAATCACTCTCCTTTGTGTTGTAAATGAAACTGTCAATCACTGTTCTTTGGGTGAATCCATTCACCTCCTCTTTTGACTCCTGGAAGCTGGATTGTGCATGGGAAAAGACTTACTGCTTGTAAGTGTTTGCTGATTTCTTAGACAAAGTATTAATTTTGTTGGATGGCTGTTATTGATGTCATTCAGGTCTACAGTGTAAAAGAAACAAATGGGATAGAAAGAAATGAAAAGTCAGTTTCATAGAGAAAAACAGAAGTAGATGGTTTCAGATGGCAGTCCAGTGCTGAAACAGAGGCAGGAATTTTCAGGGAGTTTAATCATTAAAGGGAAGGCTCTTGCTCTGTATTGGAAGCTGAGAAAGATTCCCCAAGGATAAGAATCCATCCAGCTGAGCCTTCAATTTATGGAAGGAGTAGGCAAAGTGGTTCCTAGTCCCAGGAGGCTTCATATAAAGCCTGCTAAAAATATGGTCCATGTGTGGCAGGATCCATCACAATTTAGAAGCCTAATTCAAGGGGATAATTCATGATGTAGTGGTTCTGGAAACAAGAAAAATACAAATTTTAAAGTCATTGCATCCCTCCTCTGTGATTTCAGTTCATCACTGTTGCACCCATCTATGTTTGGCAGAGTCAGAGTCCCAGTGAGGAGACAGAGTTTATTGCAAGAAGCTGCGAAGATAAATTCTAAGTTGTATTTAGAGACCTCAAGGTTGAGATACCTAAACTATGTGAAATCTGCCACAGAGAGCTGCATATAGGGAGTGGACATAACCTAGAGAAAGATGTATGAAAAGTTGCAGGGATAGGGCCATCTAAACTCTTTGAAACTGAAGCCCCATGTGTCTGACACAGAACTTCTACTGGATTTGATGGTTGCCCTGCTGGGTTTCAATCTTGCCTTGGTCCAATCTTCCCTCATTATATCCCATTCCTCTCTTTTGGAATGTCAATTTGTATTCTGTGCCATTGTGTGTTGGAAAGATGTAACTTGTTTTCTGGTTTTACAAGATATCACAGTCAAGCAATTGTCTTGAGCGTCAGAAGAGACTTTGGAAATTTGAACTGTGTAGGGGTTGTTGCAGACTATGAGGATCATTAAAATTAGGCTTAATGCATTTTCATCATGGGATGACCCTGAACCTATAGTGATCTGGGTCAGAATGAAGTTGATTAGATGAAAAGCTTCCAGATGGGATGATGTATTTGAACACTTGTCTCTCCTTGGCAGTTTTCTTGTGGTGCTTTGGGAAACCTTTTGTAGGAGGAGCCTTTCTTGATGAAATTCCTCACTAGGGATAAGATATGCTTGTATATAGCCTCTACCCATTTTCTGTTAATTGTATCTACTTTTTTTTTTGTTGTTGTCGAAACTGATTAACCAGCTTCCGTCTCATTCTGTTATGCCCTCTCCACCATTACAATTTTACATTACATAATATAAAATTGAAGCAATTGCTATTCAATTCTAAGACATTTTGCTAGCCTGTATTTTCCTTTTTAAATTTTATTGTTTTTCTTTCTTTCTTCCTTCCTTTTTTTTTTCTTCCTTCCTTCCTTCCTTCCTTCCTTCCTTCCTTTCTTTCTTTCTTTCTTTTAACAGGGTTTTTCTGTGTAGCTTTGGAGCCTGTCCTGAAACTCACTCTATAGACCAGGCTAACCTCAAACTCACAGAGATCCACTTGCCTTTGCCTCCTGAGTGCTAGGATTAAAGGTATGTGCCACCAATGCCCAGCTATTTTCTTTTTTGAAGACAAGGTTTGTCTTCATAGCTCTGGCTGTCCAGAAAGTACCTCTGTATACCAGGCTGGCATCAAAATCAGAAGTCCAAATGATTCTGTGTTCTGAGTACTAGGATTGAAGGTGGGCCACACATGCTTGGCTGTTTTTTTTTATTTGTCTGTTTGTTTGGTTTTTATTGTTTGTTTGTTGGTTTATTATTGGCTGATAGACCTAGAATGGAGTTTTTTATATATGTCAACCATATGCCATTATGCTGAGCTTCACCCATATCTTGAATTTTGAAATTTGGCAAAGGGTAGCATTCTCTTTCCCAGGATGGCAGCATTCATGACATTAATACTGTTTGAGCCTTTGAGTCATTGGATTGCAGGTGTGTGACATTCTTCCTACCTATTGTGTTTGTTTTTAATTCTTTTGAATGAATATGATTCATTTGCCTCTATACATGAATATTCCCCACATGTGTGCCTAGTCCTCACAGTAGTTAGAAGATGGCCTCAGATCCCATGGACTTGGAGTAATTGACAGTTGTGATCCCCCATGTAATTACTAGCAATTGAATCTACCTATCTGCAAGACCAGCAAGAGCTCTTAACTGCTGAGCCATGTCTCCTGTTCTATGTAATTTCTATGATTAACATTTACATTGCTAATGTTTTCCTCTGTCAATTTGTTACTATTTAAACACACATTGCCTTTATTGAGATCTTTTTCATGTTACAGTTTTAGGACATTTCAAGTTTCTAGAAGATGAATATAGAACTGGAGTAAAGGCATAAGTCTTTGTAGGAACTTCAGTAAAAAAAAAATCTTTTATTTCTTTCTACCTTTTTTGTTTGTTTGATTGATTTTTGTGGGGGAGACAGGGTCCTATTAATACATAACTATGCTTCCTGAAGCTCACTACATAGACCAGGCTGGCATCCAACTCAATTAAATTCATCTGCCTCTGCCTCCTGAGTGCTGGGATTAAAGTCATGAGCCAGTACACCCAGCTTACCCATCTCTTTTCTAGTTAGTAATTGTTCATACAACTTCTCTGATTTATTCTCAGTACCATTGATCTTGCTTTTCTTTCTTTATGTTTGTTAATTGATGTTTCTCTTTCAAGGTTACATATATTCAAAGGGCCAAGAAATGACACATGGGAACCTCCTATTCAGTTTACTTCTAAAATTACTTGGTGATTACATTAGAACTTCTGTGTCATGGAATAAGTGTGTCTAGCACCAGAATTATATGAATATATTGTCAAAGAAGTATACACCTACATGCTGTTAGCATCACACTTTCTACTGTACACATGTATGGGATATTTTAGAATGCATTGACCTATGAAGATGTGCATGTTGACTTCACTCAGGAAGAGTAGGCTTTGCTTGATCCTTCCCATGAAGAGTCTCTACAAAGATGTGATGCTGGACACCTACAGGAACCTCATGCTATAGGTAAGACTGAAATTTCCCTCATAATTTAAAAGAGGAGGACAACTGTTCCTTGGTTATTGATGCTCTTCTGTAACTTCAATTGAGGAAGAGGAAGAATGATGTGAATAAATCAGTCATGAATCTAAGATTCACTGAAGATAGTAACTTAAATATCGCACAACATGTCCAATATTAAATCATGCATTTTCTGGTTCTATATTTCTGGCTACAGTGGAAGACTATAATATTGAAGAACATTGTCAAATTTCTAGAAGACTTGAAAGGTAATTTTCATGTGTACATGGATACAAATGTGCCTCTGAAGAAATTTTAATGTGTCCTGGAAAAGTTAAAGAAAAGCAACAGTGTAAATAATCACAACTTAATGTGTATTGATGACTATTAAATTCCCCCAAAATCATGTGCCTTAATGTCAGGTGGCTGATATGTGTTTACAAGGCATTCCTCTAAGAAAGAAAACAAGAAAACAATGCCTTTACAGATATCATCATTTGAATCACAGCTACATGAGAGCTATGCTGTAGAACTGACAATCTGTTTAGTTTCATACCACTCAAATATTGCCAAAAGAATACATGTTGAATATGTGATAAGTTTATGTCCAAAACCTTCTAATAAGCAAATAGTCCATAGCAAAACTGGTGTTACTCATATACTTGTGACTTTGTTAATTTTAGTGAGAGGGGCAGTTTATACTAGTTAGGAATGTTGTTGTGGAGAAACCTTAATCCCTATAACACAAGTCCATCAGGAACCAAAAGACAAATTGTGTGAATACAATATGAAAAACTATTATTTTTATTTTTCCTTTAATTGATATATCATATGTCATTCTAGGTATAAGCCATATGAACATGGGATATGGATATTGTCTCTCCCAGAACAATTAAGAGATATTTAGCAGTTCCACTTTGACTAGAATTTATTCAATGTGATAAAAATTATAATTATTTGGTTTTCTGACTTCATTAAAAATATGTCAACAAATTCACACTGCAGAAAAACCTATGAGAATAGGAATGTATAAATTTTGTATAAATACAAAATTCTGTTTGTCCTGGTTTACTTTTCAAATGTAGTATGACTCACAGTATAGGAAAATTTAAGAATGCAGTATTTGTGGTAAAGCTCTGAGTTCTTCCAGTTCTCTTCAAATATGTGAAAAATGTCATAGGAAAAAGATGCTACAAATGTGAGCCATGTAATAAAAGCTCTTACCATCACAGATATCTTCAAAGATGCAAAACAACCTAATGAAGGAACACATGAGTGTAAACACAGTGATAAAACCTTAAGATCTGATTTCTCTTTACAATTAGATCAAATTATAAATTAATTCATACAGATACAAAGATTCAACAGTCTAATGAATGTGGTAAAGCTTTTACATGTGCCAATTATCCTTGCAGCAAAAAGAAGTCACACTGGAGAAATTCTATAAAGGTATTCAATATGATGAAGAGTTTATGCCTCCTGTAAGGAAAAAAAGGAACTTGCAGGCACGAAGACTGACTTGTCTGTACAGGATGCTATTCTGCTTTCCCTGATACCTGCAAAAGCCTCAGTTAGAAGCCTGGTGTGATGGTGAATCCAGATGACATCCAGGTTGTCAGGAGATCCTGAGACTTAAACAGAAGTCACTCTAAGGCTGGGGCCATCAGGCATTTACAAAGAAAGAGCCATGGAATATGAAAGAGCTGTTAGGGAGGGAGCTTTGGGTGTAAAAGCCAAAGGATCAAATGGCCAGAGAGCAATGCTTGGGGTGTACCTGAGGATAAGCTGGTTCCTACTGTGCTCTTTGTATCCACTCAGCTGTGGTGGATCAGGCCCTCCAGGTCTTCCATGGTTTCCTTTTCTTGGCATTACATGTAGCTGACAGTGATAGCAGGCCTCTACTTTGCAGTCCCCACTTGGGCCTAAAAGCTCCTCAGTCCCCACCCTGTCAATCCCTGGAACCTGCCTGCCTGGTAGGAATAATTTCTAAAGAGACATTTATATCTCTCCCTTTTGCTAGCAACTTGTGAAACAGTAGACCCCATGGAATTCTAATTTCCCCAGGAACCTCATGGGAAAAGACTTAGTCCTCAGATTGAGAATGTCTCTACTGAATAAACATTTTCTCCTTATCTGACCACCATTCTGGAGAGACAGGAACTGAGAATGGGAGAGGGTTTTACAGATGGGAAAAATTCATTATATGGATTTATTAGATTACTTAGTTTTGTATATCTCTTGACTTCTATCAAAACCTGTTAGGACCCCAAGATTGATTAGTTACCTTATATCTTCATCACTGTTCCAAATTAGTCAAACTAAATAAATATCGTGTTTTCATTAACAATTTCCCCCCTTTTCTATTGTTTTCTTTCTTTTTTAAAAAGAATAACCTTACTATGAATCTGTTGCTAGCCTGGAACTCACTCTATAGACTAGGCTGTCCTAGGACATCAGAGACGTCTGCCTACCATGCCTCCAGAGGTCCCACACTATAGGTAGCCAGATCATAACTGTATAACTCAGTTCTTTTAATTGACTTACTGAGGATGTGTGGGTGATCCTGGCTGGTTAGGGTAGCAAGGACGCAGACTCTTGTCTAACTCCAGTAACAGAAGATTCCATAAAATGCAGGCCTCCTGCATAAAAGTCCACTGTCTTCCAACTATGAACAATATTATTTTTCATTATCAGTGAGTCTGTTATAACTCATCAAAGGACCTGAGCATAGTTTTGTCCTTATTTTACAGTTGTTGAAACCCAGGCCCACCTAGATAAGTAGTTTTTGAATATAGTTAAGTATAACCGCTTATCTTACTCATTCTGTCTTTCTAATGCTTCACTAATTAAGTTGAAGCCAACTAAGCCAGATATGGTGGCACAGGTCTGTAACCATGATACTTAGAATCTGTAGGCAGCAGTTTCAGGATTTCAAAGTCATCCAAGATGAGAATGGCCAATGGGATATGTTGGGAGGACTATGGAACTAAGGAAGACTGTGATTGGCTCAGGAAGGTGCCCATAGTCTTCCCTGCAGCTCCAGAATTTCAGAACCATAGCACCAGCAATTATTACCTGAGGTATTTACCACCTCAAGTTTTCTGTTCTTGATAATGTTTCCTGTCCAAGGCAACTTTGGGGTCATACTCCTTTTGCTCATTAAAGAGTGGAATTCTCCTACACATAAGAAAACTAGCCTCAAGCAGGAATGAACTCCCTAGTTGCATATCCAATGCAATATTGCCAGCTCTGAAACCATATACACACACCCAACAGAAATGGACTCAGTAGTTTTTATTCATATATTTGTGCGTATATATTCACATATACTTAACAAGAAAGAAATTGGAAGGGAAGAATTTGAAAAGGGATTGAGAGAGGACAAAGATGGTAGAAAGTAATGTAATATATTTTAAGTAAAATGTATCAAATAAATTTTAAATGAAAATGTGGCTAGAGAGATAGCTTAGCAGTCAACAGCACTGGGTGTAGTTATAGAGGACACGTTCCATTCCCAGAAACCACCTGGTAGCTATCGCCATTAACTCCAGTCCCCAGGGATCTGGTGCCCTCTTCTGGCCTCTACAGGTACTGTGCACAGATGCTTGAAGGCAAATACTCATATACATAAAACAAAAATAAAGCTTAAAAAAAAAACTCCATCGTGATGTCACAGCCCTGAGAGACAGCAGGGTAGATAAAATGAACTCCTTCTGATCCTTCATGGAACCAACTGTCTGCTTTCTCTGAGACAGCATGCTCAGGGGCAAAAATAGCCTTATTCTGTCTCAGGTTTGAATATCTCAGCAGGACTGTTCATCTAAGAACAGCATCCACAGTGACTTTTCCCTGATATTTTCTGTATTTGTGTTCTTAGCCTTTTGTATGTATGAGAATGAAAGACAATGATATATCTCCTAAAAGTATTGATACAACTTTTAAATGTAGAACCTAGTGTATCATCTAAAAGATGGATTTTTCTCTGTAAATCTTATCTAAGTGGCTATACTTGCGGTCTCCTGTCCCTATTTAAATTGTTCAAAGAATATCCCTTGGACCTGATCCTAAAAGAAACTTAAGAATGACATCATATATGTAATGTTGGATGCATGCTGTTATTAAACAGATTTTTGTTTATTAATCTCAACCATGTAGAGTGATTTCTCCCTATAAAGGCATATTACTTCTAGAACAGGTGTACTTCCTGCTTTTTGGAAAATGTTTCTGGAACAATCACTCTTATGCTGACTCAGGTGGCCTTGATCCCAATCTGTTGTTCCCCAGGGCAATGAACTTACTGTCTTCTTGATTAAAACAACTAAGGTTTTTTTTGTGTGTGTGTGTGTGTGTGTGTGGGTGGGTTGAGACAGGGTTTTTCTGTGTACCTTTTGGAACCTATCCTGGAACTCACTTTGCAGAGCAGGCTGGCCTTGAACTCACAGAGATTCACCTGCTTCTGCCTCCCAAGTGCTGGGATTAAAGGCGTGTGCCACCACTGCCCAGCCAAACCAACTAAATTCTTAAATTAAAGGTCTGTACCATGACTCAGTTTTAAAATTACCCATTTGAGTCATGTAGTCAACTATCCATTGCAGTCATGGGTTTAAGATTTGTGTGTGAAGCATAGCTTCTGCCATCAGACCAGAATAAGAGGAATAATTTCTTGTGTACACTGCAGGAGGAAACAGGATAGGCATTCAGCTGCTGGAGTCAGCATCTGATTGTGGCAGGGATAGTGATTTTGTAATTTACCAACATATATTAATTCATGTCATGTGAATGTAAGCTGGCCAGATTGATTGGTGTACAATTTGGGGAGGTTAACTTGAGCCAATGAATATTGAATTTCTATACTGGGGCACCACTTAGCAGATATGTTCAATCCTGGTTGGCACAGTTAAGTCAGCTCAGAGGGTTGAGACACAGGCCATTGACTGTAGATGTGTGTGTTGGGTTACAGATCTCAGCAGCTAAAATTACACATATGGACACAGTTGAACAGTACCTTACTAATGTCATTCTCTCTACCAGAGGATGGCCTGCTCTTTTTCAAGGTCAGGATAGTTAGATGTTTTTTCAATTATATTTATCTTTTTAAAAAGTCTATTTTGATATTACTTTTTAAATTTCATTTTGTTTTAATGTATTACTGCTATTATCTCTATTTGTGTCTGTTCTCCAATGATTCTAGGTCATTAATAGATTCTCTCCTTTTTTCTCAAATGCTGTTGGTTATTTATTTCTGTTTAGACCAATGTCCCTTATAGCCCAGGCTTGCTTCATGCTATGTAATTGAGAATTGCTTTGAACACCCATTCCTGCTCTGTTGCCCAGTGCTGAGAAGACAGTCATGCAACTCCTTCCAGGTTGGGCCTTGACTGGTCAGTGAGAAGGAAAAATAGACCAGTTTATGAATGTTCTCCAATCTCTCTGACTTTTATTGGGAATATACAAATGAATACAGACCTGTGCAATAGTTGAGTTCACTGACCAACTTTAATCATGTATAGTTATAGCACAGAAAGGAATGGGGAAGAAAGAGGATGAAAGCTTTCCTTCTGTGATAGTAGTTGACAGTAGCAGTGAGTACTGAAGTAATCAATCTTAAATGAGCAATAAGTTTCCTGACTGGCCACAGACCAGAAAATCAAGAATCTGGAAAAAGAAACTTTCATGAAGTCAAATTACTGTAGTTGCTTCTAATTCAACCATAATAGAATATATGGGCAAATGATATGGTTCTACCTAAGAGGACTACTATTTACCAGGTTTAAGATGTACAGCTTGAGAGAAAATGTGTGAATAATCTTTTGTGTACTCTCATACAAATCTCTATTCTCTGGAGCACATTGTCATAAAACCTGTTTCAACTTTTACAAATAATTTTTGGGATTATGATTATGTCATTTCCACAGTCTCTTTCCTATCTCCAAGTCCAAGTATGTCAGCCATTCCAGGCTGGGCCTTGACTGGTCAGTGAGAAGGAAAAAGAGATTGGAATGAGTGCCGTAATGCAGCCTATGTTTTTATTGGGGAGTGGCAATGCAGAGTTGCTTGTATAAGAATGGAAATTCATTGTCCACACATTATAAGCTATTAAGGTCATAGTATAGAAAGGTATGGGAGGGAAGGTGCCTTAAAGTTTTCCAGTTTTGTTTGCAGTTGGGATTACTAATGGGTAATCAGTTAATCAATTATAGGTGATCTATAATTGTCCTGAGTGGCCATTTTTGGGGATCCCCAGACCAGGTTCCTTGGCCAAGTGATTGACCTGTCCCCACTTAAGTCTTAGGTTTGCACCCAGGACAGATTCTATTCTCCTGACCAAGGGCCCCTTTTAACAGGCTTTCATTACAACTTTTAACTTTCCTTCTTCCTAAGGCCCCTAGAATCACTTAGCATCAGGGATCAGAACTTCCAAAATACTTTTGGTATCTTTGGCTCTGGCAAGGATGAAACTGCTCAGAGTCCAAGTGACACTTCTGCCTATTAGTCAAGAAAGCAACTAGTTACTTTTCTTTGAGGTTTCTTTTTACCCTAAATTGTCTAATTGATTTCTACCTCCAGGTTTTATCCCACCTCCCTCTGGAGGGGTAATCCTAACTACCATTATCAGATTGGGGCAGTGACTGATCTGGTTTCTTCAAGCTGAATTTGTGTTATCAGGTGGCAGTATTGGGATACCCTTCCAGAGGGCTTCTCATAAAAACCAAACTCTCAAATGTAGATAGGAAAGGAATTCCTTTACTAGTGTCTGGGAAGGACTAAAATATCCAAAGCCCATAAGACATTCTTGATGATCTCACAATAGTCCCCATCTATTAGATGCTTCTCTTTATACTCTACAGTTGGCCTCCAGAGTGATGAAACCACAACCAGTTTTCATGCCCTTTCATAGCTGTTTCATCAGCCAAAATTCAGCATAATGCTCTTATCATGTGACTTCTAGATAGGGAGAGAAGAGGTATTTAGCATCATTTAATTTTGGGGTTACAACAATCATGAACCTATCTTCCTTGACTGGGCCAGTGCTCAGGGACCCACAGTTTGATGTCTTACATCTGGGGAACATCTTTTTATCAAGAAGAAAATGTCATTGAGGTTGGTTGTCTAAATAACATCTCATGTTGACTTAACATTCAATGTCTGTGGAATGTGATCCCTTGAGTTGTTGCTAAATCTCTTAGTCTTTGGTTAAACCAATTCTCTTAGTCTTCCTAGTGCTGAAAACCATGCAGGTGGCCAAAATTAATCTTTCTTTCTGTATTGTCAAGGCCAGTTGAGCAACTAGTCCTCAATCATCACTTGTGCTTGAAAGGAACCTCAGACTATCTTCTAGTCTTAATTTTACCAGTTGTCCATCAATGTGAGTATAAGTCAAAGGCTTTCTTTTACATACTGTGGCTTCCTTGGAAGCCTTGAGGAAATCCTTCCCACATTGACCCTCCTTGTGTAGACTTAATGTTTCCAATTCATTGAGTGGGGTCTCCATTGCCTCCATGAACAAGACAACTAATGATCAATGGCTTTTGTTCCCAGGGGATCTCATTGACTTTTTATGGAAAGAGGAGAAATATTCTCCCTTTTAATCCATCTAACCATATTAGAATAACCTCCAAGAATGATTAGTAAACACCCAGAAGATCAGTATTACACCAGTTTGTTACTTTTAATTACTGTATAATATTTCAATAGCCAGACATAACACAATAAAATTTGTTTGACATACATTTTAGCCAGTTCTTGAAGTAGTTGATATCTGATCTTGCCAACTTTAGTAAATACATCATCTCTAAATCTTATCCTTTATTTACCTTAAACAACTTACTCAGACCTTTATAACTTGCAAAACCTTTCCAATCTTCCATATTCTGGAGCCATCCAGGTATCATCATCCTTATATAACTAAGCGTAAGGTCATTTCCACATTTATATTCTTCTAACATGTTCTTTTATGTATCGCTTCTTTTTCTAATACCATGAGACGTAGGAATATTAACAAATATGTTTATAATCTGTTGAATGCATTTTCTCCCTGGTGGAAGAAGGGGAAGAAGCATTGTTTATCCCATTCCCATAAGTCCCAATGGTAATGCAAATCTCAAAATGATTCCAGGGGCCTACAATTTCACCAAAGTCCATCTTGGGGAACCAATGAGTTTATTGAGCTTACTTACTGAACATGGTTGAAAAGATACTTACCAAGGTTCTGATACTGTAGTGGTTTGAATCAAAATGGCCCCAAAGTCCCATAGGGAGTGGCACTAAAGGAGATGGGGCCTTGTTGTAGTTGTGGCCTTGTTGGAGGAAGTATGCCACAATCACTTTCTGCTGCCTGCTGATCTGGATGTAGAACTCTCAGCTTTTTCTCCAGCACCATGTCTGCCTGCATGGCACCATGTTATATGCCATGATGATAATGGACTAAACCCCCTGAAACTGTAAGCCAGCTCCAGTAAATGTTTTCCTTTAAAAGTGTTGCTGTAGCTGGGCAGTGGTGGTGCATGCCTGTAATCCCAGCACTTGGGAGGCAGAGGCAGGTGGATCTCTGTGAGTTCGAGGCCTGCCTGGTCTACAGAGCTAGTCCAGGACAGGCCCCAAGCTACAGAGAAACCCTGTCTCAAAACGCCCCCACCAAAAAAGTGTTGCTGTAGTCATGGTGTCTTCACAGCAATAGAAAAAAGATACCCAAAAGCTGTCACATATTGCATGAATCCTAAATGGTCTTATAGGGCTACAATGGGTTCTCGACCACCCTAAGGAGGGAATGTAGGGACAGGAGATACAGAGGAAAATACACCAAATCTAGATTCTGACCAAGGTGCAACTTTATTTTCTCCAGAAGGGTTTATATAGTTCCTGCAGGGTGGGGGGAGCAAGAAGCTGTCATCTGCATAAGGTGGGGTAAGCTAACAGGATGTTTGTATAGGATGTTTACAAGGTGAAAGGGTCAAGGGCTCTGACTCAATGTCCTGTTGCTAGGCAACCTGACTGTAAGATGATCTAGTTCCTTGTCTTATGGGGGTCTGTATTTTTCCACTAACTAGAGATTCTGTCCTTGTCCCTGACATTATAATAAAAACACAGAACCAGATATTGGGGTAAATGCTGAAAGATCAGAGAGACAAAGGAACAAGCCACAGCCACTTCTCACCTCGCCAACTCCATGAATACTCTCTAAATGCTCCTGACTCCACAGCCAAAAGGCCTGACCTCTGTCTCCTGCCTTATATTTCTTTCCCTTCCCTGCCATATCACTTCCTGTCTCATCCTTCCTAGTGCTGAGTTAAAGGCATGTGACTCCCAAGTACTGAGATTAAAGGTGTGTGATCCCAAGTGCTGAAATTAAAGGTGCGTGCCACCATTGTCTGTGTTGTTTCTCTTTTAAACTGGATTAATTTTGTGTAGTCCAGGCTTTGAACTCACAAAAATCCAGATGGATCTCTACCTCCTGAGTGCTAGGATTAAAGGTATGTGCCACTACTGCCTGACCTCTGTAGCTAACTCTGTGGCTAGCTCTGTCCTCTGATCTTCAGGCAAATTTTATTAGAGTACAACAAAATATCACCACAGCCACATAGGAATGTCTCCATCCAGTATGTACAGTGGCTCTTCCATAGTTGCAAATGTGGAGCTCACCTTCTCTCTACTCTTCCACTGCCCATATACACTCCATTACCCTTTATTTCTTAGTGGATATAGAAAGTAAGCCTGATAGCACTCAAAGTAAATTCCCACTTTTAAATTTGGCTTTCTCATAGGTGCATACACACAATCTACCTCCTCCCAAGTCTTTCCCAGGTTGTGTACTCTAACTCCTCCCTAAAACCACAAGGTCACATGTCATTAGGGCTGAATTGCACACAGTTGCCTGGAAAACAGGCTGTATACTCAGAAGGAGGTGCTACCTCCTTCCATGATGGAACATCAACAGTCAACAAAATCTGGTGGTGGTCATCCTTTGTAAGCAGGCACAGCTGATAATAGGAAAGTGCCAATTGTTTGTCTTAAGATGGTGCTGAGCAACAACAATTAAAAGAATGTTGAATAGAAACTGTGTATAAGATTATGTAATAGCTGGGCAGTGGTGGCACACACCTTTAATCCCAGCACTCGGAACGCAGAGCCAGGCAGATCTCTGTGAGTTCAAGGCCAGCCTGGGGCTACAGAGTGAGTTCCAGGAAAGGCACAAAGCTACACAGAGAAACCCTGTCTCAAAAACAAACAAAACAAAACAAAAGATTATGTAATAAATTAATATTTCCTAGGCACAATCTGTTAAAGTAAACCTTAGAGAAAACACAAGACAGTTTTCATATAATACATGGCATCAATACTATAACCATGCTTTTGGATTTTAATGTGAGTATGTAGTTAATATCAAGACACAGCAGATACATAGCAAAGCATCATGAAATTGATGTTTGCAGCATCCAGTATAACATAACTAAGAAATCCCTCTTAAAACTATGACGCCCCAGCTTACTATAGAGAGATCTTCATACAGAGGATGCTCTCCATGGATGAGCATCCCATTCACTGTTTTTACTACAGTCATGTGACAAATAACAGTACACATAAAAGGCGAATAAACATTTACATCCTAGCATCCAAATCTCTAGCAGCCCTGGTTAACTTACTATTTATCTTTGGGGTAAATTTTAGAGGCAGCCCTCCCTTAGCTAAATTCTTCCTTGTGTGAATTACTATTTCCTAAGCACTGGTAAATCCTTTATATCATTAATTCTACTCTTCTACATTGCAGTTTAATAGTGGAGTACATGAGATGCCATTTACAACCTCCACAAATTAACTCCAAATGGATCTTACACTTAAATGTCAAATGTAAAATGCAGAACTTCTAGAAGATACTTAAAACTAGGCCTCTCAAAGTTTGCCAACCTGCCTAGGCTTTGGGAGGTTTCTCTAAGACACTGATGTATAGAGCACAATCAGAGCTCCATCTCTAATACCAGGAATATGCTTGGGAGAGCTGATGATAATCTGAGACCAGGGCCTTTTGGAAGGGTTTCTTCAGATCCTAAGAACCCAATACTTTCACACAAGGGGCTGTGGTTTTCAGTCCCAGCACTACTGTGGACTTCGTTTATAATGTTCTTGAGTTACTCCTTGTTCCTCTTTTGCAACATTGTCTGATTAGTCTCCTTCTGAATTTGTACAGTTTATTTTAAAACTGAACTCATTGATTTACATTAACAAGAGGCTTGCTTTTGAATTTGGGACAAATCTCCAGCCAATCAGGGATATGTCTGTCCTGAGATTAGAAGCCAGGGCTGGGAACCACTGTGCTGTGTCCCTTCTGCTCACCTGGTCCTGTCACTCAGGCCTCACTAGCCAATCAGAGCCTTCGGCAGACCCGCCAGTCAGATGGGTGGGTTCTTCCGGGAGCCAGGCTTCTGGCTTAGCTCTTCTCCTGAGGAAGTCACAAGTTGACACATGTGCTGCGCCTTGAAATCCATTGTGGAGAGGGAGTCAGCTCAGCAGCAGCACCATGGTGAGCGAGGGGTTGCTTTCCACAGATGGAGAGGGGCGATGGGCCAAGATGAGTGAGGGACCGCTATCCCGAGGTCGGGAGGAGTGGCCAGACATGGTAAGTGAGGTGCTGCTGTCCTCAGACTAGGTGGAGCAGCCGGCTGAGGCTCGGTAGCTGGTTTGATGGGTTCTTCTCTGACTGGGTGGGAGCCAGCTTCCAGACAGAGTTCAGCATGTTCCCACCTGGTCCTACCTGGTCCAGCGTGGTCCTGTGTGATCCTTGCCAGTCTCTGGGCTGGGCTGGTAGCCTCTGAATAACTTCATACTCATGGCTGTATCTGCACAGAGCATTGGGAGCAGATCTGTGCTTAGAACTATCCTTGTTGTTAATAACACTGTGAAATTCTGGTGCCTGTAATGCTTATATTGTCATGTGTGGAGAAACATCACCAGATTTACCAAACTCGGAGAGTAATGATCTCTCTAATATCTTCCAGAAGTTCTACACTTTTAATATTTAACAATTAGGCTTATAATTCATCTGGAATTAATGCTGTGGAGCTTGTAAACACTATCTCCTGTGTAGAGAAGCATTCCACTGCTAAACTGTGATGTAGGAGAGTAGAATTGATGGTAGTGGAATTGATGGTATAAGGATTTACCAGTTCTTAGGAGACATTAAGTCACACAAAGTAGAATTTAGGTAAGGGAGAGCTGCATCCTAAATACTCCAAAGATAAGTAGTTTGCTAACCACGCCTGTTAGGAATTAGTGTGATAGGATATAAATGTTTGTTCACCAAGATTAATCAGCTGTTAAGGTATATTCTGATAAGAAGTGAGACAATCCTGATTTACAACCAGCAAAAAGGCCCACCTCCCCATCAAAGGTCTCTAACATGCTGCTCAAGGGACCATTACAGGGTCACAACCAACATTAGTTTCTGGTATGCCAGGAAGGTATTAGTAATTCTACAACAGCTGTATCTCCAGCCTTTTTGAAAAGCAGTTTTGAGTCAAGGTCTCCTATAATGATTGGGTGTGATGATATTTTGAACAAATAAAATTCACCTGTAGATCAGAGGACAGAGATAGCCACAGAGTTAGCCAAAAAGGTCAGGCAGTGGTGGCACACACCTTTAATCCTAGCACTCGAGAAGCAAAGGCAGATATTTGTGTGGATTTCTGTGAGTTCAAGGCCACACTGGGCTACATGAGATTGATCCAGTCTAGGAGAGAAATAGCCAGGCAGTGGTAGCATACACCTTTAACCCCAGTACTAGGGAGTCACATGTCTTTAAACCCAGCACTTGAGATCTCATGCCTTTGCTACCAGTATTTGGGAAGCACACATGACATTAATCCCAGTATTAGGAAGGCTGAGACAGGAAGTGATATGGCTGGTGGAATAAGGCAGAGACAGAGACTGGAGGCCTTTCAGCTGAGGACTCAGGAGCATTCGGTCTGAGGATTCTTGGAGACAGGATTGGCTGATGAGTTGGCAAGGTAAGAAGTGGCTGTGGCTTGTTTCCTCTGATCTTTCAGCATTTACCCCAATATTTGGCTCTGGGTTTTTATTATAAGACCATTAATGCAACAATTGATGTGGACTTGAACCCTGTTTGTAGTCCCACAGGGCATTGCTCTTGCTATCCTCCTAACTAAGCACCCTAAATTCTTGGATTACAGGCCTGAAACACTAGAGTTCTAAAATGATCAGTTTGAGTCATATAGTGGGCGTCCATTGTAGTAACAGAAAAAGGATTTGCATGTGCAGCGTGGCTTCTCCCTTCAGACCAGAAGAGGAGGAACAGTATACTGTGTACACTATCGGGGGAAACAGACTAGACAGTAGCTAGCTCAGAGAGTGAATTTGGAGGCAGTGAACTGCAGGGGTCTCCTTTACAAAAAAGGACTGATGGGGCATGGTGAGTGACTTTCTCTCTGATTTCCCTGCATGTATTAATTCCTTCTAGGTGAATGAAGACAGGCAGAATTGGTGGGTGTACAGTTTAAGGAGGATAGCTTGAACTACTAAATATTCACTTTCCAATTAGAGAACTCTCCTATGCAAATATTTGCAGTCATGGTTGACACAGTTAAATCAGCTGAGAGATTTGAGACACAGCACTCAATGGCTAAGATTTTACATGGGACAAAGGCATACAGTCTCATATTAATTCTCTCTACAAGGAAGGATCTACTCTGTTTTAAAGTCAGTATAAAACTAAATGTTATTCCAATTATGCTTATCATTTTAAAATGTCAATTATTGGTACATTTTTTAAAATTCATTTTCTTCACATGCATTACTATTTTTTTTCTGTTTTTCAATGTTTCCCAGTTAAAGAATTTCATTCCATGTTTTTCTTAAGTGCTGCTTATTTATTTATTTATATCAGTTTAGAGCAGTGCTTCTCAACCTTTAGGGTCACGACTCCCTTTGGGGATTCAAATGACACTATCACAGGACTGGACTAAGACCAGCATAAAGCATAGATATTTATATTACAATTCATAACAGTAACAACACTATAGTTATGAAGTAGCAGTAAAAGTAATTTTATAAATGGGGGACACAACATCATGAGGAACTGTATTAAAGGATCACAGCATTAGGAAGGTTGGGAACCACTGGTTAAATCAATGACTCCTGTAGCTTAGACATGTTTCATACTATATAATTGAGAATTGCTTTGAATACCTAATCCTGCCACTGCTGCCCTGTGCTGGAGAGATGGTCCTGCAGCTCCTTCCAGACTGGGTCTTGACTGGTCTGTTAGAAGGAAAGATAGACTAGTAAATGAGTATCTCTCAACTTCCCTAGATTTTATTGTGCACTTATGAATGAAGTGGGACCTGTGTAATAATTGAATTCACTGACCAACTGTAAAGCAGGCATAGTCACAGCACAGAGACAGATGGGCAAGAAAGAGGATGAAAGCTTTCCTGCTGTGACAGTAGTTGACATTAGCATTGAGTAGTGAGGTAATCAGTTTTAGATGATCAATAAAGATTCTGACTGGCCATTTTTCTGGGTCCACAAACCATACAATCAAGAATCTGGATAAAAACTGAGCTTATTATGAAACCAAATTACTTTAGTTGCACCAGCTGCACCTAAATAGAAGAACTGGATGAAATAGTGTGGCCCTGTCTATTATGACTGTGTTTAAGATGTATACCCTGAGAGAAATGATGTGAGTAGTACTTGGTATGCACTAATACAAATCTCTGGTCTCTGGAGCACATGGCCATAAATCCTGTTTCAAGTTTTTAACAGAATTTTTTTTGGATTATATTTACATTATTTCCACCATCTCCTTCCTGCCTCTAAGCCTTCCCATAGACCCTTCATTGTTTTCTAATTCATGGCCTCTTTTTGTTTAACGAAAGTTACTGTTTGAATGTGACGTGTTTGGCTGCAGGATCTCCCAGCTATGAAGTAAAGGGTTAGCTGCACTGGACACTGAATGTATAATGGAATGTACACACATAGGACCCTGTGCCTTAGAAGAGGAACAGGAAGTGCTCTGGTGGAATGGAAGATTTTACTAAACTACAAATTTCCCAGAGTAGGGTCCTGTCTGACCTTAGTGTGGAAGGGCAAACCTGGGAGAGTGTGTCCTGCCTCAGTCATTTGATTTCTGCTCACCAGAAGGGTAACTGCTAATCTAATGTTCTGAAGCCCAGCTGGGTGGTCCTAGCTAATAAGAGACTCTGGGAAGGCTTAGCAATCAGGAGCACCAGCAGGAGGTAGCTTACATGTTATTTCCAGGATTCTCCTCTTATTCTGCTGTGGGGATCTGTAAGGATAGCCAGAAGCCATGTCATGGTGAGTGTGGGGGCCACTGTTCCTAGACCAGGAAGAGCAGGTTGACTGAGCTGTCAGAGCTGTTTGATCTGGGATGGACAGTGAGCCACACTGAGGTTCTTTTGGTACCTGTGGTGACCTGGGCAGTGGCCCTTGGCTCTGAGTTTGTTCAGTGTCAATTCCCTGGGGCAGGGGAGGCTTTGCCATCCTGACATGGAGGACTATGAGCTTCTAATATTACTGTCCAGTGTGCATACACAGGCATTGCTTTTGTTGTGCAGTGGTAAGACAGATCGGAAAACTGAAGATTTCTGGAAGTTCTAAATGTTACACTCCACTTTCAGGTTTGTCTTATAAATGTTGCAGATAGTTTAGAAACTGGTAGACAGGAGGTGATGGGCATAATACTTCAGCAATACATGATTAGAATGTTTTCAAATTTCAGCTACTGCCAGCCACCATGGTATGATTCTGTGAAGTTCAGTTCCAGGGCACAAATAAGTGTCTGAGCTCTAGAGGTATCTCAGGGTTGCTTGGTGTTGGGCAGATAAATAGGGCAGATGCCACATCTTGTGACATAATCCATGTGTCAAGAAGTAGAATTAAATTATTCTTCAACATTGTTTTGCAATTGGGCATCATTGGGGCTGGGTTTGCCTGAAACCACAAGGAAACACAAGGGTTTGTAGAGCCATAGTAGGCTCTGGAAGAGATCACCTCCATTGGCAGGGAGGGCTGTAGAGCATGGGGCCTCTCTGTAAGAAATATTAGTAGCTGGAAGATCAGAAAGTTAACAGATTAGTGGTCACTTTGAGTAATTTTGTGGGAGTTTGGAAATCTGTGTTCATTAAGCTTCTATACACATAGAATCAAAGGTTGCTAGATAACATTGGTCATGATCACAATTTTCCTGGCTGAATTTCCTTTGGTCTTTTAATTAAAGTTTGGTACTATTCTTCTGCTTTTGTTCTTGTCAGTTTCCCTCCATCCTCTTTATTCTTTCACAAATATTGTACACTCTCTTGATGGTTAAAACTTTGTGGTAAATACAGAAGTCACAATTTGTCAATATGTGTACTATTTTTTTCATAATACTATTGAGCTTTCTGAGAGTTACCACTTTGCATGTAGCTTTGGAATCAGGTATCCTATTATAAATTATTGGGAATTTTCTTTGGATTGTAATCAATTCATGTTGCAAATTTACCATATACAATATCTTAATGTTGATGCATCATGTTCCCAAGGATCATTTATTCTGTATTTATTTACTCTTTGTTGTTCTTGTTAATATGTGAAAGACTTCTAGTTTATTGTTTAAAAAGTACTATAAGGCTTGGCCAGGGGCTCAGCACATATTCTTCTTGGGAATGATGTAAGTTCATATCATAACACCAAAGTTGGGAGTTTCATAAACACCTGCTACTCCAGATCCCAGGGATCTGACACACTCTTCTCTGTTGTGTTACCTGTACACACATGGAAGACATTCTTTCTTTCACATATAAACATATACATAAAAATGGATATAAACTTGTTTTTAAAAGCTCTTGTGACTTATAAAGCAATTAGAGCAAAACAAGTTACTTTAGGTGTATAATAGAAATCATACACTGTTTATTTAAAAAACTTATCTTGCATTTGGTTTGGAATAGTTTTCATTTCCTCACTGATTCTGACTTACATTCAATCATCAATCATAGGAAACAAATAGGTGTCTCCTAGCAAACATCCTTTTCTTTATCATAAGACAATCAGATCTTTTTAGTAGTCAAAACTATTTCTACAAAGTTAAAATGTCAGAAGGCTTCAAGTGAATCTCTCCAATTTTGGTGAAACAGCCTTCCTCACCCAACCCATTTTTCTATGATTAACAAAGGAGAGAACTGGAGTACATAGGATGAGTAATGGCCATTGATTTCTTAGAGTTTGATTTAGATTATAATCTTGTGGTTATTGTTAAAGGACCATGATATATATTTGTAGGTATGTCTTTGTGTCTTTTTCCCCCCAGTGGTTCCATCATTGTTAGTTTTACTAACACCTCTTTATATTGTTGCTTCTCTGGAAAATGATGGACCTTCACCAATTTTGTATTCAGAAAATTCCTTGCTATGAGTTCCTTGAGATTTTTTGTTTGTTTGTTTTAGAAGTTTCTGTGGGGAGACAGTTTTAGATTTCTTTTCTTGATCTTAGAGGCTTGCCTATCCTTAATTCTAGGCATATCTGTGTTTTCCAGTTCTTGATATCTTCATATTTGTTTTTTCTTCTGCTTACGTGATTGATTTGGTTAATACTTTGTTTTGTGTTTCTAAAACCTTCTGATACATTGTTGTCTCTCTGTCTTAATTACTTTCAACTATCAACATGATGAGGCCAAGAGTCATCAGAGGGAACATCAGTTGAGGGTGTGCCCAGATCAGAATTGCTAGTTACTTTGTGAGAGAGTGTGTTGATTGATGATTAATGTGGAAAGGCTTTTCCACTAAGCATGCAATATTCCTAAGCAAGTGGGCCTGGGCTGGATAAGAGAACTAGCTGAACACAAGACAGTGACTAAGCAAGAGAGAAAGGCAGTAAAAAAGTTTCCCCATGGGTTTTGCCTTCAGTTGCTCGCTTGAGTTTCTATCCTAAGCTCTTACAATAATGGGTTGTGATATGGCAGTATCAGCCAAATCAGCTCGATCATTACCTGAGATGCTTTTTGTTGGAAAATTTAATCACACCAGGAAACAACCAAGTTAGAACAAAACATGGTACAATGAAAGGGATTTTTTTTTTTTTTTTTTTTTTTTTTTTTTTTTTTTTTTGCTGTATAGGACCTGGGATTGATAACTTTCAGAGGAATGTTGAAGATATTAGGACTTTAGATAGCAAAAGCCATAGAAACTGTACATAGAGCTTAATCGGAGATTCTTGTAGAACTGAGATGTGAGTATTGACAGTAATGCAGACAGTGGAGTTCAAAGTCACAGGATTTCAGTGGGAAACAGAATTCATGAAAAATTTAGCTTGATGGCATTTGTATAACATTTTGGCTCCAAATCATTCTTACCTTCTCCATTCCCTGAGAAATTGAGTAAGCCAGAATTTAAAAGGAATGGGCTGATTTCTTAGACAAAATATTGATTTTGTTGAATGGTTATTACTGATGACTCATTTAGGTCTCCAGTGGGGGGAAAAATCTGTGTTTTATAGAGAAAAGCAATAGGTAGTTTCAGATGGCAGTCCAATGTTGAAATAGGCAGGAACTTTTAAGGAGATTGTCACTTTTTTGTGGGACAGTGTAAGGAGGTGTATTGGTGGCATGGACTATAATTTTGACCTCTTTGGCAGTTGAATCTGGAGGGAGGCTTTGCTTCTGGAGGTGACACTCCATGGCTTGGAAGTGGCCAGTCCTTTGGGTGCAGCTCATTTATGCAGAGCATGGTACCACTCAACTTGGAGGTTATCCCTGCATTAAAAAGCAAAAAATAAATAAATAAATAAAAAATAAATAAATAAAACAAAAAACCCTTCAGAATCAAAGGACATCTCAATCCTTGGATAAAAATAGAGCATTCCGGGCTCCACTGTTTCCCCATGGGAGACCTTAACTTGGGGGATGTGGTGATGTGGGATGGCTAGGGAGGGAGGCCTGGAGGGTGGGAGGAGGGAGGAGGGGGGATCTGTGTGTGGTATGTAGAGTGAGTAGAAAATTTCTTAATAAAGAAAAATGAAAAAAAAAAAAAGAAAAGTGAGAAGCTAGTAACACATAATAAGAGATTGTCACTATTAAAGTGAAGGCACTTGCTCTAGAGTAGAAGCCTATGAAAGTGCTGTAAGAATAAGACTCCTTCCAGATTTCCTTCAGTTTATGGAAGGAGTAAGCAAAGTAATTCCTAGTCCCAGGAAAGAACTTCATACAGAACCTGCCCCAACCCTGGTCCAAGCATAATAAGGTCTATCACAACTTAGAACTTAGAAGACAAATTTGGGGTGTTTTGGTGTGTGTGGGGGGAATCACTCATGTTGTAATGGTTCTCTAAACAGGAAAGATGCAAAATATAAAGGCCATGGATTCATTCTCTGTGGTTCTAGTTCAGCACTGTTGTTTGGCATGGGTCAGAAACCCAGTGAGGAGACTCTTGAGAGTCCATTGCATGAAGTTGTGAAGATGAAGCCTGTGTTGTGCTTTGAGACCGTTTGATATTAAGATACCCAAGCTGTGAGACATCTGCCATGGAGAACTGCATACAGGGATTGGAAGCAGCAAGGAAAAACATGTATGAAAGTTTGCAGGGATAGAGCTATCTAATCTCTTTGTGAAGGAAACCCCACATGTCTGAGGCAGAGCTATAGGATTTTCTGTTTCCTCTCCTAAGTTTTTTTCTTGCCTTGGTCCAATCTTTCCTCACTGTATTCACATTCCTCTCTTATTTTTTAAAATTATTATTCCTCCATACAATATATCGCCTCATGCAATGAAGTCTACAGAGAACACAGGTTCCATTCCCAGAAACCACCCGGCAGCTAGCCATCTTCTGTAACTCCAGTTCCAAGGGATCTGATACCCTCTTTTGGCCTCTGCAGGTACTGTGAACAGATTCCTGGAGACAAATAACCATATAATTAAAATAAAATAAAGCTTAAAAATGGAATTTCCTGTGGGAGCCTACTAGGTTTCCTAGTGACTGTACCTAGCAGAACTGCATAAAATGTTGATTGGACCATGGGCCTGGGTGCCAGGTTACTAGCAAAGGGGAGGTCTTTTGCTTCACCCCTTGGCATTGTTATAAATAGACCTTTGGAATAAAGTTCTGGGCCAGTGGATAAGAATCCAGGCCCACCCAAATCTAGCCGGTGTTTTCTCTCTCCTTTCTATTTCTAAGTCTCTTATCCTTCATTCCTTCATTCAGTCCCTGGGGTAAATAAGTGTGGGGGCTGGTCCTCCACAATTTCCTACAGTGATGTCACAGTCCTTAGGCAGACAGCAGGCATTGCTAGTTAAAGTGAACTCTCACGGGTCCTGCATGGAAGCAACTGTCTACTTCCTCTGAGGGAGCATGTTCAGAGGCAAAAAGCAGCCTTATTCTGAAGTTAAAACAGCTCACCTAAGAACAGCATCCACAGTCCTAATATGTGACTTTTCTTTGATGTTTTGTGTGTTTGTGTTCTCTGTCCTTTGTATGTGTGAGAATTAAAGGCAATGATACATCTTTTAAATGTATTGATATATCTTTTAACTGTAGATCATAATGTATGATCTAAAACATAGATACATTTCTCTGTAAATCTTCATCTGTCAAAGCGGCTAGACTTGCACTCTCCTGTCTTTATTTAAATTGTTCAAAGTATAACCTGAGTCCTGCTACTAAAAGAGACATAGTGATTATATCATACATGGAATGTAAAATGTGTTCTAGGCTGGCTTCTCTTTGAGCATTATTCAAAGCTTGATTCCTGCTGTTATTAAAGAGATTTTTGTTTATTAATCATTTAAGTATGTGGAGTGAATTCTCCTTGGGAGGACATATTAATTCTAGAACAGCTGTACATCAGCCTTTTAGAAAATGTTTCTGACATAAGCTCTACTATGTTGACTCAAGTGGCCTTTGTTCCAGCTTATTGCTCTCTAGGGCAATGACCTTACTTTGCTTTTGAGCAAACCAACTAAATTCTTAATAGGCTATCCTACTACTGACATCCTTTACTCCTTAGAGGCCTGTAGTCAACTATCCATTGCAGTCACAGGAAAAGGATTTGTGTGTGGAGCATGGCTTCTGCCTTCAGAATAGGATGAATAGTTTATTGTGTATACTGCATGGGGTAAATAATATAAGGAAATAAGCTGCTGGGGTTACAGATATGGAAAAGGGCCTGATTGTGGCAGGTTTAGTGATTTTGTAATTTTTCATCATATATTAATTCATGTCATGTGAATGAAGGCAGACCAGATTGATGAGTATAAAATTTTGGGAGGTTAATGAACATCCACTTTCCAAGCAGGTGGCTCTTCTTTGCAGATTTGTCAGGTCAGAGGGTTGAGACAAGCCATTGTCTATAGGTGTCAGGTTATAGATCTCAACAGCTAACATTTCACACAGAAGCAAGGTCAGAATGTATTTTTTAAAAGATTTATTTATTTATTATGTATACAGGAGAGGGTGCCAGATCTCATTACAGATGATTGTGAGCCACCATGTGGGTGCTGGAAATTGAACTCAGGACCTCTGGAAGAGCAGTCGGTGCTCTTAACCTCTGAGCCATCTCTCCAGCACCCCACCTTTTTTTTTTTAAAGAAGTTTATTTTTTTAAAGATTTATTTATTTATTTTGTATACAGTATTCTGCCTGCACGTGTCCCTGCAGGCCAGAAGAAGGCACCAGATCTCATTACAGGTGGTTGTGATCCATCATGTGGTTGCTGGGAATTGAACTCAGGACCTCTGGAAGAGCAGTCGGTGCTCTTAACCACTGAGCCATCTCTCCAGCCCCCAAAATGTATTTTATTAATACAATTTGCTCTACTAGAGTATGTCAGTTATTGATTTCACTTTTAAAATTTTCTTCAAATGCATCACTGCTGTAATTTCTTATTTGTTTTATTCTCCAATGTTTCCCAGTTATTAAGAATTTCTTTCCTTTTTTCTCAGGTGCTGTTGGTGATTTCTGTTTAGAGCAGATTCTCCATTAGTTTAGGCTGGCTTCACACTTTGATCATTTAATCCTGCCTCTGCTGCCAAGGGCTTCAAAGACAATCCTGCCACTCCTTCTAGTCTGGGCCTTGACTAGTCAGTGAGAAGAAAAAATATACCGGTGGATGAGAGTCCTCCAATCTGTCTGGCTTTTGTTGGGAATGCATAAATAAAGAACCTGTGTAATAATTGTATTTACTGAACAACTTTAAAGCAAGTGTAGTCACAGCGAAGAAAGGGATGGGTAAGAAAGAGGTAAAAGCTTTCCTGCTGTGACAGTAGTTGACATTAGCAATGAGTACTGAATTAATCAATCTTAGATGATCAAAAAGTATCTTGACTGGTCACAGTCCAGGCAATCAAGAATCTGAATAAAGAATTGAATTTTCATGAAACCAAATTACTGTAGTTCCTCTAGTTCAGCCAAAATAGAAGATCTGGATAAATTGTGTGGCCCTGTCTAACAGGATTGTTATTTTCCATGTTTAAGATTTGCACAGCCTGAAAGAAATGGTGTGAGTATTCCTTGATGTTCTCCAACACAAGTCACTGCTCTCTTGAGCACATGGTCATGAAGGCTGTTTCAACCTTTAACATATTTTGAGGGGATTATAATTACATCATTTCCACTCTCTTTTTTCCTGCTTCCAAGTCCAAATCTGTTAGTCATTCCAGGCTCAACCTTGACTGGTCATTGAGAAAGAAAAAGAGACGAAGGAATGAATGTTCTATTTCTTTTTGGTAGTGGCTATGCAGAAGCTCTTGTGTAAGAATGTGAATTCATTGTCTACACATTACAAGTTGATCACAGTACAGAAAGTGAGGGGTGGGAAAGAACCTTAATATTTTCCAGTTTTGTCTACATTTGGGATTACCAATATATAATCAGTTATAGGTGATCTATAAATGTCCCAAAAGGCTGTTTCTTGGGCTCCACAGATCAGGTTCATTGGTCAGGAGTTAGACATGTCCCCATTGAAATGTTAGGTCTGTGCCTAGGAGAGAGATTCTATTCTCTTGACAAAGGGCCTTTTTATCTTAACAGGTCTTCTTTACTACATTTAACTTTCCTCATTCTTAGCCCCCTAGGATCAGTTAACATTAGAGATCAGGACTCCCAAACACTTGAAACTAGTAAGAGTCCCAGTGACACTTCTGGCTTTTATTCAAGAAAGCAACTGGTTTTCTTTGGAGTCTTACCCTAAACTGCCTAGTTGAATTTTACCTCCAGTTCTTATCTCACCTCCCTCTGCAGGGGTAACCCTAACTGATGTTATGGGGTTGGAGCAATGACTGATTTGACTTTGTCCAGCTGTATTTGGGTGGCAGTATTGGAATACCCTTCCACCAGTCCTCTTGTGAAGTCCAAACTCTCAGATATAGACAGGAAAGGAATTCCTTTACTGGTGTCTGGAAAGAATTAAACTGTCCAAAAACATAAGACATTCTTGATGTTCACACAATAGTCCCCATCTATTAGATGTTTCCCTTTGACCTCTAGACTTGTTCTCCAGAGTGATGAAGCCACAATCAGCTTTCACATGCTTTCATAGTTGTTTCACTAGCCAAAAGTCACCATGATGCCCTTCCCATGTTGCTTTTGTTTAGGGAAAAAACAGGTATTTAGCATCATTTGGAGCCAAGGTCTGATGTCTCACATCCATGCAACATCATTTTATGAAAAGAAAATATCAGTGAGATTGGTTGTCTAAATAGCAACTCAAGTAGACTTATATCTAATGTCTGTGAAGTGTGATCCCTTGGGTTGTTACCAATTTCCGTAGTATTTAGTTAAACTTTCTATGACTTACTATCTTTTAAACATTGGAAAATCCTTTATATCACCTTTTCAATTCTTCCACATCACAGCTTAGTAGAGGAGTACTACCCAACACAAGAAATGCTGTTTACAATCTCCACAAATTAACTCCAAATGGATCCTACAGCAAAATGTCAAATGTGAAGTGGAGAACTTCTAGAAGATACTTCAGAAACTAAGTCTGAATTTTTCAATGTGCCTAGGCCTTGTGAGTTTTCTCTAAGGCCCTGATGTATAGAGAAGAAGCTTTCATAGAGAGAAGCAGCAGAGCTCCTTTTCTAAATCCAGGAATATGCTTGGGAGGGCTGGTAAAGGTCTGGGGCCAAGGCCTTTGATGAGTGGTTATTTCAGACCCTGAGAACCTAATGTTTTCTGCACATGGAGCTGTGGTTTATAGATGTAACCAACCGTCTTATTAAATAAGAAACACAGAACCAATGTAAAAGAGAAAGCCGAGAGGTCAGAGCTCAGAGCTAAAATCTTACCCTTCCTCCTGTGAGCTCCTAGCTTCCCGAAAGAGAGCTATTTCCTGTGTGTAAGTCATTTCATAGTCTTTTGTTCTGCCTTCTCATTGGTTGTAAACCCAAACATGTGACTGCCTCATCACTGTCTGTATGTACAGCCCCCCAGATCTTAAAGGCATATGTCTCCAATGCTGGCTGTATCCCTGAACACACAGAGATCTACCTAGCTCTTCTACCAAGTGTTGGGATTAAAGGTGTGTGCCACCACCGCCACACTCTTGCTATGGCTCTAATAGCTCTGACCCCCGGGCAACTTTATTTATTAACATACAATCAAAATCACATTTCAGTACAATTCGAATACCACCACATTTCCCCTTTTCTATTTTAATAAAAAGAAAAAAAAGCAAAAGGTTATAATTAACATAAGAAAAACTATATACAAAAGTACAATAACTATATACAATATATACAAATAATAAATACCTAAACAGGTATTTGACAAATCAGAGAAAATAATTCCATTATCTATCCTATTTTGGTAAATCCAAGATGTATCTAATACACTTTCTATCCCAATTAATTTTCTGCTATAACTAACTAATCTTCAACCATAACGAACTAATCTTCAACTCCCTCAGAGACCAAAGAAGGAAATAATATTAGCTAACAAAAATAAAAACAGGAAGTGCATGCAAGCAACTTCCAAAAAATTTGTGAGTTGACAAAACAGCCAGCTGCCTGGACAGTCACCTGAGGTTTCCGCAGTGTTGGGGCATCATCTTCAGCCTATAGGCTTAGCGTATCTGACAGACTCATTTGTGAAGTAGGATGTACACAAGGTCAACAGTTCAACCTCACATTGGGTGAGCAGTCCATGTACCAGAAACACCTGAATTCCACTAGTGTCCTGTCATGATTCAGGATTTTAAATTCTCGAAATTGTTGACAGTTTTTGAATTCACCTGTCCATTCTTCTTGGCTGTGTATATATGGCTTCATCTCAGCATCCCTTTCTCCACATCCCTCTATTAAATGTCAGTCTACTATCGTGAGGCGTGAGCTTTCAGCTGCTGTTCCATTGCACAAAAGAAACCATCGGCCCTCTGCCTGTTAAGCTGCCTTCGAAGAAAAGGGCACTGTACCTTTTCTGGATTGCGAAGGCCACTTCAGGGATGGGGCCATATTGTCCTGGCCTCAGAAGATGCCTTTTGATAAAGCCATAACCACACTTGTTTTGGTAAGAATCAGTAGTCCTTTGTTTCATGTTCTGTCTGTCCATTTTGTCCTGTTGATTCGAGGATACTTTGTTGTCCAGTGGCTAACTTTTGCCACAATGAAAGTTGACTCCATATGCAGTTTCTTCAATGCCCATATTTTCTCTGAAGTAGATTGGTACTGCCAGGAGCCGACATGTCTCAAAAAAGAAAAATTTTCTAAGTTATTAAAACATTTTAAATGCCATATTCTGTAGATCTCTGAAGGGTTTGAAGATGACCTGTCTAAAACATCTCTGCTCAATTTTTAAAACATATCTAATATGACTACAAGTTCTATTGTAATGTCTAATTACTAACTTTCATTTCTTTATATCCTAATAGTTGGTAATAATAACATTTAAAGATCAGAAAATTGCATTAAATTGTTAAATGAATGGTATGAATACAATTAGAAATATACATATAGCATTTTCTAACAATATCAGTTTCAAATTTGTATATAATATAAAACAATCCAATCCATTGTAAAGTATTTAAAACTAGTAATTGTCTGTTTCTCTTCTTTCTTTCTTTCTTTCTTTCTTTCTTTCTTTCTTTCTTTCTTTCTCTCTCTCTCTCTCTCTCTTTCTTTCTTTCTTTCTTTCTTTAACAAGAACCTTAAATCTAATCTTTGCTTATCCTTTTTCCTAACCCTTGACAACAACTTGTAACCAAACCCCCTAAACAATGAAAATTATCCCAGACCCAAAATCCATTAAAAAGACCAAAAAACCACCCGCCCCATACCACCTCTTTGGGAATGTGGGCGTCGTATTCTTAAAATTGCTTCCTGCTGGGTATGGGCGAAGTTATCTTTATCCTGAAAGAAAAATTTTAGGTTAATTGTCAAATTCTAGGAAAGGTAACTATATCCTTCATTATCTAGTCTGTGTATAATGCCAAAGTTCAGGGTTTATCTCAAGTCCTTATTCAAGTAGTCTTTGAGACTGGATCATCTCAGCTAGTCATCTCAAAATTGCTCTGAGCACCTTGTAGTTCAAAGTTGATCTGTAGATGATGTTTGTCAGCTTAGTGATATTATTATTGTCCATGTGGAATTGTTGTTGTGGGGCCCCATCTTCTTTCTGGAGACTTCAGTTGATGTTAGGCCTGGCCATGATTTCCTGCAGAAAACTGATAAGAGACTCGAACACAAAGACATATATATGCAGTTAATTGAAGCTTTTTTTTCTAGAATTAGTACTCTATATGACCATTCATATCTTAACAAAGTTTACAATGTATATATATCTATATATGTCAATCTTGTAAATTTTGATATAAAATTCATACTTTAAGAAAAGTTTAAAGAATCAGAATAGAATCAAAGAGTTGAGATTAGTAATAGAATAGTCCCTTAGTTAATTTGTCTTTTGTCCTATCCCATAGCAGAAGATGGCCTTTTATTCTGGCATGATACAGGGAGTTTGCATTTTCCTTGTAACAACATGCTTGAGTTTAAAGAAGGAGAGAGCCAGTCTCCAACTCCAAAGTCAGCTTTAAATTTTAATTGAACTGGGACTATTAGAAGACCAATAGTGTTAAATCTTTAGAGAAAAGCAGAAACAAACATTTAGGAAGACATAAAATTTTTTAGATAATATATACCCATACACCGTTTCACTCTGTTTCTTGGGATAGATGATTTGTCCCTTTTCTTCAGTTGTCTCATTTGTCCAGTGTTCTTCAGATTCCTTAACCTTCATTCTCCTAAAAGACAAAAACAAAAACCTTTCCCCAAGACTAATTTTGGGGCTGTTCCTTTTTGGCAAGTTATTATCTGATTAAATGAAAAGACATGTGTTACTGAATCAAGTTAGTTTAAATTGGATGCTCATGCTGGTTGATGAACTATCACCTCCTCTAATTAAGAGGTCTCTTTTGTTCAAATCGAACCTTTATCAATTTTGATGGTACCCACATCTTATCTTCTCCTGTAGAAACAAAAGCAAAACCTCATCCCCAATGTAATACATACCCTGGTTTCCATTCTGAGGTCAACACATCCTTAAAGTATATAGGCTGATTTAATTCTGTAGTTTTTCCTATTATCCAGTGTCTCTCTGCAGCTGTTGTTCCTTTCTCATTGGCATTCAGAAAATTCAAAGTTAGAAGAGCATTATGCAGTCTATTTCTGGGGTTTTTTGTTACCCCTTTCTGTTTATTTAGCATATCCTTTAGAGTCCTGTTTGATCTTTCTATAACTGCTTGACTTGTAGGATTATGTGGTATACCTGTAATATGCTTTATATTATAGTAAGCAAAAAACTGTTTCATTTTAACAGAGACATATGATGGAGCATTGTCAGTTTTGATTTGTGCAGGTATACCCATGATGGCCATAACTTCTAGCAAATGAGTGATTACAGAATCAGCTTTTTCAGAACTCAAAGGAGTTGCCCATTGAAATCCTGAATAAGTATCAATGGTGTGGTGTACATATTTCAATTTTCCAAATTCTGCAAAATGAAATACGTCCATCTACCAGGTTTCATTTCTCTGAGTACCCTTTGGGTTACATCCTGCTGGTAATGGTGTTTGATTGTAGAAGGAACAAGTAGTACATTTGTTTACTATTTCTTTGGCTTGTTGCCAGGTTATGGAAAAATCCTTTTTTAAACCTTTACTATTGACATGATGTTTTTTATGAAATTCTGTGGCCTCCAGCACATTTCCTATCAATAATTTATCAATCTCATCATTGCCTTGTGCTAGAGGGCCTGGCAGACCAGTATGGGATCGAATGTGAGTTATATATAAAGGATGACTCCTTTTCCTGATTGTATCTTGTAATTGAATAAATAGTGAAGTTAATTCTGAAGCATCAGGGATAAATTCTGCAGTCTCAATATGTAATACCACTCTTTCAGCATACTGAGAATCAGTTACTATGTTGAGAGGTTCTGAAAAATCCATTAATACCAACAGAATAGCATACAATTCTGATTTTTGAACTGAATTATACGGACTTTGAACCACTTTACTTAAATTTTCTGATTTGTAACCTGCCTTTCCTTCTTTGTTGGCATCTGTATAAAATGTACAAACTCCAGATATGGGTTTTTGCCGTACAATTCGAGGCAAGATCCAATCAACTCTCTTTATAAGATCAATTCTATCGCTTTTGGGATATTTGCTGTTAATTTCTCCCAAAAAATTACTGCAAGCTCTTTGCCAAGGTTCACTTTCTGTCCATAATTTTTCAATGTCCTCCTTAGTTAAAGGTACCACAATTTCTGCTGGGTCTATTCCTGCTAATTGACAAAGTCTCAGTTTTCCTTTCCAAATCAAGTCAGAGATTTTTTTCCACATAAGTTTTTAATTTTTTATTTGGTTTATTTGGTAAAAATGTCCATTCCAATATAATATCTTCCCTCTGCATTAATATTCCAGTAGGAGAATGCCTAGAAAGTAAAATAACCAAAATGCAATCCAGCTTTGGATCAATATGATCCACGTGCCCTTCATGTACTTTCTTTTCTACCAAGGCCAATTCTTTCTCAGCTTCAGGTGATAATTCTCTGCAAGGCAAAATTTTCTTTACTTCTTCAAACATTCTTTCTAAAGTATCTGCATTTGAGTCAGCTAGTAAAATATCATCCATATAATGATAAATTATAGATTTAGGAAATTTTTTACATATCACTTCCAATGGCTGTTGTACAAATTATTGGCACAGAGTTGGGCTATTCAACATTCCCTGTGGGAGGACCCTCCATTGAAATCTTTTAACCGGTTGAGAATTATTATAAGTAGGCACTATAAAAGCAAATCTTTCTCTGTCTTTTTCTTGTAAGGGTATTGAAAAGAAGCAGTCTTTTAAATCAATAACTATGAGAAGCCATCCTTTTGGTAACAGAATAGGCAAAGGCATCCCAGACTGTAGAGAGCCCATTGGCTGAATTACTTTGTTAATTGCTCTAAGGTCTGTTACCATTCTCCATTTACCAGATTTCTTTTTAATAACAAATACAGGAGAATTCCAAGGGCTGGTTGATTCTTCAATATGCTGAGCATTTAACTGTTCTTCTACCAGATCTTCTAAAGCCTTGAGTTTCTCTGTTGTTAAAGGCCATTGCTGGACCCATACAGGCTTGTCTCTTAACCATTTTAAAGGTAGAGCTGTTGGTGTCTTTGGAAGATCATCAGTTGTTGTGCCCTGTTCTTGTATAATATGGATGACTGGTGACCACTCATTAGAACAATATCTTCTAATATTTCTCTCAGTAACATGTGCTAGTTTATGATTTGTTTCTGAGATTGGAGGGATGCTAATCTAAGTATTCCATTGTTGCAACAAGTCTCAACCCCACAGGCTCATGGTTATGTTAGCCACATATGGTTTTAATTTTCCTCTCTGTCCTTGTCCTTCTTGACCTATACATTCGAGCCATCTTGCACTCTGTTTCGCCTGAGATAATGTCCCAATTCCTAACAGTTGAACATTTACCTCCTGAAGAGGCCAAGTTGGATGCCAAAATTCTGGTGCAATTATGGTAACGTCCGCACCTGTGTCTACCAGACCAGACAACAAAACGCCATTTATTTTTATCCTTAATTTTGGTCTTTGTTCATTAATCGAAGTTTGTCAAAAAATTTTCTTTATGTTTTCTCCTGAATTTTCTATTTTCTCTGTTTCATCATCCTGACCAGCATGATTTATTCCAATAGGCATTTGGTTATTTAATCGCTCTGAGCAGGGATTTCCTCTATGGCTGCAGGAAAGGTTTGAACTGGATTTGCTATGGGCGCCTGCATGAGGCACCTCTGGGAGTTTCCCGAAGACTGAGGCAAAGGATTACCCTGTCTGTCCTTTGTTGATCTACATTCATTGGTCCAGTGTTTTCCCTTACCACACCTTCTGCATACTCCAGAAGGAAGGGGCATTCTGTTGCCATTGTTCCTTGAAGAAACATTGTTTCTAGGAATGACCTGTTTACAGTCCCTTTTCAAATGTCCTTGCTTTCCACATCCAAAACATCTAACATTCCTCAAACCTTTTGAAATTGCTTCTCCTACCCACATATCATCATGGCCATGAGCTTCAACATTAACCGTGTCTCTAATCCAATCTTCCAAAGGTGCAGATCTTGCCTTTAACAGCCTGATTATTCTTTTGCATGCTGCATTTGCATTCTCAAAGGCCAAAGATTCAATTATTGCCTTACTAGCTTCTGAATCCGAGACCATTCTCTTTACTGCTGAAGCCAGTCTTTGTAAAAAATCTGTAAAAGATTCTTTTGGGCCTTGCATAACCTTTGTAAATGACTCAGACTTTTTTCCTGGTTCCTCAACTCTGTCCCATGTATTCAAGGCTGCCGTTCAACATAAAATTAGGGTTTGGACATCATATCAACATTGTGTTTGTACTGAAGCATATTGGCCTTCTCCAATAAGCTGATCCTGGCAAACTTGTATTCCTCTATCCCTCCATTGTTTTTCTATGTTTTTAGCCTTATCCTTGAACCACGTCAGAAATTGAAGTCTCCGGCTGGGTTTCAGAACAGCTTGTGCAAGGTCCCACCAGTCCTGTGGTACAATCCTATTATATGTTGACCAAGAGTTTAACATTTGCTTTACATATGGGGAATGCATGCCATAAGATACTATTGCCTCCTTAAACCTTTTTAAATTCAACATTTCAATTGGAGCCCAAATATTTTGTGTAGTCATTTGATCAGGCATCTGCTGTACGGTTACAGGATAAATTAAGAGTGACTGTGTGAAAACAGGCTTTTTTTTCTGTAATCTTATGATCCAAACTTGAAACAACTTCACTGTTAATTTCTTCTGTCTGAATTTTTACAGGTTTAACAAGTTTTTCTAAAGCTGTTATCCTGGCACTTAAATTGACTATCTTTTTAAATATTAAAATGAGGATAAGCATAGTGATAAACTGCATAATTCCAACAATACCAATCTTCTCATATAGTTGTTCCATTGTCAGACTGCCTAAAATTTCAAACAAAACCCAATTTTCTTCCAATGTACACATAAAACCCATTTTTTTTTTTTTTTTTTTTTTTTTTTTTTGGTTTTTCGAGATAGGGTTTCTCTGTGTAGCTTTGCGCCTTTTCCTGGAACTCACTTGGTAGCCCAGGCTGGCCTCGAACTCACAGAGATCCGCCTGCCTCTGCCTCCTGAATGCTCGGATTAAAGGCATGCACCACCACCGCCCGGCTAAAACCCATTTTTTTAATGTGGAAAAAATTTCTCTTTTAAATAGTTTTCTTTAAATTATCTGATATGTTATGACTTACCAAATCTGCATAGAACAGTAGAAATCTGAGGAAATTTCAAAACAGTCACCTAGTGTCCGAGGTGTAAATCCAGAGAGAGAGAGAGAGAGAGAGAGAGAAAGCACGCAAGAAAGCGTAAAAGGCTAAAGCTTAAATCCAGCCACATGTTCCCTCTTGAGCTGAGTCAAGGCTTGGCTCTGGCTTCTTTAAGCTCCAACCACATGCATTGGCTTTACAGGCAGGGGCCCTGTTTGGCAGGGCAGGCCTGAGTAGCATCGGCTTTAAGCAAGCAGCTCACAGTTAGTCTGGCTTGAGGCCAAGCAGACCTAGGCCTGGGCTAGGAAGCTGGCTGCCTGGACTAGTGAGCCGGCTGCCCAGCCTCCTGCCCTTGCGGGAAAGCGGACCTGCTGCCAAGCCAAGTGGTTTTTAATGGATTCTTGTCACGTTTGGCGCCAGATGTAGATGTAACCAACCATCTTATTAAATAAGAAACACAGAACCAATGTAAAAGAGAAAGTCGAGAGGTCAGAGCTAAAATCTTACCCTTCCTCCTGCGAGCTCCTAGCTTCCCAAAAGAGAGCTATTTCCTGTGTGTAAGTCATTTCATAGTCTTTTGTTCTGCCTTCTCATTGGTTGTAAACCCAAACATGTGACTGCCTCATCACTGTCTGTATGTACAGCCCCCCAGGTCTTAAAGGCATATGTCTCCAATGCTGGCTGTATCCCTGAACACACAGAGATCTACCTAGCTCTTCTACCAAGTGTTGGGATTAAAGGCGTGTGCCACCACTGCCACACTCTTGCTATGGCTCTAATAGCTCTGACCCCCGGGCAACTTTATTTATTAACATACAATCAAAATCACATTTCAGTACAATTAGAATACTAATACACAGTGGTTATCAGTCCCAAGGCCTCTGTGGACTTTGTAATGTTCTTAAGTTACCCTGTGTTCCTGTTGTGCATCATTGTCTGATTAGCCTCCTTCTGAATTTGTTTTTTTTTCCTTTAAAAACCAAATCCACTGTTTTACATTCACAAGAGATTGCTATTGAATTTGGCACAAATCTCCAGCCAATCTGGGATAGGTCTGTGGCCAGGGATTGGAAACACTGTGCTGTGTCCTTCAGCTCACCCAGTCATGTCACTCAGGTATCATTTTCTAATCAAGGCCTTGAGAATAAGAAGATCCCCCAGTCCATTGGGAGGACTCTTCCAGGAGGCAGGCTTCTGGCTTAACTCCTCTGCTGAGCAAGTCAAAGTTGGCTTGTGTGTGCTTGGCCCTGGGCTCTGCTGTGGGTAGAGTATGGGTGAGCCCAACAGCTGCCCATTGTGAGTGAGAGGCTGCTGTCCACAGATAAAAAGGAGTGGCCAGCCATGGTGAATGAGGTTCCCCTGTCCCCAGACTGGGAGTAGTGGCCAGTTTAGCTTCAGGAGCCAGTGTGGTGGTTCCTCTCCCAGCTAGGTGGGAGCCAGGCAAAACAGAGTTTGGAGTATTCTGCCTGGTCCTGTGTGTACTGCATGTCCTGTGTGGTCCTAGCAACTCCCTGGGACAGGGCAGCAGCCTCTGAATAACTTCACTCTATGGGCTGCATCTGTGCAGAGCATCTGCACAAAGCATGGGAAGCAGGACTTTGCTTAGAAATATCCTGGTTTTTGACATCATTGTGAAATGCTGGTGCCTGTAGTGCTTGTATTGTCATTATGGAAGACAGATTTGCCAAACTCAGAGAGCCTTGGTCTCTCTATTATCTTCCAGAAGTTCTCAACTTTTAACATTTAGGTTTAGAATCCCTCTGGAGTTAATTTTTTGGAGCTTGTAAACAGTATCTCATATGTAGTGTAGCACTCCACTGCTAAACTGTGATGTAGAAGAGTAGAATTGATGGTATAAGGATTTATCATATCTTAGGAAACATTAAGTCACACAAAGTAGAATTTAGCCTCCCAAAGACCTCAGAGATTTGAGTAGTATGCTAACCATGCCTGTTAGAGATTAGTGTGATAAGATGTAAATGTTTGTTCACTGGGATTAAGCAGCAATTAAGCTACGTTCCCATAACAAAGCAGACAACTCTGATTTACTACCAGCCAAATGCCCACACCCCCTCAAAGAACAGGCCTCTAAGGTGATGCTCAAGGGGCCATTACAGGGTCACAACCAACATTAAGTCCTGGTGTACCATAAAGATATATTAATTCTACAACAGTGCATTCTCAGCCTTTTTGAAAAGTAGTTTTGAGACAGTGTTTCCTATGTTGATTGAGGTAGACTTTAACCCTGTCCATAGTCCCATAGGCATTGCCCCTGTTATCTGCCTGACTAAATACCCTAAATTCTTGGATTTTAGATCTGTAGCACCACAGAGTTCTACAATTACCAGTTTGAGTCACATAGTGGACTGTCCATTGCAGCAACAGAAAAAAGGATTTGTGTGGTGATAGTGTTCCCCAAAATAGTGCACCCTAAAAAACTTGTCTGGGGTCAGAGAACAGAACAGCCACTAGATATAAAGGCCAGAAAATGGTGGCACACACGCCTTTAATCCGAGCATTCCAGAGGCAGAAATCCATCTGGATCTCTGTGAGTGATCAAGGCCACACTGGAAACAGCCAGTGTGTTAACAAGAGCCTTTAATCCCAGGAAGTGATGACAGGAAGCAGAAAGGTATAAAAGGCATGAAAACCAGGAACTAGCCTGGTGAAGCTTTTAGGCTTTTGAGTAGCAGTTCAGCTGAGATTCATTCTGGGTGAGGACCCAGAAGCTTCCAGTCTGAGGAAATAGGATCAGCTGAGGAACTGGCGAGGTGAAGAAGCTGTGGCTTGTTCTGCTTCTCTGATCTTCCAGCTTTCACTCCACTACCTGACTCCAGGTTTGTTTTTCTTGATAAGACCTTCTAACAATTTGTGCTACAGATTTGCATGTGGAACATGGCTTCTTCATTAAGACCAAAGAAGAGGAACAGTGTACTGTGTACACTTCAGGAGGAAACAGACTAGACAATAACTAGACCATGGACTGAAGTTTAAGGCAGTAAGCTGCCAGGTCTCCATCATAAAGAAGGACCTGATGGGGCAGGGTGAATGACTTTCTGTGTAATTTCCCAGCATGTATTAATTCCTTCATGTGAATAAAGAAAGACAGAATTGGTGGGTGTACAGTTTAGGGGGGATAGCTTGAACTACTGGGTTTTCAGATTCCAACTAGGGGAATTCTATGTGAAATTCTGGTTGACACAGTTAAATCAGCTTAGAGGTTTGAGACATAGACCATTGGCTATAAATTTGGGTCATTTTAGAGCATTCAGCAGCTAACATTTTACATGGGACAAAGTCATACAAAGTCTTATTAAAGGCATTCTCTCTACCAGGGAAGCTACTAGTCTTTCAACATTGAAAGACCCTAACCCTTCAGGCCCCAGGAGAATAAGGAACTAAAAAGAAAACTAGTTCCAAGGGCCACCTGACTCAATCATTACTCAACCTCCCCTGTAACAATGTAACAATGTAAAAAGATTTCTGTTAAGAGATATGCTCAACTGTGACTGGGATAGTTGCAGGTGTTCCAGGATGGACCACTGAGACCTTTGTGTAAACTCCACTCCTGACCTGATACCCCTCCTGAGGTTTCAGGAAGAATGTACATGCAGACATGACTGTACCCACTCTCTGATCAGACCATGATCTTGTGAAACGAAATTGTATGGGAATTGTAACCTTATGGCTTTTGTGGGTTTTTCCTTTAAAAGCCTCCATGGGGCTGCAATAAGATGCGACTCTTGCTCTCAGGACAAGGGTTTGCCCGTCTGTACAGATGTGTCAATAAAAACCTCATGCTTTTGCATCAACTGGACTAGAGTCTGGGTTCTTGGGGCACCCAGATTTTGGGGTCCAACAAACATCAGTATAGCCTATTGTTCTTTTAATATTTTTTACCATTTTAAAGTCCTCTACCTGGGGGGGTCATGCCTTCCTTGGGAGGGGTGTCAAACAACCCAATCTCAGGATAGCCTAAGACCATCAGAAAGCACAGATATTTATATTGATTCATAACAGTAGCAAAATTATAGTTATGAAGTAGTAGTGAAATAATTCTATGATTAATGGGGTCACCACAATGTGAAGAACTGTATTAAAGGGTCACCATGTTATGATGCTTGAGAACTACTGGTTCAGGTTAATGTCTCTGGTAGCTCAAGCTTGCCTCACACAATGTAATTGACAGAATTGCTTTAAAAAATTAATTCTGACTCTTGCCTAGTCCTGGGAAGACAGTCCTGTAATTACTTCCAGGCTGGGCCTCTACTGGTCTGTGAGAATGAGGAATAAAACAGTGAATGAGTGTCCTCCAATCTTTCTGACTTTTATTAGGAACTTAAAATGAAGAGGGATCTGTGTAAGAATTGAGTTCACTGATAAACTATAGAGTAAATATATTCACAGCACAGAAAGGGAGGGGCAAGAAGGAGTTTCACTTTCCTGCTTTGACAGTAGTTGATATTTGTGGTGATATTTGTAATCTAAGAAATAAAGCTTACCTGCAGATCAGAGGATAGAGTTAAATAAACAGAGGTCAGACAGTGGTGGTGCACACCTTTAATCCTAGCACTCAGGAGGCAGAGATCTGCCTAGATCTCTGAGTTCAAGGCCACACTGGACTACATGAGATTAATCCAGTCTAGGAGAGAAACAGAGCCAGGCAGTAGTGCTACATACCTTTAACCCCAGTGTTTGGGAAGCACACACTATTAATCCCAGCACTATGAAGGTTGAGATAGGAAGTGAAGTTGCTGGGCAGAGAAAGGAATATAAGGTGTGAGGAGACAGGAACTAAAAAGCCTTTTGGCTGAGGACTCAGGAACATTCAGTCTGAAGATTCGTGGAAACAGGATTGGCTGAGGAGTTGGTGAGGTGAGAAGGGGCTGTGGCTTGTTTCCTCTGGTCTTTCAGCATTTACCCCAAAATCTGGCCCTGGATTTTCATTGTAAGACCATTTAGGATTTGTGCAACAGATATTAGCATTGAGTAGTGAGGTAATCAATTTTTTTCATGATGTCATTGTTTTAAGAATTGAGTAATATTATATTGTGTAAATGTACCACATTTCCCTTATACATTCTTCAGTTCAGAGACATATTGGCTATTTCCAGTTCTGACTATTATGAATAGAACCTCAGTGAATATAGCTAAGCAAGAATCTGTGTTGTAGGATGGAACATCCTTTGGGTATATGCCCAAAAGTGGTATAGCTGGATCTTGAGGTAGATAGATTCCCAGTTTTCTGAGGAACCATGATATTGATTTCTATAGTGGCTGTATGAGTTTGCACTTCTACAAGCAGTGGAGGTGTGTTCCTCTTGCTCCACATCTTCACTAGCATTAGTTGTAACTGGGGTTTTTGATATTAGACTTTTTGACTGGTGTAAGATGGAATCTAAAAGTAGTTTTGATTTGGATTTCCCTGGTGGCTAAATGTGTTGAACATTTCTTGAAGTATTTCTCAGCTATTTGAGATTCCTCTGTTGAGAATTCTCTGCTTAGATCTGTAGCAGGAATCTTCAAAGTTCTTATTAATAAAATCAAACCCGAGGCCAGTTATTGGGGTCCATGCTGGTAGATCAGAGAGACAGAACAATCCACAGCTATCTCACCTCGCCAGATCCTCAGCTGGTCTTGTTTCCTCCGACTGGAGGCCTCTGAGTTCCCATCCAGAATGGGTCTCAGCTGAATTACTGCTCAAAAGCCTGAATGCTTAACCAGCCAAAATCTTCTAGTTTCTGGTCCTCATGCCTTATATATCTTTTTGCTTTCTACCACCACTCCCTGGGATTAAAGGCTGGCTTTCTGGGATTAAAGGCGTGTGTCACCATGCTTGGCTATTTCCAATGTGGCCTTGAACTCACAGAGATCCAGAGGGATTTCTATCTCTGGAATGCTAGGATTAAAGGTGTGAGTGCCACCATTTTCTAGCCTTTGTATTTAGTGGCTGTCTGTTCTCTGACCCCAGATAAATTTATTAGAGTACACAATATTTTGGGGAACACAATACCACCACATAGATCTGTGCCGCATTTTTTATTTGGATTATTCAGATTTTCAACTGTAGGCAGATGTTTCCTTCCTGCCTGCAGCTGCCAAATAAACACTGAGGCTTATATTAATTACAAATTCCCAGCCAATAGCTTAGACTTACTATTAACTAGCTCTTACAACTTAAATTAGCTCATTTCAATTAACCTATGTGCTCCCTGCCCTGACTCTCGTGGCATTTACCTATCTGGCATGTCTTCCTGTCTAGCTGGTGAGTCCTATGACTGCCCTTGTTTTTTCCAGAATTCTCTTAGTCTGGCTCTCCCACCCAATCTCTTCCTGCCCAGCTGTAGGTCAGCCACTTCTTTATTAGTCAATGAGAGTAATAGGTATTCACAGTGTACAGAAGGATTATCCCACAGCATTCAACATCTAGTTTTTGAGTCCTTTACATATTTTGGATATTTAGCATCTATTGGGTGTGGAATTGTTAAAAATCTCTCCTCATTACCTAAGCAGTCTTTTTGATTGACTGTTCTTTGCCATAGAGAAGCTTTACAATTTCTTAAGATCCCATTTACTAATTGTTGATCTTAGTGCCTGCGCTTCTTGGTGTTCAGAAAGTTGTCTCCTGTGCCAGTGCATTCAAGGCTTTTCCCCACTTTGTCTTGAATCATTTTCAGTGTATCTGGTTTTATGTTGGGGCTTTGACCTACTTTGACTTGAGTTTTGTACAGGGTGAATCTATTTGAATTCTTCTACATACAGAAACTCAGTTTAACAGGCACCATTTGTTGAAGGTGCTATCTTTTTTTTCATTTTGTATTTCTTTTTTTTTTTTTTTTTGGTTTTTTGAGACAGGGTTTCTCTGTGTAGCTTTGCGCCTTTTCCTGGAACTCACTTGGTAGCCCAGGCTGGCCTCGAACTCACAGAGATCCGCCTGGCTCTGCCTCCCGAGTGCTGGGATTAAAGGCGTGCGCCACCACCGTCCGGCTTCATTTTGTATTTCTTAATTTCCTTCTCAGAAATCAGGTATTCACGGGTGTTGAATTTATGTCTGGGTCTTTAATTCAATTTCATCATTTAATGTGTCTGTCTTACTGCCAATGCCAAGCTGTTATTTTATTGTTCAGAATTGCTTTAGCTATCTTGTTTTTATTGTTATTCGTATGAAGCTGCAAGCAGTCCTTTCAAGATCTTCAAATGAATGTGTGGGAATTTTGATGGAGATTGTGCTGAATCTTTAGATTGCTATTGGTAGGATGGCCTTTTTCTGTGTTAATCCTACTGATCCTTGAGCCTGGAAATTCTTTCTATTTCCTAATATCTTCTTCAGTTTCTTTCCTCAAATACTTGAAGTTTTCATCATACAAGTACTTCACTTGCTTTGTTAGAGTTACTCAAACATATTTTGTATTATTTGAGGGTATTGTGGTGTGTGTTTCCCTTATTTCTTTTTCAGTCAGCTTATCATTTCTATATAGGAGGGCTACTGATACTTTTGAGTTACTCTTGTATCCAGGCACTTTGCTGAAATTTTTCTATCAGCTATAGTTCCCTTGTCTAATTTTTAGGGTCACTTACGTATACTATCATATCATCTACAAATAACAATAATACTTTGACTTCTTCCTTTCCAAATTATATCTCATTGTTGTCCTTCAGTTGTTTTATTGGCCTATCTAGAACTTCAAGTACTGTATTGAGTAGATATATAGAGAGTTCACAGCCTTGTCTTGTTCCAGATTTTAATGGAATTACTTTGAGCTTCTCTCTATTTAATGTGTTGTTAGCTATAGGCTTGTTCTAAATTTTCTTTATTATGTTTATATATGTACCTTGTATCCCTAACCAATCCAAGGCTTTTATGATGTATGATTTTGTCAGAGATTTTTTTCAGCATCTAATGGTATTATACTGTGGGTTTTGTTGTTGTTGTTTAGTTTATATTTATGGTGGATTACATTTACTGATTTTTATATGTTGAACCATTACTGCCTCTCTGGGATGATGCCTACTCTATCACTTTAGATGATCCTTTTGATGTGTTCTTGGAATCTGTTTGCAAGTGTTTTATTGAGTGTTTATGCAACAATGTTCATAAGGAAAATTGATCTATAGTTCTCTTTATTTTTGCCATAACACTTGCCCTGGCCAGAGGGGTCAATGGGGACCTGAATGAGAGGGACAAGAGACACAAAAAATGAGAGCAAGACAGGATATCTGATCAAGCAGATAGATATTTTTGTCATTTCTTACATTTTTTTTGGAAGTTGCTTGCTTGTACTTCCTGCTTACTCAGATATTATTATTTTCTTCTCTGGTCTTTGATGGAATTGAAGACTAAATAGTTATAGTTTCCTTAATTTTGATAAAGAATAAATTAGATATAAAACTTTAGGCTCACCAAGATAGGATAGATAATTGAATGTTTTCTCTGCTTTTGTCAAATACAAAGATAGATATTGTAACTGTAATTCTTGCTCAATGACTATTTTGTTATCTGTAACTTTACTATATTAAAGTTAAAGCCTTCCTTTTCTTATTAGACAGAAAGTGGGAAATGCTGTAGGAGGATCCTTCTCTATGCTGTGAATGTGTGTTGCTCTAATTGGTTAATAATAGAGGCTGGATTGGCCTATAGCCAGGCAGAATAAGGCTGGGTGGGAAAGCCAAACACATAACGGAGAAGGAAGGGTGGAGTCTGGAGATGACAGCCAGCTGCCCATGGCCCAAGATGCCAGAGAATGGGTAAGTCATGGGCATGTGGTGGTACATAGATCAAGACAAATGGGTTTATTAAAATTTAAGAGCTAGTTAGTAATAAGCCTGAGCCATCAACCAGTGATTTATAATTAATATAAGCTTCTATGTGGTAATCTGTGAAGTGACTGCTGGGTATAATCAGTCAGACAGGACAGAAAGCTCCACCTCTGTTTATAATCTACTGAATACCTGATATTGGAATCCCCAGAGTCTGTCTAACTCTAGATTTTTGCAGTCTCCAGATTGTTAAGGGCCAATTCAGAAATTCAAATTTCCACTGTACCCCATCTCAAGTTCAACATAGCTGATGTAGCAGTATCTGATATAAATTATGTATGATCATTTAAAAACAAGAGCCTTAATTCATGAATATGTGGAATAGTTCCTTCTGGTTCTATTTTATGGAAAAACTGAGGAGTATTGGTTTCAACTCTTCTTTGAAAAGCTGGTAAAATTCTGTGCTAAAACTGCCTGTCCCTGGGCTCTTTTGTTTCTGTTTTTTTGGGGTTTTTGTTGTTGTTGTTGTAATGATTTGTTTTATTTTACTAGAGTTATAGGTTTATTTACATTGTTTATATGATGTTTATTGAACTTTGGTAAGTGGTACCTACCAAAAACATTATCCATTTCTTTTAGAATTTCCAATTGGGTGGAGAACAGCTTCTTACAGTATTTCATTATGATTATTTGGCTTTCCTTGTCTATTGTTATGGCTCTCTTTTTATTTTTGATATTATTAATCAGAATATTTTTTCTGTGTCTTAGTTTGGATAAGGGTTTGTCTGTTTTTTGTTGATTTTTCTCAAAGAACCAATCTGTTTTATTGATTCCTTGTGTTTTTGTTTCTATTTTATTAATTTTTATACTCATTTGATACTTTCTTCCTGTCTACTACTCTTTGGTATGTTTACTTCTTTTTGTTCTAGTGCTTTTATGTGTGCTGTTAAGTTGCTAGTATGAGATTTCCTCATTTTTTTCCCCCTTTTTCCCCATTTTTTACCAGCTGTAACCCATGGTGGTCTGATAGGATGCAAGGAATTATTTCAGTTTTGTTGTATCTGTTGAGACTTGAATTGTATCCAAGTGTGTCATCAACTTTGGAGAAAATTCCATGTAGTGCTGAGAAAGTGTATTTTTCTTTGAATGGAATATTTGTGAGGTTCATATGGTTTATAAAATCCATTAGCTCCAATATTTCTCTGTTTGGTTTCTGTCTTGATGACCTGCCCATTGATGAGGGTGGGGTATTGAAATCTACCAATATCAAACCTTGTGTGAAAGTCAATGTGTCATTTAATCTGTAGAAGTGTTTCTTTTACAAAAATGGATGACCTTGTATTTGGGGCATAGATATTAATAATTAAAATGTCATATTCATGGAGTTTATCTTTGATGAACAAGGAGTGTTCTTCCCCATCTCTTGATGAATTTTTTTGAAGTCTATTTTGGTAGATAATAAAATGACTACACAAGCCTGCTTCTTAGTCCCAATTGCTTTAAATATGTTTTTCCTAGCCTTTACCTTTTGGTAATCTCTATTCTTGGTGTTAAAGTGTGTTTCTTGTATTTGGTGAAATGTTGGATATTGTTTTTTAGTTCATACTGTTAATTTGTGTCTTCATTGGGTAATTGAGACCATTGATATTGAGAGATGTCAGGAATAATGATGATTAATTTCTGTTATTTATGTTGTTGTTGGGGGTGGTGGTGGTGGTAGTAGTGGTGGTGGTATGTGTATGAGAGTATGTTTGTTTTGTGTGTGTGTGTTTTCCTCCTTCTGGTTTTGCTGATGTGAGATTATTTATTTACTGTGTTTTCATGTGTGTAGTTAGTGTCCTTGGGTTGGATTTTTTCTTTCTAGTACCTTCTGTAGGGCTGGATTTGTACGTAGTTATTGTTTAAATTTGACTTTATCATGGAATATGTAAGATGAATTGGTAAATGGTCTTATTAATTAAAAAAAAAAAACCAGAGCCAGATATTGGGGTGAAAACTGAGAGATCAAAGGAATAGGACAAGCCACAGCCAACCTCACCTTACCAACTCCTTAGCCTCCAGAGAGAGCTACTTTCTCTATACTCATGCTTATATCCTTTCTCTGCCCTGCCATCTCACTTCCTCTCTCTGCCCAGGTACATCACTTATTCTTTCTGCCCAGCTCTATCACTTCCTGTCTGTCTGTACAGACCTCCAGACCTCTATGATTATTGCTCAGAATTAAAGGCATGTGCCACCATGCCTAGCTCTGTCCCAGTGTGGCCTTGAACTTACAGAGATCCAGATGGATCTCTGCCTCCCAAATTCTAGGATTAAAGGCATGTGCTACCATTGCCTGACTTCTATGTTTAATATTGAAAGGATGATAATTGGCACTGGTGGCAGTGCTGGTTACCACGTGGAAAGGTCACAGTCATGACAGAACCCAGTATCAGTATTCAGAGCTTTATTAGGAGGAATGGGGGGGAGTGGGGACCAGGCCTAGTGAGAGAGAAAGATGATGGGGTGGAGGAAGAGGGGAGCAGAGGAGGGAGCAGAGAGCAGAGAGAGCATGGGTTCTGCATCTGACTTTTAAGGCATAGATTGCATGACCATGCCATGCATATGTAGTTGCCAGTGCCCCCTGATGACGTAAGACTCAAGACCCCAATCTGCGCATGTGCAGGAGGGCAGGATCCTAACATTCTAGACTTTTTGTTTATTATAAAAAAGCAAGTGACTAGGAATAGGGGTGTCGTTTCTCACAGAAAAACTGCTTCCAGCTGACTTGGTGGGTGGCAGTTGACTCTTGGGAGGGGGTAGGGAAGGGGGCCTTCCAAGGTAGACAGTCATCCTGGGATGGTGGGCTATCCTGCTGCCCTGGAGTCATCCATTCCTCTTGGCTTGGCACTCTAGATGCTTTTGTGTCTGACAGGATGCTGATGAGACAGAAAAAGCCTGAAGTAGATCTCACCTGTCCAGATGGATTTAAACTGGTTTCTGGAGCTTGGGAAAAAATTTTGAACATGTTAAGAAGCAGCCATGAGAAAATTAGTGACCATTGTAGTGTTTAGTACTCTGTTTATATTGGTTGTGTTAATGAGAGAGACAGAGAGATTGGAACATGTTTTTAAGCTTTATCAGAGACAGATTATTTTAAGGCACCTGTTTCCTTTACTAGTTTAGCATCCAGAAGACACAGGTGATCAATTGTTGAGAGCATTTAACAGTAATAGATGGTTATATTAAAGTCTGTTTTTGTAGAGCCCAGATACTTTTGGGTCTGGGGATGTAAATATCTTTTAGCTGTTATAGTTTCTTACTTGATGATCCCTGGACTCCAGTTCTGTGGTGGTCCAAAGCTGCCATTAGCTGAGCAGTTAATTAGAAGAGGGAACTGGGAAGACAAAAGCTTGTGGTGCATGAGAACTTATTTCTTTGGAATTAGGGATAAGGCAGAGATCAGGGCCCTGTGTGCATGAGGAGGAGAAGCACTGTGACAGGTCTGGAATGAGGCACATGGAGGGAGCAATGAAATGAAAGCTCCTATCCTAGCTGGAAAATCTTTCTCATTAAGTAACCCTGAAAGTACAATTAAATCTGGTAGGTGGGTAAGGCTGTCCTCCCTACCCCGACAATAGGGAAATGAGAGGTGAGACCCCAAAACTCCCAGGACTGGGTTAGTGGCTCTGGTGTCCAGAAGGAAAGAAATGGATCACTTCCGTACTGCATTCTAGGTTTCCTACAAATGAGCCTGTGGCCTAGCCTAGAGATCTGCTGGAGGTCTTTGTCTGTCCCCCTGCCCCTTGGTGCTGTCAGCTGACCAGTTGTCTTTCTAGGTGGCACTTTGAATGAGGCTCAATTGATGGCTTGGCAGGGTACGCACTACCCTGTGTGGCCTTTCCCCCCCCCCTCATTTAAAACAGGGACCCAATGGCTTTTGGGAGCCAACATGTGCCAGCACTTGGCAGTTCTGTTCTCAGGCTTTTTTCATCTCTCCCCTGGTACACCTTAAATGCCACAGCTGAAACTTCTGCCTGTGGGGTCAGGAGCCTTGCTCTCCAGATGCTTAAGTTTTGACCCTATGTCAGGGAGGTCTGGGGGACAAGAGACGGATTTTACACCATGTCTTGAATTTTTTTTGATGTTTGCTGGCTTGGGGGCAGCTTTAGGAAGGCCTTCCAAGAGGCAGGCTATAAACTGATCTCTGGCTAAAGAGCCATCCTGATTACTGTAAACTTATTTGCATGGATCCTAGCCTGCTTTCAGACCCGTCTGTGCTTCTCAGGGCAACTTGAGAATGAGTGGGAGGAGTTAAGGTGAGTTAAAGCCCAATGCCAGAGAGCAGAAAGTGGAAGTCAGATAGAAGTGGTTGCACATGGCAGGGAAAGAATCAGAAATGGAGAAGGAGAAGGTTTCAGAGCTTCAGTAGAAAGCTTGGGGATAAGTTAACTCTTTTCATTTGCCCATTCACTGGCAGAAGTTAGATAATTCCCATGAAATATTGGGGTTGAAACAGCCAAATTTACTGATATTTGCCCCTATGTCCCATGGCTGCAGTGCCAAGAGAGAAAAATAAAAAATTAAAATGACAAACTGGGATCAGACTCCAGTCACAGGCATCCCTGAAGTAGAAGGATCTATGAATCAGCACAGGTTACTCCCCACTTTGTCAAGAGGGGATTAAGGGCTGGGAGCAGCCCAAGGACCTCCCCAGGGGGTCTGACAGCATTGACCCCTTCATCAAGGGAGAAAATGAGTCAGTGCCAGCCCAGCCCGAGGACCCCCTGGGGGTCTGGCATGAGGAATATAGCTCAGGCTGCAGTCTTGGGAAATGGTGGGGACTCACCAATCAACATTATGTCATGAGTTCCTTAAGTTTATTGGTTTGGAGACTTTCTCTGGAGAAACAGTCTTAATTTTCTCTTCTTGATCTTAGAGCTTATCTCTCCTCATTTCTTGGCATGTCTGTGTTTTCCAGTTGTTACTATCATCAATGTTTTCATTTTTGCTATTTAAGTTATTGATGAGGTTGATGCATTGGTTTTAGGCTTGCAAAACTTGCTCATATATTATTGTCTCTGTGTCTTAATTACTTCCAGATGACAACATCAGAGTCTGGAGTCATCTGTGAGAACATCAGTTGAGGATGTGCCCCCATCAGAATGGCTGGTTGCTAAGTCTTAGAGAAATTTTGTTGATTGATGATTGAGGTGTGAAGGCCCTGAGGGTGCAATAGACTAAGAAAGTTGGCCTGGACTGGATAAGAGAGCTAGCTGAGCATAAGAAAATTACCAAGTAAGAGAAAAGGCTAGTAAACAAAGATTCCTCATGGTTTTTGCCTCCAGTGCTAGCTTGAATTTCTATCAATATAGCAGTATGTGGTACACCAAAAGTGATTTTGTTGCTGCAAAGGACCTGAGAATGATGACTATTGGAGGAATGTTGAGGATATCCAGATTTAGATGGCAAAAGACATAGAAAGCTGCACACAAAGCTTAATCAGCTAGTCTTAGAAGACTTGGGATAAAGGACTGTGGAGAGTAATGTAGACAGTGGAGGTCAGGGTCACAGGATCTCAGTGGGAAATAGACTCCATGATAAACTAAGCTAGAAGTCATTTTGGGAATATTTTGGCCCCCTAACCTTTCTTTCTTTCTTTCTTTTTTTTTTTTTTTTTTTGGTTTTTCGAGACAGGGTTTCTCTGTGTAGCTTTGCGCCTTTCCTGGAGCTCACTTGGTAGCCCAGGCTGGCCTCAAACTCACAGAGATCCGCCTGCCTCTGCCTCCCGAGTGCTGGGATTAAAGGCGTGCGCCACCACTGCCTGGCTAAAGAGAATCTTTTTTTTTTTTTTTTTTGGTTTTTCGAGACAGGGTTTTTCTGTGTAGCTTTGCACCTTTCCTGGGACTCACTTGGTAGCCCAGGCTGGCCTCGAACTCACAGAGATCCGCCTGGCTCTGCCTCCTGCGTGTTGGGATTAAAGGCATGCGCCACCACCGCCACCACCTGAACCTTTCTTATTATGCCCAAGCCCCCAAGAACTTGAATAAGGCAGAATTTAAAAATAATGGGGCTGATTTCTTAGATGGGATACTAACTCTTGGATGGCTATTATGATTCATTCAGGACTACAGTGAAAAAAGGAACAAATGGGTCCATAAATAAATGGGAAGTCTGTGGGTTGAAGACAAAAACAACACTAGGTAGTTCCAGTTGACCCTCAAGTGCTGAACAAAGGCAGGGATTTTAAGGGAGATTATTACCATTAAATAGAAGGGCCTTACTCTACACTGGGAGCCTAACAAGGTGCCATAAGGGTACTAATCCATCTTTCTCACCTATTTTTTTCTTTTTTTTAAATTTTATTTTACAAGCTGGGCAGTGGTGGCACACACCTTTAATCCCAGCACTGAGGAGGCAGAGCCAGGTGGAACTCTGTGAGTTTGAGGCCAGCCTGGACTACCAAGTGAGTCCCAGGAGAGGCACAAAGCTACACAGAGAAACCCTGTCTCAAAAAACCAAAAAAAAAAATTATTTTACAATATCATTCAGCTCTACATATCAGCCATGGATTCCCTTGTTCTCCCCCTCCTGCCCCCTCCCCTTCCTCCACCCCACCCCCCATTCCTACTTCCTCCTGGGCAAAGTCTCCCCCAAGGACTGAGATCAACCTGGTAGACTCAGTCCAGGCAAGTCCAGTCCCCTCCTCCCAGACTGAGCCAAGCATCCCTGCATAAGCCCCAGGTTTCAAACAGCCAACTCATGCAGTGAGCACAGGACCCAGTACCACTGCCTAGATGCCTCCCAAACAGATCAAGACAATCAACTGTTTCACTTATTCAGAGGGTCTGATCCAGTTGGGGGCCCCTCAGCCATTGGCTCATAGTTCGTGTGTTCCCATTCGTTTGGCTATTTGTACCTGTGCTTTATCCAACTTGGTTTCAACAATTCTCGCTCATATAAACCCTCCTTTTTCTCGCTAATTAGACTCCCGGAGCTCTACCTGGGGCCTAGCCATGGATCTCTGCATCCAGATCCCTCAGTCGTTGGATGGGGTTTCTGGCACGACTATTAGGGTGTTTGGCCATCCCATCAACAGAGTAGGTCATATGACATAAAATACCTTGGGGTAACACTAACCAAGCAAGTGAAGGACCTATATGACAAGAACTTTAAGTCCCTGAAAAAAGAAATTGAAGATGTCAGAAAATGGAAAGATCTCCCATGCTCATGGATAGGCAGGACCAACATAGTAAAAATGGCAATTTTACCAAAAGCAATCTACAGATTCAATGCAATCCCCATCAAAATAACAACACAATTCTTCACTGACCTGGAAAGAATAATACTCAACTTCATATGGAAAAACAAAAAACCCAGGATAACCAAAAGAATCCTGTACAATAAAACAACCTCTGGAGGCATCACGATCCCTGACTTCAAGCTCTACTATAGAGCTACAGTAATAAAAACAGCTTGGTATTGGCATAAAAACTGACATGTGGACCAATGGAATCGAATTGAAGACCCTAATATTAATCTGCACACCTATGAACATATAATTTTTGACAAAGAAGCCAAAACTTTACAATGGAAAAAAGAATGCATCTTCAACAAATGGTGCTGGCATAACTGGATATCAATGTGTAGAAGGCTGCAAATAGATCCATATCTGTCACCATGCACAAAACTTAAGTCCAAGTGGATCAAGGACCTCAACATAAATCCAGTTACTCTGAACCTGCTAGAAGAGAAAGTAGGAAGTAGTCTTGAACACATTGGCATAGGAGATCACTTCCTAAATATAACACCAGTAGCATAGACACTGAGAGAAACAATCAATCATCAAAGGGACCTCCTGAAACTGAGAAGTTTTTGTAGAGCAAAGGATATGGTCAACAAGGCAAAGTGACAGCCTACAGAATGGGAAAAGATCTTCACCAACCCCACATCTGACAGAGGACTGATATCCAGAATATATAAGGAACTCAAGAAATTAGACATCAAAATGACTAACAGTCCAATTAAGAAATAGGCTATAGAACTAAACAGAGAATTCTCAACAGAGGAAACTCAAATGGCTGAAAGACATTTAAGGAATTGCTCAACATCCCTAATCATCAGGGAAATGCAAATCAAAACAACTCTGAGATACCACCTTATGCCTGTCAGAATGGCTAAGATAAAAAACACTGAAGACACTTTATGCTGGAGAGGATGTTGAACTATGGGAGCTCTCCTCCACTGCTGGTGGGAATGCAAGCTTGTACAACCACTTTGGAAAGCAATATGGTGCTTTCTTAGAAAATTGGGAATCAATCTCCCGCAAGATCCAGCTATACCACTCTTGGGCATATACCCAAGGTATGCTCAATCATACCACAAGAGCACTTGCTCAGCTATGTTCATATCAGCATTGTTTGTAATAGCCAAAACCTGGAAGCAATTTAGATGCCCTTCAACTGAAGAATGGATAAATAAATTGTGGTACATATACACAATGGAATACTACTCAGCAGAGAAAAACAATGACATCATGAGGTTTGCAGGCAAATGGATGGATCTAGAAAAATCATCCTGAGTGAGGTAACTCAGACTCAGAAAGACAAATATGGTATGTACTCACTCATAGGAGGATACTAGATGTGGAACAAGGATGACTGGACTGATACTCACATCACCAGGGAGGCTACCTGGAAAACAGGACTCCAAGAAAGACACAAGGGTCACCCAATGACGGAGAAATGGCTGAGATCTACATGAACAACCTGGACATGAGTGGGAGTAATGAAGGGCAAGGGTTGAGGGAAAGAGAGCCTGTGGGAGCGAGAGATCCCAGCTGGATCAAGAACAGAGGGAGAACAAGGAATAGGAGACCATGGTAAATGAAGAGCACATGAGAAAAGGAAGAAACAAAGTGCTAGAGAGGCCCACAGAAATCCACAAAGATACCCCCATAATCGACTGCTGGCAATGGTTGATAGACAGCCGGAACTGACCTAATTCATCCTTCTATGCCCTAAGTTAAGGGAAGAATTAGGCAAAGTGAGTCCCAGTTCCAGGAAGCAACTTCATACAAAGCCTGCTGCAACTCTGGTCCAAGCATGGCAGGGTCCATCACAACTTAGAAACCAAATTTTGGGGGAATCATTGATGTTTAACTGTTTCTGAAAACAACAAAGATGCAAAATTTAAGGCCATACATTCTTAGTGTGTATTTTCAGTTCAGTACTGTTGTAAGCATCTGTATTTGGTATGATAAGAGCTCCAGTGAGGAGACTGTGAGAGTTCATTGCTTGATGCTATGAGAATGAAGCCTGGGTTGTATTTTGAGAACTTAAGATGCTGAGATATTTAAGCTATGAGACATCTTCCATGGAGAGCTGCGTATATGGAGTGGAAGTAACCAAAGATAGAGATATAAGAAAAATTGTGGAGAGAGGGACATCTAAGCCCTTTGAAACTGAAGCCCTATTTGTCTGACACAGAGCTATGGGATTTGATGGTTGCCCTGCTGGGTTTCAGCCTTGCCTTGGTCCAGTCTTCCCCCACTATGTCTCAATTCCTCTCTTTTGGAATGGGAATGGCTATTCTGTGCCATTTGGATGTTGGAAAGATTTAACTTGTTTTCTGATTTTACAAGATGACACAGTCAAGAGATTGTCTTGAGTGTCAAAAAAGACTGGACATTTGCACAGTGTAGGGGCAGAGTATGAGGATCATTGAAGTGACTAAATTTGTTTTCTTCATGGATGACCCTAAGCCTATAGTGACCTGGGTGTGAATCTAGTTGACTGAATAAAAAGCTACCATATAAAATAAGGTATCTGGACACTTGTCTCTCCTTGGTGGCTTTGTTTGGGTTGTTTGTAGAACCTTTAGTAGGAGAAATCTTTCTAGATGAAATTCTACATTGGGGATAGGATTTGAATGTCAATAGCCTCTACCCATTTTCTGTTCTTTGTTTCTACTATGGTATGGTTGAAACAAATCAGCCAGCACCCTTCTTGTGCTATCACGAGTTCACCACTATCATAAATGGTATCTCTATATCACATAATATACACTTGAAGCAAATTGCTATTAAATCTTAAGCCATTTTGCTTGCTTGAATTTTTAAATTTTATTGTTTTTATTCTAGTTTCTGAAGATAAGGTTTGTCTGAGTAGCCCTGGATGTTCTGAAAGTTGCACTGAAGACCAGGCTGGCTTCAAAATCAGAGATTCACCTGATTCTTGCTCCTACATGCTGGGATTAAAGGTTGGCCAACATTCCTGGTATTTGGTGATGGGCATAGAGTATATATATATATATATATATATATATATATATATATATATATATATATATTTTGGTTTTTCGAGACAGGGTTTCTCTGTGTAGCTTTGCGCCTTTCCTGGGACTCACTTGGTAGCCCAGGCTGGCCTTGAACTCGCAGAGATCCACCTGGCTCTGCCTCCGAGTGCTGGGATTAAAGGCGTGCGCCACCACCGCCCGGCCGAGTATATATTTTTTTTTACATGTCAATCATAAACTGCTTTCTGAGCTTCACTCTCAGCTTTAATTTTGAAATTTGGCAGAGTGTATTGTTCTCTTTCCCATGATGGTAGTATTCATGACATTAATACTGCCTAGGCCTTCTGAGTCATTAGATTACAGGTGTGTGACATTCATCCTACTTGTGTTTGTTTTAATTTTTTTAATGAATATGATTCTTTTGCCTGTATTCATGGATATGTACCAACCATGTGCCTGATCCTCACAGTAGTCAAAACATTGTCTTGAAACCCATGAGCTTGGAATAGTTATGACCCCCCATGTAAGTACTGGCAATTTAGCCCACCTTTATGCAAGAGCAGCAAGAACTCCTAACTTCTGAGCTATCTCTCCTCCCCTGTGTTGATTATTTGTGATAAAAATTTATATTGTTAATGTTTTCATCTATCTATTTGTAAGTGTTTTAATGCACAATTCCTTTTAGTAAGGTTTATTAAAGTTACAGTTTAAACTGGAACACTTACGATTCCTGGAAGATGAATACAGAACTGGAGTGAATGTATAACTCTTTGTAGGAACTTCAGTATTTCTTCTTTTTTGTTTGATTGATTGGTTGATTTTTGCAGTGGGGATAAGTTGTTAATATTTACTTCTTGATGTCCAGGAACTGATTGCATTGCCTTGGCTAGCTTTTAACTCAGAAGCAGATATATCTGCCTCTGCCTTCTGAGTGCTGAGATTAAAGACATTAACCAATATACCAAGCTTGCTTATCTTTTTTGTAGTTAGTAATTGTTTATACAATTTCTCTGATGTGTACTCAATACTGTTGATATGTTTGCTTGTCTCTCTATGTCTGTTAATAGGTAATTTTCTTGCAGTGTGATATCCCACTCAAAGTGTTCAGAAATGATAGAGGTAAACATTCTATTCAGTTTCCTTCTAAAATGACTTGATGATTATATTATAATGTCTATGTCATAAATAAGGGTGGGAAGCAGAGGAATTATGACTATTTTGTCAAAGAAGTATACTTTTACAATATTATCAGTATTATGGTTTTGTTGTATACATATATATGGCATATTTATGTTTGGCATATTTTAGGATGCAGTGACCTATAATGATGTGCATGTCAACTTCACTCAGGAAGAGTGGGCATTGCTGGATCCTTCTCAGAAGAATCTCTACAGAGATGTGATGCTGGAGACCTATATGAACCTCACTGATATAGGTAATGCTGTAAATTTTTTGTCACATTTAAAAATAAGGGGACAACTGTTTCTTGGTTATTGGTGTGCTTCTCTAATGTTGATTGAGAATGAGGAAGAATGGGGTGAATAAATCATGCATGGTTCTAAGGATCACTGAAGATTGTAACTTAAATTTTGCACAAGTTCTAGTACTACTTTATATATTTCCTCATGCTATATTTTAGGCTACAATTGGGAAGATCATAAAGTTGAAGAGCACTGTCAAAGTTATCAAAGATATGGAAGGTAATTTTCATGTGCAAGCTGATACAAATGCGCCTCTGGAGATATTTTAATGTATCTAGAAGTTTTAAAGAAAAGTACCAGTAGCAGCTTAAATTTGCATTGATGATTCTTAAATGCTCACAAACCCATATACCTCGATGACAGGTAAGTGAATTGTGTTTGCAAGTCATTCTTTTAAGAAGGAAGACAAGGAATCAATGCCTTAACATATATCACCATTTGAATCATAGCTCCATCAGAGCTAGCTGTGCTGTAGAACTGCCAATCCATTTAGTTTCATACCACTCATATTACAAAAGGTATACATGTTGACTATGTGATAAGTGTATGTCTAAAACCTTCTAATAAACAAATAGTCCATAGTAAAACCAGTGTTATTCATAGTGGTTCTATCATTGCTAAGTTTAGTGAGATGGGCAGTTAGAGTCAAGAGTTAAGTGAGAGTTGTTGTGAAGAAACCTTAATCCCTATACCAGAAACAGAAAGTCAAACTGTGTGAATGCAATGTAGAAACCTTTTATTTGTTATTCTTCCTTTAATAGGTACATCATATGTTACTCTGGATACAAGTCATATAAGCATAGGTGTAGACACATTTCTAAATGGTCTTATTAAATAAAAAACATGGAGCCAGATACAGGGGTGAAAGCCTGAGAGAGATCAGGGAAATAGGGAAAGCCACAGCTAACCTTACCTCACCAACTCTGCAGCTTCCAAATGCAAGTTACTTCCTGTCTACCCATGCCTATATGCCTTGCTGTTCTGCCATCTGATTTGCTTTCTCTGTCCAGCTACATTACTTCCTCTTCCTGCCTAGCTCTGTCACTTCCTGTTTTTCTGTACAGACATCCATGGTTAACTAGTGTTGGAATTGAAGGTGTTTGCCACCATACCTGGCTCTGTTTTCAGTGTGGCCTTGAACTCACAGAGATCCAGACAGATCCCTGCCTGCCAAGTAATAGGATTAAAAGCATGTGTTACCATTGCCTGACTCCTTTGTTTACTTATAATGGCTGTTCCTATTCCTCTGATCTCCAGGCAAGCTTTATTTATTAAAACACAAATAAAATATCATCACATTTCAGCACAAATAAAATATCACCACACATAGTGATATAGAAAGAAGCTATGTACCTCTCTCCATCTCAGAACATTATGTAGTAGTACTCATGTTGAGTAGACTTGTTGAATGTAATTCATGTTTACAAGTAATTGCTTTTCCAGCTTCAATGGAAATACATCAACAAACACACTGAAGAAAAGCCCTATGAGTACTAGTATTATATAAATAATTCTGTTTGTCCTGGTTCACTTTGCAAATGTAGTATGACTCACAGTATAGGAAATTTGTCAATGGAATAAGTGGGGTAAAGGTCTGAATTCTACCAGTTGTCTTCAAATATGTGAAAAATCTCATTAAAAATGCCATAAATGTGAGCCAGGTCATTATAGCTCTTACCATCATAGGCATTTTCAAATATGCAAAATAATCTTTAATGAAAGGAAACAACATGAGTGTAAGCAAAGTGATAAAACCTTAAGATCTGATTCCTCTTTACATTTAGACCAAATTGTAAAGTTAACTCATACAGATATAAAGATTCAACAGTGTAACAAATGTGTTACAGCTTTTAAATGTGCCAATTATCCTTGCAGGCATGAAAGAAGTCATACAGGAGAGCAAACTTCTGAATATACTGAATGTGTTAAAGCATTTTCATATCATAGTCTTCTTCAAAGGCATGAAATTCATATTGGAAAGAAGCCCTATGCAGGTATTCAATATGGTGAAGCCTTAACATGTCATAATAGACTCCGAATACATAAACATACACATACTGGAGAGAAACCCTATGAATGTATTCAATGTGGTAAAGCATTTGCATATCATAGTCTTCTTCAAATGCATGAAAGAACACATACTGGAGAGAAACCCTATGAATGTAATCAATGTGGTAAAGCCTTTGCACGTTATAGTCATCTTCAAAGGCATGAAAGAACACATATGGGAGTGAAACCCTATGAATGTAATCAATGTGATAAAGCCTTTGCATGTTACAGTTATCTCAAAATACATAAAAGAACACATACTGGAGAGAAACCCTATCAATGTAATCAATGTGGTAAAGCCTTTGCACATCATAGTAGTCTCCAAATACATAAAAGAACACATACTGGAGAGAAACCCTATGAATGTAATCAGTGTGATAAAGCCTTTGCTCATCACAATTCTCTTAAATGGCATAAAAGAATACATACTGGAGAGAAACCCTATGAACGTAATCAATGTGGTAAAGCCTTTGCACAACAAGGTCATCTTCAAAGACATGAAAGAATACATACTGGAGAGAAACTCTATGGATGTAATCAATGTGATAAAGCCTTTGGATGTCATAGTTATCTCAAAATACATAAAAGAACACATACTGGAGAGAAACCCTATGAATGTAATCAATGTGGTAAAGGCTTTGCTCATCACAGTTATCTCAAAATACATAAAAGAACACATACTGGAGAGAAACCCTACCAATGTAATCAGTGTGATAAAGCCTTTGCTCATCACAATTCTCTTCAATGGCATAAAAGAACACATACTGGAGAGAAACCCTATGAATGTAATCAATGTGGTAAATCCTTTGGACAACAAAGTGATCTTCAAGTGCATAAAAGAATACATACTGAAGAGAAACCCTATGAATGTAATCAATGTGGTAAAGTCTTTGCACAACAAGGTCATCTTCAAATGCATGAAAGAACACATACTGGAGAGAAACCCTATGAATGTAATCAATGTGGTAAAGCCTTTGGATGTCACAGTTATCTCAAAATACATAAAAGAATACATACTGGAGAGAAACCCTACGAATGTAATCAGTGTGGTAAAGCCTTTGCATATCATAGTTATCTCAAAATACATAAAAGAACACATACTGGAGAAAAACCCTATGAATGTAATAAATGTGGTAAAGCCTTTGTATGTCACAGTAGTCTCCAAATACATAAAAAAACACATACGGGAGTGAAACCCTATGAATGTAATCAATGTGGTAAAGCATTTGCATATCATAGTCTTCTTCAAATGCATGAAAGAACACATACTGGAGAGAAACCTTATGAATGTAATCAATGTGGTAAAGCCTTTGCACAACACAGTTGTCTCCAACTACATAAAAGAACACATACGGGAGTGAAACCCTATGAATGTAATCAATGTGGTAAAGCCTTTGGGCAACAAAGTAATCTTCAAATGCATAAAAGAATACATACTGAAGAGAAACCCTATGAATGTAATCAATGTGGTAAAGTCTTTGCACAACAAGGTCATCTTCAAATGCATGAAAAAATACATACTGGAGAGAAACCCTATGAGTGTAATCAATGTGGTAAAGCATTTGCATATCACAGTTATCTCAAAATACATAAAAGAACACATACTGGAGAGAAACCCTATGAGTGTAATCAATGTGGTAAAGCCTTTGGACAACAAAGTGATCTTCAAGTGCATAAAAGAACACATACTGGAGAGAAACCCTACATGAGTAACTTTTAGTGTGTAATTAGTCTGTTAAAGCCTTTGAATATAGCATTAGATTTTGAGGATCTGAAAAAACTCATGCTGAAGGGAATCTGAATATAAAGCATTTAGTAATATTTTTAGCCAACCCACTTACATTACACAAAATTATTCTGGAGAAAACAATCTGAGAAGTGTTAACAATTGGTTCAAGCAATATGATGCCCCCTCTTTATTTTGTTTACATCTGCAAGCTCACATGGACACAAGGCCTATGAATTTAAATGATAAAGTAACTTTTAGATTTCATACTTCTCAATTACATGAGATAATGAATCCAGGTGTAAAACTTCCTGCATGTGTATTAGTGCCTTTTCTGCTGCTGTAATATAACATTATTTCTATATTTGCTTACAAAAGTGTTTAAGTTGTCCCTGGATTCCTGACCAATACAGGATCAGCATGAAAATGGCATGGAAACAAGTGTCAGACATGGCAGCTAAAGTAGAAAGCTAAAAATTCATATCCTTAACCTGCAGCATGAAGCAGAAAGTGTAAATTGGAAATGGTGTGCAGATATAAACTCAGGCCAACCACCAGTGAAGTATTTCTTCCAGCAGGGCAGCATTTTCTAAATCTTCAAACATGATATCACAGACTGGGAATGATTGATTCTCTGACTTCAAGCCTACATGCTTGCTTTCTATTACATGAAACAATTCATAATGGAGAAAAACCCTGTAAACCTTTAGATGCCTCAACACCTGTGTTACAGGAATTATAAGAGAAAAACATTCATGAGTGAAAATTAGTTTAAAGATTTGTTTTAATTTTAATTATGAAATGTCAGTGTGTCTTTGTGTGGGTGTGTGCATGTGCATTCTGGTTGCCAAATAGGTTAGACCCTTGGAGATTTTTGTAGCAAAAATTACTAGAAGTCATCAAAAACCTGACCTTGGTCCTGGGAATAAACTTATATTAAGGGCTCAGCCATGTCTCTAGTCCTGTAAATATTCTAAAGCTATATATATATATATTGATATTAAGAAATAGGGAGGAACTCATACAAGAGAAAACCCTATTCAGGTAAATGATTTGGTAAGGACTTTAAACATCACAGTTGTCTTCAGTTTCAAGAAAAAAATGTGTTTCATCTCCTTTTCATTTTAGCCTTGAAGTAAGTAAATTATTAACCAAGTTCATTGTGGGGTACCTGCCTCAACCTTTTACCCCAGGCTACTCTTGAGGAGTGAGGGATAAGGGATTAGATAGAAGGATGGAGGGGAGAGAAAAAGAAACACAGGACAGCCTCGGGAGGGCCAGGATCCCTATCCACCAGCCCAGAACTTTATTCAAAAGGATTTTTATAACAATGCCAAGGGACAAGGCAAAAGACCTTCCCCTTGCTAAATACAGCCAAGTGCAGACCCTTTCAGACACATGGCCCCAGGCCCGTGGTCCAATCATCCTCTTCTGCAGCCCTTCTGGGTAAAGCAAGCTCAGATCTCACTAGGAAACCTCTGTGGGCTCCCATAGTTCACTAAAGACTATTATGAAGCCAAGTAGTGGTGGCGCATGCCTTTAATCCCAGCACTCGGGGCAGAGACAGGCGGATCTCTGTGAGTTTGAGGCCAGCCTGGTCTACAGAGAGAGCTCCAGGACAAGCACCAAAACTACATGGAGAAACCCTGTCTCAAAAAACAAACAAACAAACAAAAAGACTATTATGAAGATCACATTGTGGCTTCTATTTGCAACATTTGAGGTAGATATTAAAGTATGCTGTATGTGTGGCAAACCCATTTAGTGAAGTTTATTTTTTGGTCCTTTTATTCTTTCTGTGGCTTTTGTTCATCTTCTATTTTGCTTTCACTTAGTGAGAGGTATTTTTTTGCTTCGATGTATAGAATGGGATGGCCATCATCTAAATTTGTATTTAAATATTAGGCAGTGTGTGATCATACTTTTCAAGTTAGTGTGTCTGTAAAGGGGTGCTGGGTTTTGGTTCCTGGTTTTATTTTTCATAAATTTCCTTGAAATGTTGTTTGTTATCCAGCTTGTTTGTTAGTAATTAGTCAAAAGTACATTTGAACTCTTGATCCTCATGTGTCAGTCTCCTGAGTACAAGTCTAAGGGTGTATGATGTGCTCCCAATGTTTGGTGTTTTGTCAACACATATTAAGAATGTTAATGTTAAAATGCTTAATAGAAGAGAATATAAGAAACATTAAATACCTCATGTGTGCATCCAAAGAAACATTTTCATCTACCTAGAAGAAATGTAATGAAGTAGCATAATCAGCAATCAATTGTATATTTCACAATATAACTGATGTACTATGGATATGTATATATTATTTGAAGTTCCATGCATTTTCATGTCCTCATCAGTTATCCATTTCACATATCTTGAAGTATTACCTTCTAAGGGAATTATCCAGAGATGCTATATAATATAATGCCATGAGATTTATTTTTTAAAAATCTGTTGTGTGTTTGTATAATGTGACTATGGGTTTTAGGCCATGACAGATAATATGGAGATAAAAAGATAACTCTGTCAGGTCTACTTTTGTCCAGTTTCATATGGTGATCAAGATGAGGTTACAGCCTTGCACAACACAGATATTTCTTTTTTCATTTTTCTTTATTAAGAAATTTTCTACTCACTCTACACACTACCCACAGATCCCACTTCCTCCCACCACCCAGCCCCCCCAAGCCACCCCACATCCCCCAAATCAAGGTCTTCCATGTCAACAGAGCCTGGCACACTGAGCCTAGGCAGGTCCAAGCCCCTTCCCACTGCACCAAGGCATCACACCATAGGCACCAGACTCCCGAAAGCCTGCCTGTGCACCAGGGGTGGACCCTGATCCCCCTGCCTGGGTGCCCCCCAAACAGTTCAAGCTAAACAACTGTCATCTGTATTCAGAGGGCCTAGTCCAATCCCATGGGGCCTCCACAGCCACTAGCCTACAGTTCATGGGCTTCCACTAGTGTGGCCAGTCATCTCTGCATGTCTTCCCATCATGATTTTGACACCCCCCACCTGCAGAATTTCTCCTCTCTCATTGATTGTATTCCCAGAGCTCAGCCTGGTGCCTGGCTGTGGATCTCTGCATCTGCCTCCATCAGTCACTGGACAAAGGCTCTATGATTCTCTGTCACACAGGTGGAAGAGTGCCCAGAATATTAACCTCACTACTATAGGTCTGTGCCTTTAGGAACTAGCCTCACAAAGAAAGGGGAGCACTCCTTCCAACCTCCCTGCTGTGAGTGAGAGATTTGAAAAGCCTCCCTGGAGACTTGTAAACTTAGAATACACCTTACTTTTGCATTCTGTACCTAAAGTCTCCAGTGGCGGCTTTGGGGATGTGATCTAGGCACAACAAGACCCTCACTCTATTGTCTCAAAAAGGGGGCCTTAGACAAAGATATCTCAATATAGATAGACCCAGGCCAGTTTCAAGTCACCAGAAATGATGGCACCAGCCCCAGGAACTCAAAAGAACAAAGTCAGAATGTCTGATGGTAACCAATTAGCCACAAAATGCCCCTCTCCGGAGATAACATGACCAGACCCCGGAGAGGAGTTGTAAAACTCCTGACAGGGCAAACAGTTAAGCTAGAATAAGATAAAGTCCAGGCCTGGGGAAAACTGGACCAATCAAGGATGGACCCATACTAACCCCCTCCCCTCTAAGAAATTTTATGAGTTTTGCTTATAAAAACTAACTTCCCCAAGAAAGAGTAACTCTTCCCTGCCTCACTTGAGATGGCTTGAGTTGAGTTCCCTGTCATGACTTGTAACAGATAAACCTTGCTTTTGCATTCTGGTATGCTCGTCCTTGGTGGTCTCTCTGGGGGTTACGATCTGGGCACAATAACTCCACACATTGAATAGTGATCTGTACAAGCTAGCTAGCCACATTGTGTCCGGGAGGAAGAAGGGGAAGTGCCTATGGGGGGGCAGGAAGATAGCATGTTCTGCTATTGGAGCCAGGGGCAAGTGCTATTAAAATGCAAATCTCTGTTGATCTAGAAAAGGTCTTTGTTTGGGGTGCAAAGTTGGGTCAGGAATCATTGTGGTATGTTCTTAAGCACATTGTAACACTATGGGAGGTGCTCTTGTCACTCAGGCCTTACTAGCCAATCAGGCCCTCCAGGCAACCTGCCAGTCAGAAGTGTTGCAGGGCCCTTCCGGATGCCAGTCATAAGGTGTGGCTTTAAAGAGGAGCTGGTGCCAGTAATTTTGTGTGCTATGCTGCAATTGCTGCTGTAGGGAGCTGAGCAGAGACCTTGGGTGAGCTGGGAAATCAGGACATGGTGAGTGAGGAACTGCTGTTCCCAAATAGTGAGGAGCAAATGGTGAGTTGTGGGAGCCAGTGTTGTGGGTCCTTCCTAGATCTTGGTGGGAACCTGCAGCCAGATTCCCTATCCTGAGAGGTCCCATGTAGTCTTTTCAACTCCCTGTACTCAAGGGCAGGTTTCTAAATAACTTTGATCTGTGGGCTGCATCTGTGCACAGCTTTAGGAGCAGGGAGCTGTGTGTAGAAACATCTTAGCAGTCAACTTCAACATGCTTTTGGTGCATCCATGGAAAGCAGGTTGCCAAATTCAGAGAGACCTAGTTTCTCCAGTATCTTCTAGATGTGTAGCACTTTGCATTTAACCTTTATGTGTATAATACATTGAGAGTTAATTTCATGGAGCCCCAACCTTAAGGCATGTCATGTCATAAAGTTCCAATTTTTTTCCTGAGAAAATAATAGTTCAGAGAGATGGGCAATGTGACACCAGGTGACAAATATTTGAAAAATATTTGCTTCAGATCCAGAAAACCCATCTCCTTCCACCATATGGAGCTAAGGTTATGAGTCCCAAGGCCACTGTGGGTTTAGTCAGTAATGTTCTTGAGATATCCAGTGATCCTCTTGTGCATCATTGTTTGATTAGCCTCCTCCTGATTTTGTCCCTTTGTATGGCAGTTTCTGTTGACTTCATTGAAGTCTTCCATTCCCTTCCATTTCCCCCCTGAATGTAGAATATAGGATGCTATTCTTCTTAAGAAGCTTAATTGGCATGAGACATGCTTATGCAAGACCTCTCCAAATGAGCTTTTGTATTTTCTACTTTCTACTTTTCCCATCTTTCTCATCCCCTGGCACTTCCACCTCAGGACACTGTCACTGAAGAATGACCTGTTGTATCAGGTCACTGGTGTACTTAAGAAATAATTCTGGGAGTTTCTTTGCTGTGTAACTCACCCATCTGCCTAAGTGGCTAGACCTACAAGTTAGCTGTCTCTATTTAAACTGTTCAAAGTATAACCTTGAGCATGAACCTAAAAGAAAGTTAAGAATGGCAGCATATATGGAATGCAAAAATCTGTCTAGGTTGTCTTCTCTTTGGGTATTAGCCATGCATAGTATCATTAAAGTGATTTTATATTAATCTTGTAAGTGTGAAGAGTGATTTCTCCCTGGGAAGGCATATTAATTCTAGAACAGCTGCATTTCCAGCCTTTTAGAAAAATGTTTCTGAAATAAGCTCTCAATAGTTTGTGATTGTTAACTTGAGCCAAAGAATATTGAATTTCCAATTAGGGAATTCTCCAATGCAGATATGTTAAATAAGTCCTGTGTTGACTCAGGTGGCTTTGATTCCAGCCTGTTGCTCTCCAGGGCAATGACCTTGCTGTCCTCAATCTTACACCTTCAACATTCTTAAATTAAATTACTGTGCCACCTCAGAGTTTTAAAATTATCAATTTGAGTCTTGTAGCTGACTATTCATTGCAGTCACAGAAAAAGGCTTTGCATGTGGAGCATGGCTTCTGCCTTCAGACCAGAATAGGAGGAATAGTTTATTTTGTACACTGCAGGAGGAAACAGGGCAGGCTATCAGCTGCTTGAGTCACCATTATGAAATTGTGGACCTCATTGTGGGAGAAGAAGTGGTTTTATAATTACTCAGCATCTTTTAATCAATGGCATGTGAATGAACACAAACCACATTGGTGGGGTATAGTTTGTGATTGTCAACTTGAGTCAAAGAATATTGAATTTCCAATTAGGGAGCTCTCCAATGCAGATATGTTCAATCCTGCTTGACACAGTTAAGTCAGCACAGAGGATTGAGAAAGAAACAGGACATTTGACTGTTACTTTTCCTCTGTGTCTGGTTATTGATCTTAGCAGCCAACATGTGCTTATGGGAAAGGTCAATCTGTCTCTTACTAATGGCATTCTCTCTACTATGGTAGGGCCTAGTCTTTTCCAATGTCCATATAGTTAAGTTTTTTATCTTAAGAATAAATTATTTTTATCATTTTATAAAGTCAATTATGGGTATCATTTTTTAAAATTTCGTTTTCTTTAAATTCATTTCTAGCTGTTTCTGTTCTCTAATGTTTCTCAGTCATTGATACTATCATTGCTTTTTTTTCTCAAATGTTGTTGATTATTTATATCTGTGTGGTGTTTCCTGTAGCTTAGGTTGCCTCGTGATATGTAATTGAGAATTGCTTTGAATGCCTAATCCTACCTCTGCTGCCCAGTGCTGGGAAGACAGTCCCGCAATTCCTTCCAGGCTGGTCCTTGACAAGTTAATGAGTGTCCTCCAACCTTTCTGGCTTTTATTGGGGACAAATAAGAAGGACCTTTGCAAAAATTGAGTTCATTGAACAACTCTGAATTTGGTGTAGTGTGACAGTGCAGAAATGGAGGGGCAGAAAGGAGGATGAAAGAATGCTTTACTGCTGGTCCTTGACTAGTGAGTGAGAAGGAAAATTAGATCAGTTTATGAGTGTCCTCCAATATTTCTGGCTTTTATTGGGCACTTACAAATGAAGAGGGACCTGTGCAAGGACTGAGTTCACTGACCAACTTTGAAGCTGGTGCAGTGACAGTGCAGACAGGGAGAGGCAGGCAGGAAGGTGAGTGTGGGAGTCCCCAGAGGTTTCCTAGTAAGATCTGAGCTTGCTTTACACAGCAGGGCTGCATTAGGGGCATGGCTTTACTAGGTGTTTGGAAGGGTCTGCATTTGGCTGTGCTAGGAGGAGGTCTTTTGCTCTACCCCTTTGCATTTCTATAAATAGTCCTTTAGCAGAGACAGAAGGGGCTGGTGGGTTTTGACCCAGGCCCACCCAAGGCTATTCTATGTTTTTATCTGTCTTTCTCCCTTCTATATTTCTATCTAAATACTTCCCACTTCTCTCTGCTCAAGAGTAACCTGGGGGTAAAAGTGGGAGTAGGTCCCCCACAGGTGACGGCTTTCTTGATTTGACAGCAATTGAGATTAGCAATGTAGAGTCAGGTAATCAATTTTAGGTGATCCATAAATGTCCTGACTGGTCATGTGTTGGGAACCACAGACCAGGACAATAAAAAATCTGGATAAAGGACTGACCTTATTGTGAAACCAAATTACTGCAGTTACGCTAGTTCAACCAACATTGAAGATTGTAGTCCTGCCTAGCCAGACAGTGATTTTTCTGGTTTAAGATGTCCAGCCTGAGAGAAAAGGTTTGAGTAATCCTTGGTGTGCTCTCATACAAATCTCTAGTCTTTGGGGCACATGGCCATAAACCCTGTTTCAAGTTTTCAAAATAATTCTTTGAGATTATAGCTATGTAGTATCCACAGTCTCTTTCCTGCCTGCAAGCCCTTTCTTGATCCCTCATTGTTTTCTAATCCATGGCCTCTTTTTGCTTTAACAACAGTTACTGTTTGATGTGACCTATGTTTGGCTGCAGGACTTCCCAGCTGTGAGGCAACAGGTTGGCTGCACTGGACATTAAGTGTGTAATGGGATGTTCACCCAAAGACCCTGTTCCTTGGAAGAGGAACAGAAAGTGCTCTGGGAGACTGGAATAATTTCTACTAAAATAAAAATTACCCAGATTAGGGCCTTGTCTGCCCCTAGCATGGAAGGGCAGAGCTGGGAAGGCCTGTGCTTGCTGTGTCATTTGATCATCCAGTAGGGGAGCTGCTAATGTTCTGAGGCCCAGCCAGGTGAGGTTACCTAATGTAGAATTCTGGAAAGGCTTAGCAATGAGGATTAGCAGTAAGATGGAGCTTGCAGGTTCTTTCTAGAATCTCCTCTGGTTCTGCTGTAGGGAGCTGTGAAGGAGACCACAAAGCCATGTCATGGTGAATGTGGGGACCACTGACCCCAGACCAGAAGGAGCACTTTTGCTGAGCTGTCATTTCTGCTGGGACTGGGATGTACCATGAGCCATACTGTGGTTCTCTTGGTCCATTTAGTGACCTGGGCAGTGACCCTTTTCTCCTGAGCCTCCCCAGATGTGAATTTCCTAGGGAGGAGGGGACTTTGTCATCCTGGCTATGGAAGAGCATAATGCTTGTAATATATGTGTCCAGTGTGCACACACAGGCATTTATTTTGGTATGCAATGGGAAGACAGATTGGAAAATTGAAGGTCTCATTTCTAGAAGTTCTGAACATTTCTTTCCACTTCATGTTTGTCTTATAAATGTTACAAACAGTTTAGAAACTGGTAGAAAGGAAGTGATGGGATCATCTTTCAGAAATATGTGATTAGAATGTTTTTAAATTTCTGATATAAGGTTGACCTGATTCAGGGAAGTTTAGTTCCAGGGGAGAAAAGAAGTTTCTGAGATATTTCAGGTGTGTATGGTGTTTGGCAGGTAGATAGGGCAGATTCTACATCTTGTCCCATAAACCATGTAGTAGAAAATAAATGTTAAGTTATTCATCTACATTGTTTTATTTGTGGGCATCAGTGGGGCTGTTTGCCTCCAACTACAACCAGATATGAGTTTGCAGAGCCATAGGAGGAGATCATCTCCATTTTCAACAAGAGCTCTAGAGCATGGGGCCTCTCTGTTTGGAAGAAATATCAGTAGCTAGAGGGTCAGAAACAATAGTTTAAGGGTCACTTTGAAAAACAAAGTAATGTCCATTCACAGAGGGATAGAAAGCCATTGAATCCTTTTACAACCATCTAGAGGGGACTTTCATCACCTTCAAGTGATAGGAGACAGAAGGAGTAATCTGGTATCTTCATCTACATTTTAATGTCATATTTTGGATCTGGAGAGTTTACTGAATACTCATGCTCCTCTTGGATACTCAAGTTTGGTTCCTAGTACCCACATCAGATGACTCAGAACTACTTGTATTTCTAGGTCCAGGAGGAATGATGCATTCTTCTGGCCTCCTAGAGTATCAGATATACAAATGGTGAAATATATATATATATGTGTATATATATGTGTGTGGTGTGTGTGTGTGTGTGTGTGTGTGTGTGATTCCATATTTTAAAAAGGGTTTTCAAAAGGAATGAAATTTAATTTAGGTATATGTTTTGCCAGTATGTATATCAAGTGCATGTCAGCTACCAGTGAAGGTCCTAAGAGAGTGTGATCCCCAGTGCCTGTAGATACAGGCAGTTGTAAGCTGTTCTTTGTGTGCTGGGAGTCAAAGTCAGGCCCTGTAAATGAGCAGCCAGTGTTCTCAAGTGTTGAACCATCTATTCAGCCCCATGAACATGTCATTATAGCAGTAAGGTGTGAATGGATCATCCTGATTTCATCTTTACTTCAGCCATGCTCACCCAAAAGTGTAGTGGGTAGCCATTCCAGCTTTGGTCTGGAAGTTCCTACCCCCATTGAGATTTTGGTAACTATCACACCCACAAGGCGGGACCAAGGGAGGGCCTGAAGACCTGAGATTGGGACATGCTGCGCTCTCTTGCTGCTGGGAGCCCGGACACTAGAGGTGGACGGAGGAGAGTTCTCCAGAGAACATCGCCGAAGTACTGCTGCGTCTTTCCCAGAGCCCTCAACCTACCTATTACTTCATTTGTAAGTTACGCCATTAAATAAATCTCCTTTTAACTACATGGAGTGGCCTTAATAATTTCAACAACATCTGGCGCCCAACGTGGGCACAAACCCATGACCCTGAGATTAAGAGTCTCATGCTCTACTGACTGAGCTAGCCGGGCTAGCCTCGAGCTCGTGATCCTCCTGCCTCCACCTCCTTCAGCAAATCCTACCAGTGTGCACTACCACCACCAGTGACTGTCCAGGCTGCCAGCTCTCTCGGTCTACTCTTGCAAGATTCCCGAAAGTTGCTTGCATCCATATACCATTTCTCAGGTACCATTATATTTCTTCTCAGGTCTTTGATGGGATTGAAGATTAGCAGTTATAGCTACAACTTAGTATATATATAATATCTTAGAACATATTAAGTATTAGATTCAGGTTCTTTAGGATAGGACACCCTTTGGATCTTTGTAACATACCATTTACCTACGCTCTAGACTTCTCTGGATTTTAGTATGTGTTTTTTGCTTGATATTGTTAGGGTTAGGGTTTGGGTTAGGGTTAGGGGTTAGGGTTAGGGTTTAGGGTTAGGGTTTAGGGTTAGGGTTAGGGTTGCTCCTCCTCCTCAGGGTTAGGGTTAGGGGTTAGGGTTGTGGTTGTGGTTGGGGTTAGTGTTAGTGTTAGTGTTAGGTTTAGGGTTCCTCCTCAGGGGTTAGGGTTAGGGTTAAGGTTAGGGTTAGGGTTAGGTTTATGGTTCAATGTTCAGGGTTCAGGGTTAGGGTTAGGGTTCTCAGGGTTAGGGTTAGGGTAAGAGCGTTAGGGTTAGGGTTAGGGTTAGCTTTAGGGTTAGGGGTTAGGGTTAGTGTTAGGGTTAGCATTAGGGTTGGGTTAGGGTTAGGGTTATTGTTTAGGGTTAGGGTTAGGGTTTAGGGTTTGGGTTAGGGTTAGGGTTCCTCCTCCTCCTCCTCCTTCTCCTCCTCCTTCTCCTCCTGGAGTGCCTCTGAAGTCCAAACACGTAGATTTGAGTTTGGTCACAGTCACTCTTACTCCTTGCCTCAGTTTCCTCACATGGAGTAATGGTGCTGAATCGCAGTCCCTACCTCAGGAACCATCCTGAAGATCAGATGAGTCAACTCATGTCAAGTGTTTAGAAAAACCAGCATGGAGCAGTACCGGGTAAGTGACAATTGCTGTTACTACTGTGTTAGCTGGGGACCAATGGTGTCTCGCTCCAAATCCAAATCTCGCTCTACCCCCTCTGTCTTGCTCAACTGTTTCTTTTCCCCTTCCCCAATGTGGCTATGAATGTCTAACAGGTATCAGGAAAAGAGAACTAGTCTTGGAGCCAGAGTGTCATACCCCAGTTCCCCTTGTTCTACTCTTCATTGAACTCCTCCATAAGTCACCTCACTACTCTGGCCTTTAAGATTCTCCTCGGTTGACCAGATGGCCGCAGAGGTGTTCTACTCCAACATGTCATGATTGCTGTGGTATAAAAGTATATCCTGTGGACTAACGTGCTCTCTCTCTCTCTCTCTCTCTCTCTCTCTCTCTCTCTCTCTCTCTCGTGTGTGTTGTGTGTGTGTGTGTGTGTGTGTGTGTGTGTGTGTGTGTAAGGGGTAACTGAATGCCCGACACAGAAGCTCAGGACAATTAACACCAAACAAGTTAGTGCTGTCTCTTTTCTGTGAATCAAAACCCTGCAACATGCCCACACCTGCAGTAAGAACACACCTTCAATTTGCAGATCTTGCCCTCCCAATAGCAGAATTCTAAATTGGAGCTATTTCTGCTAACTCAAGAATAAATCCATAAATATGTCTCCTACGTAACGCCTTGTTAGCTTTGTTACTCAAAGCTCTTAAAAAATAATAAAAACCATCCTTTTTAAATAAATAGTAATTCAGGCATCTTACTTAAGGCTCCCACTTAATTAGTGTGAATCACCAGAGTGTGCTGCTCACTTCTACCCATATGAAGATATTAGATGAACACTGCAAACTTATACACATCCATCAAAAATACATTTTAAAATGCTACTTTCCAGTGTCTCGGGTTATTCTTCCTAGCTCTATTTAGAGATGGTTAGAACATGCACATTTTTCTTGCTATTAAAAATTAATGCTAGCTCACATAGTCACCCAAAAATAACATCCAGAGCAACATCTCAATTTAATCCTGATCCCAGCAAGAGCCACCTTCCACTTTCACAGTTTAAGCAGAATTTTCTCTTCCTTCTCCTCTGTCCCCTGGGGGCGGGAATTCTCTGAAGCCATCTGTCACTCCTCTGAGAGAGAAAGCTGTGCGGCTTGTGCAGAGTCCCAGGAGACTGCCCTGGCACAAGGAAATAGCCGAGGCAGGGCTGTATTCCATGGGACCAGGCTGAACAAAGCCCCAGGACACCATGGTTTTACTGTTTTTATTGACATAATGCCCTTCTCCAGTGGAGCCCCACACAGGCTGTGTGAGAAAGACCTTCCCAGAGTTTGGATACCTGTCACATGCTCAAATGACTGCCCATCCCACCTGGCGAGGAGGGAAATGATTTTGAAGACTTGAAGAGTGCTCCCTCCT